>NC_090646.1:63049708-63754708 GCF_040937935.1 Hyperolius riggenbachi
CTTCTGGTTTGAAAGTATTCCAATCCAATTAAATCCACAATCACAATCCAAATATCCTGCTTTCCACAGACAAGAGGTATAAGATTTCCCTGTAGAAACAGACATCACATAGCACAGTACTGCATCAAATAAAACACCCTGTGACCACTCCAGGACCGATGTTTTAAGCCTCCACCAGGAACACATTTTTTGGGGTATCACACCCCCGTAGTGGGTTACACTCATCGTGTTACCTCTTGGTCTACAAGCACATCAGCCCTCCAATCATCTGGGCACGACCTCCTTAAAACCATAAATCCTTTAAAGGGGAACTTCAGCCTAAACAAACATACTGTCATCAAGTTACATTAGTTATGTTAATTAGAATAGATAGGTAATATAATCTCTTACCCACCCTGTTTTAAAAGAACAGGCAAATGTTTGTGATTCATGGGGGCTGCCATCTTTGTCATGGGGGCAGCCATCTTTTTGGTTGAAAGGAAGTGACAAGGAGCAGGAGACACAATTCCAACTATCCTGTGTCCTGATTACCCCTCCCAGCTGCACACGCTAGGCTTCAAATGTCAAATTCAAAATGTAAAAAAAAAACAAAATTTGCACCAAAACAGCAGAACGAGAACAACTAAATCAGAAATCCCATCATGCTTTGCACAGCATCAGGGGAAAAAAGCCCGGGCAGTTTTCTTCTGTGCAGCTAAAAATGAGGTTTGTATAAGAGAAACAAAGTTCTGATGCTGTGAAACTGTTAAAGAAACACAAAGCCTTTTCAGTGCTGCTGAGTCGATTTTTAGTCCGGATGTTCACTTTAAGAGATAGAAAGCGGGACTTGCATAGTGTAAAACCATAAAAGTTTAATTTCTAAAATCTGCATACAATCTGCATACCAGATAAAGAGTAAAGCGCTTATCTGAATGTGCCAGCCACCACCGCGGACGGATTCCGCTGCACACTTCAGTCCCTGCTCAGCTCGACCCACTTTCTGGTTTGCGTCCCACATGACTCCAAGCTCTGCCCTACGTGTTTCGTCAAAATGACTCATCAGGGGGTAATGAGTCATTTTGACGAAACGCGTAGGGCGGAGCTCAGAGTCACGTGGGACGCAAACCAGGAAGTGGGTTGAGCTGAGCAGGGACTGAAGCGTGCAGCGGGATCCGTCCGCGGCGGTGGCTGGCACATTCAGATAAGCGCTTTACTCTTTATCTGGTATGCAGATTGTATGCAGATTTTAGAAATTAAACTTTTATGGTTTTACACTAGAGCTTTCTATCTCTTAAAGGGCTTGATTTACAAAAGAGAGCTAACTGTTAGCACGGCCGTTTTCGTGCGAATGTTCGCGTTTGCGCGCAATCACGAATTTTCGCGCGCAATTAAACGGTTTCGTGCACAAACACGAATCGTTATTGTTTATGCATGAAAATTTGCGTTTGTGTGCAAAACGATACCGATTTCACGCGAAAAATCGTGTTTGCGCACGAAAACGGTTAATTGCACGCGAAAATTCGCGATCGCGCGCAAACGCAAAAACGGCCGTACTAACAGTTAGCACTCTTTTGTAAATCAAGCCCAAAGGATTTTTGTTTTTTTAAGGTGGTCGTGCCCAGGTGATTGGAGGGCTGATGTGCTTGTAGACCAAGAGGTAACACGATGAGTGTAACCCACTACGGGGGCGTGATACCCCAAAAAATGTGTTCCTGGTGGAGGCTTAAAACATCGGTCCTGGAGGGGTCACAGGGTGTTTTATTTGATGCAGTACTGTGCTATGTGATGTCTGTTTCTACAGGGAAATCCTATACCTCTTGTCTGTGGAAAAGCAGGATATTTGGATTGTGATCGTGGCTTTAATTGGATTGGAATTGGAGAATATATGTGTTCTTTAGGAGCCAGCGCATCCCCTATCTAAAAGGAACTGGTGAAATATCTGTTTACTATCAATAACTGTGTTGTGGAGCGCAATCTTTGACCTTTGGGTATTGGAATTTGGTTTGAAAGTATTGCAGAGCTGGAACACAATGAGAAGCGAAGCACCAAGAGTCAGTGAAAAGGGTGAGTTAACATGTCCGCCTGCAGGTTCTGATTGGTGGACTACGGAACCAGGTTCTGAATTAGAAGAACCAGAACGTGTCAACACTAATCGTTATACCGCTTCCTAAGGCCTCTTTTCCACATACTGTTGAGCTAGCCTAATAGGCTTACCATCTTGTGGTGAGGAAGAGGGACACATAAAGGGGTGGGGTGTAACTGCAAGGGGGGGGGGTGGGGATCAAGCTATGAAGATGGCAGGTAAGCAACTGTGAACAGAAGGGTCTTTAAGGCCTGCTTGAATCAGTTGGAGGTGAGAGCGGGCCTGATGGGGGAGGGAGTTCCATAGAGTAGGGGCTGCTCTGGAGAAGTCCTGGAGCCTCCTGAGTGAGCAAATCATGTGAGGGGCGGACATCCGTAGAGTGTTAGTGGAGCGGAGAGTATCTCTGTACATAAAGGCAAAGGTCATAGGTGGATAACTATATACAATACAATCCGTTTATTCAACAGTATTATCAGTCTAATATTATCATTAGGGATAATCAATGAGATGCAAATATTTCTGAGTTCATGCAGATTTTATGTCAATTTTTATGAAAATATATGCAGCTTAAAAATGGACCAATCAATTTAAACCTGTTTGGGACTTGATTGGTCCATTTTCATGCTGCATATATTTGCATAAATATTGACATAAATCTGCATGAACTCGGAAATATTTGCATCTCATTGATCATCGCTAATTATCGTTTAGGGCAGTGGTTCCCAACGTTTTCAAAGTCGTGACACATGATGCCATATGCTCAGATCTCCGTGACACATCCCCTATCCCCCCCCCCCCCCCCCCCCCGATTTAGAATGATCGCACAGCTACGACAATTTACACTGAGCATTTTAGCCACGGTTTGCCCCCCAGCCCCCATAAAAAAAGCCCTCAGACTCAGTATAAGTAGTTAGTTAGCCAAGTATAGGTGCCCCCAGTAAAGGAAGTCAGGTGTAGGTACCCTCAATATAGGTAGCATAGCATAGGTGCCCCCAGTAGTATAGAAAGTCAGGAGTAGGTGCCTGCAATATAGGTATATAGGTGCCCTCAGTATAGGTATGTAGGTGACTGCATTATAGGTATATAGGTGCCCGCAGTATAGGTATGTAGGTGCCCTGAGTAGAGGTTTGTAGGTGCCCTCAGTATAGGTATGTAGGTGCCTGTAATATAGATGTCCCCAGTAAAGGTATGTAGGTGCCTGCAGTATTGGTATATAGGTGCCCGCAGTATAGGTATATAGGTGTCCTTAGCATAGGTATATGGGTGCCTGCAGTAAAAGTAAATAGGTGCCCGCAGTATAGGTTTGTAGGGTGCCATAAGTATGGTTAGCTAAGCATAGGCCTTCCCAGTTTAGGATGTTAGGTGTAGGTAGCCAAGCATAGGAGCTTGGTGTTCCCCCCAGGTAGTATGAGCAGGCAGCTCACTCACCCAGCTCCGTGAATTCCAGCGATGACGTCTCTTCAGCGCCCCGCTCTCTCTGCTCTATCTCTACTCTGTGTATAATTAGAGCAGGACTACAACAAAATGGCCGCCGTCATCCGTGTTTGTGGACATCGGCGGCCATTTTCTTGTAGCCCTGCTCTAATTACACGGAGCAGAGGCAGAGAGCGTGGGAGGAAGACAGCAGAGCGGCGACACATCCCTGAGACTGCCGCGACACATGAATGTGTCGCGGCACATAGGTTGGGAAACAGTGATTTAGGGCATATTCACAGTGGGACGTCGCATTGTAATGCGACATTAAAGTCGCAACCCTGCATTACAATGCAATGCAAAAAAAAAGAGGTAACGCACATTAACGCTGCATTACCATGGCATACAGTAGATACAGTGGCGCATACAGGCAATGAAAAGTATGCCTCTCTGTATCTGGTAACGTTTGTGTTTAGAGGAAGCGCACTGCTAGCAGTGAGTTACCATAACGCCACATTTACAACGCGACGTTAACGTCACACTGTAAATGTTGCAAAGGCTTAACATTACAGTGCGTTATCCTGCGGTAAAATTACTTTATAACCCCGGACAATAACGTCCCACTGTGAATGCAACCTAAATTAATATTATGATCTCTTCGAACGCAAGATCAGTGATCACATTCAAACTTACTTTTAGTCAAAATCAAACTTAAAATGAAATGATCCTCTCCAGAAAATCAGTCAAAACAAGTGAAAAATAACCATCATTTAGACCGGCCTTTTGTGATCAACGATTGTTCAACGTGAGCATTATGTATTACAGTTGGTCAAAGAGATGGTAACAGTTCCAGCTTTAGGCCTGGTAGGAGCAGTTGAAAAAGTTGCGGCCAAAAATTGGCGCAATTGTTATTTATTGATAAATGTGGGCATAATTGTTATTTTTCGTAATATAGAAAGCCGTAATGTAGCTATTTAGCTGGTGGCTGCAATTGAATTGAAATTTATCGTATTATTGGTAGCAGGGATAGGGGGTTGTTAAGGTTAGGCACCACTAGGGGGGTCTTAGGGTGAGGCACCACTAGGGGGGACTTAGGGTGAGGCACCACTAGGGGGGACTTTGGGTGAGGCACCACTAGGGGGGACTTTGGGTGAGGCACCACTAGGGGGGACTTAGGGTGAGGCACCACTAGGGGGGTCTTAGGGTGAGGCACCACTAGGGGGGACTTAGGGTGAGGCACCACTAGGGGGGACTTAGGGTTAGGCACCACCAGGAAGGTGTTAAGGTTAGGCACCACTAGGGGGGACTTAGGGTTAGGCACCACCAGGGGGGACTTAAGGTTAGGCACCACCAGGGGGGTCTTATGGTTAGGCACCACCAGGAGGGTCTTAGGGTTAGGCACCACCAGGGGGGTGGTTAGGATTAGGCACCACCAGGAGGGTCTTAGGGTTAGGCACCACCAGGGTGGTTTTAGGGTTAAGCACCACCAAGGGAGTCCTAGGGTTAGGCACCACCAGAGTGGTTTTAGGGTTAGGCACCACCAGGGGGGTCTTAAGGTTAGGCACCACCAGGGTGGTTTTAGGGTTAAGCACCACCAAGGGAGTCCTAGGGTTAGGCACCACCAGGGGGGTCTTAGGGTTAGGCACCACCAGGGGGGTCTTAGGGTTAGGCAGCACCAGGGGGGTCTTAGGGTTAGGCACCACCGGTTGGGTCTTAGGGTTAGGCACCACCAGGGGGGTCTTAGGGTTAGGCACCACCAGGGGGGTCTTAGGGTTAGGCACCACCAGGGGGGTCTTAGGGTTAGGCACCACCAGGGGGGTCTTAGGGTTAGGCAGCACCAGGGGGGGGTCTTAGGGTTAGGCACCACCAGAGGAGGGTTCTGTGTGAGAGTAGGGAAAGGTTAGGTTATAGACAGTTAGGTTCAACATTATCAGTAAATTTACCAATAATGTTATACCACAATTGAATCGTTATTTACGTTTTTTGTTATTGATTTTGTTATTTAACCTTGCACTAAAATTGTTATTTACCAATATTACTAGTAAAATCGTTATTTAACGTTGTGCCTAAATTAGCTTGCGACTTTTTCAAATTTATGCGGCCTGGTACCCACTAGGAGCGATTTTCTGAGCGCTTTGCGATTTGAAAGCTCTTGCCAATGTAATGCTATGGGTGTGATCCCACTAGAGCGATGCGATTTTATACAAATCCCCCATAGCATTGCATTAGCATGAGCTTTTTCAAATCACTAGCGATTAGAGATAGCTCCTAGTGGGGTTGAGCCCTGAAAGTGTAACCGAGGCAACAAGTGACATGATGAGTTTATTTTTAGGTATGGAAGTGACAGCTTCTGTCTTGTCGGGAATATAGTAAACATCACTGGGAAGCAAAGTACAGCTATAAAAGTTTTCCTGGCAGAATACAACTTCTGAGAACAGAGGGGGGAAAAGGCCAATAGTTCATGTATTTTCATTTAGGGGCACTTAATACGTGGCCACTGAGCAGAGACATCAAAGCATTCAATCTACTTTGTAAATGTTTAAATATAAAGTAAAACCATGGGATAGCTAAAAGAAAAGGTCATTTTTAGCAGTAGGAGAATAAATACCATTTTTTATCTCATCAGTTTATTTTCACCTTGGGTTCACTTTAACCTCCCTGGCGGTAAGCCCGTGCTGAGCACGGGCTATCCCGCGCAGGGGAATTTCTCAGGCCCTGCTGGGCCGATTTAGATTTTTTTTTGCAGCACGCAGCTAGCGCTTTGCTAGCAGCGTGTGCCCTCTGATCGCCGCCGCTCTGCGCCGTGCTGCCCCCCCCCCCCCCCCCAGACCCCGTGGGCCAATCAGTGCCAGGCAGCACTGAGGGGTAGATCGGGTCTCCCAATGACGTCACGACGTTGATGACGTTGGTGACGTCATGCCGCCCATCGCCATGGCGACGGGGGAAGCCCTCCAGGAAATCCCGTTCTTTGAACGGGATTTCCTGATCGGAGATCGCCAGAGGCGATCGAAGAGGGTGGGGGGATGCCGCTGCACATCGGCTATCACGTAGCGAGCCCTGCGCTCGCTACATGATTAAAAAAAAAAAATTGCTCTGCTGCCCCCTGGCGGTTTTTAGGGGTTAATGCAAATAGTATGCAGCTCCAAACTGAGCCAATCAAATGCACTCTCTCCTTGTTTTGATTGGCCCAATTCCAGGGTGCATAAAATTTACATTAAATTTGCATGCAACTGTAATTTTTAGCATCTGATTGGACATCTCTATTCATCATCATTTGTTATTATTATTATTATTACTAGCCAACCCGCGTCGTAGCATACGCCGCATCTATCTATCTAATAGAGTACGTGCCTCAACCTTGAAGTAAGAAGAAGTAGGCTTTCCATGAGAAAATGTATGCGTGCTCAAACACCAAGTTTAACCCTAGCAAGTCTGGCTTTGCAAATCTGGCCTAATTGGCTATTCATGAGGCAATGCTCATGCAAATATGCATTTGCTTTCGCATGCCAAACTATGCAGGGTCCAAAAAACAATACTGTAAAGTGCTCTCTTGCTGCCTGGGAACCATAGCGGCACCCCGGAGTGGGAGGCTGGGTGGCGCAGCTGCCCCCCCCCCCCAAGCGTGCCCAGCGCTGGGGAGAGCCGTCCGCACCCACCTCCTAATATTAAAAACAGCCACTTACCTTAACGTCCATTGGGTTCTGCTACATGCGCATTAATTTTCTCATGGAAAGCATTTTGTGCAGTTTGTATCCTTTGGAGGCAGGTGGTGGATGGCTTGCTCCGGTGGTGTGAACCCTGGAGTGAGTGCGCCTGTCCTCGACCCCCCCCTCTGGAGTGCTGTATGTGAGCCAGCCCTGAGCTCTAAAGCTCGGGGTGACCCATGCTTCTCTCCTTTCTCATGTGGTGCCCCCAAATTAATGCGCATGTAGCAGAACGCAATGGACGTTAAGGTAAGTGCCTGTTTTTAATAATGGGAGGTGGGTGCAGACGGCTCTCCCCGGCGCTGGCCAAACTTGGGGGGGGGGGTCGTCCACGCCACCCAGCCTCCCCCTCCGAGGTGCCGCTGTGGTTTCCAGGCAGTGAGAGAGCCTGGGACCCTGCGGTCCCCCCAGTTGTATAAAAAGGGGGCATTGGGAATCCTCCCCGTGGCGCTCCTGGAGGCCTGGAGCACACCAAAAACTGCTAGCAGATCCGCAAAATGCTAGCAGATTTTGAAACGCTTTTTCTTATTTTTCTGTAGCATTTCACCTAGCATTTTGCGGTTTTGTAAAGCGTTTTTGGTGTAGTAGATTTCATATATTGTTACAGTAAAGCTGTTACTGAACAGCTTCTGTAACAAAAACGCCTGCAAAACCGCTCTGAACTGCCGTTTTTCAGAGCGGTTTGCGTTTTTCCTATACTTAACATTGAGGCAGAAACGCATCCGAAATCCAAAAAAATGCCTCACCTCGGGAGTATGCATTTCAGCAAAACGCCTCCCGCTCTGGTGTGCACCAGCCCATTGAAATACATTACCCAAGCGTATCCGCAGCCGCAAGTGGATCGCAAAACGCTGCCGAACCGCTCTGGTGTGCACTAAGCCGGATAGTGCTAATGTAGCATGTAGCAGGGTGACTGCTTTGTGGTATTGGTTTGTGCATGCATTTGCATGAGCATTGCCTCATGAATATCCATTTAGGCCAGATTTGCAATGTCAGACTTGCTAAGGTAAGGCCTCTTTTCCATGGACTATGAATAGGCAGTGAAATGGCTCTCAAACTCTCACAACTGCTCACTGCTGCCTGGTAACTGCTCACTGCTGCCTGGTAACTGCTTGCTGCTGCCTGGTAACTGCTTGCTGCTGCCTAGTAACTGCTTGCTGCTGCCTGGTAACTGCTTGCTGCTGCCTGGTATCTGCTCACTGCTGCCTGGTAACTGCTTGCTGCTGCCTGGTAACTGCTTGCTGCTGCCTGGTAACTGCTTGCTGCTGCCTGGTAACTGCTTGCTGCTGCCTGGTAACTGCTTGTTGCTGCCTGGTAACTGCTTGCTGCTGCCTGGTAACTGCTTGTTGCTGCCTGGTAACTGCTCACTGCTGACTGATAACTGCTTGTTGCTGCCTGGTATCTGCTCACTGCTGCCTGGTAACTGCTTGCTGAGCACACAGCTCAACAGTCCGTGGAAAAGAGGCCTTAAACTTGGTGTTTGATCACGCATAAATTTTCTCATGCAAAGTACTTCTTCGACTTGTTTAAAGGTTGAGGCACTTAGTATATTATACTAGCCGACCCGCGGCGTAGCATACGCCGCATAAGAGGGTAGAGGGCAGGAAGGGGGTATTGGGCACAGCGGCGGGGAGAGGGGTTGGACCCCCCTCACCTGGGTCCCCCATGTGCGCTCCCCCTCCTGCGTAAGCACAGTAGCAGCCGCCACTATTAGTAAGAGGCAGCGGGCGGGGATGCCTCACCTCTTCTGTGTTCCATCGTGCGTTCCACTATCGTCACTTCCTGCAATGCCGCACATTATATTGGTGTAATTTGCCTTTTTAAAACAGAAGGAAATCTGCAATAATTCAGCTATAAGTGAACATTTGTGATTACCCACAATGCACTGCTACTAAATATGCAAATTACCCTATTTTCCCCCTTGGTAAGCCAAGCAAGCATCCAGAGCCGCTGGTGTATAGCAAGCCCATAGCTTTAAATTTTACACAGCCATATCGAACCCACATGTGACAGCCTGTTTCAGACTTTTGGTCCTCATCTATACATGGCAAGGATTGATAAGGCTGTATGAGATAGGGCTTGGACCAGTACAACAGAGTAACCAAGCAGCTCAGGGTGACCCAAACCACTCGGAATGTATAGGGGGATAAAAGGGACCAAAAAGACCTTCTACTAAAAAAAAAATCAAAGCTTGGTGTAATTTGTCTTCTTAAAACAGAAGAAAATCTGCAATAATTCAGCTATAAGTGAACATTTGTGATTACCCACAATGCTCCACTACTAAATACGCACATTATTCCTTTTCACCCGTAGTAAGTAAAGCAAGCCTATAGCTTTAAGTTTTACACAGTCATATCAAACCCACATGTGACAGCCTGTTTCAGACATTTGATCCTTATCAGTACACAGCAGGGATTGATAAGGCTGTATGAGATAGGGCTTGGACCAGTACAACAGAGTAACCAAGCAGCTCAGGGTGACCCAAACTACTAAAAATGTATAGGAGGATAAAAGAGACCAAAAAGCCCTCCTACTAAATAAAGCAAAGCTTGGTGTAATTTTCCTTCTTAAAACAGAAGCAAATCTGCAATAATTCAGCTATAAGTGAACATTTGTGGTTACCCACAATGCACTGCTACTGAATATGCAAATTATCCCTCTTTGCCCTTGGTTTGATATGACACTACTTCTTCTTCTTGCTTGGACCAGCCCCTTCTTCTTGCTTGGACCGGCCCTGGGGGCAGGGCGCTACTTCTTCTTCTTGCTTGAAGGTTGAGGCACTTACTCTATTATATATATAGATATATAGATTACCAATTGATATGACACCAGCATCTTGTGTGGTGCTGTAAAATGAAACAGTATAAAATACAATAAAGTACATAGAGAAAGAAGGGCAATACAGATAAAGCACAGATGTAGAGAACGTCTCGTACAAGATAAAGTGATAACAAGAAACAGTAGGCGAGAAGGCATGGCCCCTATGAGATATACTAGAAAAGCATCATGGCAAAGCTAATTTCCTTTTTTCTGCAGTGCAGAGATTATAAAAAAAAAATCATCTAAATATGGAGGATAAAGTTTTCCTGTAGCCCGAAGCTAAGGTTGTAAACTAGCTTAACACGTTGTTAAAAGCATCCTTGTCCTGTCAAAGAAAAGCCTAAGCTGCATATATGAGTGTGAATCTCTACATAATGCTGTGAAACTAGCCGAATACATCTAATGGGCATAACTGATCAAAGCCACAGTATGCAGCCACAGGAAAAAAATACCGTGCATGCTGCTCACACTGACCCACCGGGATGCCAAAAAACGATTCCTGGCCAGTCGCTGAGGAGCCGTGGGTTCTAGGCAATGGCATTGGGCTGCAATGATCGCCAACAAATAGCCCGTAAAGCTGTTCAGGAGAACTGTAGTGAGAGGTATATGAAGGCTGCCATATTTATTTCCTTTTAAGCAATACCAGTTGCCTGGAAGCGCTGCTGATCTATTTGGCTGCAGTAGAGCGAATCACACCAGAAACAAGCATGCAGCTAATCTTGTCATATCTGTCAAAATTGTCAGAAACACCTGATCTGCTGCATGCTTGTTCAGGGTCTATGGCTGAAAGTATTAGAGGAAGAGGATCAGCAGGACAGCCAGGTAACTGGTATTGCTTAAATGTAAACAAATATGGCAGCCTCCATTTAACTCCCACTACAGTTCTCCTTTAAAGTTAATGGGAACCGCTGTTAAAATAAAAAGCCAGATACTTACCTAAGGAGAGGGAAGGCTCTGGGTTCTAATGAGCCTTCCCTCTTCTCTCCTGGTGCCCTCGGTGCAGTGCCGGCTCCCCTGTTTAAATCACGCTCCCCCCCCCCCCCGTGGACGCCAAGTCCTCCCGAAGACAGGCGGCTCCATACTGCGAGCTCTGGACCCTCATGCGATCACAGGAGCCCCTGGCCATGGCCCTCTTTGTTTAACCACATCCGGACCCTGGTAATTGAACTCTACGCCATGTTTGGGACAGGGACGGTCGTGGTCAGCCAGCTTCACTACGCTGGAACTACGCATAGTTTTACGCAATTACGCTTCGCCAAACTATGGCTTCGAAATCAAATATTTGCTTCGTATGCATTTCGTAGACTACGAGTTAAAATACGCAATTATGCGTAGTGCGAAGCGTAGTGTATGCGGATGCTTATGCCCGCATGTAGAAAATTTTACGCATTAATTCCTCTTTAAATGCTTATACCGTAAATTTGTAAGCATACAATTGCACGCAGAAAATTAGACGCGAGTAACGCATTCGTAGTTCACTATCCAATACATATGTTAACTACGCATAGTGGGCGTAAGCTACACGTAACGGTACTTTGCTACTCTTAAATTCATAAGCGTAGTTTTGAAACTTCACCTACGAACTACGATGCATAAATTCGCACTGGCATAGTTTCTGCTCATCCCTGGTTTGGGACCTGTTATCCCTGCCAGGGCGCAGATTTCAATTACTGCGTTGGGTGCTCCTGCTGTTACTGCCAATCACGTCGCTCTCTCGTTTCTGCAGCCCACTCGCTGACCATTTTTCATTGGCTCCTGATCCTGTTATCACTATGATTGGCTCAATGTAATTGGCTGCTGACCGGCTCACAGAGCTCTGCTGTCATACTGACGGCAGAGTAAGTGGGCTGCAGCGATGGGAGAGCGTAGCGGACGGCAAGAGTCTATGCAGTGTGCCATCGGTGAGCCCGTTTTTCAACTAAAAAGTGTCTGGTCCTCAAGAGCCGGAGACTACTGATAAGGAAGGAATTAAACACTGTCCATTAAGTTGAAAGAATAGCCGCCACCATGATCATTTGCAGTTGTTTGCACAAATTCTGTACTGGAACAAGTCAACTCCTGTTGTCTCGTTTTTTTCCCTGGACACTACATATAGTATCCAGGATCAGTTAACTGCAACACTTCCGTTTCCCCCTTTGGGGGTTTAGCTCAATGTAAGATTTAAACGACAGGAAGCGCAGCCAGAAGTTGGCAAATGTTTTTCTGTAGGTAGTATGCCCCCAGTGTAGGTAGTATGCCCCCAGTGTAGGTAGTTTGCCCCAGTATGCCCCAAGGTAATCCCTCCCCCCCCTTCTGCGGCAGCGGGCCGGGCAGAGACTGACTCACCTGACTTCCACACTCCAGGGCCGACGTCACTCTTCTCTCCCCGCACCGCTCCATCTGTAGTTAGAGCAGGGCTACAAGAAAATGGCCGCCGATTGTCCGCATTTGTGGACATCGGCAACCATGTTCTTGTAGTCCTGCTCTAATTACAGACAGAGAGGATGCAAGTAGAGACAGCGGGAAGACAGGGCGCATGTGCCCTTGAGAGCATGGCGCCCTGAGCGGCCGCTCAGATCACTTATAGTAAAGGCCGGCCCTGTGAGGGAGTAATATAAGGAATAACAATTAGCTAGGAACAAGCCTACAAGAGCCTAACTAAACTCTCCCTAGCAGAGTCTGTCAGCAGCTGTCCCTTAACTAATTACTGTAGGCAGACGAGTGAATAAAATGACAGGAGAACCTTGCCTTTTATAAGGGGGGGTGGGGCTCCAGGAGTGAGTGTAGTCTGATTGGCGACAATGTACCTGCTGACTGTGATGTAGAGGGTCAAAGTTGTGCTCAATGGAGCATTATGGGGGCGAATCGAACTTCCGCAAACCACCGAAAGTTCGCCTGGAACCGTTCGGGCCATCTCTAGAGGGTAGTTGTCTCCCTATGCATATTTATTTGTGTTGAATGCTTAAAAAAAATTGTGAGACTGGTTTTGCATAAAAATGTTGCTCATCTCGGATATTTCAGTAGTAATACCATAGCAATAGTAAACATGTGCATGACATGAGGCCAGTACAGGGCCTCTTGGGCGTTCACATATTGAGTTGACCACCCATTATTTAGTCCTCACAGCTGTTGCAAGTTTAGCGCTGCTACAATGTAATGGATTAAAAGAATGAAAACCCTAAATACTGTTTAGGGTATTAACTGTAAATACTTTTTTTAGTAAATTACAATGTGCTCCAATTTGTAGTTTAATTAAAAGTGTGTTATAAATAATTAGCATAATTGTATTATTATAACAAGTAACACTTGAGTTGCAATCTTAATGAAGCTGTGACATACTTTTTTTTGTTTGTTTAATAATGTGATTATATAATGTTATTTGGGTCCATTAGAACAATAAAAGAATTTTAAGCAATAAAGAATTTTAACCACTTTACCCTCAGCGGTGCGGATTTCTCCGTCCCTTTTTCCACCCTGTTAACACCAAGGGACGGAGAAATCCGCACCTGACGCCGCTTCCGCTCGCTCGTCCGCGCGCCCCCGTGCTCGTGCACTCCGCCGCCTGCTCGCCTGGAGGTCAATGAACGGGAAAAACCTTTCCCGTTCGTTGATCTAAGCCCCCTGCAATGATCAGCTGCTTCTACGAGAATCCCTGAACTTCCTGCAAGCGTACTTCCTGTACGCTTGCAGGTCGCATAAACAAAAAACTTACTGTGGCCATCTTGTGGCCAAATAGTAAAACTACACCCTAAAGCATTTTTCATATACAAATATATTAGTTATACACTAAAAATTAACTCATTACCTCCCACACTCCCCAATTTTATTTTATTTTTGTAAAGAAAAAAAAATTACAATTAAAAAAAATACATAAATAGTTACTTTAGGGACTCAATTTTTAAATATTTATGTCAAGAGGTAACACTGTTACCTTATAAACTATGGGCTTGTAATTGGGGATGGACGCAAAACTGAAAAAAATGCACCTTTATTTCCAAATAAAATATTGGCGACAAACATTGTGATAGGGACATAATTTAAACGGTTTTATAACTGGGACAAAAGGGCAAATACATTTCATGGGTTTTAATTACAGTAGCATGCATTATTTAAAAACTATATAGGCCGAAAACTGAAAATTAATACATTTTTTCCCACATTTTTCCAAATTTTTCCATTAAAACACATTTAGAATAAAATAATTCTTTGCATAATGTCCCACCTAAAGAAAGCCTAATTGGTGGCGAAAAGAACAAGATATAGTTCATTTCATTGTGATAAGTAATAATAAAGTTATAGACGAATGAATGGAAGGAGCACCGAAAGGTGAAAACTGCTCTGGTGCTCAAGGGGTAAAACCCCTCAGTGGTGAAGTGGTTAAAAAATGCTAGCGAAGTCTACATTAACCACTTCATATTCCTGGGTTTTTAACTCCTTAAAGGGAACCTAAACTGAGGGGGATGTGGATGTTTCCGTTTAAACAATACCAGTTGCCTGGCAGTCCTGCTGATCTCTTTGCTGCAGTAGTGGCTGAATGACACACCTGAAACAAGCATGCAGCTAATCCAGTCTGACTTCAGTCAGAGCATCTGATCTGCATGTTTGTTGAGGGGCTGTGGCTAAAAAGTATTAGACACAGGATCAGCAGGAGTCAGGCAACTGGTATTATTTTAAAAGGAAAAATCAATATCCTTCTTAGTGTAGGTTCCCTTTAAAGAGAACCAGAGGCGGATTTTCGAAATCTTAATAGGACACAGAGGCATGTTCTCTGCACAATGACGTGCCTATGTGTCATTTTGGTGATGCTGCCAGAGGTGGTCCCCAAAAGGTTAAGTAAGTATCTAACTTTTATATTTTTTTTAAGTCAGTGAAACAGCCTCTGTAGTATTGCTCACACAGCGTTAAAGTGCTTAAGTGTCACATGACTGTAATCATCTGTTACAGAAAGGTAAGATGGGTAAACTATGAGGCTTTGTTCACATCTAAAATCTGCAATTTTTCTTCCCCTCCCGGCGCTCTACTGAACAATTTTTCAATTTTTCAAAGCGCTTTTGTAGAGCGATTTGTTTTTTCACTTCCTGACGCAAGTCAACTCTTTGACCGGGAAAAGAATAAATACAATGCATTTACTCTTGAAAATGTGAACGCAATCGCTGGATAATCACTGGATAAAGCGATTTGTGAGTGTTTTGCGCATTTTCTATACCTTACATTGTAGCAAAATCGCCCCGAAAATGGTATATGCAGCTCTTTACTGAACATAAAGTGGACGTAACGCCCTGATATGAACTATCCCATAAGGAATCATTGCACAAGCGATTTCAGAGCTTTTTCAAAATCGCTGGCACCCAAAAAAAGCACAAAACGCCCTAAGTGTGAACAAACCCTTAGGCTTTGTTTCCATTGCGCTCAGTTCGCGTGGCCGTCTGCGTTGGCCGTCTTTTGATGTTTTTTTTTTAATTTCTGTGCATTGGATGATTTTTAAGCGCGTTTCTAAGCGCTTTTGTAGGGCGATTGCATTTTTTTACTTCCTGATGTCAGTCAGGAAGAGAACTCTTTGATCCGGAAAAGAATAAATAAAATGTATTTATTCTTAATAATGCTCACACAATCGCTGCACAAAGCGATTTTGTGAGCAATTTTAGTTTTTCCTATACCTTTCATTGAGGCAGAATCGCCTAAAAAATGGCCCATGCACCGCTTTTCTGAGCGGATCGGAAACAAACCGCTCAGATGTCGCCAGCACTTAAAAAAATGTCAAAGTCGCCCCTACTGTGAACGAGCCCTGAGAGCGGATTTAAGTGGAGACTGTTAACATAAGACTTCAGAATCTATACATTTACTAAGTCGAAATATATTTACTAGGTTGAAATTTTTATAAATGTGGGACAGATATTTGCACCAGGAGTAGAGATTAGGGATAATCCATGAGATGCAAATATTTCTGAGTTTATGCAGATTTATGTACATTTTTATGCAAATATATGCAGCTTGAAAATGGACCAATCAAATTAAACCTGGGTGGGGCTTGATTGGTCCATTTTCAAGCTGCATATATTTCCATAAAATTTTACACCAATCTGCATGAACTCAGAAATGTTTGCATCTCACTGATCATCCCTACTAGAGATGGTTGAAAATTTCCGTGGAGTACCCATTTCCATGTTTCGGATAGGAAATGGACTAACCACAGTGGGAATCGGTAATCAGTCTCGGAAAATTGTATTCTGTGGAAATACCACATTACAGCAATTACTCGGAAATTTTAGCCCAATGACAGAGCTCGGAAGCACTGGACCAATAACAGGCTACAGAATGTTTCCATGGAAATCAAAATACCAATCACAAGACTTGGATATTATTAAGTTTTACCGGGTCTTGAGATTGGTCTAAAATTTACAAGTAATCCAAGAAAGATCCAAGATTATTTCTGCAGCCTGTGATTGGTCCAATGCTTCCAACTCGGAAATGTTGGGCCAATCAGAGAATTTGGTAGTGTATCAAGGATGTCCACATGAAAAAATCAGTATTAGAAATGTGTAAATCTGTATAATTGGCATGCTTTGGAAATCAGAATTTCCATGAATTGGTAATCTGCATTTCCGACCATCCCTAACCAGGAGGAGTTTGGCTTTCACTGTCCTCGAGTTGTTTGAACTCTGACAAGTACCTTGAATACCACTTGGCACAATTTATTTTATGCTGTCCACAAGTGTTGTTAGTAAACAACTTAAAAGCCGAGGTCAGTCATTACCTTCCTTTCCTTGTGATGTCCCACGTAGATATTATTGTTCAAGTATATCTCAAACAGAGCGGCTTTCCGTGACTGTTAAAAGTGCATACCCTTAAATTGTCTGCAGAATTGGCAGCTCTACACAGAAGAGGAACATTATCCGGAATTAATAGTAATCGACAAAAACAATGCAGTAGAATCATGATTATGTACTTACAAGAAATAGGTTTGCCAGAACCCCGCTGGAAAGAAGAAAAGAGGCAATTAGGCCCTTCCAAAGTACATTAGTGTTGCTGGAGTTAATAATGTTAAACTCTCAGCAAACTGCAAAGTATACAGAAAAAAATGCAGTTTGTGTGGACTGCTGTATCTCTTATGAGGTCTGTAACTATGGAGTTTTGGGCCCCAATGCAAGTTTTATAGTGGGGCCCTCCAAACACTCTATACATAAAAATTGGTACGGTGCACCAAAACCTGCCAATGGCAACTACAGTGTCAGAGGTGCAAGAAGGGAATGGGGAACAGTTTGCTAATGATTACCACTATTCAAAGTATCTATAGAAGTTATTGTTATGAGCACAGGACCAATAGAGAGCTAATACTGTATTTGAGGCAGGGCCCTCCGGGGCCCCTTTGGCCCAAGGGCCCCGATGCAGTCGCAACCTCTGCAACCCCTATTGCTAAGCCCCTGTCTGCTTCTTTTCAAATGGGAGGCTAAAGAGTGAATTCACAGCCTGTCAGCTGCTCTTGAGCACTGTCCCTTGCTAGCACTAGCACTATTCCCGCCTCCCCAAGGAGTCACGTCTGAGCATTGGCCATGGTTCTCTGTTGCCATGTAACACCACTGCATGTCAAGCAATGACATTCATGGTGTTACAAATGCTGCCATTCGGCTGCATTTTACTTGCACCTAAATGGTGTTTGTGGCCGGCAGTTGCAGAGCCGGGAAAAGGTTCTCCAGCACGCAAGGCTGAGACACCAATGTGCGCCGCCCCCCCCCCCCACCTCCCCCTTTATCCCTCCCACTCCAGCCGTCACACACTGATTGCTATTAGACTAAGAAGCACCCCAGGGCTCCCAAGACCTTAATCTCTAGTTATCTGGCTTGCAATCACTGCCATGTATCCACTTTTCTTATTTATCTCTGCTTCAAACATAATAGGTGAATGAAAGCTGAGTGAGTTGTGCGCCCCCTCCTACACTGTGCCCTGAGGCTGGAGCCTCTCTCACCTGTGCCTCGCCCAGGCCCTAGGCAGTTGGGAGGCCTAGCCTGCCTGACAAATGGGGAGTTCTGCTTCCTATATGAAAGAGGCCTACATCTGTGAAGCTGGTCCTTTGATTTAAAGTGAACTGAGCACCATTTTTTAGCCCCAATGCCATCTCAGTAGCACATCAAAAAATGCATGTTAAAGGGATACTTAAGCCATGATTAAAAAATGATTTTTACTCACCTGGGGCTTCTTCCAGCCCCCTGCAGCTGTCCCGTGCCCTCGCAGTCACTCAGCTAGTTTTGTTTTTGGCGTTTTCCTTCGGGAACGCAAAGAGGACTTCTTGTGGCCAGGCCTGTTGGCGAAAAGGAAACTAGCTGGTGGTGGGACTGGAGGATCCCTGAGTGACTGTGAGGACGCAGGACAGTTGCAGGGGGCTGGTAGAAGCCCCAGGTATGTAAAAATGATTTTTTTTATTCATGGCTTAAGTATCCATTTAACAGCGTGTTTTTTAGTAAAAACAAATTCTATTCTACCTCTTCTTTTTACATTTAAATGTTTACGATTGTCCTAATTCCACCTGACTGCTGTCCACAGAAAGAGAAAAGAGCAGGCAGATAAGGATTGCTGTAATTAGCAGTAGCAATAAGCAAACAAAAGGACAATGTACTTCAAAAGGTTTAGAGAGTCACACTTGATTACCTGCACGCCTGCCCTCTAGATAAGTAAAGGCAGAGGAAAGGGAGGGGGAATGGCAGCTCCTACGGCTATTAGAAGCCAGGACAAACTTCAGAAAAAGAGAGCTGCTTGGAGCCTTTGAAGCCTTTCAAATTTAATCTCTGAATACCCCCCCCCCCCCTTCCCCCAGCTGTACCAATCCGGGGGTTATATGCAATTCACTTTTTCACCTGAGTTTTCTCCTAGGTGATAATTTTAAACTTGTCAATAAAATGCCTTTTAAGCCACCAGAAAGCAAGAAAATACTCAAAATAATTTTGATAATACTTTTTCATCTACTTTTTAGTACTTTTTTAGTTGAAAAGTACTGGAAAGTTATCTTAAATCGAAGATGAAAAATTATCTCCTAGGAGAAAACTCAGGTGAAAAAGTGAATTGCATATGGCCCCAGGTCTGCTACACTCCAGAGCCATCCTGTTGGTGAGTGCCTGAAAAAAGGGCGCCAGTAAAAGAGGGCCCGGCTGAATAAAGAAATGGCGCTGGTGGTTAACGAAATCTTAATAATGATAAACATTGTTGTTGAACTTGGTTAATGATAAATATTACACCTCCGATGACGCAACATCCTGAATCCAGTAAAAAGAAACTTCAGGAATTAGGCCCATAGGAAGGCGAGGTGGGTGAACCGCATTCTTGAAATGTATAAGGTGGGGGTGCGGGGATCATGGCCCGGTTACCCCTGCATCACAACAGCATGCGAGAAGTATGATCCAGCATGATCCTCCATAAAAGCTCTTTAGTTCCTCAAGATAACCTCAGCATGTTAAGCGAAACATCAATGAAAAGAAGCTGTAGGGCGTCCATTCCACTTGCACAATTTCAACCGCATTTTCGGCAATGGGATTCGATATCATCGGGGCCCCATCAAAATTTTACTGGGGCGGGGTCCATTGATTTGTTGTTGCACCCCTGGTTGTAACATTTCTGTGCATTTGTAGTGCCATTCCATTCACTATAAATTGCATTGGGGAAAAGAGAGGAAGAACACGATGCCCTGCATTGCAGCAGCCAACTATGTTTCCCACAGCATGGACATGGGAACAAGTCCTAAAGACTCAGAGATGAAGAAAAGTGCTGTTTTTTTTACTTACCCAGGGCTTCCTCCAGCCCCATGAGCATGGATGCATCCCTCATCGTCCTCCCGCAGACCTCCCGCAATCCTCCATTCAGCAGCAATCAACCCCCGGTACTCGGCTCAGTCGGGCTCAGTCTGACTGAGTGTTGTCAGCCGGGGTCTTCTGCACTTGCGCAGAAGGTCCATGCATGAGCAGAAGGCCCCCTGCTGACGTCACTGAGCTAAACACCGGAGATGATTGTGGCTTAATGGAGGCACTCGGAAGGACGGCGAGAAACAGTCCCTTTCTTCATCTCTGGGTCTCTTTAAGGTAGCATGCTCTTTTTGAGTAATATCCCTCTTTTGGGCGTACATACATGTATGCCACCGGTGAGCTGGGCACAGGATGAGCCAAATAAAGGGTCACCCTGCTGCTGCTGCTCAAATACCTGGCGGGGTTAAACACTATCCGCCCTACGAGTCTTCGCAACTCGGAGGGAGATATGATTTGGGGTCCGACGATTGCTGGAACCCTGAATTACCCCTACCTGCCCTGTGCACTATAGCATTGCTGCTATAGCAGCGCCTAGTTTTGGCACTCGGCGCTGAAAGACTTGTGCCGAAAAAAACCTGCTTCACTTTTATCGGGCTGCCCAGCAACCCATAGGAAAGCATGTCTAGCAGTGACGAGCGAAAATGCCAATATTCTTTTCAAATTCTTTTTCGCAAAAATAATGTTAAATTCGATCTTCAAGCGAAAATTCCATTGACAATTAGTTTTGTTATTTTTTGCAATTTTCATGCTTTTTGCAAGTTTTTGCGGTAAAAATATAATTATTCTGCATTATCACACTTTTCACGATTTTTCAAGTGTTTTGTGAAAAATTTGAAAATACAAGCTATTTTATGTGGAAATGTCTCAAAAATGAACATTGCATTTTCGATGTGAAAAACTGACTTTTGGTGATGTGAAAATGACTTTGGTGAAAGTTCGCAAGCAACACTGGCAGTGCACCAATGGCCATTGTCCAGTACACCCAGTGGTCCACTGCCATCAGATCTAGAAAATGATTGGGTAGGGGAGTGAACCATATCTGTGTAATGTTTACAAACAACATGGCTGCTGTCATTGTATCACAGGAAGAAATAATCATATTTTATTAAAGCTGTATGCAGACAGATTTGCTGTTTAAACCATCTAAACTGTACATAAGATAAATAGACAAGTTACTTTTTATAGTTAGTTTTTCATCTCGGATCCGCTTTAAGTATATTTTCCCATGCCCACAAATGTATATAAAGGGGGTACAACTCTTTCAATATGCTGTGCTTAAAATATTGTGTGCAATTTTATATAATTATCATAACTAATATAAAAAGGCTTTAAGACTAGCAATTATTAATCTAACGTCATCTGGTTTTTGAAATGAAAAATATAAAGCCACATTTACAGTCATTAAATAGGTATAAATTTGAGTCAGTCAATGAAGTGAAATTACACATCCAAACTGTAATTAAAAATGTAATTATAAAGTTATAATATAAAGCTGCATTAAAGTGTACAAAGGCAAGAGAGTAGAATTGGGCATAAGATTGCCTCGTCATCATAAATATTATCCACTCACACCATTGCCCGATCAGCCAGATGAAAATTTTCCTGACAAGTACTTTCTGTGTCATTTCTTTGTTATGCTGTCTAAAGGCAAGATGTACTTTTATTGAAGCTACAGCCAATCAGAGCTTGGCAAATCTATCAGCTGGTCCAACATATCACATGCTTTTCCATTACTTCTCATACACACAGTATATCAATTTCTGAGATTTTATTTGTGTCCCTTTGTCCATTATTATTTTATCGATCGGTTTATAAAATGTTTCTTGCTGTCAGTGATGCTCACCGCCAGGTCGTGATCACGCTTACGCGTGGATTCACGACCATTTTGACGCATTCCGCCTCGGACACGCTAAGCCATGAATAGATTTTCAACCACGAAAATCTACTTCGGCTTCGCGTGAATGCGGACAGAAATCCGCATTCACGCTCGTGAAACCCGGGGCTGAAGTCGTGGTTTGCGGAAATGCGTCAAACTATGCGGAAGTGACACATTGCAGGCCAATCAGAGTGCCCCAGCCAGGCCCTAGCAACCAATCACAGGAGGGGAGCTATGCCCTCCCCTCCTGAATATAAAGCGGCGGCCATGATGGAAAAGCTCTGTCCTTGCTACTAGACTGTGGTGCTGAGAGGATTATCTCCAGGCCATTGTTGTTTGAGCAAGTGCATTTATTGTGTTAAAAACAAAGCGTTTTTTTTGCTAACACTGCTCTTATACTGTACACAGTTAGCTAGTCAGTGAGTGATTGCTGTAGTTAGTTGTAGTCAGTGTAGTGTAGTGGGAGTGTGGGAGTCTAGTGATTATTTAACTGTGTGTAGTGCTGTGCAGGCAGGTTCAGTGCTGCAGTGTAGTGGGAGTGGGGATTATCTGTGTGTAGAGTGCAGGCAGGCAGGTTAGTGCAGCTGCAGTGTTCACTTGTATATTCCAGTGACAGTTATACACTTGTACTATTTGCAGGCAGCCAGTCACACCGCCAGCGCCGCCACTCTCTGCCAGCGCTGTTCATTCATTCTGTCAGTGACCTTGTGCCGTGCCCAGTGCCCACTGCTCGCTCGCTCGCTGGCATATGAGCATCTCATTACACAGTGTGACATCCTTGTGTGCCCACTGCATCCTTCAGTGACCTAGTTGTATATCCAGTGCCCACTGCTGTGCCCACTGCATTCTTCAGTGACCTTGTACTGTGGCCACTGCATCCTTCAGTGACCTTGTACTGTGCCCACTGCATCCTTCAGTGACCTTGTACTGTGCCCACTGCATCCTTCAGTGACCTAGTTGTATATCCAGTGCCCACTGCTGTGCCCACTGCATTCTTCAGTGACCTTGTACTGTGGCCACTGCATCCTTCAGTGACCTTGTACTGTGCCCACTGCATCCTTCAGTGACCTTGTACTGTGCCCACTGCATCCTTCAGTGACCTAGTTGTATATCCAGTGCCCACTGCTGTGCCCACTGCATCCTTCAGTGACCTTGTACTGTGGCCACTGCATCCTTCAGTGACCTAGTTGTATATCCAGTGCCCACTGCTGTGCCCACTGCATCCTTCAGTGACCTTGTACTGTGGCCACTGCATCCTTCAGTGACCTAGTTGTATATCCAGTGCCCACTGCTGTGCCCACTGCATCCTTCAGTGACCTTGTACTGTGGCCACTGCATCCTTCAGTGACCTAGTTGTATATCCAGTGCCCACTGCTGTGCCCACTGCATCCTTCAGTGACCTTGTACTGTGGCCACTGCATCCTTCAGTGACCTTGTGCTGTGCCCACTGCATCCTTCAGTGACCTTGTACTGTGCCCACTGCATCCAGTGATTCATTACTAGCAACATGTCTGGCAGGGTTTCGCGGGGTGAGAGGAAAGGGAGTTCAATTGCCTCAGCCACTTCTGGGACTGCTCCACGTCCAGGGAGAGGACGCCCAGCTGTACGTGGTCGTGATGCAGCAGAAAAGGGGGCAGCAAAGCCTGGGCCAAGTCAGCGGACGCCATTGTCCAAATATTTTAAAGTTTCTGGTCCCCGTGTGGTGGTTGAGCAAATGGAACCTGACGTACTCATGGACATCATGACTTCCTCCCAGACCTCTACTGTGAGCACCACTCCAAGCAGTAGCAGCAGCAGCCAACATCCCACGCTTGTTGTGACATCCACCCCAGCACCCACTGGTCAGCAGCCCTCCCAGGATGACAGCGTTCTGTCCCTCAGTCCGGCATCTGGGAACCTGCTGATGAAAGAAGCACAGGACTTACTGGGGACTGATGTGGCAGAGATTGAGATCGGGCCACAATCACAAGCGTTGTTGAGTTCTGGTGATGAAGAAGAGGGGTCTGTGTCTGGGGATGTAGGGACAGAAGAGGAGGCGGGGGAGTCAGAGGAAGAGCTGGATTATGATGATGCTGCTGATGATGACGTTGTGGACCCTAACTATGTGCAGCCTGCTGAGTCTGTGGAAGAATGGTCAGAGCAGGATGACGAGTCACCTCGGCCTAGGCAAGGATATCGCCATATGTCAGGCAGGGGCATCGGCAGCAGTGGGCGTGGAGGAAGTAGACAGGACACTGCTTCAGCCGGCACCACCACCATGCAACCCCCGGCAACTACTACCACACATTGCTCCGCTGCACCCTCTGCTAGTGGGGGCCGCAGTAAATTAAAGTCACCAGTGTGGGATTGCTTTGAGGAATGTACTGATGACAAAAGGTATGCGGTGTGCAGGTTATGCAGCAAAAGATTGAGCCGTGGGAAAAGTCTGAGCAAGATGGGTACCTCATCCCTCCAGGGCCACCTGAGAAGCCGCCACTGCCGCGAGTATGCGGACTTTAAGAGGAAGCAGGCACTGCTGGCAGGGGTTCCTGAGAGCAGAAGGCCCACCAGCGCAGCAGCATCCTCCCTCCCTCAGGGTCGTGAATCCCCCACAGCAGCAGCAGCAGTAGTAGCACGCAAGTGCTCTTCCACCTCGGCTGCTCAGGACACAGACATTGAGGCTGGCAGCCAGTGTTCGTCTCTCTCCTCTGTCTCCCCTGCATCCCAGCGTCGTCAGACCCTGCTGAGCGACACCTTTCAGGGTCTGACCAAGCCTCTGCCTCCAAGCCACAGGCGGATCCGTAAACTAAATGGCTTGCTGGCCCGGGCCATGGCATCACAGCTGCTTCCCTACTCCCTGGTGCAGGAGGGGAGCGCCATGCGGACGCTGCTCCAATTTGGCATCCCCGAGTGGCAAGTCCCCAGTCGCCACTATTTCAGCAGGAGCGCGATCCCAGCACTCCACAAGTTTGCGGTGGAAAACGTGGCCCGTTCCCTGGACTACTCTGTGGGCAAGCGGGTCCATGTGACCATGGACTCGTGGAGTAGCAGATTTGGGACAGGTCGCTACCTGTCCTTTACGGCCCACTGGGTGACACTGATGGACGGGAGGGAGGACAAGAGCGCATCAGCCCAGCTAGTGGTGCCACCACGCGGGATCAGGGGGGATGCAGAAGGGTCCTGTCACGACACTCCCTCAGCACCCGGAAAGCAAGCCCGCCTCGGCAGCAGCAGCGCCAAGCCTCGGCACTGCCAAGCCCTTTTAAAATTGGTGACCCTGGGGAAGGAGAGGCTTACGGCCACCAACGTCCTGGCCGCCCTCAGGAAGCAGGAGCGGAGGTGGCTGACCCCCAGAGGCCTGGAAGTGGGGTATGTGGCAGCCGATAACGGGGCCAACCTGGTGGCAGCAGTGCAGCAGGGAAACCTCCAGCACATCCCCTGCTTGGCCCACATGCTCAATCTTGTGGTGCAGCGCTTCTTGCGCACCTACCAGGGGATGAGCGAGCTGCTGCAGGATGCCCGGGCGGTGGTAAGCTTTTTCCGCCTGTCAGCCACTGCCTCTGCACTCTTGTCCACCTTACAGCAGCAGTATGGAAGGCCACAACACCGGATGATCATCGACATGCCAGTTCGCTGGAATTCGACTCTGGCCATGTTGGAGCGGCTGTGTCAGCACAGGCTGGCTCTTAGGGCCTACATGCTAGACCCAAGTGTCCCCAGCAACCAGCAAGTCCCCATGATTACTGCCACTCAGTGGACACTGATGCAGCAAGTATGCCTGGTGCTGAGTCCCTTCCTGGAGGCAACCAAGATGGTCAGTGAGGAGCGGGCCTCTGTGTGCCAGTGGGTGCCCTTGGTTTGTCTACTGGAGCAGGCAATGGACAATTTAATTGAGCGTGGGGATGAAGCCCTGAGGCAGTTGGAAGAACAGGAGCAGATGGCAGCACAGTCCAGCTCAGAGGAGGGCTCACAGCAGGTAGTGGAAGAGTTGGAGGTCCCTAACCTGAATGAGGAGGAGGAGGAGGAGCAGAGTGCAGCAGGCGTTGTACGTGGATGGCGGTTTGAGGAGGACAACGACATGGCACAGGAAGAGGACAGGCATGCGTTATGGGACAATGGCGAGGACGAGGGAGATCTTGCTGGCAGGGCCCACTTGTTTCCCATGGCTGTGCACATGTTGCGCTGCCTTCGCAGGGACCCCCGGGTGATCCAGATGCGTTCAAGGGAGGACATCTGGATTACCTTGATGCTTGATCCCCGTCTGAAGGGGAAGCTGGGAGACTTAATGACGCCATCCACCACCGAGCAACGCACAAGGGAGTTGAAGGAGGCCCTTGTGCGCAGACTACTGGAAGCATTCCCCCAGCCTTCCAACCCCACTGTAACTGCTCTGCCAAGCCAGCAAGAGGTGCCTGCCATTGCCACTAGCAGCACAACAACAACAACCACCAGCAGCAGCAGCAGCAACTGGCGCCCCGGAGACCTGAAGAGCCTAAGCAAGAGCCTGTATGCAGTGCAGCAGCCCAGAACAGAGGTGCCCGCCACAGCATCCACCACCAACCAGCACAAGCAACGACTGACCACCATGGTGTCTGACTATATGGGGTCATCCAGCGGGCTCAATGACACCGACAGCCCCGTGGACCCCTTGGAGTACTGGGTCAAGAGACTGGACATCTGGAGCGAGCTTTCCCAGTACGCCCTGGAACTCCTATCCTGCCCTCCTTCCAGTGTCCTCTCAGAGAGATGCTTTAGTGCGGCCGGTGGCGTGGTCACAGAGAAGCGCTCTCGGCTCTCCCACGCCTCTGTGGACAAACTCACCTTCCTGAAAATCAACCAGGCTTGGGTGGAAGGTGAGTTTCTGGCCCCTATTGTCGGACACAGGGGGACATGAAGTGGCTGCTGCATGTGCTGTTGTTAACTATGCCTGCCTTTATAAAGACATTTACTACCTGCCTAGTGCCTACCTTGGTTAATTTTTTGGTGTTATGGTACTACTACCAGTAAGTTGCCATGGTCCTCCTTCTGAGCTGCTGAACTGACCGCCCGCTTTGTCCTCCTGACTCAGTCGCTACTACACTCTGCGTTCACACTGCCCGGGTCACCGGGTGCATTTAATTTTTTGGCCAGCACTATGACGCTGTGCTACTACTACTGTGCTGCTGCTGCTGAACTGACCGCCCGCTTTGTCCTCCTGACTCAGTCGCTACTACACTCTGCGTTCACACTGCCCGGGTCACCGGGTGCATTTAATTTTTTGGCCAGCACTATGACGCTGTGCTACTACTACTGTGCTGCTGCTGCTGAACTGACCGCCCGCTTTGTCCTCCTGACTCAGTCGCTACTACACTCTGCGTTCACACTGCCCGGGTCGCCGGGTGCATTTAATTTTTTGGCCAGCACTATGACGCTGTGCTACTACTACTGTGCTGCTGCTGCTGCTGAACTGACCGCCCGCTTTGTCCTCCTGACTCAGTCGCTACTACACTCTGCGTTCACACTGCCCGGGTCACCGGGTGCATTTAATTTTTTGGCCAGCACTATGACGCTGTGCTGCTACTACTACCACCAGTATGTTGCCGTGGTCCTTCTGTGCTGCTGAACTGACCGCCCGCATAGTCCTTCTCCTGACTCAGTCGCTACCACCACTGCACTCTGCGTTCACACTGCCCGTGTCCACTGACAACTCTGCTGCGATGTCATTGCTAATTGCTGCAAAAAAAAAAAAAAAAAAAAATTACAAAAACCTCTCTGGAGCCTTTTTGCCGTCAGCCACTCATCCTCCTCCAGCGGTACCTTCGCCGCCAAGGGCCATTGGAACTCGCCTTCACCTCTTTGACTGCTTAACGCGTATATCCCTTTTTAAAACCACTTATTACCAATTAATAGCCCCATTTAAAGTGTTGATTTCACTTTAAAATCCATTTTCTCTAGAAAAAATTTTTTGGGGGGAATTTTTTATGTTGAAGTTATGTTGCCCCTTATCACTTCGATAATCCATGCTATTTGGGGGACTGTAGCATGTATGGGGGCTTTGTTATTAACGTTAAAAGAAAATCCGCCTCCGGGCGTGAATCCGCGCGTGATTACGCCATTCACGGGAAAAAATCCGCGTGGTTGCGTGGACGCGGACGAAAATCCGCATGCGGCGGGGCCGAATGCGGATTTTTTTTTTGCAACCACGCGGATTTCCGAATTCGTGGATGAGGCACATCCGAGCATCCCTGCTTGCTGTGTTTTCAGTTTACTTATTCAGGCTAACATAATTATTATAGACACTACATTCAAGCTATCTTTAGTCCTTCAAATTGCTTAGGGACCTATCACAATATTTGCTTTGATTTAAGCTTCGAGTGCATTAATGTGATTTCACAACTAAGCTACATAACAATCATTTTGTAACTGTAAATCCTCGTTGACATCATTAACACAGAATAGCCGTGCGATTGGAATGTAATGCGCAATTGCGCATGATCGCACGCCATCTGTACGTCTATGCGATGTGCTGTTGATCCCATTTAATACAGTGAATGGGTCAGCTTTGCGCTTGGCCGAAAAAATTCATGAAGCAGTGTGATAGTGCATTGCACTGCTGCGCAGCCCAGCGTGCATGATCTGAACGTCAGCAGTGCCGTCTATGCACTTCTGACGTTCTTGCGTGTCGCACACCATACGTGCTGCCGAAATGCGCACAGCAGCGCATATGATGTGATCGAGGCCTTAAAGGACAACCCAGGTGACATAATGAGATAGACATGTGTATGTAACGTGCCAAGCACCCAAATAACTATGCCGTGTTCCTTTTTTTCTTTCTCTGCCTGAAAGAGTTAAAAATCAGGTATGAAAGTGACAGTTTCTGTCTGGGTCGGACTATAGCATAACCCTCCGCTGATAAGTAATTACAGCCATGAAATACTTCCCTGGGCTGTCAATAATTGACTTCTGAGAGCAGAAAAGACATAAAAAGGGTCAATAGTTCATAGATTTGAGCTCTCGCACACTTCAATGCAGGTGTCATTGAGCAGAGAAAATTACACAGTAAAAACTAGATTTAAATATAAAATAAAACTACAGGATATCTAAAAAAGTCATTTTAGGAGAAGGAGGATAGATACAATTGTTTATCTTATCAGTTAATTTTCACCTCAGATGTCCTTTAACAAAATTCACAACCACAGCACCATTTGCATTTTGAATTTCATGAAATCAACACATAATACTTTCATATTTTTGCTATTAGAATGTGTAATCCTTATCGTTAAGCAGCCCATACACTCAGCCGATTTTCTGGCCGACCGATCGATCCCGATCGATCGATTGCAAATCGGTTGGCCAATCGACCGATCGACGGCCGATTTCGATCGATTTCGATGGATTTCCATCGAACTTGCAGGGTGGAAAATGTAGGTCGATCTGATGAGATTGCTTATCAGTTTGCATTGGCCTTAATGGAAATCTGATGGCAAAAAAATGCCATCAGATCGAATTTCAATAGATTTCAAACTGAAATCTATTGAAATTCTATCCTGGTAAAAAATGTTCTAAAAACGCATCAGATAGATCATCAGATGCATTTCTTATCTATCTGCTGCCAATCTGACGAGTGTATGGGCACCTTTAATAAATTTAAATATTTAATAATTTACTTGCACAGATCATGGGATGTAGCAGGGAATAAAAAAAATCAGGGGCAAAAAAAAAAAAAAAAAGGCAACATTGCATAGAGCCCACAATAGCACATTTGATGTATGTATTTATTACGTATTTATGTGACGAGACGTCTTCCACAGCACTTTACAGAGTACATAGTCTGTCAAAAACTGGCCCTCACAGGGACACCATTTCATCTCTACCAACCTCCTTTATCCATCATAGGCCAATTTGGGGGAATCCAGTTATCTGTATGTTTTTAGGATGTTAGGGGAAAACCTGAATACCCAGAGGAAACTTACAGACATGAGACAAACATACAAGAAGAACATACAAACTCCATGCTGATAATGTCAGTGTCCAGGTCCACATTTTGAACCGGGGACTGCAAGGCAAGAGTGCTCATGATGCTACCATTGCTATTTCCCATAATCCCTATGTGTTTTCATTTCCTCTTAAAGCATACATGTTAAACTCCGGCCCGTGGGCCAAATTTGGCCCTCAGAGCCATTAAATTTGGCCTTCAAGTGGTTTCCCCACTTTGCATGTTTGGCCCACTCTAGACCACCAGGGAAGATATATTGGGGTATTGGGGTGAAGCCCTAGAACACCAAGGAGCCATATGGAGGAAGGGGGGAAGCACTAACCACTTAAAGTGAACCTCCAGACTAAAAATCTACACAGCAGCACTTAAAAAGGTTTGGGGTTTCTTTAACAGTTTCACAGCATCAGAACATTGTTTTTCTTACTAAAGCCTAATTTTTAGCTGCACAGAAGCTAAGCTTCACCCCATCAAAGAAATCTGCCAGGGCATTTTTCCCCTGATGCTGTGCAAAGTATGATGGGATCTCTGATGTTGTTGTTCTCATTGCCTAGCGTGCGCAGCTGGGAGGGGTGATCAGGAGTCTCATGCTCCCTGTCACCCCCTTTCAACCAAAAAATCACAAACATTTGCCTGTTCTTTTAAAACAGCGTGGTTAAGACATTATATTACCTATCTATTTTAATTAACATAACTAATGTAACTTAATGACCGTATGTTTGTGTAGGCTGGAGTTCCTCTTTTATTCTATCTGGACGGATATATCCGTACAGATAGCCTGCACTGCTGCCCAGCCCTGGCGTGTGATCTAAGTCCTTGTATGAAAAACCGACACCGCCAATGAGGAGGTTACATCTTTCACAAATCCCCTTCTGTCCCGGCCATGCATCACTTCCACTTTGCAGAGAAATTTCTGCATGCAGAAGTGACCTGCGAGAGCATCTTGTGGCCAAATAGTAAAATTACATCTGGAAATAAAACATTTCCCGATAATAATTTTTTTTTACTTTTAAAATTGACCCCTTATTTCCCACACTCCCTGATAGGTACACATATAATTTTATTTTATTTTTTGTAAAAAAATAAAAATAACAATAATATATAATAAAAAAATGACATAAGTAGTTACTTTATGGACTGAACTTTTTTAATATGCATATTAGTAAAGTACTGTATATTACTGTTATTTTTTAAATTATGGGCTTGTAATAAGTGATGGACGCAAAACTGAAAAAATGCACCTTTATTTCCCCCCAAAAATATTGATGCCATACATTGTGATAGGGACATAATTTAAATGGAGTAATAACTGGGAAAAATAGGAAAATAACATACATGGGTTTTAATTACGGTAGCATGTATTATTTTAAAACTATAATGGCCAAAAACTGAGAAATAATGATTTTTTTTTCCATTTTTTCTTAATCTTCCTGTTAAAAAGGATTAATAATAAAATAATTCTTAGCAAAATGTACCACCCAAAGAAAGCCTAAATGGTGGTGAAAAAACAAGATATAGATCATTTCATTGTGATAAGTTGTGATAAAGTTATTGGCGAATGAATGGCAGGTGAAAGTTGCTTGGATGCATAAGGTGAAACAACACTGAAGGCTGAAGTGGTTCAACAATAGGGAACTGTATAGGGGAAGCAGGGGACCATGTGCTTATTATATCTAGTTTGGACTATTGCAATACACTGCTTGGTGGACTTCCAACTAACCGACTAGCACCACTCCAATCTGTACTGAACTCTGCTGCTCGACTCATTCATCTCTCCTCTTGCTCTTCCTCTGCTGATCCTCTCTGTCAAGCTCTTCGCTGGCTACCAATCAACCAAATGATTCAGTTCAAACTCTTAACCCAAACCTACAAAGCCCTCCACAATCTCTCTCCCCTATACATCTTCCAGATCACTAGTTTCCAAATATCAACCCAACCGCAATCTCAGATCTGCACACAAGCTTCTTTTATCCTCTTCTACAATTACCTCCTCACATTCACGGGTACAAGACTTCTCACGTGCCTCACCCCTCCTTTGGAATGCCCTTCCACAGCACATCCGCCACTCTGCCACCTTTGAAATCTTTAAACGCTCCCTCAAAACCCACCTTTTCCAACAAGCATATTCTCTAGCTTAAGCCATGCACTCTTCAACCTCGCCTCTACATTTACTCCTCACTAAATAACCTAATCACGCACTGTCTGTACATATCCTGTATACTTCCCCCACCTCTTGTTTCCACCCCATTTCTTTAGATTGTAAGCTCACAAGGGCAGGGCTCTCACCCTTTTGTGTCATGGAATGTTATTAATGTAATTGCTTGCACTCTGTTATACATTTATACATTTCAGTCATCATGTTACATCTTCTATTGTAATCACCTGTTCTGTATTCTGTACCAGTGTTCCTATTTAATGTATATCATTGTCTGTATCATTATGTATCCCTTGTTTGTTTTCTTACATTGTACAGCGCCACGGAATATGTTGGCGCTTTATAAATAAATATTAATAATAATAAGACGTCAGGGAACAGCATAGGGGTGGGATGGGGGACCACTAGACACCAGGGAACTGTATAGGGGAGGGAGGGGGCCATTAGACACCTGGGAACTTTATAAGGGAGGGGGTGGCCAGTAGACCTTGAGGTTGGCCGACGACTTGGTCTCAATGTACAATTTCGTCCCACTTTGTATTTGAGTTTGACACCCCTGTCTTAAAGGGAACCTAAAGGAGGCCTCCGTATTTATTTCCTTTTAAGCAATACCAGTTCTGCAACAGCCGATATTTGCATTAGCGCCTATGGCGGCGTCCAAATCAACCATCAGTGGCGGGCGCCCAAATGTCCTGCTCCCACCAGAGGGGACAGATCTGCATAGATAGGTTGCAGAGTGACCTCTTCTAAGTGGCCATCAAGCATGGGGCATCATGATGTACCGTTTGAAGAGAGCTGCAGGGAAGTCGGATTTCTTGGCATGTACCCCGATCGCTGTTTGCGTAGGAGATGTCAGGAGCTAAATAGTCTTCACTGAAGCTGTAGCCTTTTTCTTTCTCTGTGTGCGGCGGTGTGCTTTTGTGTGGGTAATAAGCTAGTTACGCGCTAAGCAGCAGCGCTCTGCTGAATTTCTGCTGCAGTAAAAGTCTATTTTCAAATGCTTATCTAGCCTTTGAATTAAGTACTATGGCTTATAGTGTGCCTCTTGCTGACACCCAATTATTTATCTATATAGGCTGGTAGCCGTGTTGTTATTTACCATAATTAATAATGTATACCCTTTTGCAGAGTAGGATGCTTTGCACTAAGCTGTACAGACCTGTGTTTATTTGAGAATGTCTCATTTTTTTGCCGTGAAATTGCAGTTTTAAAGAGACACTGAAGCGAAAAAAAAAATGATATAATGAATTGGTTGTGTAGTACAGATAATTATTAGAACATTAGTAGCAAAGAAAATATTCTCATAATTTTATTTTCAGTTATATAGTTTTTTTTTATAACTTTGCATCATTCTCTAATATTTGAAGTTTACACACTACTCAGCATTGTAAATGATTTTACAGAGCAGGCTAGTGAACTTTTGAACTGTCCTCTGCAGAGAAAAAAAAACAATACTGTGCCAGACACTTGAGATAATAAGCTTCAGAAGACAGTCGTTTAGCTCAATGGCTCTTTTGCATAGATAACAACTGGAGTTTTTTTTGTACTGGAAACAATATTAGACTCATGTCTCTGCTCCTAATGTTTTATTTCTTAACTGTACTATACTTACATATCATTATATCATATTTTTTTCCGCTTTAGTGTCTCTTTAAGGCTGAAACTAAAGCAGATAGTCCGGTAACCGTATGAAAAAAAAAATTAGGAGCGCTTTTGCAGCCCCTACCAATCAATGATGATTCCTACAGGGGAATCATCAAAGCACTACATCTTTAGGTCCCTACAAGGGAATAGTCAAAGCACTACTGTGGTTGGTCCCACTAGCAATGATGTTGCTTGTAGCATGTTGCAGGGGCCTAACAATAGACCCTGCAAGGGATGCAGCCGCAGGAGGGCCCAGAAGCCGCAGGGGGGCCTGTGGTGGAGGGGGGGGAGAAGTTTATTTTCCCTGTCCTGAGAGATTGACAACCAAGGGCACAAAGAGAAAAAGCTTTCCTCTCTCTGCCCAATTGATCTAATGACTGCATCTGCTCAGCCACTAATAAGGAATCGTACAAAGTTTTGTAGACAAAGATTTGGAGACATTCCCTATTCAGCATGCAACAGAACTCTTGTGTACAGTCCCCAGCCCCCAACCTCTCTACCCCTCCCCAAGTGCTCTGTACTGTAGTGATGCTGGAGGAGTCTGTACAGCCAGGTCTGATCCATCAGAGATGGACTGAGTAAGTGTAATAAGCTGAGGCTGGGATCACACTCGTCTGTCTGTCTTCTGTGTGCATTTTCTGCACACCATGGGCTTGATTCACTAAACCATGATAACTCAAATATCACACCTTATCAAATATCACACCTTATCAAATATCACACTTTATCAAATATCAAACCTTATCAAATATCACACCTTATAAAAGATCACACCTTATAAAAATATATCACACCTTATGAAAAGATATCACACCTTATGAAAAGATATCACACCTTATAAAAGTCAACACGCCTTATCAGAGTAGCATGGAGGGTGCTATCACTCTGCTACTCTGATAAGGCGTGTTCACTTTGATAAGGTGTGATATCTTTGATAAGATGTGCTATTTGTCATAGCACGGTTTAGTGAATCAACCCCTGTGTGTGTCTGTATGTGTGAAAACATGCAAGTTGTATCACAGAAGCTATTATAATTATAGAGAAAATGTGTGCAGTGCTTCACTGTTGTATATTTTTATCTGCAAGTGGAAAACACATTCAGGTGTGCACTAGCCAATTGCATAACATTGGTTCCCAGTTTACCTGTGCAGAAAGTGAGGTGGGGGAGGGGGCCCCATGCAAGGTTTCGTAGGGGGGCCCAGTGATTTCTAGGTACACCCCTGGAATGTTGTGAGCGATCCCGGAGCAATTGCATCAGTGACTGCAGTGGCAAAAGTGGTATTTCTTCTGGGAATCTCTGTGAAATCGCTGCACTCCCATGATTTAGTTAATCGCGGGTGCATTGCAATTGCTGTGACGCCCACGATGTGAGTCCCAGCCTATACAGACATTTGCAGACTGGTTGTCAGTAGAGATGCAAATATTTCTGGCTTACATACAAATTCAATGCAAATTGTATTCACCGTGGGACTGGACCAATCAGAATCGACAAGATACACTGCATTCAATTTGCATGAGGGCAAGTATTAACCGCCAACTGAGAGGGGCATTATGGGCAGTATTAGGTAACAATTAAAGTGAACCAGAGGCGAAGCACCCTCATGTATTTTACCATATATATCAGTGGGAACATTAGAGAAAACACCTAGCCTGCTCTCTGTTTCATCCTTCACTGCTCAGCTTGGTTGTTATCAGCCCTGATAAAATCCCCGACTGAGCATTCAGTCTGGCTTTGCTCAGGAATCATTATGGCTGAGTCTGTCTTCTGATATCTTGTCAAGCCCAAGCCTGCCCCCTTCTGTCTCTGTTTTCCTGTTCTGTATATTCACAGCATCACAGAGAGCTGTGGTGAGATGGGAGGAGCTGCTAATGTAAGGGTATAATGAAAAACTTTTTTTTAAATCTATATTTGTTAGTCGTAAGAGGTTTTTAGAAATGGTCATTTCATTTTGCACACAGCCCACTAAATAATATGCTTTTCCGATGAACTGTGTTTTGCGTGGAGTTATAGTAAAAAAAAAGCAAAAAAAAGGCACACCAGAGCAGCGAAAATAGCAGGTATAGTATTTATTTTGTAAAATCTATCGGGGGACATGATTATTTTGTGCCAAAGCATTCACCTCAAGATTCCTATAAGTATATATATATATACAGGGCCGGATTTCTGGCAAGGCCACATAGGCCATGGCCTAGGGCACCAGAAATTTAGGGGCGGCTCAGTGAGGGGCAGTAAAGCTGTTGTATGCAGCCATCCCTATCTACAAGGACAGATTTACCCTTTGAACCCTCTGTCCTGTACTTGTGTCGGCCCTGCAAGACCTGTAAGCTCTATCATGCAGGTACACATCAGCCTCTCATGGTGACACAATGGTTCCATCATTAACGAGATAGCAAGCATAACATAAAAGTTCTTAAGGAAAACATAACATAGTCTATACGCATATTACTAAAATAGTTATTGTCTGTGACATCCAATGATGAAAAGTAAGTAGAATTCTCATTGGGGCACACAGATATAAAAACCAAACAGACAGTATAGTTGGCCTTGGGCGGTAAAAAGTACAAATCGGCCCTGTATATATATATATATATATATATATATATATATATATATATATATATATATATATATATATAGTAGCTGATAGACCAGCATTGGGAGCAGTCACATGTGCAGCAGTAAATAAAATGTGTACTTGGTACTTGGGGGAAAGAAATCTGTTTGGTAATTGTTTGTGCAGCCTCAATCTTGTTTAGGAAAAATAAATGTTTAGGGTAATATAGGCAACCTCTGAGAACTGCTGATATTTACTAAAGGAATCATATTTATTCTAATCAAAACAGGAAAGCAATGGAAGTAAGGGTCTAAGCAGAAAAGGCCTTTTCATATTAAACTCCCCTTTTACTAAACCAATAAAAACTTGGGTTCATCTGCGATATTCAAAATGTTAAAACTAATAATACTGCAGGAAGGTCTGCTGCAGTATCAGTGGACTCTAATAGGAACCAACAAAAATCCCATATCTCTAGCACATCTATCAACATTATCTATACGTAAACATCATAGGCCAGTTTGGGGGGGGGGGGTTACTGGTGCCCAGAATCCCCCCTTAGACCAGGGCCGGTGCAGTGTCTGGGGAAAGGCACAGTTTGAGAAACCAGAATATTTGCCGTCATTCTGCAGCTCACAGCACTATGCTGCTACCTGCACTATGGGCCACCCTGCCCAGTGGTGTAACAATAGGAGCTGCAGCCCCTGCACCCAGGGCCATTTTGGGGGGCAGGAGGGGTCGCAGCATGAGGCGAGAACATGGCCACACATCAATGGGGAGGGGGGACAGTCCCTCCCCCCTCACCTCGGGCTCTTCCCTCCAGTATCAATCTCGGGCAGCTGGCAGGAACACAAGTGGGGATCAAGAACACATACCTTCATGCGTTCCACCGCCGGAGTTCCTCACTCTAAGTGTCTGACGCTACTTCCTGTTTAAACAGGAAGTAACGTGAGGCACTTAGAGATCGGACCTCTGTGGTGGTTGGAGGTATGTGTTCCCGCCCGCCGATTGTGTTCCTGCCCATTGCCCATGATTGATGCTGGAGGGGAGCACTGAGGGGAGAGCCCAAGGTGGGGGGGACTGTCCCCCCTCCCCATTGATGTGTGGCCATGCTCTACCCTCATGCTGCGACCCCTCCTGCCCCCCAAAATGACCCTGAGTGGGCCCGGGGGCATCCACATTTTTGCAGGGGGGCCCAGTGATTTCTAATTACGCCCCTGGCCCTTCCCTCTTTCTTCTCCAGCTACAGTTGATTTTGGATGTAGCAGAAGTGGGTTTGCAGAGCATGGAGCAGCTCTGGGGTACTTGACAATGCACAGAGCCAGGTATAAGCACAGCTAGGTTCGTGCATGCGCAGAAGGCCACGACTGATGCGACTGAGCCTGTTACCAGGGCTGATCGGGGCTGAATGGCAGACCGCGGGAGGACGGTGAGGGGCTCACACATGCTTATGGGGCTGGAGGAAGCCCTGGGTAAGTATCAATTCTTTGATTTTCCACAGCTCTAGTTTCCTTTAAGTTTGTCATTTTGACTGTACAGCTGATGAAGGACCAGCAGCTTCTCAATATACAATGTACTTCCTACTGCTTGAGATAAATGCAGTTGTTTACAACCTTGTCACAGTGTTTTCTCCAGCGAGTACAATATGCCACAGACCTCACAGACATCTTTCTGGTCAGCTAAATCCATCAATTAACCAGTTTCCAGCTAATCAGTTGGCTTAGAGTGGCCTAATTTTATGGACACTGGTTCTGGTGCCTGTTAGATTCAGCGCTGTACTATATTGGCTTTGTGGAACTATTTTTTCATTGATGTCTGCACTTCTTTCCACTGATATCATAATCTTAAAGAGGCCCTGTAGTGACGTTCAGTTGAATGTAGTTAATTGTTCATGATACCAGGTTGTACAGTAATTTTCCTGGTTTCAGGATCAGAAACACTTCCTATGTCTATATATTGCTTTATATGGGTATGTAACCCCCGCCCGCCCAGTGATGCTTGGGGCTCTTTCACACAAGAACACAGGCCTAGCTAATGCTTTCCCTACCTATCTGCAGTAGACAGTCCAAGGATAGGTTCGCACACCACCTTCTCAATGAGCAAAAGTGTAGTTTATTTCTCCATAATGTGTCAAACACTATGCATGACAATTGTTTTGGGGCCACTCAGGGTCCCCTTCCTCAGATAAGTGCAAACAACATGTTTTGTCTGGGGGCAAATCTGGGGGCATTGCTACTAGCCAAAAGGGGAAAATGCTGGCTCTCCGCTGGCATGACAAAAAAGATGTCGGTCTCCTGAGCACAGTCCATGACACCTCGACTGTCACCACCAGGACAAGAGGAGGTAAAGACATTTAAAGGCTTCAGGTCGTGGTGGACTACAAGTGCACAATGGGTGGGGTGGACAGAGCCGACCAGGCAATTCATTTTTAGCCTGCAGTATGGAAACAACAGAAAAAGTATTATAAAAACGATCTTTTGCCATCTCCTGGAGCAAAGCTTGTGGAATTCATACATCCTCTACAAGCAGCGCAGTGACTCGCCACTGACACACGCAGACTTTAACTGGCAGATGTGTGAGTGCATCTGCCTGAAATATCAGACCGCAGCAGATGCCAGAGTTGGGCGTCGTGCCTCTTACACTGTGAAACCCCAAGTGCCTCATTGGCCGTCACTTTATGGAATATATTCCACCTACTCCCCCAAAAATATACCAACCAGGACATGTGTTGTTTGATGCTCAAAGACTGATGAAAAGAGGGAAAAAGTCAGAAAGGAATCACGTTTCTACTGCCCTGATTGTGATGTTGGACTCCTGTGCTTTCCCTGCTTTAAAATATACCATACGCGGGAGGTGTATTGGGTATACATGTACATACTGTAATAATCTGCGGCCTTATTTGTACAGTTTTGCAATTTTTTCAGTTTATTTATACATTTAATTATTTCAACAATTTTGTGTTCTAGTCAGTCAGTAAGAATTAGATACCAAAAATTCTTGAAAAAAAGTATTACTTTTAGGGCTAGATTCACTGAACATCGATAACTGATATCATGGTCGCGCTATCATTTTGTGCGTAACGTTTTGCGCGTGCTAACCACGGGCGTAACGATAGGGGATGCAAACCATGCCCTCACGGGGGGGGGGGGCTCTCAGGGGAGAGCTTGGTGGCACATCGGTGGGGAGGGGGGACAGTCCCCCCACTCCCTCACCTCGGGCTCTCCCCTCTGCGCTCCCCTCCAGCATTTAATAAAGTGTATGCAGGCGGCGGGGCAGCGGCAGATACATACCTTCCGTGCGCTCCAGTGCGGATGTTTCTCCCTCTAGTGTCTGACGCAACTTCCTGTTTATACAGGAAGTCGCGTCAGAAGCTAGAGAGAGGAACATCCATGGAACGCACGGAAGGTATGTATCTGACGCTGCCCCGCTGCCTGCATACACTTTATTCAATGCTGGAGGGGAGCGCAGAGGGGACCGTCCCCCCTCCCCACCGACATGCCACCAAGCTCTCCCCTCATGCTGCGACCCCTCCAGCCCCCCAAAAACTGCCCTGAGCGGGCCCCAGGGGGGAGGGGGGGCCCGCTCAGAATTTCTGCAGGGGGGCCCGGCGATTCTTAGTTTCGCCCCTGGTGCTAACGCGAATTTTCGTACGTAAAATGAAAATTTTCTCGCAAAAATTGTTGCATTTTCGTGCTGAAATTTGCGTTCCGCGCACAAAAATTTGCAAAACGTTACGCGCGTTATAACGCTTGCAAAACGCTAGCGCGACCGTGATATCAGTTATCGCGGTTTAGTGAATCAAGCCCCTAGACTCATAAATCCAGACAGAAATGAACCGCCAGGGAGGTTAAAAGACAGAGGGCTTGATTCACTAACCGGCACTAAGTGTGAAGGCCCATACACACGTCGGATTTTTGCGAACGACCCGTCGTTTGAACGTTCTGTCGTTCCGTCGTTCGCACGTCAAATACGGCGTGTGTACAGACTATCGTTCAGGTGATAAGACTGGTTTTCAGCGATCCACCGGGCGGATCGCTGAAAACCAGTCTTATCACCCGAACGATAGTCTGTACACACGTCGGATTTGACGTGCGAACGACGGAACGACAGAACGTTCAAAAGACGGGTCGTTCGCAAAAATCCGACGTGTATGGGCCTTTAGCGCCGCAGTAAAAAAGAGTTTTCCAGCGCTAAGCCAGTTAGTGTGCCTTATCTGAGGTTAGTGTGCCTTATCTGAGTTAGTGTGCCTTATCTGAGGTTAGTGTGCCTTATCTGAGTTAGTGTGCCTTATCTGAGGTTAGTGTGCCTTATCTGAGTTAGTGTGCCTTATCTGAGTTAGTGTGCCTTATCTGAGTTAGTGTGCCTTATCTGAGTTTAGTGTGCCTTATCTGAGTTAGTGTGCCTTATCTGAGGTTAGTGTGCCTACTACTGGCGCTGACCTAGCTGCCACGGCACACAGGAGCTCCCAGCTCTCTTGGTACATTTCTGCCTCTTTTCCTCATTTTCGCTACCCTTAGCTAGTTTTTTTGCTTCCCCCGTTGTTTTAGTAGTAGTAGTTAAAGTAGTAGTAGTTTAGACGAATAGTTGTACAGTTAGATAAATCAGCCAGCCACCTACCTCCTACTCCGCTCTGCCAGAATCTGCACGACCGCCCGCTGCAGCCCGCCAGGACGTCAGGCTCCCACCAACAAGCCGAGCCGCTAGCAAGCCACCGCTGAACCTCCCAGCAGCAGCCAACTACCTCCCCGAGAGCCCTCCAGCAGTGAGGTCCGGGATCCACTCTCGCTGCCGACTCGAGCCCTGCGAGGCCACCCACGCTGCCAGCGTCCAGGAACTCTCTGTTGCGCGCTGGTTCCTTCCTCCCCGACGAGTCGGCCGCTGGCATCTCTTCATCGGCCTCCTGGATCCGGATCTCTCTGGAGCCGCGCTGGTCCATTCCTCCCCAGCGAGTCTGCCGCCGGAATCATCTCCTCATCGGCCTCCTGGATCGCTCCCCCCAGCTGCAACCCTGCTCGGAACAATCTCAGCCGCGGACTAGTGGAGCTGCTGCCCACGTGCTCCTCATGGGCTAGCATCTCTCCATCGGCCTCTTGGACTGCTCCCACGGCTGCCACTCCGCCCGGGTCACCTCAGCCGCGGTCTAGTGGAGCTGCTGGCCATGTGCTCTCCACGTGCTCCTCCACCATCTTGAGGCACGGCCATCTTGTGGAGAGCTCACCCTCGCTGGCACCTCAGACTGCCCTTGCTACCAAGTCCTCTGCCGGCCCGGAGCGGCCACCCACAGCGCTGGATTACTCCCACATGCTCCCTGCAACCAGGTCGCAGCCTCCAGGCGCTCCTCCAGCCAGCATCACCAGCTCGGAGCTGCCAGGCCCCTCCACCCAGGTGCACCAGCTCCAGCCTTCTCACCAGCAGCAGAGCACCTCATTCCAAGCTGCCACAGATCTGCCACAACAGCATCACCAGGTGAGAGCATTACTGTGGGCCCCTAGGGCTTAGAACTGGTGACCCATGCACCTAGTGCCACCTATGCACCCCTTACCTGCTCCACACACGCCTCGAGGCCTATGCATCTGCTTCTCTGCTACCCCGCTGCCTGCCTGCCACCCCGCTTCCCTGACCCTGCGGGCACCATACCTGAAAGAACATGTGCTGCTTGCACACATCTCCCCACCTGCTTGCTGCCTGCACACACTGAACTTCACAATGTGCAGTGGACTGTTAGGTGTTGAGCATGGACTGTTACGTGCTGGTGTGGTATGGCTTGCCATTTCATAATTGCCATCTGTACGGACTGTTAGCTTATAATTGATTTTGTATGGACTGCTACCCTTACAACTGCACTAGGGTCTGCACTACTGAACTGCACGGGTGATGGACGGTATCGCACTGCTAAGGCGATGGACTGTATTGCACTGCCCATGTGATGAACTGTATTGCACTGCTGCATTGTACTGCTCATGTGAGGGACTGTATTGCACTGCTCAGGTGGTGAACCGTATTGCACTGCTCATAAGGTCGGACTGTATTGCACTGCTCAGGTGATAGGCTGTATTGCACGGCTGTTTGACGGATGGTATTGTACCGCTCACGTGACGGATTACATCGCACTGCTCAGGCGACTCTCTGTACTGCACAGCGCAAGTGATAATCTGTTCGCAATGCCAGTCTCCTCCACCTCCCGGAGGCACCCCACTCCCGCCATTAGCCACGCGCCAGCCACCCACACCACCACACGCATCACGTACTCCAGGGAGCAACTTCTGTGGTGGGAACATCGCGGCCCACCACTCCCTGAGGCCAATCCCCTGCCAAACCAGGTCCAGAACTACATACAGCAAGTCCTGGACTTCACTCCCTGGCCCTGGGCAGGTGGGCGGCGCAGGAGCTGTCGAGCTGGGGCCCGCGTGAGACTCAAGAAGAGGGGCTTGAGGTCAGCCATCCCCTCGGTACTCCTGGCGAATGTGCGCTCTCTCCCTAACAAACTGGATGAACTACGTCTCCTCTGCGGAAGGTGGGAGCTCGGGAGGAACACCCCTGTACTCTGCTTCACAGAGACCTGGCTACATGAGAACATCCTGGAGAACGCCTTACACCTCCCAGGCTTCAGTCTCATACGGGGAGACCGCGACCCTTCCCTCTCTGGGAAGAAAAGAGGCGGTGGCATCTGCTTCTACGTCAGCTCCTCATGGTGCCCCACCCCACCAGTACTTGACAGGAGGTGCTCCCCAGACTTAGAACTTCTACTCGTGAACTGCAAGCCAGCATACTCACCAAGGGAGTTCTCCTCCTATGTCCTTGTCGGAGTGTATATTCCCCCTGATGCTGACGCGAAATCTGCCCTGATTACCCTCAGCGACACCATCTCGCAGTGGGAAATATCCCTTCCAGACTCACTGTTCATAGTCATGGGGGACTTCAACAGAGCAAACCTTCGACAAGAGCTGCCACGTTACCATCAGCATGTTGCCTGCCCAACCAGAGGCCTGAACACCCTCTAACATTGTTACACGCCACTGAAAAATGCCTACAAGGCTATCCCTGGGGCGGCACTGGGCTCCTCCGACCACTGCCTTGTTCATCTCATCCCCACATACAGGAGAATCCTGGAGTCGGCAAAACCGGTCGTGAAGTCCTCCAAGGTATGGTCCAGCGAGGCCAAGCTCCACCTTCAAGCCTGCTTTGACTGCACAGATTGGGAATCCCTGGAAGCTCCAGACCTGGACGAGTGGGCGGACAACGTCACCTCTTACATCAGCTTCTGTGAGGCCTCCTGCGTCCCAACCAAATCCTTCAAGGTCTACCCGAATAACAAACCGTGGTTCTCCAACAAGCTACGGCTACTGCGGAAACGCAAGGAGGCGGCTCACAAGGCGGGAAACCAGGAGGAATTCAGGAAGGCGAGGAACGCTCTGAAGCGAGAGCTGAGAGCCGCGAAGATGGAGTTTGCTGAGAGGATGAAGCAGAACCTGCGCTCGAACAACTCACGAGCCGTATGGCAAGGGCTTAAGGCTGCCACCAACTACAAGCCTCCCTCGCAACATGCTACACCCAGCCCTGAATTAGCTGAAGAACTAAGCAAATTCTACCATAGGTTTGAAAGGCAGACTGAGCCTGGGGGGCACCCACCACCTCCTCTCCCCCAAGCCCCCGCACACAGCGACCCAAGTCAGGACTCACTCTCTCTGGAAGTGAGGGAGGCAGACGTTCGGCACCTCCTGTCCACGCTGAATTCCAGGAAAGCCTCGGGACCCGATGGCGTGTCCCCAGCCTGCCTCAAATCCTGTTCGGAGCAACTTGCCCCCATCCTCTCCGCCATCTTCAGCAGGTCACTGACAGAGGGCAAGGTCCCTGCATGCTTCAAGAGGTCCACCATCATTCCTGTTCCCAAGAAGCAAGGCATCTCCGAACTCAATAACTACAGGCCTGTGGCCCTGACGTCCGTTATCATGAAGTCCCTAGAGAGAGTGGTCCTAACCACCCTCAAGCTATCCACCGTGCCCCTACTAGACCCACTCCAGTTCGCCTACAGGGAAAATAGATCCACTGATGATGCCCTAAACATCTGTCTTGAATACATCTACAACCATCTAGACAGGAAGGACGTGTATGCCAGAGTACTGCTACTAGATTTCAGCTCGGCATTCAACACTATATGCCCACGCACTCTTCAGAATGTTCTGGCCACACTTGGGGTCCACCCCACCTTACGTCTATGGATTGTTGACTTTCTCTCTAACAGATCCCAGGTTGTCAGGCTGGGGGACATCTACTCACGAGAAGTGATAACCAACACAGGGGCACCCCAGGGCTGCGTCCTGTCCCCGCTGCTCTTCTCCCTTTACACAAATGAGTGTAAATCCACGGTAGACTCTGTCAAAGTCATAAAATTTGCGGATGACACCACTATTGTTGGCCTCATCACCAATGACCAAGGACAACATCCAGGATTACCAGCAACAGGTGGAAAGTCTATGCCACTGGTGCAAGGAGAACAGCCTGGTGCTTAACACGGCCAAAACCGTTGAACTTATAATTGACTTTAGGAAATCGGCTCCTTCCCCTCCCCCCATCTACATTGACGGCACCGAGGTGGCCAGAGTACCATGCGCTCGCCTGCTGGGCACCACCATCTCCAGCGACCTCAGCTGGAGGGTCAACATCACGTCAACCCAACGGAAAGCCCAGCAGAGACTCTTCTTCCTCCGTCAACTTCGGAAGTTCGGCATGGCGCAGGAGATTCTAACATGCTTTTACACTGCCACCATTGAATCGATCCTCTGCTCTGCCATCTTGGTCTGGTATGGGGGAGTCACCGCCAGCGACCGGCACAAACTACAGAGGATCATTAGGTCGGCGGAGAGGGTCATTGGTAGACCTCTGCCTCCACTTGACCACCTGTACAACACAAGACTGAGAGCCAGGGCACTGAGGATCGCAAGCGACCCCTCTCACCCAGGCCACGTTTTTTTCACCCCACTTCCACTGGGGCGCAGACTCCGGGCCATCCCCACCAAGACCACCAGACACAAGAACTCTTTCTTCCCGATGGCTGTTAGCCTCCTGAACTCTCTTAATATTCTACCACCCTCTATCAGCGCCCGACCACCTGCACAGGAGCGACAGTCTCTAGCAGGGTGTTGTTGAAAGATGAACACTGAGCTATATGTATATCCAATGCTGTTTGTATGTTGTATTTTGTGTTTGTATGATTGCATATTGTGTATGCCCATATCTGAGGTATTACTGTCATTTTAACATCTCTCCTTCCTATGTTCTTTATTCTATGTACCGCCCCTTTGTGCCAAACCCAATTCCGGGCCTGACCCAGTCATGCTTGGCGAAATAAAATGATTCTGATTCTGATTCTTCTTATCTGAGTTAGTGTGCCTAATGCTGGATACACACGGTGCGTTCGCGCACTCGATTTACCGCTCGATTCCCGTTGATTCGTTTATTTCCAACATGTCGGATTTGGATTTCGATGGATCGTTAGGTCGATTCGCATGCAAAGTATGCCGAATCGACCTAACGATCCATCGAAATCCAAATCGGACATGTTGGAAATAAACGAATCGACGGGAATCGAGCAGGAAATCGAGTGCGCGAACGCACCGTGTGTATCCAGCATTAAAGAGGAACTGTAAGAAGGAATACATATTCCTTAAAAAGCAGTATAAGACAGTGATTTAAGTGTATAGATAAGAAGGATTGACTAATAAATCTAAAAAATTATGCAAATCGGCCCAGCGGGGCCTGAGAAATTCTCCTGCGCAGGTTACCCCGAGCTGAGCTCGGGATAACCGGCAAGGAGGTTAAACTAATGGAAACTGCAGCAGCAATTTCAATTAGTGCGATCCAATTGCGATGCGATTTTGGTCAAAGCGCAATCGTCGTCCTGCCGCGTTTCGTATGCGATTGAGCTGGACTATAATGAGTATAGTAGCTCAATCGCAATCGCATGGTGGAAATCGAAACGCGATCGCGATCGGAATCGCGACCGCATTTCATAATGGAAAAGAGCCCTAACTGACATAATTTGCAGAAGCCCAGGAAATGTAATGTACACATGTGTAAACAGAAGCAGACAGGGAATGATCTGGAGATGCTGATTAGTGTATTGTAATATAGCTGAATAGCAGAGGCGTTTCAAACCACTGGCATTACAGCATAAGGGCCCTTTTCCACTAGCTGCTTTTTTGCCAGAAATGCAAAGCGCATGCGTTTGCTGATCCTGAAGTGTAGTCTGTTTAAAATAAGAATCTTGGGTGGCCTTTTCCACTGCTGCATTCCGGTTTTTAAAAAACGCAAACCCATGTCTGTGCAATTGTGATGCGTTTTGTGTTTCAATGTAAAGTATAGGAACGCATGAAAAACACATAGAAATGCGTTTTGCGTTATGTATTGATTTAACCACTAGTATCTATATTCAAGACAACACTTGCCATTTGCCAATCAGAAAAACGGAAAACGCAAACGCATAAAAAACGCACATCAAAATTGGGAAAAACACAAATGCATTTGCAGTTGCGTTTTGCAGTGGAAAAGGGCCCTGAAGCACAGAGCTGTCTACAAAGGCAAAGTACATTATCTGGCAGTCCAGGGGGAAAAAAAAGTTTATTTTCCATGTCTTGAGAGACTGAAAACTAAAGGTAGCCATACATCACGCGGGCAGATTCGACCAAGAGACAAATCTCTTTTTAATCGATTAGAAAGAGTTCTGTTGCCTGCTCATACACCACAGTCCAATTCCCGATCAATTTCAGAATGGAAATCGGCCAAGCCCGCCGCTGTTCCTCTAGAGCTTTGTACTGTAGTGATCAGGGCCGGGCCGAGGCATAGGCTGGAGAGGCTTCAGCCTCAGGGCGCAGTGTAGGAGGGGGCGCACAATTCATTCAGCTGTCATTACTAATTGTGTTTGAAGCAGAAAGAAATAAGAAAAGGGGATACATAGCAGTGACTGCAAGCCAGATAACTAGATATTAAGGTGTTGGGGAGGTTGTGGGCCCTGTGGCCCTCTTAGTCTAATAGCAATCAGTGTGTGACGGCTGGGGTGGGAGGGATGGAGGGGCGCACTTTGCTGTCTCAGCCTTGGGTGCCGGAGGACCTTGTCCTGGCTCTAGGAGTGATGCTGGAGCAGTCTGCAGAGCCAGCCATCAGAGTAGGACAGATTGGGCCCATTCACACTGGCAATCACAAAATGCTGGCAATTAGCGCTAGCGTTTTGCGACTGTGATTTTTTTTTTGCAGCAAACGCATATTTTTGACTACATTTTCATGATTTTTGAGCGATTGGGATTACACAAGCACTTTAATTCGCAGAAACCGCCTGCAAATCGTCCCAGTGTGAATGGGCCCTGAAGAGAACACTCATCTGACATCCTCTGCAGCACTGTACAGAGTATCAAAGTCATGTCACTGACTGTTCTCAGAGGAGCTCACAATCTACTCCTTACTATTGTCATGGGTCTAATGTCCTAACATATTATTATTATGTATTTATACAGCCAGAGGCGGGACAAGGTCCTCCAGCACCCAAGGCTGAGACACCAAAGTGCGCCCCTCCATCCCTCCACCCCAGCCGTCACACACTGATTGCTATTAGATTAAGAGGCGCCACAGGGCCCACAACCTCCCCAACACCTTAATCTCTAGTTATCTGGCTTGCAGTCACTGCCATGTATCCCCTTTTCTTAGTTCTTTCTGCTTAAAACACAATTAGGAATGACAGCTGAATGAATTCTGCGCCCCCTCCTACACTGCGCCCTGAGGCTGGAGCCTCTCCAGCCTATGCCTCGGCCCGGCCCTGTATACAGCACTGACATCTTCTGCAGCACATTACAGAGTACATAGTCATGTCACTGACTGGTCTCAGAGGAGCTCACAATCTAATCCTTACTATTGTCATGGGTCTAATGTCCTAACATATTATTATTATGTATTTATACAGCACTGACATCTTCTGCAGCACATTACAGAGTACATAGTCATGTCACTGACTGTCCTCAGAGGAGCTCACAATCTAATATCCTACCATATTATTATGTATTTATACAGGAATTACATCTTCTGCAGCACTGTACAGAGTACATAGTCATGTCACTGACTGTCCTCAGAGGAGCTCACAGTCTAATCCTGTGTCGAAATAAACACATGACGTAGCTGCAAATTAATATTACATACTAACCTCACTGTCAGTTCCTCTCAGAAGGTCACCATTTTCTTCTTACAGTGATCCCTTCCAGTTCTGACAATATTTTGTCAGAACTGAAATATACCAGTTGCTGTCAGTTATATATCAGCAGTTGTCAGTTACAACTGAATGTGCAAGGTAATGTCCATGTTTCCCTATGGCTCAAGTGGTGTGATATTACAGTTTAACAGTGTGCTGACCAGGAAGCTGTTAAGGGGTAATGGCCGTTTTTAAAATGGAGGATGGAGAAATCCATTGATCACAGTGGACAAACAGGACGCTGGAGAGGAGAAAGAGACTGAGGAGTACATTACACAGGAGGTAAGTATGACCTGTGTATGGTTATTTTTACTTGTTATTTTCAGTTCAGGTTCTCTTTAAAGGGGTCATCAAGGGATGTGAGGAAAATAAGTGCCACTTACCCGGGGCTTCGTCCAGCCCCAAGCTCCCAGCAAGTCCCTCGCTGCAGCTCTGCGGTGAGCCGTTCGCCTGTGATGCTACCGGTCCCCAGCAATGACGTCAGCCCAGGCCCGTTTCTAGGGCCGTGCCGCCACCCGGGGCATTGTTGGGAGGGGGGCGCTATAATGGAGGGGGGAGCCGGAGCCGCGGGGAGGGCAGCCCAATCTCTCCCTCCCTCTCCCGGGCCGCCCTCCGTGCTCCCCCCTCAGATGCAGAGTAATTACGCAGCAGGAAGCGCTGTTTACACCTCCTTTGCTCCAAGCGCTGCTCTCTCGCCGCTGATCTTCCCCTCTCTGCATAGATGCGGATACACATGCTGCTTCTGGCTAAACAGGAAGCAGCGTGTGTATCCGCATCTATGCAGAGAGAGGAGACAGGCGGCGAGAGAGCAGCGCTTGGAGCCAGGGAGGTGAGTTGTAAACAGCGCTTCCTGGCTGCTCGCTCTGCATCTGAGGGGGGAGCACGGAGGGCGCCCGGGAGAGGGAGGGAGAGGTCGGACTGCCCTCCCCGCGGCTCCGGCTCCCCCCTCCATTATGGAGGACAGCTACCTATCTAACCTACGCTGGGGGGCACCTACCTAATCTAACCTATACTGGGCGGCAGCTACCTAATCTAACCTATACTGGGGGGCACCTACCTATCTAACCTATACTGGGGGGCAGCTACCTAATCTAACCTATACTGGGGGGCACCTACCTATCTAACATACACTGGGGGGCAGCTACCTAATCTAACCTATACTGGGGGGCAGCTACCTAATCTAACCTATACTGGGGGGCACCTACCTAATCTAACATACACTGGGGGGCAGCTACCTAATCTAACCTATACTGGGGGGCACCTATCTAATCTAACATACACTGGGGCCACCTACCTAATCTAACATACACTGGGGGGCACCTACCTAATCTAACCTATACTGGGGGGGCACCTATCTAATCTAACATACACTGGGGGGCACCTACCTAATCTAACCTACACTGGGGGGCAGCTACCTATCTTACCTACACTGGGGGGCAGCTACCTATCTAACCTACACTGGGGGGCAGCTACCTAATCTAACCTATACTGGGGGGCAGCTACCTATCTAACCTACACTGGGGGGCAGCTACCTATCTAACCTATACTGGGGGCACTTATCTAACCTGTATTGGGGGCACCTACCTAGCTAGCCTATACAGGTGGCAACTATACTGGCTACCTATATTGCAGGCACCTACCTAAATAATCTATACTGGGGGCACCTACCTATCTAACCTATGCTGGGGGCAACTATTCTGTCTACCTATATTAGAGGAACCCACCTAGCTAACCTGTACTGGGGCACCTACCTATCTAACTTATACCAGGGGCGCCTGCCTATCTAACCTATACTGGGGCAACTATACTGGCTACCTATACTGGAGGCACCTACCTGGCTAACCTATAGTGGGGGCAACTATACTGGCTCACCTATGCCTGGCTACCTATACTGGGGTACCTATTCTTGGCTACCTATACTGGGGTACCTACCGTATTCTTGGCTACCTATACTGGGGGGACCTATACTAAGAGCAACTAGACCTGGCTAACCTATTCTGCGGGCACCCATACCTTGCTCGGGGGGGGGGGGGGGGAAGCGCAATTTTTACACCCTTGCATTTTAGCCTAGAACTGCACTGCGTCAGCCTGTACTGCGCCTGTGTGAGCGGCGCTATCACTGCCACGTGGACTGGAGTGTACTGCGCAGGCGTAGTAGTTCTGCGCCTGCGCAGTATGCTCCGGTCCACGTGGTGGTGATTGACAGCACCCCTCACGCAGGTGCAGTACCTCCTGGTCGGCCTGACGTCATCGCCGGGGACCGGGAAGCTTCGCAGGCGAACGGCTCACCGCAGAGCTGCAGCCAGTGACAAGTTGGGAGCTTGGGGCTGGACGAAGCCCCGAGTAAGTGGCACTTATTTTCCTCATATCCCTTGATGACTCCTTTAAGGGACAGCTGGAGAGGTCTGACTTCTAGCTCTGCACTTTTTTCTACTTTCTGAAGCAAATCAAAGGAGACAGCAGTGTAATGTATGCTGGCAGCCTGTCACTGAGCCTGCACAGCTCTCTGCTTTGTTTCTGAACTCAAAGTAAAAAAAGTTCAGGCTAAGAAGTCAAACCTCTCTCCCCCTCCCCCAGATGCATCAGACAGGCAGCGTTTTCACACTGTATACATTTTATCAGATGCTGGAGATTACCTGTTGCCTGTCATGCCTGTGGGAGAGAAACAGTGAGGAGGACCGTGGATGAGTTAGCAGACTGCTAGATACACGCTGCTCACTCTCCTGTAGTGATGGGTCGTTCGCGAACGACAAGAGCCGGTTCTCAGTTTTAAAAGAGCCGATGCCTAAGCCGCCCGTTCGCGAACGACAAGAGCCGGTTCTCAGTTTTAAAAGAGCCGATGCCTAAGCCGCCCCACACAGCTCTGCTTTGCTCTGTGATAAAGGGCGCTGAGGCATGCTGGGAGATGTAGTCCTCCTCTTTCAGCTTGTAGGAGTGTATGGGGCGGATGTATGGGGGGAGCCAGGGCCGGATTTGGGGGCAGGCACCCAAGGCTTGGGACTAGGGCGCCAGAATTAACCTTACTTCATGGGGCAGATGACAGGTTAACTGTACCTGTCATCCGCCATAACTAAAAGCCGCTCCGCTATTCCGCAGCTAGCCGCCCCACTTTGGTGTGTGTGTGTGTGTGATTGTCTGTGCAGGCAGATCAGCTGGCAGGGCGGTGGCCCGGATACGAGCGGAGCCGGAACAATCGGTGAAGCTGTGAGGGGCTGGAGAGAGCCTCAGCCTGCAGCTGCAGCAGACTGTCTCTTCCGTTCTTGAAATGACCCGACTCCAGTATGTGTCCTGGCGGCAGCTCCATGACCAAATGCGAGCGGCGTAAAGTGGTTCCTTCACAGACTCACTGGACCTTCAGGAATGACCTAGGAATAATACTGAGATAATACTTTGTGATATCTTTGCCAGTACTGGCATTGAATCTGGTCAGTCACAATAAGACACACACACACAGGTTGTGACTGATAGACAGATTGAAAATGTATTGCCTTTGATCATTATTTATGCACAATTTTGTACATCCTGCGCAAACTCAATAGACATAGAAATTCCAGCAATATTTACATAATACATGATTTGAATGAGTGGACTTCATAATAACTACTTTACATAAGAGAATTTTCCCAGCAAAAAACCCATGACATTTCTGCAGGTGCATGTTGACAGGGTGGTACATTAAGTTTCCTGTAAGTAGAAGAGATGGACAAAGATAGAACAGAATTGGGGAAGTGAGAATGCAGTGTAGCATGACAGGTTCAGTCTTCAAGATCTGGCTAAACTAAAAGCTTGCTACAATATATATATGGATCCTAAGATGGCTGCTGAGAAGACAAAATGGCTGACAGTGTATATACTTATGCTTGCAAACCCTTACAATTCCCTCCTTTTTAGACATTTTCCAAAGGATAAATGGCTACACAGACTATGCTAGTATCGTCCCCCAAGGATTATCCTGGGAGATGCCAATCTAATTTTATGGAAAAAGATAATAATATCAGTGTCACTTATTTAGCCTTATACAGAACTACCATATCAGTGGGCAAAATTCTGGTCACAGTCCTCCAATGAAATAATGGACATAACATGAAAAGTTGTCTGCATTTCTCTTTCTTGATGTAATCTAACAAAAATCTTATGCATACTGCATGTGAGGGTACACTCATGTGTATAACTTAGCCTGCAGCAGGAATATTTCTCTCAGATCAACACAAGAAAGAAACTGTCTTATATCAGCACTTATTCCAAGAGAAATTTCCATCTGCTCCTGTCTAGAAAAAGGCTTTTCTAAATGCTAGGCCTTAGGTAGGCCAAGGTCAAAAAATCCCTTATGATAGCAACTAACGCATGCATAAGGTGGCTATATTTGTGAGAGGGTGGTCTTGACTTTACAATTTAGTTTACAACCCGTTTGTGAGGCATGGCAGGCCACTCATCTTCCATCAGCCACTGTACTCCAAACTGTCTTTGTATCCTTTACTCTAGGTCACACACTACTGTTAACCCAGATGGACACCAACCCAACTACAATCATACTCAGGCCTTAATGCCCAGAGTACAGAGGCTGAGATCAGAAATACAGGAGTACTGCCAGAACTCACCAAGCAGGTCAAAACGTAGCTACAGGCCTCAGTCCAGGACACATTTGTGAAAGGGAATACAGATCACAGCAGAAATCTAGGGAATAAAGCTACATGAGATCCTCAACATCTCTGGCCTTCCAATTATCCCATACTAAATATACCAATCCGGTTGCTCAAGGCAACTGTGTTGCTGTGAAATTGTAGTCCATTGCACCAATCATACTGACCAAAATCCTGTTATGCTTGTTCAGACAAACAGATACAACTCTGATTTAACAAGGAAAGGGAATGTTAGCTAAGTGACGTGTTACCACAGTAATGGTAAATATCTATACAGACACACTACAAATCAAAGTAGAAAAAGATGTAACTAATAGCAACCGCTGCCATAGATACTCTTTCAAGATCAGGACTAACAGAACAACTGTAATGATGGCTACCTTCAGATTTAACTATACTAAAAGGACTCTGCTAATCAAACATATGGATACTTCAACAACTATATTCACAATCAGGATAGGACAAAATATAATACTCTAGCAAAACTTAGCAATACAACTATGACCAACTTGAATCTACTAAAGACCAAGGTACCAAAAATAGTAGACTTGTACCCTGAAAATTGCCCACTGAGATCAGGTCTGCTGAATTATATGTGTAGCAACACGTATGCGTGGGTATGTAGATATATTTTTTACTGTCTGATAAATATACAGTTTTATAGTTATCTGGGTTGAAGAAAGAGGTGTGTACATAACATAACACACCACACCGGCCCATTTCACTGCTGGTCCAGAGGAAGGCGAAAAACCCTTGTAAGGCATAGTGTATTTAGCCCCAAAAAGGGAAAATTCCTTCCTGACCCCAAAATGGCAATCAGAAAAAATCCCTGGATTTATCAGCATTTGGCCTTATTTAGTAATTGAGATAAAAATATCAGCTCATTACAGATCAACCCATTATATAACTTACAAAAACCTAATCCTAATTCTTTCCTAAAGGATGATATAGCAGAGATGAAGGCTGTTACTTATTCAGAAAGCAGTAACCTATAATGTGACTTACAACTAAATCCCATTCTATCATATCCTTAATATAGTGACCCACCCCTCATAGCAGCTGATTCAATCATTGATCTAAGATCGGCATTAAAAATATCCAATCCTTGATCAGACAAGTGAACCCTATCCGGGCGGAATAAATTAGGCCGGGAACCCTCAAGCTTATTATGCCAATAAGAAAAACCCCTTATAGCTGGCAGGGATCTAGATAATGCCCTATTAATGAATGTCTTAATGGCCCTTAATCTATCTTGGGGAAAAATCCACACCCGTCTGGGAATGATTTCAGAAAAACCAGCACACATTGGGGAATGATCTCATGAATGCGCATAAAATCATATTTCATGCGGTGTAACAAATCAATAGTGTTAGCTTTACCCACGTCGTTCCCACCCAAGTGACAAATAAGAATGTCTGGCATAGGAAATCTCCGCATCAAAGAAGTAACCCTACCAAAAAACATATTCCAAATCATCCCTCTAATACTGAACCAATAGATCATGAAGTTATTTCTAGATAACCCAAGGTTTTCCCCATAGTCACTATTAGTAGCTTTCCTACGAGCCCAATACACATAAGAATGTCCCACAATCCATACAATCTTCCTGGGTCTGAGATCCAGATCTTGTTCCATTCTTCAACAGATGACACACGCAACTATGGAGCTGATGAAAAAGTCTCTTTTTGGGATTCAGGCCTTAGTCGAATTTTTCACCCAAACCAGTGGATCCAATAGAAAATCCTTCTGTGAGAATAGACTCAGGATAGCCTCAGACTCCCTCTGGATGGATGACTTCCGGATGGCTCTGGTCAGGTAGTCAACCCTTATCCTCCTCAGGATAGATGTCTGGCAAGTTGTTTCTGAAAGAATAAAGAGACATGTGCGAGCATCAGGTTTTTCCCAAAAATCCAATAAGTCATTTCATTTATTTTTCCTAGTAGTTGTAATACTAATAGGATTCATACTCTCTACCATGAACTTCAAAACATACTTAGCGGATCTTTCTATGACCCTAGCGGATCTCTCGCAATACCCCGTTCGCATGACGTTATGTCGCTGTACCCGTGCGAGTATGTGACTCCATACATGGCAGAGAGGATAAATTCCCAATGAATTTTTTACACCATAATGAATTCTCATTTTTCATTTTTCCATTACCAGTCACACTCTCATTCCATCATACCTTCCACAATCATACCACAATGACCACAAACAATAGCGATGTATTTAAAGAGCTTAGGTGGCCCTAGTGCAATATCTACCTCACTACCCCTTCTTACTACACCACTGCATGAAACAGATCACTAGGCCTGGGCAGGGCGGGCTCTTTTCCCCTCTTTGACCATACATTAAAGTTATTTTAATGTCTGGTCAGAGTCAGAGTTAGCAAAAAGGCTATATGGCAGGGTTACAGTAAAGTGAAACAGTGGCCAGCACTGTCTCCCTGTAGTAGGGTTGGGTCCCCTTTTAGATTTAAAGTTGCAGACATACACAGAACATCTATAGTGTCCTTTTCCACATAGTGTGCCTTAAGGTACTATACCTATGGTTGTCCCCGAGACACACTTCTATAGGTACATATACAAAAACAGCACTACAGAGACTAGGCCAAGACCTCCTTACTAAAGAGACACTAAACTACAAATCAAGTACACCTGGACTTAAAAATCTTGTCAAAAGTACAGCTTCTAATCATTACACTATAAAACAGTGTATTTTTTTCCCAGTAGTCTTCAGAACAGTGAAAAATTAAGTCAAAAATCCAAAAATTCATCCAAATAATTGTCATATCAACATCAAATGATTCTGCAGTTTGTCAAAAAAGTTCAAGCACTAAACTAAGCTATTTTCTTAAGGATGAAAAAATGTACTTATTTTCCTATGTTAAGTGCAAGGATTTAATTTTAATTTAATTGACTTGTAAGAGTTTTGGGCTTAAAAGACATATATTTTTCTTAAATACAGGAAATGATCACAATAATGGCCTGGACCCATATATGAAGCCCAAAATGGCATTTCTGCTAAAGCATTATGCAGTTACAGCATATTACTCACAGAAACTCAAATACAGGAAATTCAGTGTTTATATGCAAATCATGCTGACGGATCTCAAAATTGCAGTCATTGTTTTACAGAACTACGATCAGATACAATATCTCCGTAACAGTGATACCTATTTGAATCAGAGTGTAGGCAGTTGCATTTCATTTTAACAATGTGGAGGAGCATTTTTTTCCTTTCTCTCTGTGTGGCGAAGAGAGATAGATTTGTGATGAGGATTTATTATTATTTTTGTATTCTGGTGGACTAGGCCAGTATGGAGGACTTTTTCAGAGGTTTTACAGAGGCAGCATTTCAACAAAAAGGTAGGTGCATTTTTATATAGGATATCTATCTGTTAGGAGTTTTAATTAGAACATTCCCTACCAACATATGAGCAAAAGTTTTTCCTCAATGTGTCTAGGATTGATCTGCATGGAACCACTGTATATAATATATGAATCCTATACGACTCTGAAATACAATGTTATTTCAGTAATCCATAGAAATTCTGTTCAAATGAACACCACTAACTATTACTTTAAATAAATGTGATACAATTTCTAACTTTAATTACACATTTTATGGGTCTAAGTGATAATTGCCATCATATCCATAAAGTTATTAAGTTGTACTAAAACCTCAATTCTCTTTACACTATGACATTAAAGGTAACACGGTGACGTAGCAACCAGTGCTCTCGCCTTGCAATGTTATTTAAATCTCTGCCTGGTTAACATCTGCACGGAGTCTGCATGGGTTTCCTCCAGGGACTCAGTTTCCTCACACACAAAAAACCCACAGACAAATCAACCGGCTACCTTCCAAATTGGCCCCAAACTATGATATATGATTTCACTATACTACCTATGAAAAAGTATCAGAACCTCTTTTGGACACGTATAAAAATTCCAAAAATCTATTCTGCAGTATGGGAAACTTCAATCAGATACATATGGACCTGGGTGACAGTTGGTATCAATTAATTAATCTAGTTTAATTTAAGGACACTAAGTTTCAGGAGAAAAATCATTCTTTTTTTAAAACTTCCTATACTAGACGTGTGGATTTATTTACAGACTGCCACGTGTGTAATGAACAACACAGTAGCAGGTATATTAAAGAAAGATAGGGACAAAAGAAATATATATAAATTATTCACTGTTCCAAATACTCCAATAATATACCTCATAAGATACATATGTATACAGATATACGGTATATTCAGAAAAGACTTCTGAATGTGCTTTTTTTTTTTTCCTCTACAAAGTAGTACGCTAGTTCCTCTTTTTTCTCTCTCTGTTGGCAGAAAAAAAACCATAAACAGGCGTTTTGTGCAGCCACCCGGAAACACCAATTAAAGAAAAGAAAAAAAACGAATCCTTTGTCACAGAACCAAGCCTATTTAGATACAATTTAACTTTTTTATTTCTAACTATTAAGAATACATCCGTATATATGCAGAAATCATTATTAACAGATAAAAAGAGTTAAAAATACTACTATTTTATAAGGCAAGTAGTATACCTGACATTAATCCATACATACGGACATATATGTTTCCTAATTAATCTAATGTTTTAATGTTAGACCCCATTAGATTAAAAAGCAATACTTTTTACTTCCTCATTTTATTTTGCTGTCACTGACTGATTCAGAGGAGGAACCCACACAGATGTTGGCGGGCGCAGATTAGATCCCTTAAAAATGACGTGTGTTAATTTTTAACCCTTTTAAACTTAAAGGGGAATTCTAACTACGGGCCCTGGTGTAGATTTTACATCAGCCCCCCCCCCCCCCCCCCCAAGAACTCTATACAGGGCAATTGATACAGCGTGCCAAAACTTACCAAAGACATTTTGTTAAAGACTACTATTGTTCAGGACCAATAGAGGGCTAATACTGTGATAGAAGGTGGACCCTTCAGGGCCCTTGTGGACCAAAGGCATGGGTACGGTCAGTACTTCTGTACCCCTCCCCCCTATTGCTACGTCCCTGCGGTTTTCATCTCTCTATTATACATCACAAACATGCACTCAATACAATCTCCCAATTTACACACATATGAGTCAGGTTGTGAATACATTATGATACATGTTATTCCATAATTAGATCCTAATTTATAGGAAACTATTACATCACTATATTTCTGAGATGTTTCTTTTTACAGAAAAGCTTATTTTACATGACCCATGGATAATTCAGATAATTTTAATGATCGGTCATCACAAAAACCCAGTACAAACAGACATTTTCCAAAGGTGGCGTCTGAAACCAGTTTGTACGTACATTGAATTTATACTGGCGATTTCAGTAACTGACCGCTCTTATCCGAATCCCATGTGTGTTCTTAATATTAATTTTACTAACCTTCTCTCAGAAATACAGTAAGAATCTTATAGCAATTTATATAATCGCTGGCGCACCCTATAGACAGACAACAGACATACATAAAACACACATTATTATTCAACTGTTCGGTAATAATAATGAGGGGCAAATTCTAACCAATTCTTCGGTCCTTGGTACAGTAGGGGCAGGAATTAACTTAACAATGTCCTGGCCCTCCTCACCCAATTCAAATTTATAATATACTTTCTTGGCCATCTATTCAGGTTACTATATTATTGAAGTCTAGGGATTCTTATATATATTATTCAAGTCTAGGGATCCTCTTTAAACCCAATCTATTATTTAGTAAGGAACACAATACAGTGGAGCCAAATCACTCTATATAATGATTTGGACTTGAAGTTCCACACAAATGAAAAACAACAACCAACAAATTATCTTATAACTCTATGCAACAGATAAGATAAGCAGACAACCAAACAAACATATATTAGAAATCACAAAATATTTAAACCCACATAATCAATATACTATGGCGACTATCTAAACCCTTATTCTTACCAAAAGAAATTATTTCTAATTCCTTACCAAAAGGAACCCTTTCTTTCCTGAAGAAATTACTACTGAGTTGATCAGACCCAGATAGACAAATTAGATTTTCCCAAAAAATCTAACACCCAATTCATTCAGACTTTTACCTAAAAAGTCCGAAAATTTTAAAATTTAGACTTACCAAAAGTCAAACCTATTCCCTATTCCTATTACCTGTCATGCCTCCCCCCTTTTTTCCTAAATTAAGGTCTATGTATTGAAAATTATACTATCAAAATTTTAGACCCCAGGTCTGAATACTATTCAATACCCTGAGTTGCCTGCATCGACACCCACGACAATTCATATAAGTAATAAAAACAGCCTTCAAGACAAAGACCTAATTAATACTTACATGAACTGAAGTAGTGAGGTGTTCGATGAATCCCAGGACGAGATCCCCAGCTGTGTGTGTACTGTGTGTGTGTGTGTGTGTGTGTGTACTGTGTGTATGTGTGTATATGTGGTGTGTGTGTGTGTGTGTGTGTGTGTGTGTGTGTGTGTGTGTGTGTGTGTGTGTGTGTGTGTGTGTGTGTGTGTGTGTGTGTGTGTGTATGGTGTGTGTGTGTGTGTGTGTGTGTGTGTACTGTGTGTATATGTGGTGTGTGTGTGTGTTGCGGTGGTCTGGTGGTTGTTAGATTGTGTGCGTGTGTTTTGTGGTCTCATGGTTGTTACAATGCATGGTCATGTGTGTATGTTGTGGTCTCCTGGTGGTTGTTAGATTGGTGGTGTGTGTGTGTGTGTGTGTGTGTGTGTGTGTGTGTGTGTATGTGTGTGTGTGTGTGTGTGTGTGTGTGTGTGTGTGTGTGTGTGTACAGTGTGTGTGTGTGTGTGTGTGTGTGTGTGTGTGTGTGTGTGTGTGTGTGTATGGTGTGTGTGTGTGTGTGTGTGTGTGTGTGTGTGTACTGTGTGTATGTGTGTATATGTGGTGTGTGTGTGTGTGTGTATATGGTGTGTGTGTGTGTGTGTATATGGTGTGTGTGTGTGTACTGAGTGTATGGCCTCGATTCACAAAGCGGTGATAACCCAGTTATCACGCCTAAAAGACTTTAGGCGTGATGACCTTTTCACCACTGAGTTATCACCGATTTTTCCTGCTCTTCGCGCGAAGTTACCGCGCGTAAGCGCGTTCGCGCGTATGCGCGTGAGTGCGCGCGCAAAGTCCCATAGGGCTTAATGGGAGCTTCGCGCGAAGCGGCGGGTGTTGCGCGCGCACTTACGCGCGTACGCGCGTACGCGCGTACGCGCGGCAACTTCGCGCGAGTTTCTTCTTATCATGCCTAAAGTGACTTTAGGCGTGATAAGGGCCTTTTCACCACGGTGCTAACACTTTGCACCGCTTGGTGAATCGAGCCCTATGTGTGTATATGTGGTGTGTGTGTGTGTGTGTGTGTGTGTGTGTATATATGGTGTGTGTGTGTGTGTGTGTGTGTGTGTGTGTGTATATGGTGTGTGTGTGTGTATATGGTGTGTGTGTGTGTGTGTGTGTGTGTGTGTATGTGTGTATATGTGGTGTGTGTGTGTATATGGTGTGTGTGTGTGTGTGTGTGTGTGTGTGTGTGTGTGTGTGTGTGTGTGTGTGTGTGTATATGGTGTGTGTGTGTGTGTGTGTGTGTGTACTGTGTGTATGTGTGTATTTGTGGTGTGTGTGTGTGTATATGGTGTGTGTGTTTGTGTGTGTGTGTACTGTGTGTATGTGTGTATATGTGGTGTGTGTGTGTGTTGCGGTGGTCTGGTGGTTGTTAGATTGTGTGCGTGTGTTTTGTGGTCTCATGGTTGTTACAATGCATGGTCATGTGTGTATGTTGTGGTCTCCTGGTGGTTGTTAGATTGGTGGTGTGTGTGTGTGTGTGTGTGTGTGTGTGTGTGTGTGTGTGTGTGTGTGTGTGTGTTTTTTGTGGTCTCCTGGTGGTTTTTAGATTGCCTGGTCGTATGTGTCTGTGTCTGTGTGTTTTAAACATGGGGGGGGGGGGGGTTCTCTTGGACGACGCCGAGGGGACTCTGAGGTTGTTACCCTGAGCAGATGTCCTGTTTTAAGTGGGATGTCCCAGATTCAGGGTCCCCTGTCCCGGGCTGAAATGTGTCCTGGGTAGCACCCTGCTTTTGTGCGTCGGATGTCCTGGGCCCCCCTCCTCCATACTCCAATAAGCCTCCCAAGTCTGTGTCACACCACCAGCCAGTGTCACACAGAGCATGCCCAGTGCCCTGCTTCTGTCACATTTTACAGCTGGGCACGTGGGTAGAACTGAGGGTGCGGGAAGTTTGTACAAAGAGCTGAGCGGTGCGTGGACCATGCAGAGGATAGACACTGGCAGAGGGGTAACATGCATTGCATGGGCAATGTCACCTTCCTCCCCACTTTGTGTCACCCTCCTCCCTACCCAATGTCATCTTCCTTCCCACCCAGTGTCACCCTCCTCCCATCCAGTGTCACCCTACCCCCACCCAGGGGCACCTTCCCAGCAGCACCCGGTGTCACGCTCCCCACTCAGCAGTTCCATCCCACCATTACCCAGTGGGGGGGAACATTTGCTGCGTTTCATATATGTGGGTAATATATGTCCATTTCATGAGTGGGGGTAACAATTAATGCATTTTAAGGTGTGTGGGAGGTAATGTTTCATGTATCAGAAGTAACATTTGCCTCATTGCATGTGTCAAGGGAATCGTTTGATGCATTTTGTGTGCCGGAGGTAACGGTTGTTGCATTTCATGTGTCAGGGGTAATGTTTTTTGCGTTTGATGTGTCGGAGGTAACGGCTATTGCATTTCATGTGTTGGAGGCAACAGTTGTTGCGATTTGCATGTCGCACTGACATAGTTCTACCATATTATAATGTATTTATATAGCACTGGCATCTCCTGTAGCACTATACAGAGTACATAATCATGTCACTGACTGTCCTCAGAGGAGCTCACAATCTAATCCTACCGTAGTTATAGCTTCATCCCGGTCTCTGAAAACTATAGCTAAGCCTCCAGGAGTTTGGAGGGGATGGAGAGGTCTCACGGTGTCCCTGGGGCTGAGCAACCAGACCAGAACCCCAGGGTGCAGGTACAGCATAGTCCCCTGAAACAATGTTTTCTGCTGCTCACAGCCTCCAGGGTGTCTGGACCTGGTGTGTGTGTGTGGTGAATGCCCAGATGGATTTGTTTCACTGACACTCTGACAGTAGAAAAAGGCCTTAATGTTAGGTACACACAATGCAATTTTCGGACACATTTACTGTCAGATTGATTATTTCCAATATGTCCGATCTGATTTCCAATCAATCTTCCAAATGGAACGGAAAATCCATTGGAAATCAGATCGGACATGTTGGAAATAATCGATCTGACAGTAAGGGCTTGTTCACATCATGTCGTGCTTCCGTTAGCACTTGGAAGCGCATATGATTTGCGACACACAAGAACGGCAGAAGGGCATAGACAGCCCTCCTGCTGTTCACATCATAGGCTCTGCGCAGCAGTACGATGCCATATGATGCGCTTGCGTACTGCTGCATGCATTCTGCCCGCAAGCGCAGAGCTGACCCATTCACTGTAGTGAATGGGATCAGCAGCGCGTAGCGGCACAGATGGCATGCGATCATATGCGTTGCATTCCGATTGCACGGCCATCTGCGCGTCATGATGTAGACGAGCCCTAAAATTGTATCGTGTGTACCTAGCATTAGTGGACTTAAAGAGGAACTCCAGTGAAAATAATGTAATAAAAAAGTGCTTCATTTTTACAATAATTATGTATAAATGATTTAGTCAGCTTTTGCTCATTGTAAAAGCTTTCCTCTCCCTGATTTACATTCTGACATTTATCACATGGTGACATTTTTACTGCTGGCAGTTGATGTAGCTACTGCAATGCTTTTCTGGCAGTTGGAAACAGCTGTAAACAGCTATTTCACACAATGCAACAAGGTTCACAGACAGGAAACTGGCAGGAGTACCATGGTCCTCAGAGTTTCTTGTGGGAGGGGTTTCACCACAATATCAGTCATACAGCGCCCCCTGATGGTCTGTTTGTGAAAAGGAATAGATTTCTCATGTAGAAGGGAGTATCAGCTACTGATTGGGATAAAGTTCAATTCTTGGTCGCAGTTTCTCTTTAAGTTTAAAGTGTTGCTAAGCAGCATTGAAAAAAATACTGTCCTGTGGTCCGGGAGAGGGGGGGGGGGGCGGCTGGTGACAGTGGGCCTTGGGTGGAGAAAAGTACAAATCCGGCCCTGGGGGGAGCAGAGCAGTAGCAGGAGGGATTGCCCCAGTCAGATAAGCAGTCATGGAGACGGGGGCGGGGCTTTTACTCCGATTCTGAGTGGTGTCTAGTGACATTTAATGAAGAGCCGATTCAGAGCCGTAAGAGCCGGCTCTTTCCTGAGAGCCGATTCAGAAGAGCCGATTCTCTGAGAAGAGCCGGAATTCCCATCACTACTCTCCTGAAGCTGCTGGCAGCCTGGCACTGCACGAGATTTGGGGGCGTGGCCGGCTCACTCTGCTGCCTGTCTCTTGTTGAAGGAGACTTTTTTTTTCTTCTTCAAACACCCTGGGCCTGATTCACAAAGCGGTGATAACTCAGTTATCACGCCTAAAAGACTTTAGGCGTGATAACCTTTGCACCACACTGGTGAAAAGCCAGTTTAGGCGTGATAAGTTTAGGGGCTTGATTCACAAAGCGATGCTAACCTACTTAGCACGTCTAAAGTCTTTAGACGCGCTAACCAGGGTGCTAAGTAGGTTAGCACCGGATTTCTCAATCAGATCGCGCGCTAACTTTGCGCGCGTAAAGTTTTACGCGCGCAAAGTTTTACGCGCGCAAAGTCCCATAGGCTTTAATTGGCACTTCGCGCATAAAGTTTTGCGCGCGTAAAGTTTTATGCGCGAAAAGCTTGTTTAGACGTGCTAAGGGGGTTTTCACAGGCGTGCTAACAGTTAGCACCGCTTTGTGAATCAAGCCCCAGGTGTGATAAGTTTAGGGGCCTGATTCACAAAGCGGTGCTAACAGTTAGCACGCTAGTGAAAAGCCCTTTATCATGCCTAAACTCAGTTTAGGCATGATAAGTTTAGGTGTGATAAGTTTAGGTGTGATAAGTTTAGGCATGATAAGTTTAGGTGTGATAAGTTTAGGCATGATAAGTTTAAGCACCAACTGCGTTAGCACTGCAGTGCACAGCTGATCAAAAGTTTTGCGCTAGCGAAGTCTGGTGCACTTCGCATAGAGTTTAATGGTGCTGCTTTGTGTGCGGGACTTTGCACGCTATCTACACTTATCTAAACTTAGCATGCCTAAACTTATCACACCTAAACTTATCACACCTAAACTTATCACACCTAAACTGGCTTTTCACCAGCGTGGTGCAATGGTTATCACGTCTAAAGTCTCTAACTGGGTTAGCACCGCTTTGTGAATCGAGCCCTAGGGGCTCGATTCACCAAGCGGTGCAAAGTGTTAGCACCGTGGTGAAAAGGCCCTTATCACGCCTAAAGTCACTTTAGGCATGATAAGAAGAAACTCGCGCGAAGTTGCCGCGCGCAAAGTTTTGCGCGCGCAACCGCGCGCGTGCGCGCGCAGCGTCCCCGCTTCGCGCGAAGCTCCCATTAAGCCCTATGGGACTTTGCGCGCGCTCTCACGCGCGAACGCGCGAACGCGCGTTCGCGCGGTAACTTCGCGCGAAGAGCAGGAAAAAGCGGTGATAACTCAGTGGTGAAAAGGTCATCACGCCTAAAGTCTTTTAGGCGTGATAACTGGGTTATCACCGCTTTGTGAATCGAGCCCCAGGTGTGATAAGTTTAGGCATGCTAAGTTTAGATAAGTGTAGATAGCGTGCAAAGTCCCGCGGTGCTAACGCAGTTGGTGCTTAAACTTATCGGGCCTGATTCACAAAGCGGTGCTAACAGTTAGCACCCTGGTGAAAAGCCCTTTATCATGCCTAAACTCAGTTTAGGCATGATAAGTTTAGGTGTGATAAGTTTAGGTGTGATAAGTTTAGGCATGATAAGTTTAGGTGTGATAAGTTTAGGTGTGATAAGTTTAAGCGCCAACTGCGTTAGCACCGGAGTGCACAGCTGATTAAAAGTTTTACGCTAGCAAAGACTGCTGCACTTCGTATAAAGTTTAATGGCGCTGCTTTGCGTGCGGGACTTTGCAAGCGATATAAACTTATCTAAACTTAGCATGCCTAAACTTATCACACCTAAACTTATCATGCCTAAACTTATCACACCTAAACTGGCTTTTCACCAGCGTGGTGCAATGGTTATCACGCCTAAAGTCTCTAACTGGGTTAGCACCGCTTTGTGAATCGAGCCCATCATGCCTAAACTTATCACACCTAAACTTATCATGCCTAAACTTATCACACCTAACCTTATCATGCCTAAACTGAGTTTAGGCGTGATAAAGGACTTTTCACCAGGGTGCTAACTGTTAGCACCGCTTTGTGAATCAGGCCCCAGGAGAGAGCTTGTGACGTTTCTAAACGTCACTACCCAGAAGGCACTGCCAGTAGGCTAATTAATATACACCCGCGGATGCAGCTAGTGTGGTGGGCGTGGCTTACTTGTTAAAGCTACAGAAACTAAGTAAATGTATATTATTTTACTAGGAGATACTTGTTTTTCCCCTATAAAGTGTGCATGATGTACACACTGGTGCTGAGTACATAAGGAGGTTACAGTTCCTCTTTAAGTAGCTTTGTGCACACTAAATAGCTTTGTGCACACTAAAAGATGGACAAAGCTACATCACAAACTGCAGATAAGGCACACTAACCTCAGATAAGGCACACTTACCTCAGATAAGGCACACTAACCTCATATAAGGCACACTAGCCTCAGATAAGGCACACTAACCTCAGAGAAGGTTAGTGCTGTAGTTTGTGCCCACTGAGGGCTTGATTCACAAAGCGGTGCTAACTGTTAGCACGCCTGTGAAAACCCCCTTAGCATGTCTAAACGAGCTTTTCGCTCGCAAAACTTTACGCACACAAAACTTTATGCGCGTAAAACTTTACGCGCGCACTGCACAGAGTGCAGGGCGCTCCACGCAAAGTGCCCATTAAAGCCTGTGGGACTTAGTGCGCGCATAGGACTTTGCGTGCGTAAAACTTTACGCGCTGTACTTAGCGCGCGATGTGATTGAGAAAACCGGTGCTAACCTACTTAGCACCAGTGGCGTACCTAGGGCATCTGACACCCGGTGCTGGATATTAAATTTCCCCCCCCCCACCCCGCCCCCCAAAACAGGAAAGGAGTGTGGCATGCTAAGTGCCACAGTGGGTAATTCCAGGTATAGTTGCCCCCAGTATAGGTAGCCTGGAATAGTTGCCCCAAGTATAGATAGCCTGGAATGATTGCCCCAAGTATAGATAGCCTGGAATACTTGCCCCCAGTATAGGTAGCCTGAAATACTTGCCCCAAGTATAGGTAGCCTGGAATACTTGCCCCCCAGTATAGGTAGACTGGAATAGTGGCCTCCAGTATAGGTAGCCTGGAATAGTGGCCCCCAGTATAGGTAGCCTAGAATAGTTGCCCCCTGTATAGGTAGCCTGGAATAGTTGCCCCCAGCATAAGTAACCTGGAATAGTTGCCCCCAGTATAGGTAGCCTGGAAAGTTGCCCCCAGCATAAGTAACCTGGAATAGTTGCCCCCAGTATAGGTAGCCTGGCATAGTTGCCCCCAGTATAGGTAGCCTGGCATAGTTGCCTCCAGTATAGGTAGCCTGAAATAGTTGCCTGCAGTATAGTTAGCGTTGATTAATTGCCCGCAGTATAGGTAGCCTGGCATAGTTGCCTGCAGTATAGGTAGCCTGGAATAGTTGCCTACAGTATAGGTAGCCTGGAATAGTTGACTACAGTACAGGTAGCCTGGAATAGTTGACTACAGTACAGGTAGCCTGGAATAGTTGACTACAGTACAGGTAGCATGGAATAGTTGCCCCCAGTATAGGGAGACTGGAATAGGTGCAGCCAGTATAGATAGCCAGGTATTGGAGCAGCCTGTATAGGTGGCCTGAAATAGTTGCCTCTAGTATAGGTAGCCTGGAATAGGTGCAGACAGTAAAGGTAGCCAGGAATCAGTGCAGCCAGTATACGTAGCCAGGAATTGGTGCAGCCAGTATAGATAGCCAGGAATAGGTGCAGCCTGAATAGACAGCCAGGAATAGGTGCAGCCAGAATAGACAGCCAGGAATAGGTGCAGCCAATATAGATAGCCAGGAATAGGTGTAGCCAGTATAGGTAGCAAGGAATAAGTGTAGCCAAGATTAGGTGCAGCCAGTATAGATAGCGAGGAATCAGTGCAGCCAGTATAATTAGCCAGGAATAGGTGCAGCCAGTATAGACAATTATTTATTTATTTATTGTATTTATAAAGCGCCAACATACTATGCAGTGGTGGACATTAATTTAGGTTACAGACAATATTTAGGGGTGACATACAGCAATATGACAATACAGGAATACAAGAAAACCAGATCACACAGCACAGTATGAGTACCAGGTAATGCTTAGTCAGTCACTGGATGGAGCATGGAGATTAGGCAAGTTAGGTTCACTCAGATGCATAGCATGGGTTCACAGTAATGGAGGTGCAAGATCAGGTAGGACACAAAAGGAGGAGGACCCTGCCCAAAGGCTTACAATGTAGAGGATTGAGGATAGTGAGCTCCTCTGAGGATAGACAAGGCCGGATTTGTTCTTTTTACCGCTCTAGGCCAACTGTTAACATCACTCGCCCCCACTCCATACAATAATGTAGCACCATGGTGCCTCTGATTACCTGGACCCACTCTCAGGGCTGTTTCTGACCTGTTTGGTGCACCCGGCAAGTCGGCCTTTATTACCCTCCTCCCGCATTCTCAGGAGATTGTTTCAATGTTCCTTGCAATGATTAGGCATAGATGGCAGATTACATTAGGGTTAGGCACCTCTAAAATATGGGGTTAAAGTTAGGTGCAAGTAGCCCACATGAAGAACGCTTGGGGGGGATTAGTGCAAGGCATTTGAACAAATTATGCTGGGAACACACAATGCAACTTCCCATCTCAACGACGGGAATCGGTTGATTATTTCCAACATGTCCGATCTGTTTCTGATCGATAAAAGGATCGATTTTGCAAAGTTATCAGAAAATCAATCCCTTTATTGATTGGGAGCAGTTGGACATGTATACACAATATAACCGATCATCGATCGGACGAGAAATTGCATTGTGTATTCCCAGCATTAGGAATTAGTAGAAACCAACAGGTTAGGCTTACTAATTGAGAGATAAGGGTGGTTATCCCTGGGGACAGTCAGTGACATGACTATGTACTCTGTTAAGCGCTACAGAAGGTATCAGTGCTGTATACAGTAAATACATAATAATAATACATTAGACATTAGACTAGGACTATGGTAGGGATTAGATAGTGAGCTCCTCTGAGGATAGTCAGTGACATGACTATGTACTCTAAAGTGCTGCAGATGTCCGTGCTATATAAATACATAATAATAATTATAATAATAATAATAATAATAATAATAATAATAATAATAATAATATGGTAGGATGTTACACTTTGACCATAGTAGGAATTAGATTGTGAGCTCCTCTGAAGATAGACAATGGCATGACTATGTACTCTGTAAAGTGCTGCAGAAGATGTCAGTGCTATATGAATACATAATAATAATATGGTAGGACATTAGACTATGACTATGGTAGGATTAGATTGTGGGCTCCTCTGAGGACAGTCAGTGACATGACTATTGTACTCTGTAAAACGGTGCTGAAGAGATCAGTGCTATATAAATGCATAATATAAAATATGGTATAATATGATCGGTATGGAACAAAGGGAGAGTCAGTGCATGGAAAGATTACAGGAAGAGAGGAGAAAAGAGAGGAGAGAGAAAGACTGGAGAGCGAAATGTGGAAACGCAAGAGACAGGGGAGCAAGACGGGGAAATGGAAGGGAGAGGAGAGCGAGACTGGGAAATGGAAGGGAGAGGAGAGCGAGATAAGGAAACAGAAGGGAGAGGAGAGCAAGATGAGGAAACAGAAGGGAGAGGAGAGCAAGATGAGGAAACAGAAGGGAGAGGAGAGCAAGATGAGGAAACAGAAGGGAGAGGAGAGCAAGATGAGGAAACAGAAGGGAGAGGAGAGCAAGATGAGGAAACAGAAGAGAGAGGAGAGCGAGACAGGGAAACGGAAGGGAAAGGAGAGCGAGACAGGGAAACGGAAGGGAAAGGAAAGCAAGACGGGGAAACAAGGGAGACAGGAGAGCGGGACGGGGAAACAAAGGAGACAGAAGAGCTAGACGGAGAAACAAAGGAGACCGGAGAGCGAGACGGGGAAATGCAAGAGACAGGAGAGCGAAATGTGGAAACGCAAGAGACAGGAGAGTGGGACAGAGAAACGTAAGGGACAGGAGAGTGAGATGGGGAAACGGAAGGGAGAGGAGAGTGAGATGGGGAGACGGAAGGGAGAGGAGAGCGAGATGGGGAAACGGAAGGGAGAGGAGAGTGAGATGGGGAAACGGAAGGGAGAGGAGAGCGAGATGGGGAAACGGAAGGGAGAGGAGAGTGAGATGGGGAAACGGAAGGGAGAGGAGAGTGAGACGGTGAAACGCAAGAAACAGGAGAGCAAAATGGGTAAACGCAAGAGACAGGAGAGCGAGACGTTGAAATGGAAGAGACAGAAGAGCGAGACGTTGAAATGGAAGAGACAGGAGAGCGAGACTGGGAAGCAGAAGGGAGAGGAGAGCGAGATGAGGAAACGGAAGGGAGAGGAGAGCGAGATGAGAAAACACAAGAGACAGGAGAGCGAGACGGTGAAATGCAAGAAACAGGAGAGCGAAATGGGGAAGCGCAAAAGACAGGAGAGAGAGACGGGGAAACGCAAGAGACAGGAGAGCAAAATGTGGAAACCCAAGAGACAGGAGAGCAGGATGGGAAAACGGAAGGGACAGGAGAGCGAGATGAGAAAACACAAGAGATAGGAGAGCAAGACGGTGAAACGCAAGAAACAGGAGAGCGAAATGGGGAAACGCAAGAGACAGGAGAGCGAGACGTTGAAACGGAAGAGACAAGAGAGCGAGACGGGGAAACGGAAGGGAGAGGAGAGTGAGACGGGGAAACGCAAGAGACAGGAGAGCGAAATGGGGAACCGAGCAAAATGGGGAAACGCAAAATACAGGTGAGCAGAGACAGGGAAATGCAAGAGAAAGTAGAGTGAGATGGGGAAACACAAGAGACAGGAGAGTGAGACAGTGAAACGCAAGAGACAGGAGAGCAAAACGGGAAAACGCAAGAAACATGAGAGCGAGATGGGGAAACGCAAGAGACAGGAGAGCGAGATGGGGAAACGCAAGAGACAGGAGAGCGAGATGGGGAAACGCAAAAGACAGAAGAGTGAAACGGCGAAACGCAAGAGACAGGAGAGCGAGACGGGGAAACCCAAGAGACTGGAGAGCGAGATTGGGAAAGGCAAGAGACAGGAGAGGGAAACGGTGAAACGCAAGAGAGAGGAGAGCGAAAGCGAGACGGGGAAATGCAAGAGACAGGAGAGCGAGACGGGGAAACGCAAGAGACAGGAGAGCGAGACGGGGAAACGCAAGAGACAGGAGAGCGAGACGGGGAAACGCAGGAGACAGGAGAGCGAGACGGGGAAACGCAGGAGACAGGAGAGCGAGACTGGGAAACGCAGGAGACAGGAGAGCGAGACGGGGAAACGCAAGAGACAGGAGAGCGAGACGGGGAAACGCAAGAGACAGGAGAGCGAGACGGAGAAACGCAGGAGACAGGAGAGCGAGACGGGGAAATGCAGGAGACAGGAGAGCGAGACGGGGAAACGCAAGAGACAGGAGAGCGAGATGGGGAAATGCAGGAGACAGGAGAGCGAGATGGGGAAATGCAGGAGACAGGAGAGCTAGACGGGGAAACGCAAGAGACAGGAGAGCGAGACGGGGAAACGCAGGAGACAGGAGAGCGAGACGGGGAAACACAAGAGACAGGAAAGCGAGACGGGGAAACACAAGAGACAGGAGAGCGAGACGGGGAAACGCAAGAGACAGGAGAGCGAGACGGGGAAACGCAAGAGACAGGAGAGCGAGACGGGGAAATGCAGGAGACAGGAGAGCGAGATGGGGAAACGCAAGAGACAGGAGAGCGAGACGGGGAAACGCCGGAGACAGGAGAGCGAGATGGGGAAATGCAGGAGAAAGAGCAAGATCAGCAGGACTTCAGTCTGCAGCAGTCCCGTTTGGCAGGGACATGTTGAGAAACAACCATCATCCTTTCACTGTGGAAGAGATAGAGGGCAGAGCGAGGAGACCATGTGGTGGGACAGGGAGGGTGAGAGAGAGAGGACAGACCAAGAACTATTTATCCACAGCACGCTTCTTATCTAAATTGCAGGGAGCTGATTCTCTCTGCTCCGTAACTACAGGCATCTGCAATCAGCGTGTAACACTGAACTCTGCAGCACTGGAATGCCTGCACTATTGATCAACCATTCTGATCAGCACATACGCTGATCAGAATAATTACTGATGCAGGCAGTGGGTGTCAGTGTATACACACTGATAGCTGATTTCTGTAGTGCGGGGAGAGAGCAGCTCCATCAGCACAGCTTACATGTCCATAGCTACAGCCTGCACCGATCTTCTGCTTCTATCCCCAGCGGAAACCCAAATGCCGATTGGTGGAGAAGGAAAAAGGGGGAGGAGGTGTTACTTCGGGCAGGGCTGCAAACAAAGCCACATGCTTCCTGCTGGAGACAGGAAGCTGTGTGTAGCCCTGCTTTGCCCAGTGTAATGAGATGATGGGCAGCGGTAATCCCGGCTGCAGGGGTCCAGCTGTCACCCTCTTGCCTGCTGAGAGGGGGTGCGGGCCGCTCCTGGCGCCACCCCCTTAAGACGCCACTGCTTAGCACCCTGTTTAGCGCGCCTAAAGACTTTAGGGGCCTGATTCACAAAGCGGTGCAAACACTTTGCATGCCTGTGAAAAGCCCTTTATCACGCCTAAACTTAGGTTAGGCGTGATCTGAAGTAACTCGCGCGAAGCTCCCGCGCGCAAAGCTTTGCGCGCGCAATCGCGCAGGCCTGCGCAGCGCCCATTAAGCCCTATGGGACTTTGCGCGCGCAAAACTTACAGAACAAAGCGGTGATAACTTTGCTAGTGCAAAGGTTATCACGCCTAAAGTCTTTGAGGCGTGATAACTGAGTTATTACCGCTTTGTGAATCAGGCCCTGGACATGCTAAGTAGGTTAGCACTGCATAGTGAATCAAGCCCTAAGTGATAAGGCACACTAACCGGCTTAGAGGCGGTTAGTGAATCAAGCCCAGAGTGTGTTTTTTAAAACTGCAAATGTGACAGAATGATGCAAAAAAAATAAAAAAAACTATATAAATGAAGAAAATATAAGACTTTTCTTTGCTACTAATGTTCTATTCATTATCCGTACGACATATAATTCATTATATCAGAAGGGCTTTTTTGGGGGGCTTCATGTTTGCTTTAAAGCGGACCTGAACTCAGAATGCCGTCTCATTAGAACGTCGTCTCTGCTCTAAAAGATACGTAGGCCTACTTACTGTTATCTCTATTCTTGCTGGAATATAAGAGACGGAGTCACCCTAAACTTGATGTTGGTGTAGACAGAAGCCTGGCCTTGGAATGCAGCTATGTGGACAGAGACAACAAAAGCCTTGCTAAACAATTTGATCATTTCAGAGCACAGCGTTAATGGCTGTAAAGCACAAGAGTTTAATGCACATTTCAGGAATATGTGGAATGTATGCAGTCAGCAAATGCCGTTTTGGCCTTGAGCATTCATTTTGTCAAATGAAAAGACTACTCATAATTAAGTTGGTATTTAAACTCAGTGGAACTCATCCGCAATTACTAACAATGAAAACAAAATTGTTTACATCGTCTGTGGTTATTGCCTTACTCTGCGAATGCTAATGAGGTTATTTTAACGGTTACTAAGGCCCTAGGTTTTCAAAAGGTGAAGGAGTGTGGAGAGGGTCTGTGATTCAGGACTTTTATTTCCCAAGTAGACTATTGCAGCTCTCTGCCAGGGCCGGTTTAAGCAACAATGTGGCCCCAGGGCAAAATAAACCTGGGGGGCCCCCCAACATATACCCCGGAACAAAAATCAGCATTAGGGGACCTTTTTTGCAGCTGGTATAGTCAGGGTGTGAAGTCCCAATCGGTCGGAGCTCCACATTCTGGCTATCCCAGCCTGCATGGGGGACAAGGGGTTAAAAAGTTTCAGGAGGGGGGACTCCACATAATTTTTTTTTTAAAAAAATTCCCACACTCTAAACATAAAAAAAAATTGGGAAAATAGGAAAAAATGCCAGGGATCTTCATACGCGTACGTTAAAAAGGGGCGCTGGGAAAAAAGGGCGCCGGGTTTTTAACGATAAGCATTGATAACGTTTAAAAATGTATTGTACTGTATTTCGTTTAAAATTAATGTTTTATAAAGTTATAAATCATTAAATAATGTGCATTAAATCGGCAATTGTAAAAACGTTAATCTTTCGTTTAAATAGTGAAACGTATAATAACGTTTAAAAAAAAAAAATTACTAAGTAACCCTCCCTGTACCTACCCCTAACCCCTAGACCCCCCTGTTGATGCCTAAACCTAAGACCCCCCCTGTTGGTGCCTAAGTAATCCTCCCTGTACCTTCCCCTAACCCCTAGACCCCCCTGTTAGTGCCTAAACCTAAGACCCCCCTGTTGGTGCCTAAACCTAAGACCCCCCTGTTAGTGCCTAAACCTAAGACCCCCCTGTTGGTGCCTAAACCTAACACCCCCCTGTTGGTGCCTAAACCTAAGACCCCCTGTTGGTGCCTAAACCTAAGACCCCCCCTTTTGGTGCCTAAACCTAAGACCACCTGTTGGTGCCTAAACCTAAGAACCCCCTGTTGGTGCCTAAACCTAAGACCCCCCTGTTGGTGCCTAAACCTAAGACCCCCCTGTTAGTTTTTTCGTTTAAAAATAATGTTTTAAAAAAATGTACTGTTTTTCGTTTAAAAATAATGTTTAAAAAAAATTATTGTACTGTTTTTCGTTTAAAAATAAAATTTAAAAATGTATAAATCATTTAATAATGTGTAATCATGAGAAACAGTAATAAAACATTAAGTCTCCGGGCGCCGCTTTTAAAACGTTATTTTTCTCCGGCGCCCTTTTTTCCTATCGGGCGCCCATTAAACGATATTTATTATAGGAGTGAATGGCGGCGCCCGATTTGTCCACTAGCCTCAGGCGCCCGAATTTACTGTTCCCTCTTCATACAGCCATATGGCGGCTGTATAGCGATCCCTGGCCAAAGCACTGCGGCTGCATATAGACCCCCTGGAAACCCCGTCAGGAAATGTATTGCTCTTTCTTTTGATACACGTAAAATTACACTACCGTTAGGTTTGCTACTAAAAGTGACATTTACCGCATTTAAAAGTATACTTTTTTCCTTCGAAAATTTAAAATCGATTTTCTCAAAAACTATAAGGTCTTTTTAAAAAATTGTTTTTTCTTCTTATTCCTAATGATCTCCTTAAAGGAAAACTTAAGTCAAAAAAAAAAAATGACATTTACTCACCTGGGGCATCCCTCAGCACCCCGAAGCTGGATGGTGCCCTCGCAGCCCCGCTCCGATCGTCCTGTCCCCGCCGGCGGCTACTTCCGGTTCGGCGACAGCCGCCGACAGGCTGGGAACGCGGCTGATTTTCCGCGTTCCCAGCCGCTGCTATCACCCTCTATGCTGCTATAGCGTCTATATATACGCTATAGCAGCATAGAGGGTGATAGCAGCGGCTGGGAACGCGGAAAATCAGCCGCGTTCCCAGCCTGTCGGCGGCTGTCGCCGAACCGGAAGTAGCCGCCGGCGGGGACAGGACGATCGGAGCGGGGCTGCGAGGGCACCATCCAGCTTCGGGGTGCTGAGGGATGCCCCAGGTGAGTAAATGTCATTTTTTTTATTTGACTTAAGTTTTCCTTTAACATATCCTGCAAATTTAGGGTTTCTAGCATTTAAGGTGGATTTGCTATTAACCATTAAAATCGGCAGAGCTTTAAATGTGTATTTTTTTTCCTTTGAAACTTTAAAATCGATTTTCTCAAACTATAAGGCAGATTTGAATTTTTTTTCCTCTTGTAGCCACTGGGGGCCCCTACAAGCTCTGGGGCCCTGGGGCAGCTGTCTCCTTTGCCTCTATAGTAGCGTCGGCCCTGCTCTCTGCTCTGCGGCCTCCCCGCCAACAACTCAACCCGCTACAGTCCATCATGAACTCTGCTGCACGACTCATCTACCTCTCCTCCCGCTTCTCCAGTCCTATTATTAAGTCTTCGAGTGTACTGATGACCTTGCCACTGAGGTGAGGGATTCCCAGGGTGCAGAGTCTTAAGTGACCACAGGTCTTCACCAGAGCATCCCGCAAGGGTGGGTGGACTTTGCTGCCTAGTGCCCACCAGGTTGCACACCAAGGTCACTCTAACAGAAGGTTGGGAACACTGCAATGTGGAGATCAGCCTACAGACAGGCCCGGATTTAAGCCAAGGCCACATAGGCCATGGCCTGGGGCACCACAGGATCAAAGGCGGGTGGGGGGCAGTCTATACTGGGGGGGTGTTACCTGGCCACCTGTACTGGAGGGAGGGGGGTCATTACGTTCTCTATATGTAAGGGTCATCTGGCTTCTTATACTAGAGGAAAGGGGGGAGGAGTCATTACGCTAACGATACTGGAGGGAAGGTGGAGTCATCAATTTAAACTGAAATGGGCGGGATGGTTATCTTAATTTTGATTCTGCTAAGTCTCTTCTGCTTGTGTGTTTCCGGCTGCACATCACCTGGCTTGCCCAATAAAGCCGCCATACAGATGCTGCATTGGAGTGCGAACCACGCAATTTTTACAGGTGCTGTCTGATTTCCCCTTTCTCTCTGAAGATACATCTCTGAGTGCCGAGTGTATTTCTATTCTACAGTGTACCTAGAGGGTTATCTTGCTACCTATACTAGAGGAAAGGGTCAACTGGCTACCTATAGTGGAGGGGGTGGGGGTCATATGGCTACCTATATTGAAGTGGGGCGGCTGCTGACTGTGGCCTTGGGCGGTAAAGAGTACAAATCCAGCCCTGCCTACAGAGGGATATGGATCCCAACAAACAGACAGTAGATGTGAGCTTGAAAGAAAGGGGGAGAACCGAGAGCCCAATATGGTGTAGTATGTTAATGAGGTCGGTGATGTCTGATGCAAACACACACAATGGTTATACTCACAAGGACGGGTCGCCTCCAAGGCAACCACTGGATAAGCAGGCGGGGAGAATTGTAACCTGACCCCGCTCAGGGTTAAGAAGTCGCTCTCTGTAGATAGAAGGAAATGGGGATGCACCCCTCCACCAAGGGTGGACTAAACAGTTATGTGGTATAACAACAGAGGCGCCAAGTAGAGTAAAATTAGTTAAAATTGTTAAAAAGGGGGAAGCCAGATATAGCGCCTCTGTGGGCGCCACAGAGGCGCTATATCTGGCTCTTGGCCCGACTTTGCTCCCTCCAAAAATTGTTTGCCTGAAGAAGCGGGACTGTTACCCGTGAAACGCGTTGCACTTTTGGAGCTCATAATAAATGTTACTTTAAACTTGAAGTAACCTGCCCGTTGTCTGGCCATTTTTTCAGAAGGGAGGTGAGTCCACCCACTTTCCCCTTTTTAACAATTTTAACTAATTTTACTCTACTTGGCGCCTCTGTTGTTATACCACAAGACAGTAGATGTGGTAAGGGATCAGGCCAAGGGTCGATGCAGGCAGAAGACAATCGTAATCGGTGAAACAGGCTAAGGATTCTGGCAGGCAGAGTTCAATTGTACTAGGCCGGAGACAGGTTGGAGGTCGGGGGAGGTGGAGATCAAAACTTAGTCAAATAATCAGAGTAATGGTGGGCCGAACGCAAGGCTAAAGGCGAAACCAAGTTGAAGCGAACTAACAGCACTGGCCTCTTGATGGACACTAGCTTATATACTGTCTGCTAGGCGTCTGGCGTCAATTTTCTTAACTTGTGCATGCGCAGACACAGACTTCCACAAACGAGTGACCTTCTGCGCAGTCGCAAACAATCTTCTGTGCAGAAGCAAATGATTTTTACGGAAGCCCGCTGCCAAAGTATGCGTAAATGAAACATAATGCGGCATCACACGCTGAAACATAATAAAAGAGTATGATGTTGCCGGTTCGAACCCTTACAAACCGGACCGTGACCTTAGCCTCAGTAAGTATGACACCTGTCCCCCTCTGTCAGTCCCTTCACTGGCTGCCAGTTACACAAAGGATACAATTTAAATACCTTACCCTCGCCTACAAAGCTCTCCACAACCTAGCTCCTTCCTATCTAAATAAACGTATTTCCAGATACCATTCTATACCATCTTCCCACTACTAACAATATCCTTCTGTCTTCTTCTCTGGTCACCTCTTCTTACTCCAGCTTACAAGACTTCTCTCGATGCTCTCCCCTCCTCTGAAACACTCTCCATCAACACATCTATCACTCACCCACACTTACGCTTTTTGGGCGCAATCTGAATACTCACCTCTTCAGGCAAGCATACTCTCCTACCTAGGACACTTCATCCACTAACCACTATTTTTACCATCTCATACACAGCTTCCCTTAACCTACTGTCAAATCCTCCCATTTATTCACCAATAACTTTATTACTACTCATCATCACACGTAAATGATCTATATCTGTTTTTTTTCGCCACAAATTAAGCTTTTTGAGAGCGATACTTGTTTTCCGTAATCATTTTATTTTATATGCATTTTGAAGACCAATACACACATAAAAAAGAAAAAATACACTATTTCTCCAAATCCACCCCCTATAGCTTTAAAATAAGCAATGCTACTATAAATAAAACCCACACATTTTATTTGCCCATTAGTCCCGGCTATCATAACATTTAAATTACGGTATGTCCCTATGTTATGTTCCTAGTACAATGTACGGCGACAATATATTATTTGGAAATAAAGGTGTATTTTTTCTGGTTTTTTCTTTGTTTTGTTTTTTTGTGTCCCGTCAATTGTAAGCCCTTATCTACTAAAATTAATATAATTAAATCACTTTCAAAGTCCCCTCCCCAGTTACCAAGCAAACAATTAAAAAAAAACAAGCTACAACAAAAAATCCATTACTAGTTGCCTTTGGGACTTTTTTTTATATGTATGTCATGAGGGTATTTACTGTTCTTTTTTTTTTTGTTTCTCAATACAAAATCTGTGCAGGGTAATTTCACTTTTCACTACTAGATGGCGATAAACACTCCTTGTTTTACAAGGAAGTGTTTTAACGTTAATGAAGTTTTTTAAAAAAGTAACATTCATATGAATGGACATGGCCTCTGATCGGGGTCACATAGCTCCCAACTGTCCCTCTTTTGGAGGGATTGTCTATCTTTGGGAGCCGTGTCCCTCTGTCCCTCTTTCCTCTTCATTTGTCCCTCTTTCAGGACTTTGTCCCTCTTTCTATATAAATATATATATTTCTATGCTAAAAGTGTGTTTGACTCTAAACCTTATTCACATCCTTTAAATTGATATATTACTAATTTTAAAATGTTACTACGAAGGAAAATTAACCAGGATAGAAAGGACCAGTGTGGTTTGAATTATAAAACAACATATTTTTCTTATGAAATCTGTAGGGTATGCATGACTAGGGGGCGTAGTGGGGGCGTGACCAGGGGTGTGGCAGGGGCGTGGCTTAAGTGTCCTTTTTCTCATCTCAAAAGGTTGGGAGGTATGGGGTCATGTCAATTCATCACAGGCATTGCGATTGCTTCTTCCTCAATCACTGAGACAGAAAACTGCCGGGGTGTGCGGGCCAAGGCCCCACTCACCCCGCAGGTACGGCTGTTTGCAAACTAGACGAGAATTCTCGTCCAGTTTGCCTTTAGCTGCGCCTATCTGGACAAAAAATACTCGGCCAGATAGGCTTAAGTGGTTAAACCTTTAGACTGTAAGGCCTTTTGGCCAGAGCAGCTCTCCTCCCTTTTTGTCTTACAATGCTGTGTAATGTGTGTGCGTATCTCCCACCCCTGTATAAAAATCAGTAGTTGATTTGTTCCCTACATCAGTGGTACTGCACCATTATCTTGTATTAACTTTTATTTTGTTTATTTTGTTTGTTATACCCTGTATACTGTTAACTCTGTTTAGTGAACACCATGAAACCCACGATAACCCCTCCCCCCCCCCTTAATGCGTTTAACCTGCAATCCCCGATTCTAAGCCTGATGCAATGCCCACCAATGAATGGTCCCCCTGTGCATCCAACCTTTGCTACATAAAGCCCCGATGCCTCCTGGTGCAATGCCTCAATACCCCCTCCATGCAATGCCCTCCATTGCATCCTATCTCAATGCTGCCTCACCTACACCTCGCCCCCACGTGGATGTGAGTAGTGATGCAATTGTTGCCAAACATTCGATTAGTAATGTAGATACCCAAATATGTGATGGGTTCCCTAATGATACACCTTAAATTAAGGAATTAAGTGCTAAAAACAGCAATATGACAATACAGGAATACAAGAAAACCAGATCACACAGCACAGTATGAGTACAAGGTAATGCTTAGTCAGTCACTGGATGGGAGCATGGAGTTAGGCAAGTTAGGTTCACTCAAATGCATAGCATGGGTGCACAGTAATAGAGGTGCATGATCAGGTAGGACACAAAAGGAGTGAGGACCCTGCCCAAAGGCTTACAATCTAGAGGGAGAGGCAGGGACAAGAGAGGTAGGGGACCAGAGTTCGGCTGGGTTTAGAGCAATTGTGAGGGGTGGTAGGCAAGAGTGAAAAGGTGAGTTTTGAGGGCCTTCTTGAAGGTGTTGAAGGAGGGGGCTGCCCTAATGGGTGGAGGTAGGGAGTTCCATAGTGTCGGAGCGGCTCTTGAGAAGTCTTGGAGGCGTGCATGGGACTGGGTGATGCGGGGGACGGTCAGGCGAAGTTCATTGGAGGAGCGGAGTGAGCGGCTTGGTGTGTATCTCTGAGTAAGATCAGAAATGTAGGTTGGACAGGTTTTGTGGATGGATTTGTAGGTCAGACACAATATCTTGAATCTGATTCTGGACTGGATAGGAAGCCAGTGGAGGGATTCACGGAGGGGAGTCGCCCTGGTGGAGCGATGGGAGGAGTGGATAATTCTGGCAGCCGCATTCATGATGGACTGCAGTGGGGCTATTCGGGTCTTAGGGAGTCCAGACAGAAGGGCATTGCAGTAGTCGAGGCGGGAAATTATGAGGGCATGCATGAGGAGTTTGGTGGTGGCAGGGGTCAGGAAAGGGCGAATCTTACAGATGTTACGAAGGTGGAAGTTGCAGGACTTTGTGAGGTTTTGGATGTGGGGAGTGAAGGAGAGTGCGGAGTCCAGGGTGACTACCAGACAGCGGGCTTGAGAGGTAGGGTGAATAGTAGTGTGGTTAACAGTGACCTGCACATCTGGGAGGTCCAGGGATGACCGGGGTGGGAAGATCATAAATTCCGTTTTGTCTAGATTTAGTTTTAGGAACCTAGCGGACATCCAGGAGGAGATGGCAGATAGGCAGGAGGAGACCTTGTCCATGGTAGTGGTGGATATGTCAGGGGTGTGGAGATAGATTTGGGTGTCATCTGCATACAGATGATAGTTAAAACTCATGGAGGAGATAACCTTGCCAATGGAGGATGTGTATAGGGAGAACAGTAGGGGGCCAAGGACCGAGCCTTGGGGGACTCCCACTGAGAGGTGGTTGGGGGTGGACGAGGACTCATTGAAGGAGGTCGTGAAGGAGCGGTTGGAGAGGTAGGATGAAAGCCAGGTCAGGGCGAGATCGTGAATGCCCATGGATTGGAGGGACTGGAGGAGTAGGGGATGATCTACTGTATCAAAAGCTGCTGAAAGGTCAAGGAGGAGGAGAATGGTGTATTTACCTTCAGCTTTAGCTAAGGCAAGGTCATTGACCACTTTGGTGAGAGCCGTTTCGGTTGAGTGGGCAGGCCGAAATCCAGATTGCAGTGGGTCTAGTAGTGAGTTGGCATTGAGGTACTGGGTCAGGCGTTTGTAAACCAGACGCTCAAGGAGTTTTGAGGCGAAGGGGAGGAGGGAGATCGGGCGGTAGTTGGAGGGTAGCGAGGGGTCGAGGGAGGGTTTCTTGAGCAGAGGCAGTACAGTGGCCTGCTTGAAGTCTGAGGGGAAGGTGCCTGTGGATAGGGAGAGGTTAAACATGGTAGTGAGGACTGGAGCCAGATCCGTGAAGTGAGGCTGAAGTAGATCAGAAGGGATAGGGTCAAGGGGGGAGGTAGTGGTATGGGAAGTCTGCAGTAGGTGGTTGACCTCCTCAGTGGTAGTAGGAGTGAAGGAGGTGAGGGGAGGATAGGGTGGAGAAGGAGTAGGTTGTGAGCAGGTGGGAGGTGAAGATTGAAGATTGGATATTTCCTGACGGATGGAGACTATTTTGTTGGTGAAGTGGGTGGCTAAATCTGTGGCAGAGAGGGAGGAAACAGAAGGTGGGGGGGTGGGTTTAAGCAGGTAGTTGAAGGTGCTAAAAAGACGCCGGGGATTGGAAGCTTGTGCTCCGATGAGCTTGGTAAAGTATTCCTGCTTCGCATGAGCAAGGGCAGTGTGGAACTGCTGCAGGTTAGTCTTGTACTGTAGGAAATCCTGGTTTAGTCGAGTTTTCCGCCATTTTCGTTCAGTGGCGCGTGTTTCCCTCTGGAGGTTGCGAGTATGGGTAGTGCGCCAGGGCTGGGAGCTACTATCTCCTTTGTATTTTTGCTGAAGCAGCTAAAACCGAACCTGTCCGTCCCCGCCATTCAGTCGTTGCTCCAGATATGTTGTGAAATATTTCTGCGTACTCCGCATAGCACAGGGCAGCGCGGTCACCGCCGTCGTTTAGCTCTTGTGGCAAATTCAATAACGGTGGGTTAATCTGGTTAACTTTAAATTTATTCTGCAATTTCAGTGTACAAAAGCTATCATTTAATCTTTATGTGGCATGAAAATTGAGTTGTAAAAAGTGTGCAAGATTTCAAATTAACAATCAGACCTGATAATGTTGTGCAGCGAGAAGTCTTTCCAAGCTAATTTAAAACGTGTTTTTCTTCAACTTAAAATAAAAAAAATAAAAAAAAACATAATAATAATGTAAATTAAACATAAATGCTGAATGGAAATGAAAGCAGAAATTCACACCGCTGAAGGTAATCTTCGCTTTTGTTTAACACCTACTTCAGCATTATACTATGGTTAATTGAACTACTTCATTGTATTATTCTCTGCTGCATAATTTTTGCCTGCCTGTGCTTACAACAAGTCCATAGCTGCCCATTGTGTATATACTGTGTATACTGGGAGCACACAAGGCCTAACCTACTAATAACCAGACAGGAAACACTTGTATTCAATATAATATGGAAAAAAAAAAAAACACAACCCACAAACATATTAAAAACTGATTTTCGAAGGCCCTTTTTGCTTGAAAGTCGAGTGACATGCAGAGACGGCAGTTGCATGATGATCAGGGCTGGCGCGTCCATAGAATCAAAGGGGCAATTGCCCCAGGGCCTCAGAGCCTGTGTGGGCCCCCAAGGTACCCCTCCTCCTCCCTCTCCCACCCTCGTGAGCAGGGAATCCAGTGATGCCTTGTACAGTGGGTTGCAAAAGTATTCGTCCCCCTTGAAGTTTTCCACATTTTGTTATATTACTGCCACATACATGAATCAATTTTATTGGAATTCCACAGGAAAGACCAATACAAAGTGGTGTACACATGAAAAGTGGAAAGAAAATCATACATGATTCCAAACATTTTTTACAAATAAATAACTGCAAAGTGGTGTGTGCATAATTATTCAGCCCCCTTCGATCTGAGTGCAGTCAGTTGCCCATAGACATTGCCCGATGAGTGCTAATGACTAAATAGAGTGCACCTGTGTGTAATCTAATGTCAGTACAAATACAGCTGCTCTGTGAGGGCCTCAGAGGTTGTCTAAGAGAATATTGGGATCAACAACACCATGAAGTCCAAAGAACACTCAAGACAGGTCAAAGATCAAGTTATTGAGAAATGTAATGGCCCATACTCACGGGCAGCAAAAGTAGCCTGTCGCCAGCACACGTGAGCGTGTGGGCGACAGGCCGGCGACAGCTCGTCGCCACGTCCCTCCACATACACACGCGGCTGTCGCCGACGTTCCTCCTCCCCCCGCCGGAAGCTATGCGTATCCCAATGGAGGTTGCTGTCGCTAGTCCGCGTACTCACGCGGACTAGCGACAGCTGCGGCGGAGTTGCGGCGGCAACTGTCGCCAGGCGATTGAACATTTCAATCGCCTGGCGACATCAGCGACGGGCGACAGTTCGGGTTGCGCGCCCGTTCCGGGCGACAGTTTGGGGTGCGTGCGGCCCATACTCACGGGCGACCTGTCGCCGCAACACGCGCGCGCCGCGTGTTGAGGCGACAAAAGTCCCTCGTGAGTATGGGCCATAAAGCAGGCTTAGGCTACAAAAAGATTTCCAAAGCCTTGAACATCCCACGGAGCACTGTTCAAGCGATCATTCAGAAATGGAAGGAGTATGGCACAACTGTAAACCTACCAAAGACAAGGCCATCCACCTAAACTTACAGGCCGAACAAAGGAGAGCGTTGATCAGAAATGCAGTCAAGAGGCCCATGGTGACTCTGGACAAGCTGCAGAGAGCTACAGCTCAGGTGGGAGACTCTGTCCATAGGACAACTATTAGTCATGCACTGTACAAAGTTGGCCTTTATGGAAGAGTGGCAAGAAGAAAGGCATTGTTAACAGAAAGCATAAGAAGTCCCGTTTGCAGTTTGCCACAAGCCATGTGGGGCACACAGCAAACATGTGGAAGAAGGTGCTCTGGTCGGATGAGACCAAAATGTAACTTTTTGGCCAAAAAGCAAAACGCTATGTGTGGCGGAAAACTAACAATGCACATCACTCTGAACACACCATCCCCACTGTCAAATATGGTGGTGGCAGCATCATGCTCGGGGGATGCATCTCTTCAGCAGGGACCGGTAGCGGGTCAAAGTTGATGGGAAGATGGATGGAGCCAAATACAGGGCAATCTTGGAAGAAAACCTCTTGGAGTCTGCAAAAGACTTGAGACTGGGGAGGAGCATCACCTTCCAGCAGGACAATGACCCTAAACATAAATCCAGGGCAACAATGGAATGGTTTAAAACAAAACATATTTATGTGTTAGGATGTCCCAGTCAAAGTCCAGATCTAAATCCAATGGAGAATCTGTGGCAAGATCTGAAAACTGCTGTTCACAAACGCTGTCCATCTAATCTGACCGAGCTGGAGCTGTTTTGCAAAGAAGAATGGGCAAGGATTTCAGTCTCTAGATGAGCAAAGCTGGTAGAGACATACCCTGAAAGACTGGAAGCTGTAATTGCAGCAAAAGGTGGTTCTACAAAGAATTGACTCAGGGGGCCGAATAATTACGCACACCCCACTTTGCAGTTAATTATTTGTAAAAAATGTTTGGAATGATGTATGATTTTCGATTCACTTCTCACATGTACACCACTTTTTATTGATCTTTCACGTGGAATTCCAATAAAATTGATGCATGTTTGTGGCAGTAATGTGACAAAATGTGGAAAACTTTAAGGGGGCCGAATACTTTTTCAACCCACTGTATTTACTCTGTATAGGAGAAGGAGGAGGTGAATAAGGGGATGATTGGATCAGGCCTGGCAGCCTGCTCAGGGTACCTTGGGGTGATTTGGTTACAAGGGGGGCATCAGGGGGCCTCCCAAGTTAGTTTTGCCCTATTGTAGCTACAACTGGCCCTGATTGTGATAGGTTGTATGGTGCTCGTACAGTGAAGAGGAGGTCAAAGCATCTGTCCCATGGCCAGAGGCAGGTAATGTATAACGCTACGCTGCCACACTGCATCTTACCACAGCGCTAAGATGCAGTGCGGCATCTTGGGGTGGGGCGGCTGACAGATTTCTGCTTGGGGGGGGGGGGGGGGCAGAACAATGTAGCTAGATTACTCACCATGCAAGCTGCCACCACAGAGATTTGATGCAGAACGGCTTTAGACTGTAACTGAGGTTTAGACATCATGAAAAATTAATTTTCTCTTTTTTTTTAATGATGAGGCTTTAAAAAAATAATGCTAATCATTTATTTCAGGAAGCGGATTGATGTAAATTCCGAATAACAAAGCAGCCGACAAGTGTTCTTCCCTTACCGTAAAACAACTGGAAATGTATAACTTTTTGTTCTTTTATTCTGAGGCACTTTCTATTCTCAGTCTGTTACCAGCATCAATCAAGTTTAAGAGAAGGGTGCAACAATTTAATATTTTATTCTGATATTCCGTGGCTTTGAAGATGTTACTAATGGCAGCTCAGTGCGATATTTTCCCAAGCGCTCTTGCAGAAATGCTATTTTGTTTTTTTACTTTTTTTGTTCTTTCTTTCTTTTGAATGTCACCCATTTCGGTACTTATACTCTATGAAATATGCATATCGGCGAATGGGAAGGTAATGTATATTATGGTTAGCGTCACAGAAAAGATCTGAAGTTTTTGCAATTGAAACAGCATTTGATAGTCCAGTTTCTTTTTCCTCCTGAGAAATTGTATATGTGGTATTTGGTTAACATTAATATATCCTCAGTAATATATGTGATCTTTGTGCTGGTTTATAGAGATGTCGTGAACATAGAGTTATCCATTCGCGAACGGCGAACTTCCGCAAATGTTCACAAACAGGCAAATCTGGCGAACCGCCATAGACTTCAATGGGCAGGCAAATTTTAAAACTTACAATGACTGTTTCTGGCCACAAAAGTGATGGAAAATGTGTTTCAAGGGGTCTAACACCTGGACAGGTGCATGCCGGAGGGGGATCCATGCCAAAAGTCTCACCAAAAATTGTAGAGTTGACACAGAGTCTAGTTTTAATCCCTAAAGGGCAGAAATCACATTATGTTATGCACAGCTTTGGGTGTCAGTGGGCTGTGGAGTGTCACACACACAAAAAACACAGGAGACCGATGTACTATCCCTCAAAAGGGCTGTTTGGGGTGCTTTCACAGCAAGTGAGGAACAAGAACACAAGCCTAGGTAATGCTTTCCCTACCTATCTGCAGCAAGTCTGACCCTGCTCTCACTAACAGTCAGCAGCCAGCAGAGAATTAATCCAATATGGCCACTGCAAAGCTTATATACCGTGGTTGTCCTTCTGCAACCTGGGTTTGGGATGAGTACCACTTTAATTGGTCTTATGTATACTATTTGCATAACATACTATACCATAAGGGGCTCCTGGTCTCTCCTGTGCTTTTTTCTCTCTTTTTGGAAGATCCCAGGACTTACAGATCTTTTCCAGATTTTTTTTTTCACTGTTGGAATATAGGTGGGCTTACACTCTGTGTGAAGCAGGTTGTTTTGGCACTCGGTGCTGATCGCTAAACCTATCTGCTACTATAGCATCAATGCAATAGTCCGTGGGTGTGTAAGGGTAATTCAGGGTTCGGTAATCGCCATTCGCCAGACTCCGAATTACATTTCCCACCGAGTTGCGATGACTCGGAGGGAAAGTAAAATTTATGCCGCCGTGGAGTTTAGCAGCAGCAGGCTGAGCCGTCATTCAGCTCACCCTGTGCCGAACTCACCAGTGGCATAGCATTGCTCCCAACTGTCCCTCTTTTGGAGAGACAGTCCCTCTTTGGGAACCCTGTCCCTCTGTCCCTCCTTCACTCTCATTTGTCCCTCTTTCAGGACTCATGTACAGATCTGAAGTGGAAGGCAAACACCTCCTCCATCCAGAGGAAAGCCCAGCAGAGGTTATTCTTTCTCCGTCAACTGAAGAAGTTCGGCATGTCCCCGAAACATCTGACCAGCTTCTACTCTGCTCCAATTGCATCTGTCCTCTGCTCTTCCATCCTAGTCTGGTATGCCAGCTCCTCCGACAGACACAAATTACAGAGAGTCATCAGATCAGCGGAGAGAATCATAGGAAAACCGCTACCCGCTCTGGACCTCCTCTACCACTCAAGGCTGAGCTCCAGAGCTTTGAGGATTGTAAATGACCCCTCACACCCAGGCAACCGGTTTTTCAGCCAGCTTCCTTTGGGCCGGAGGTATCGGTCCATCTACACCAGGACCACTAGACACAGAAATAGCTTCTTCCCCTCAGCTGTAAACTCACTAAACACTCACCACGCACTCCCCACCACAACGTGATCACGTTTTGCCGCCACACATATCCTTCACACAACTGAGTGCTATGTAACTATGCAAAAATTGAAAATTGAGTGTTGTTTGCTTGAATGTTTTCTCTGTATGAAATGTCTGGTATAGTGCTGATCCTATCTGATGTATTCTGTGTACCCTATCCTACCTGTATCCTGTACGTGTCAAGACCAATTCCGGGCACCACCCAGTAGTGCTTGGCGAAAATAAAGATTCTGATTCTGATCTGTGTTATGTGTATTTTTGGCTCAAACTTCCTGTACGAATTATCGGCATTGTTCTTTATATTATGTGTATTTTTCTACTGAAAAAAAATATGTTTAATTACTCTAAACTTTATTCCCATCCTTTAAATTGATATATTTTTATTTTCACCTGTTAATATGAAGGAAAATGAACCAGGATAGAAAGGGCCGGTGTGGTTTGAATTATAAAACAACATATTATTTTATCTTTTCTAAATCTATATAGTATGCATGACTAGGGGTTTGTTGGAGGTGTGTTTGTAGGTGTGGCAGGGGTGTGGCTTAAGTGTCCCTCTTTCTGATCTTAAAGAAAACCTGAACTGAAAATTAAAAGTCAAAATAAGCATACACAAGTCATACTTGCTTTCCATGTAGTCTACTCCTCAGTGTCTTTCTCCTGTCCCGCGTCCTGCTTGTTCACTGTGATCAAGGGAATTTTCCGTCCTCCATTTTGAAAATGGCCATTACCCATAACAGCTTTCTGGTCAGCACACAGTTAAACTGTAACATCGCCCACTTGAGCCATAGGGAAACATAAACATTACCTGGTACATCAGTTTTCCTCTCAGCTATAACTGACAGCAACTGATATTTTACTGACAGCAACTGATATATTTCAGATCTGACAAAATATTGTCAGAACTGGAAGGGATTATTGTCAGAAGAAAATGGTGAGCTTCTGAGAGGAACTGATGGTAAAGTAACTATGTAATGTTCATTTGAGGTTACCTCATGTGTTTATTTTAAATATTTTTACTCAGTACAGGTTCTCTTTAAAAAGTTGGGAGGTATGGGTGTACTTGTAATGCTGGGGGGGGGGCATACTGTCTGACCACTGAGCACAATAAAGCTAAGAGCTGGATAATGGAAGAGGCTACACAGGCTGCCCAGAGCGACTGCCGCTCCGGGCTTCTGATAATACGCAATGGCAGCGCAATGCGATGTTGCGCTGCTCCTGCAATAATAAACATAAAGACAGATACAGGACAGACTGGAGTGAGGTAGCCAATGGCAACCGCAGCAATGGCTACCTGCCAAGGACAGAACTAGGAGGACAGAGGCTGACAGAATGAATGCTTGCTAATCTAGTCACTGCCTCAGTGACAGCAAGCATTCACAAAGACAAGAGTGAGGTAACCCATAGCAACCGCAGCAATGGCTGATCACGCTAAGCGGGTGATCACACTAAGCGCAACCTACCGAAACATGCTAAAAACGGACTAGCTAGACACAGAATACCAACAGTTTGAGTACATGTATATCAGCGGCACTGATATATCACCGTAGCACGAATACAAGGAAAATAACAAACGCTGACTAGAATATGTATATATTGGCGATGAACCGATATATAACATAAGCAAGGAATACTGACTAGAATCAGGAACAATACAGTGAACAAGGCTAGGTAATACAAAATCTCTATACTAGGAGTATGTATATATTTCCCTGTGGGAAATATATAACATAGCTCCACAGGATAACTGAACTAGAACGTAACAAGACAAGGGCTATATTTCACAGTATCAAAGGACCCAGTCACAGCTTAGACGGAGCTGAAGCTGAAAACTATGATGGGCGGAGCATGCTTGCAGGAAGCAAACCTTTATACTGAAGTCATCCAATGAGAGCAGAGATGCAAATCTCCACACAGGTGAATGGTAATCAGTCACAAGCAGGCTGGCTTGACTACCATTCCCTAGCTGACAGACTATCACAAGCAATGCATGCAGAACTATGCCAGCAAATGCATGCAAAGGAACCAGAACTGCTTGGCTGCAGTACCTCTGCAGCCAGCAGTACATGCTGCAGAAGCGATCATGATAGTACTTATACATACGCCTGCTCTGCAGAGTCCCAGCATATATGTCTCAGGAAGAGCAAACTCCAGAAAACAGGAATCACAGAAGGCATCACTGGCACTGTGAAATTAAACAGACTTAATTACTGTGATAAGGAAGCAACATCTACAAATAGCTGTTAAGACAACTGAGCTTAGAGTTCACTTATAGGAAGTACTGTCATCAAATAAAACAGTAAATCTGCAAAACATAACACTTATTCTTTATTGCAGTTTGTTGTTGTTGTCATTATTATTGTAAGTTGTGTCTTCTAGGGTGAGTGCCCCTTTCCTGGTGTGATTTTAGGTGTTACAGGGCTGTTATGCCTTCAACAACTCCCTCTATGTGTAAATAAGTCAGAGGGGTCGGCTTGGGTGTTGATGTGACATAAATTTTGCATAGGAATGTATGCATTATTTTACAGCATGACACCATTATAAACGCGCTGCAACACCATGGTGTTAAAGAACGTTTTAATTAAATATTTATACTGAACTGGGGAGGAGTATTAAACACGAGACTTCAATCCACAGCTTACATTTGGAACAAATAAAATAATGTGTGGTATTTGCTTCTAAAGTGAACTTGTTGAGGAGATGGTATTTCCTCCATCTGTGTACGGAGGAACGTGTTTTTGGAGGTTATGAGTGTGGGTGTTGTGCCAGGGTTGAGGGTTGTTGGAACGGATGGAGTAGAAGATGGGAGGGGGGGGGCGACAATGTCTAGGGCCGTTGAGAGGGTCTGGTTTTATTGGGCAACAGCCTGGTTCTGGTGGGTTAGGTTTGGGGGGGGGGAGTGAGGGAGTGGAGGGAGTTGGCTAGTACAGTTGGGTCAGATCTCTTTGCCCCCAGCCAGAGGAGAGGGGAGGGAGAAGGGGGGGAAGGAGGGGGGAAGTTGGTGAAAGTGAGGAGGTGGTGGTCGGAGAGGGGGAAGGTTGTCATGTCCAGGTTGGACGGCTTCCTGAGACCTCCGTAGACAGACTGTTTTTGCACAATACTCTTCAAACAACTATACACAGATTCTCGACATTTCGCTCATAATGGGTTTCTCAGCTTGCTATATACAAATCCTCCAATCCATGGTGTTAAAGAACGTTTTAACTAAATATTTATACTGAACTGGGGAAAAGTATTAAACATGAGACTTCAATCCACAGCTTACATTCGGAACAAATAAAATAATGTGTGATATTTGCTTCTAAAAGTAATCTTGTTGAGGAGATGGAATTTCCTCCGTTTGTGTAGGTTATGAGTGTGGGTGTTGTGTCAGGGTTGTTGGAATGGATGGAGTAGAAGATGGGAGGGGGCGACAATGTCTAGGGCCGTTGAGAGGGTCTGGTTTTATTGGGCGACAACCTAGTTGGAGCGGGTTAGGTTGGGGGGGTGGATGTGAGGGAGTGGACCGAGTTGGCTAGTACAGTTGGGTCAAGGCTATGCAGATCTCTCTGCCCCCAGCCAGAGGAGTGAGGAGGGAGAAGGGGGGGAGGGAGGGGGGGGATGGTGAAAGTGAGGAGGTGGTGGTCGGAGAGGGGAAGGGTGTGATGTCCAGGTTGGTTGGCTTCCTGAGACCTCCGTACACAGACTGTTTTCGCACAATACTCTACAAACCACCATACACAAATTATCGACATTTCGCTCCTAATGGGTTTCTCAGCTTGCTATATACAAATCCTCCATATTTCATCCACCGATTTTCTAAAATGCTGGGTCCCCTTTGTCAAGGTACAAAACAGAATGCTACAAAGTGCAGTAACATCTAAGTGCCTATAAGTCAAATTGCCAATCCTATCAATCCCCTTCCGTTAATTACATGATCCCTGCCCAAAACTCAAGTCCAAGTACATAGGCATGAGGGCATTGTCAAATGAATATAGTGGAGCAAGAATTCTATGTTCCTAAGAGATATACTGATGGTGTCTTACAGTGACCTTCAACCATGCATCTCAAAACTACAGACTCATCGGGATCCAGACTCATCGGGCTACAGACTCATCGGGATCCAGATTAATCATCTGATCAGGGCCAGGCCGAGGCATAGGCTGGAGAGGCACCAGCCTCAGGGCGCAGTGTAGGAGAGGGCGCAAAATTCATTCAGCTGTCATTCCTAATCGTGTATGAAGCAGAAAGAAATAAGAAAAGGGGATACATAGCAGTGACTGCATGCCAGATAACTAGATATTAAGGTGTTGGGGAGGTTGTGGGCCCTGTGGCCCTCTTAGTCTAATAGTAATCAGTGTGTGACAGCTGGGGTGGGAGGAATGGACACTTTGGTGTCTCAGCCTTGGGTGCTGGAGGACCTTGTCCCTGCTCTGCATCTGATAGATGGGGAGCTCACAGTGACATCAATTATCACAAAAAGGCAGGATCAAAAATGGTCACTGATGTCACAGATGACATCAAAGAGCTTATATAAATATATCAAACATCAGGCAATGTTGGCAATGCATTAAGACTGCCATCAAGAACATATTAAGATAGAAAAAGTAAGAGGAGGATCTCCAAAGAACATCCTATAAAAGGAAAGCAGAAGTAAAAGTAGGATAATAAAAGACAAGGGGCTTGATTCACAAAGCGGTGCTAACCTACTTAGCACGTCTAAAGTGTTTAGATATGCTAACCAGGGTGCTAAGTAGGTTAGCACCGGATTTCTCAGTCAGATCGCGCGCTAAGTCCCATAGGCTTTAATGGGCACTTTGTGCGGAGCGCCCTGCGCTCTGTGCAGTGCACACGTAAAGTTTTGCACGAATAAAGTTTTGCGCACATAAAGCGCATTTAGACGTGCTAAGTAGGTTTTCACAGGCGTGCTAACAGTTAGCACTGCTTTGTGAATCAAGCCCAAGATGGCTTATTCACACAGCTTTTCTGTTGAATCATCTCACTTATTAACTCACAATGCAGTGGCGTCCCTACCATAGGGCGGCAGTGGGGGCCCCGCACCGGGTGTCGGGCGCCCCAGGGGGTGTCATCAAGGCCTCCCACAGAGGCCTGCGCAGGACAGGAGGGGAAGCAGCATGGAAAGGAGGGGTGGCGGGGAAAGCGGCGGGGAGGGGGGCCGGACCCCCCACCTCCCTCACCTGGGTCCCCTCCTTCTGGCGCTTCCCCCTCCTAATTAGTAGCAGCGGGCATGGGCAGCAGCGGGCAAGAGGACTTACTCACCTCCTTCCTGCGTTCCAGGCGATGGCAAATAGCGTCATCGTCACGTGACGCTGGTCTCCGCCTTCTCCACCGCTCACTGTGCTTCCTGATTGGCGGAAGCACAGTGAGTGACAGAGAAGTCGGAGAACAGCGTCGCGTGAGGATGACGCTATGCGCCGCCGCTATCGCCAGGAGCAGGTGAGTGAGTCTTCTTCGCCGCTCCTGCCCGCTGCTGCTAATTAGGAGGGGGAAGCGCCAGAAGGAGGGGGACCCAGGTGAGGGAGGTGGGGGGTCCTGCCCCCCTTCCCGCCACCCCTCCTTCCAGGCTTTCCTCACACTGGGGGGAACCAAACTAGCTATACTGGGGGCAACTATACTAGCTATACTGGGGGCAATTATACTAGCTTTTCTGGGGGCAACTGTACTGGCTATACTGGGGGCAACTAAACTAGCTATACTGGGGGCAGCTATACTAGCTATACTGGGGGCAGCTATACTAGCTATACTGGGGGCAGCTATACTAGCTATACTGGGGGCAGCTATACTGGGGGCAGCTATACTAGCTATACTGGGGGCAGCTATACTAGCTATACTGGGGGCAGCTATACTGGGGGCAGCTATACTAGCTATACTGGGGGCAGCTATACTAGCTATACTGGGGGCAGCTATACTGGGGGCAGCTATACTAGCTATACTGGGGGCAGCTATTCTAGCTATACTGGGGGCAGCTATACTAGCTATACTGGGGGGCAGCTATACTGGGGGCAGCTATACTAGCTATACTGGGGGCAGCTATACTGGGGGCAACTAAACTAGCTATACTGGGGGCAGCTATACTAGCTATACTGGGGGCAGCTATAATGGGGGCAGCTATACTAGCTATACTGGGGGCAGCTATACTAGCTATACTGGGGGCAGCTATTCTAGCTATACTGGGGGCAGCTATACTAGCTATACTGGGGGCAGCTATACTGGGGGCAGCTATACTAGCTATACTGGGGGGCAGCTATACTGGGGGCAGCTATACTAGCTATACTGGGGGCAGCTATACTAGCTATACTGGGGGCAGCTATACTAGCTATACTGGGGGCAGCTATACTAGCTATACTGGGGGCAGCTATACTAGCTATACTGGGGGCAGCTATACTAGCTATACTGGGGGCAGCTATACTAGCTATACTGGGGGCAGCTATACTAGCTATACTGGGGGCAGCTATACTAGCTATACTGGGGGGCAGCTATACTGGGGGCAGCTATACTGGGGACAGCTATACTGGGGGCAACTAAACTAGCTATACTGGGGGCAGCTATACTAGCTATACTGGGGGCAGCTATACTAGCTATACTGGGAGCAGCTATACTGGGGGCAGCTATACTAGCTATACTGGGGGCAGCTATACTAGCTATACTGGGGGCAGCTATTCTAGCTATACTGGGGCAGCTATACTAGCTATACTGGGGGCAGCTATACTGGGGGCAGCTATACTAGCTATACTGTGGGGCAGCTATACTGGGGGCAGCTATACTAGCTATACTGGGGGCAGCTTTACTAGCTATACTGGGGGCAGCTATACTGGGGGCAGCTATACTAGCTATACTGGGGGCAGCTATACTGGGGGCAGCTATACTGGAGGCAGCTATACTAGCTATACTGGGGGCAGCTATACTAGCTATACTGGGGGCAGCTATACTAGCTATACTAGGGGCAACTATACTAGCTATACTGGGGGCAACTATACTAGCTATACTGGGGGCAGCTATACTAGCTATACTGGGGGCAGCTATACTAGCTATACTGGGGGCAGCTATACTAGCTATATTGGGGGCAGCTATACTAGCTATACTGGGGGCAGCTATACTAGCTATACTGGGGGCAGCTATACTAGCTATACTGGGGGCAACTAAACTAGCTATACTGGGGGCAGCTATACTAGCTATACTGGGGGCAGCTATACTGGGGGCAGCTATACTAGCTATACTGGGGGCAGCTATACTAGCTATACTGGGGGCAACTAAACTAGCTATACTGGGAGCAGCTATACTGGGGCAGCTATACTGGGGGCAGCTATACTAGCTATACTGGGGGCAGCTATACTAGCTATACTGGGGGCAGCTAAACTAGCTATACTTGGGGCAGCTATACTAGCTATACTGGGGGCAGCTATACTGGGGGCAACTATACTAGCTATACTGGGGGCAACTATACTAGCTATACTGGGGGCAGCTATACTAGCTATACTGGGGGCAAATATACTAGCTACACTGGGGGCAAATATACTAGCTACACTGGGGGCAAATATACTAGCTATACTGGGGGCAACTAAACTAGCTATACTGGGGGCAACTATACTAGCTCCACTGGGGGCAGCTATACTGGGGGCAACTATACTAGCTAATACTTTAAAATACAGTTAGCTCCGCCCTCATATGGTCATGACCACGCCCATTGTGTTGCTGCGAAGCACGCCGCAGGTTGTGGCCACGCCCATTTTAGGGGGGGGGGTGTCTTTTAATACCCAGCACCGGGTGCCAAATGCCCTAGGTACGCCACTGTCACAACGTATATCTTCTTAAGTGACTTAACTCATGATATATCTCTCCTTAGCTAATTTAACTCATGATTTATCTCTCCTTGCCTGCTTATTTCATAAATTGTCTCTACTTATTTGTTTATCTCATGCAGAGCCGGATTAAGACTAAATGGGGCCCTAAGCAAAGTAACTGATTTGGGCCCCCCATCATGTCATAACAGAATCAGAAGATGCAGCTGCACAGCAATATGCCGCACACACCGGGACAGCCGAGCTACTGGTTGCTATGGGCAACAGCCCGCTTTCCTCTGTGGGTGCACAATGCAGGGAATAGCAGCGGCAAAATGCAGAGTGAGAGATGAATGGCGGGGACATTTGCACTCAGGGGCTGGGGCACCCCTGTGAAGAGGGCGCCAGATATCACAGCAGCAGCACTTTCCCCCTGCATCTCCAGCCTGGCAATAGCAGAAAGCTCTGGACACCGCCAAACTGGAAGCCGTTCCCCAGACAGAATTACATAACCACCCCCACCACCGAACAACCGATTTCCTCCCAAACTAGACAGCCACCATGCAGCCTCCATCCCAGTGAATACGATAGTCCAGCAGAGAAGGCAGCCGCAACGGGAGAGAATGACAGCACCAGATGACTCACATTCACCTATTGCAATCCAAGCAATAGGGGTCCCGTCATCCGAGGCCCATCTGTCTCCTCTAGAGTGCTGCCGCTCTGTTACTACTACTATTACTACTTCCTACTTCCTGTCTGATCTGAGAATCAGGAAGTTCAGAGCGAGCGGCTGCACTGTAGAAGAGACAGATGGGTTTCAGATGAGAGGATCTCTATTGCTTGGATCATGGATAGGTGAGTAAGCGTTTGCCATCTGCTGCTATAATTCTTGCTGCAGCTGTGGTTCTCTGTGGGAAGAGAGGGAGGAGTGGGCAGCGGCAGAGCGCACAGTAGCAGGAGGGTGACCTAGGAGGAGAGCCTGGCTCTGAAGACATTCAGCAGCGCACGGCATCATTTGACAGGACAAGACAAATAACATTTATATCGCACTTTTCTCCTTTCTCCTGCAGCCACTAGGACGCGCCCTATAGGCAGTAGCAGTGTTAGAGAGACTTGCCTAAGGTCTCCTCTGAATAGGTGCTGGCTTACTGAACAGGCAGAGCTGAGATTCGAACCCTGGTCTCCTGTGTCAGAGGCAGAGCCCTTAAAGGGACTCCGAGCAGTGCCTGTGGGTATGCCTTTAAGCATACCCACAACTAATTAATTACACCCTCACACCTACCAGCATGATGTTTGTAATTATATCCCCCTGGGTTCCTTATATTTCATTGCATTGTGCTGAATCGAGCTGCCGATTTTGGAGAAAAGTCATCCTGTGTAATACAATGTTACTATGGAAAGATGGATATCATTTTGAAGCTCTCTTTCTCCTCTTTCCAATGATGGATAAATTGCCACCCTACGCCTTTCAGTTTTCGCTATTTTCACGATCAAATTTGCAGTGGCCGCGATTTCGATCACGAAAATAGCAAAAACTAAAAGGCATAGGGCGGCGGTTTATATATCATTGGAAAGAGTAGAAAGAGAGCTTTAAAATGATATGCATCTTTCCATAGTTACTGCATTGCCCAGAGTCCCTTTACCCATTATATCATCCAGCCACCGCTGACAGGATGGCGAGGGCTGGTTTATGTGCTGATGGGGCCCCTTTGACTCTGAATGGGGCCCCAAGCGACTGCTTTTGTTGCCTGGTCGGTAATCCGGCCCTGGTCTGCACCCCTGATTGCTATGCCACTGAGTTAAGGTTCCCTTTAATTGTATCACCTGAGTTAGGCAAAACATATCTAATGCTTGCCACACAAATATCAATTTTGATTACCAAAATGGGTCCCATCAGACAGCCCTTGTGCTCCCGCTAAAAAAAAAAAAAAATTTGAAGCTGGATCCACCACTGATCAACCCCAACACCACAAAGCACCCACTCCTGTCTTTTCCCTTTGTTTTTATTTCTTTGTGTTCATTTTCCGAGCAGTGTGTTCATTTTCTTGGGGTTTTCATGAATTTATCGCTTTGCTGTTTAAAAAAAAAAAAAAAAAGGAAAAAGAAATAGGGAGCAGCCATAATATGAATCATGGGTAGCCTATATATCTACGTTTTTACATGTGAAAAATCTCCCCTAAGCTCCCCTAACGCTCTCATGGGTGTTAAACAGTGGTGCTCAGCAGAGCTCGAATATTCGAGTAGCTCGAATATTCGAGCTCTTTTTCAGCTATTCGAGCTCGGTATTCGAGCTCCGAATAGCTGGAGCTATTCGAATGGGCTATCCGAGTACACTCGAATAGCCCATTCACTATTCGAGCTATTCGAGCAACCCGGCGCTATTCGAGCTCGGTACCGAGCTCGAATAGCGTCATAGCCCAGATTGATGTCCTTAGAGCCAATCAGAGGGCTCCCAGGCCCTCTGACGGCAGCCAATCACAGAGGGGGACCCTGGCCAGCCCCTACCCTATAAATAGCGGCCGCCATGTTCCGTTTCTCCATGCTTGCCTGAGACTTGTACAGAGAGAGAGTTGCTCCTTTGTGCTTTGGCTTAGCAAGTGCTCTATTGTGATCATTTACCTAGCGTTTTTGCTCACCTACACCTGCCATATACACCTATATTGTTGTTAGTTAGATAGACATTGTATTTTAGTTAGTAGCTTGTGTGTTACATTAGAGACAGGCAGCTGCTGCAAGCTTACAGGTTTAGGCCTCAGGGGGGCCTTGCCTCTGTGGGCAGCTGTCCTCTGTTTATTTCTCTCATCTATACCAGTATTTCTGCTGTCCTTTACTAATAGTATTGTAGTTATACTGTACTAGGAGTAGGACACTCACTGACTGTCACTGTTTATAGGCTACTAGCTAGCTCCTGCGTGTGTGCACTCACTCACTGTCTGTGTGTACACACACTCTATTTCCTTCTGATTACTGATAGATTATTGTTAGTTAGTTGTACTTACTTACTACTTACTCTTACTGTACCCGTAGGGACACTCACTGTCACTGTTCATATAGGCTACTAGCTCCTGCGTGTGCGCACTGCACTCACTGTCTGAGTGTACACACACAACACACACTCTATTTCCTTCTGATCGCTGATTGATTATCGTAATTAGTTAGTTCTACTTACTGTTACTACTTACTCTTACTGTACTAGGAGTCTAGGACACTCAGTCACTGTCCATAGGCTACTAGCTCCTGCGTGCGTGCACTCACTGTCTGAGTGTACACACACCCACACTCCATTTCCTTCTGATCGCTGATTGATTATCGTAATTAGTTAGTTCTACTTACTGTTACTACTTACTCTTACTGTACTAGGAGTCTAGGACACTCAGTCACTGTCCATAGGCTACTAGCTCCTGCGTGCGGTCACTCACTGTCTGAGTGTACACACACCACCCACACTCCATTTCCTTCTGATCGCTGATTGATTATTGTAATTAGTTAGTTCTACTTACTGTTACTACTTACTCTTACTGTACTAGGAGTCTAGGACACTCAGTCACTGTCCATAGGCTACTAGCTCCTGCGTGCGGTCACTCACTGTCTGAGTGTACACACACCACCCACACTCCATTTCCTTCTGATCGCTGATTGATTATTGTAATTAGTTAGTTCTACTTACTGTTACTACTTACTCTTACTGTACTAGGAGTCTAGGACACTCAGTCACTGTGTTCATAGGCTACTAGCTCCTGCGTGCGGTCACTCACTGTCTGAGTGTACACACACCCACACTCCATTTCCTTCTGATCGCTGATTGATTATTGTAATTAGTTAGTTCTACTTACTGTTACTACTTACTCTTACTGTACTAGGAGTCTAGGACACTCAGTCACTGTGTTCATAGGCTACTAGCTCCTGCGTGCGTGCACTCACTGTCTGAGTGTACACACACCCACACTCCATTTCCTTCTGATCGCTGATTGATTATTGTAATTAGTTAGTTCTACTTACTGTTACTACTTACTCTTACTGTACTAGGAGTCTAGGACACTCAGTCACTGTGTTCATAGGCTACTAGCTCCTGCGTGCGTGCACTCACTGTCTGAGTGTACACACACCCACACTCCATTTCCTTCTGATCGCTGATTGATTATTGTAATTAGTTAGTTCTACTTACTGTTACTATTTACTCTTACTGTACTAGGAGTCTAGGACACTCAGTCACTGTGTTCATAGGCTACTAGCTCCTGCGTGCGTGCACTCACTGTCTGAGTGTACACACACCCACACTCTATTTCCTTCTGATCGCTGATTGATTATTGTAATTAGTTAGTTCTACTTACTGTTACTACTTACTCTTACTGTACTAGGAGTCTAGGACACTCAGTCACTGTGTTCATAGGCTACTAGCTCCTGCGTGCGTGCACTCACTGTCTGAGTGTACACACACCCACACTCCATTTCCTTCTGATCGCTGATTGATTATTGTAATTAGTTAGTTCTACTTACTGTTACTACTTACTCTTACTGTACTAGGAGTCTAGGACACTCAGTCACTGTGTTCATAGGCTACTAGCTCCTGCGTGCGTGCACTCACTGTCTGAGTGTACACACACTAAATTTACTTGTGATTACTACTGATTATTGTAACTGCTAGTTGTACTTCCTGACTGTTACTACTTACTTACTGTACTAGGGGACACTCACTCAGTCACCTCACCAACCAACCCACTCCATTAAAGTACCCCACTTTTCACCCGCCCTTTTACAAAACTTTTGTCTATACGCCCAAAACATTTAAGATGTCTGGAAGTGGCAGCCAGCGCGGTTTGGGCAAGGGGAAGGGCAGCAAGGGAATCAGGAGGAGAGGGAGCAGCATTGTGGCAAGCCGCGGCCGCGGGCGCGCCACCATGCACAGTTCCGCAGCAGCAGCAGCAGCGTCAGTGGCTAACATTCCTCCCATAGCCACTGGCCGTGGACGCCTTGGGCGCCGCCCAGCAGGAGCATCTGCAACTCACGCTGCAGAGACACAGCAGCAGCAGCGTGTAGCACCTGCTCCCATTTTCCTCCAGCCGGGTCGGAAACGTCCCATTGAGGAAAAGGATGCAGACACTGTGGTGCAACTCATGACGGAGGATGAGCAGCCCGCCATCAGCTCTGCATCCGAGGCCTCCACCCTCACCACCACCACCACCCCTGTTCGCAGCAGCCGCCCAGCAGGGTCTGGGGAGGAGGCCAGTTCACCGTCACTCGCCGACCTGTCATTCAGCAGTCTTTTGACCCCAGGCATCATGAGTAAATTGTCTGCTGTTGTTGGCGATCTTGAGGAGGAGATGCTGATGGGCACTTTGGGGGATGAGGGATTGGACAGCAAGACTGTGGCGACAGTCAAGCAGCCCATCCATGCATCAGGAGAGGAGTTTGGGGGGTCCTCATCCCAGCAGGACATGTTTCAGGAGGGGGAGGATGATGATGACCCGGTGACAGACAGAGACTGGGTGCCACCACCTCCAGGGGATGTCGTCCTCAGCAGCTCTGAGGAGGAGGAGGAGGATGCGCTTGTGGGCCTTGCAAGGAGGCGCATCATTGCAAGCATTGGCAGCGTCCCACAGCCTGCTGGTGTCTCAGGCTCAGCAGCAGCAGCATCAGCCAGTACCACCCCCAGCCGCACCCAAGCCCCCCCCCCAACCACCACAGGGAGACAGGCAGCAGCGCTTCCATGCCGTAGGGGGAAGTTTCTGTCACCAATCTGGCGGTTTTTCACCATGCCCACTGTGTACAGCAAGTACGCCACTTGCAACCACTGTCAGCGGAAGTTGAGCAGAGGTGCAGACCCCTTAAAGTTCAGCACCAGCTCGCTCATCAACCACCTTGCGGCTAAACATTTCCACCAGCATGAGGAGTTCCAGAGGCTGAAGGCATCTGCTGCTGGCAGTGGCACCACACCCATCACGGCACAGCCTTCAGCAGCAGCAGCAGCAACAGCAGCCACCCGCCCTCCTGCTCCTCCAGCAGCACCAGCAGGAGTGCGGAAACGCACTGCTCCTCCCCCCTCTGCAACTCCTGCCGCCGACACTGAGGCCTGTTCTGGCAGCCAGTCCTCAGTGGCCTCCTCTGCTGTGTCTGCTGATTCCCGTGTCAGCAAAAGGCCACGCCAGAGCCTTTTGAGCGAGTCCTTCCAGGGGGTGGTTAGGGCTCTGCCTCCCAGCAGCCGTCGCGTGCGGCAGCTGAACGGCTTGCTGGCACGGGCCATGTGCTCCCAACTCCTGCCGTACACGCTCGTGCAGGAGGGGAGCGACATTCGTGCGCTGCTTGCTTGCGCAGCCCCAGATTGGCAGCTCCCCAGCAGACACTTTTTCTCCCGCAAGGCCATTCCTGCACTGCACCGCTTTGTGATGGCCAATGTGGAGCGAGGGCTGGAGCACGCGGTTGGTGAAAGGGTCCACGTCACCATGGACTCCTGGAGCAGCCGCTTCGGGACAGGCCGCTACCTGTCCTTCACTGTCCACTGGGTCAGCTTGGTGGAAGGGGGTGAGGATGGGAGAGCAGCAGCGGGCACAGCAGCAGCAGCAACACAGTGGGTGGTGCCACCCCGCAGGCTCAGGGGAACTGCAGCAGGTTCCTCCGATCCTCTGCCATCCTCCGGCACACCTGGCCAAACCCCCCGCCTCAGCAGCAGCGTGAAGGCCCGCCACTGCCAAGCGCTGCTGCACTTGGTCAGCCTTGGGAAGACCAAGCTGACGGCAACCCATGTGTTGGCCAAACTCCAGGAGCAGGAGAGGATTTGGCTGACCCCCAGAGGCCTCAGAGTCGGAGAGGTGGTGGCCGACAATGGGGCCAATCTGGTTGCCGCAATAGACAGGGGAAACCTGACCCACATCCCCTGTCTTGCCCACGTGCTGAACCTGGTGGTGCAGAAGTTCCTGCGCACCTACCAGGGGATGGGCGAACTGCTGGAAACGGCAAGGAATGTTGTGCGTCACTTCCGGCGCTCGGCTGCAGCCTGTGCGAGCCTGGAAGACGTGCAAAAGGAGCTGGATCTGCCACGCCATCGGCTGATCCTTGACGTTCCGACTCGCTGGAACTCCACCCTGGCGATGTTGGAGCGTCTGGTTGAACAGAGGCGCGCTGTCAAACAGTACCTTGCCCTGGCCACTGTTTCCGCAGCTCTGAGAAGGGACAAGACCAGCAACTTCCCGTCCATCGTCCCCGATGATGACTGGAGGCACATGCAGCAGGTGTGCTTAGTGCTGGCTCCCTTCCTGCAGGCCACAAACATGGTGAGCAGGGACCATGCTATGGTCTGCGAGTGGGTGCCCCTGGTTTCTCTGCTGAACAGGGCCCTCGATGCTTTGCTGGAACAGGGAGCGGCAGCCTTGGACCAGCAGGAGCGGCAACCAGCTGCGCAGTCCACCTCTGAGGGGGAGGAGGAGGAGGACTTGGTGGAGGTCCCTGACCTGGCTGCTGATGAGGGGGATCAGCACAGCGCAGCTGAGTTGGTGCGGGGGTGGAGAGAGGATGAGGCGGCAGAGGAGGAGGATGAGGACAGCACTGACGTCGATGTGCCAGCAGACGTGGCCCGCCTCTTCCCAATGGCAGCGCACATGCTGACGTGCCTGCGCAGGGACCCCAGGGTGATCCAGATGAAGCAGAGGGAGGACATCTGGATCAGCATGATGTTGGACCCACGCCTCAAGGGGAAGTTGAGCCAGTTCCTGCCGCCTGCAGGAGGAGACCCAGCGCAACAAATAAGGAGCTTGCAGCAGGCCCTTGTTGAGCGCTTGGAGGAAGCCTTCCCCCAGCCTTCCACCCCCACTGTCCAGCAGCCAGCACAGAGGCAGCAGCAGGTGCCTGCATCCAGCAGCAGCAAGCGCCCCACAGACCTGCTGTCTCTCAGCCACGAGCTCTACAGGACTGTAGAGGCTCCGGCAGCAGTGACTAGAGAGGAGATGCATGCAGCAGCATCCTCCTCCGGTCACAGCCAGCGCCTGACCCGCATGGTGGCTGACTACATGGGGTCGTACAGCGGGCTTGACAGCGATGCCCCTGTTGATCCCATGGAGTATTGGGTCAAGCGCATGGAGATCTGGAGCGAGCTGGCGCAGTACGCCCTGGAAGTGCTGTCCTGCCCCCCTTCCAGCGTGCTGTCCGAGCGCTGCTTCAGTGCAGCTGGTGGCGTGGTCACCGAGAAACGCTCACGTCTGTCTCACAAGTCTGTGGACAGACTGACGTTTCTCAAGATGAACCAGGCGTGGGTGGAAGGCGAGTTCCTGGCCCCTGTTGTCGGCGAGAGGGGGACATGAACTGGCTGCCGGAACCATCGTTAATGTGCCTTACCACCCTTTACCACCTCCTGGCTCCTGCTCACTAAGCCAGCCTGGTTCACTTTGACTATTACGTCGCCTGCAGCCACACATTTTACACCTACAGTGGGCTGCTGTGTACTGCCCTTCTGCTGTCTGTCTGTGTTTCCCACTGCCAGCGTACACAGAATTACCTTCTTCTGCTGCCACTCTGCCACCAGCTATTACGTCAAACAATAGCTATATTGGTTGCAAAACCAAAAACCAAACAAACCATTAAAAAAAAAAAAAAGGTTTAATTTTTCTGAGGTGCCCGGGTTGAAAACTGTGTTGTCCCAGTTGTGTATTGGACACAATGTGGGCTGCACGACCGCTGTCTGGGACCTCCTGTTGTGTTTATTTACAGCCCTGGTATCACCGCTAGGTACCAGGGCTATTATGTCACGCTGCCTACCTGCTGCCACACTCACACTGCTCCTCCATACCTCCTCCTGCTGCTGCTGCTGCTGTCTGTCTGTGTTTCCCACTGCCAGGGTACACAGATGATTTACCTTCTGCTGCCACTCTGCCACCAGCTATTACGTCAAACAGTAGCTGCTCGCCTACTCCTCCATTCCTCCTCCTGCTGCTGCTGTCTGTCTGTGTTTCCCACTGCCAGGGTACACAGATGATTTACCTTCTGCTGCCACTCTGCCACCAGCTATTACGTCAAACAATAGCTATATTGGTTGCAAAACCAAAAACCAAACAAACCATTAAAAAAAAAAAAAAGGTTTAATTTTTCTGAGGTGCCCGGGTTGAAAACTGTGTTGTCCCAGTTGTGTATTGGACACAATGTGGGCTGCACGACCGCTGTCTGGGACCTCCTGTTGTGTTTATTTACAGCCCTGGTATCACCGCTAGGTACCAGGGCTATTATGTCACGCTGCCTACCTGCTGCCACACTCACACTGCTCCTCCATACCTCCTCCTGCTGCTGCTGCTGCTGTCTGTCTGTGTTTCCCACTGCCAGGGTACACAGATGATTTACCTTCTGCTGCCACTCTGCCACCAGCTATTACGTCAAACAGTAGCTGCTCGCCTACTCCTCCATTCCTCCTCCTGCTGCTGCTGTCTGTCTGTGTTTCCCACTGCCAGGGTACACAGATGATTTACCTTCTGCTGCCACTCTGCCACCAGCTATTACGTCAAACAATAGCTATATTGGTTGCAAAACCAAAAACCAAACAAACCATTAAAAAAAAAAAAAGGTTTAATTTTTCTGAGGTGCCCGGGTTGAAAACTGTGTTGTCCCAGTTGTGTATTGGACACAATGTGGGCTGCACGACCGCTGTCTGGGACCTCCTGTTGTGTTTATTTACAGCCCTGGTATCACCGCTAGGTACCAGGGCTATTATGTCACGCTGCCTACCTGCTGCCACACTCACACTGCTCCTCCATACCTCCTCCTGCTGCTGCTGCTGCTGTCTGTCTGTGTTTCCCACTGCCAGGGTACACAGATGATTTACCTTCTGCTGCCACTCTGCCACCAGCTATTACGTCAAACAGTAGCTGCTCGCCTACTCCTCCATTCCTCCTCCTGCTGCTGCTGTCTGTCTGTGTTTCCCACTGCCAGGGTACACAGATGATTTACCTTCTGCTGCCACTCTGCCACCAGCTATTACGTCAAACAATAGCTATATTGGTTGCAAAACCAAAAACCAAACAAACCATTAAAAAAAAAAAAAAGGTTTAATTTTTCTGAGGTGCCCGGGTTGAAAACTGTGTTGTCCCAGTTGTGTATTGGACACAATGTGGGCTGCACGACCGCTGTCTGGGACCTCCTGTTGTGTTTATTTACAGCCCTGGTATCACCGCTAGGTACCAGGGCTATTATGTCACGGCGAGCTGCCTGCCTCATTGACTGCCTGCTGCCACACACTCATCCTCCTCCTCCTGCTGCTGAATTTACCTCCTGCTGTCTTTGTGTTTCCACTGCCAGGGAGCACATACAATGGCGCTTCCAACATGCGTGCGCCCACCAGCTATTTGTTACGCTCAAAAATAGCTGCATTTCTTTAAAAAAAAATTGAAAAGAGAAATACGTGAAGAAGAAGAAGACGATATTGAAAAGGAAGGAGAAGATCAAGATGAAGAAGAAGAAGAAGATGAAGAAGAAGATGAAGAAGATGATGAAGAAGAAGATGAAAAAGAAGAAGAAGATGAAGAAGATGAAGAAGAAGAAGATGAAGAAGAAGATGAAGAAGATGATGAAGAAGATGAAGAAGATGAAGAAGAAGAAGAAGAAGAAGAAGAAGATGATGATGAAGAAGAAGATGAAGAAGATGATGAAGAAGATGAAGAAGATGAAGAAGAAGAAGAAGAAGAAGAAGATGATGATGAAGAAGAAGAAGATGATGAAGAAGAAGAAGAAGAAGAAGAAGAAGAAGAAGAAGAAGAAGAAGAAGAAGAAGAAGAAGAAGAAGAAGAAGAAGAAGAAGAAGAAGAAGAAGAAGAAGAAGAAGAAGATGAAGAAGAAGAAGAAGAAGAAGAAGAAGAAGAAGAAGAAGAAGAAGAAGACAATATAGAAGAAGAAGAAGAAGAAGAAGAAGACAATATAGAAGAAGAAGAAGAAGAAGAAGAAGAAAGATAAAGAAGAAGAAGAACAAGTATATACAGTAACACTACTGAACAAAATTAAGGACACAACTTCTCTTTCCACATTTTTTTTTAAAGGAACATCCCCACATAATCACTTGCTGTTGTTACTTGGAAAAAAAGAGGTTTCTTGCATCATTCACCCTCAAAACAAGTGTTGGAAGGCTATTTAAGGCCAATTCGAATAGTCAGCTCGAATAGTTAGCTCGAATACCGACTCGAATAGTGAGCTCGAAGTCCGAGGTCGAATCGAATAGTAAAAATTATTCGACTCGAATATTCGACTGACCTCGAATAATTTACTATTCGAATTCGACCAAACTCGAATTTTAAAAAGGGGTATTTGAGCATCACTAGTGTTAAACGCGATCGTGAAATACCTGCACAACTAATTCCACCGAATAAATAACTCAAAAATCACGAGATGAAACAGCAACCACCTTTTCATGCATCGACCTCAATGAAATCCGCATGCTAAAAAGCCACAGATAAAATATGTACGCTTTCAAGGCACGCAGGCGAACAAGACCTAAAGAGACACATTTCATGGAGAGAGCATCTGATCATGTACTATAAATTATATATGCATCTTTTTCCCCCCTTCACACAAGAAGTGAAGCATCTTGCGCACACTTGACATGCAGACTCTGAGCTGTCAGGAGTCACACCATACGCATCCATAGAGCCGCCTGACAGATCTGTGTCCCGAATCCCGTGTTTTCCACTCCGATAAAGAAATAATGGCCGGCGTCAGCTCAATAATCAATTAAGCCACATCCAGGGATTAATCATACATGCGGCGTCCCACAGTGATTATGAACGGATGATGTGGAGCCAGTTGTTGCTATGCTAAAGGCCATTCCTGCGGCTCTCTAATCACTTCAATGCTACATGGTCTGATTACTTTCATGGCCAGTTTACTCGAGGTTTTTCCCGAGCCTTATGAAGGCTTGGGATAAATTTGCTCGCTTCAGACAGCCCGGGCTCGTTGATGGGAGCGCAGAAGGGATTAAAATAAAGATCACAGCTTTTAGAGCAATTCTGGAGCAGCGATCAGTCTCTGGTATCTTCTCTCTGCCACAAGAAGAAGGGCGATTGCTGCGCACTTAGTGGAGTGATTTAGAAGACAGTGGTTGCTGATTTATGAAAGCCGAGTTGACAGCTGTGACCTGTCATTGAGAAAAAGTCCAAATCTTTGGTGTTTATTGTGGCTGATAGAAACACTGTATGGCTGATATTGTGGGTCTGTATGGCTGATATGATGGTGAAACCCCTCCCACTGTGTGATGTCAGGACCTAGCTCCTGACAGTTTCCTGTCTGTGAGCCTTGTTGCATTGTGGGAAATAACATCTGTTTCAACTACCAAGCAACCAGTATCTCCCTCATATGCATAGAGATGTCGCGAACATAGAACTTTCTGTTTGCAAATGTTCGCTTCCGCAAATGTTCGCGAACGGGCGAATTTGGCAAACCGCCATAGACTTCAATATGCAGGCGAATTTTAAATCCTACAAAGACTGTTTCTGGCCGCAAAAGTGATGAAAAAGTTGTTTCAAGGGGTCTAACACCTGGACAGGGGCATGCCAGAGGGGGATCCGTGCCAAAAGTCCCACACAAAGTCGTCTATTAATCCCTAAAGGGCAGAAATCACATTATGCACAGCTCTGGAGGTCAGTGGGCTGTGGAGTGTCTCACACAGGGAAATGCAATAGTACTGCAATGGTACGATCAGAATACAGTGAAATAATAATGCACGGGAGTAGTGTGGACACAGCTCTGGTTGTCAATGGGCTGTGGAGTGTCTCACACACACACACACACACAAAAAACACAGGAGACCGATGTGCTAGCCCTCCAAAAGGGCTGTTTGCTTTCACAGCAAGTAAGGGAACAAGAACACAGGCCTAGCTAATGCTTTCCCTACCTATCTGCAGCAAGTCTGTCCCTGCTCTCACTGAGCTTGCTGGTAAGTCTGTACCTGCTCTCACTAACAGTCAGCAGCCAGTAGAGAATTAATCTAATATGGCCACCACTACTGCTTTTTGATAGAGGGGTGGGGGTCCACGAAGGGGTGCTAGATGATGGGCTGCCATATGCTTGCTGACTGTGAGGTAAGGATTCAAAGTTTAGCTCAATGATAATGTATAGGGGGCGAATCGAACAAGCCAAATGTTCGTTGTTCGCTGCAAATGCGAACAGCCAATGTTTACAAAATACTGCTCGCCAGTGAACTGTTTGGGCCATGTCTACATATGCATAGCTATTAAAAAAAAATGTTTTAGCCTATCACATTCTTAGAGGGTGTGGTTATAGATAATGGCAGTTGGTCATGTCTGCCAGTAGTAAAGATGGTTACATGCAGGCTGATTGTGGATCAAACAATATGAACATATTAAATGGAGAATATCAATAATTTTTTTGATATCTCTTCTATTTTTTATATCTCTTCTATTTTTTAACTTCCCAATTTGTATGTATTGACCCCCCCCCCCCCCCTCTCTTTTTCTAAAATTCCTCTTAACACATGATTTATCTCTCTTTAGCTAACTTAACTCATGAGTTATCTCTCAATAACTGACTTGAATCGTGGTTTATCTCTCCTTCCTTATTTGACTTAACTCATGATAAATTGCTCACTTCAGTGCTGCTCACTCGGTGGAGTGATTTATAAGACTGTGGTTGATGATTTATGAAAGCTGAGTTGGCAGCTGTGACCCATCATCGAGAAAAGTCCAGATCTTTAGTGTTTACTTCCGATTCCACAGAAATTCAGGTTTCCACAAATGCCAATTTCCATTGCTGCGGTATACCAACGGTAATGCGATTTTCAATTTCCAAAAACATATTGGGTTTTTATCAAATTTTTGTGGACATCCGCAAAATATTACAGATTCCATTAAATAACAAAACTTTACAATACAATGTAATTGGAAACAGTTAATTAACTAAATACTTTTGAAATCGGAAGCATTTAACTAATCAGATCATTTTTAAAATGAAAATCAGATTGCCGCGGTAATTATAAAGACTTGGATACTACTGAGTATTTTTGAGTCTTTGGATTTGTCTAAAACGTCCAAGGTTTTCAGATTTTTGCGGTAAATTCACCACATTCTCTGATTGGTCCAATATCACAGGTTATTTCTGATTTGCCAAATTTTCTCGGTGAATGGGAAAGTGGAAAATTGGAAATACTCAGTAGTACTGGACCAATCAGAGACTGCGGTGATTGACCGGAAAACCTCGGAAATTTTAGGCCAATCAAAAGACTCAAAAATATGTAGTATCTGAGTATTTTGATTGACTTACCTTGGCAATCTGATTTCCGGTTTAAAAATGTTGCATTCTATGATTGGTTGAATGCTTCCGAGGGCTGTGATTGCCCTAAAATTACCGAGTTGCAGTAAATTGGATTTCCACAGAAATCTGATTTTCTGATGCCAATTTCCAATTTTCCAATTGGAAAGCCGAATTACGATCGGAAAATCGGAAATTTCCATCCTGGCAGAAATATCTGACCATCCCTAGTGAGGCCATGAATTACAATGTCATTTTCGATTTTGGGGATTTACAAACTGATCCTCGTCCATTGATATCAATGCTATAGTGATTGCCAGATAAACGGTTATACAATCTCATTACGACTACACGTTTATATGAATAAAAAATAAATAACAGCATAGTGTGCCCCTCCCTCCCTCCCCCAGAAATACAGCCTTATAGGTTGGGTCTAGCTACGTGATGTTTCTGGTCGTTTTAAGCTGTGGACACGTCCAGAAATAAGGGAAAAGATCTTTTGGATCATTGCGGACCTTCTTCTTTTTTCATTTAGGTTGGGTAGCCAGGAATGAGAAGTTGCCAAGCATGTATCTTCCTATCCCCTTAGCAAATTCCAACCCTTAATGGCTTTCAACTTTGTGGTGAGAACATTTTGAAGGGAAGGTGGAAAATCCCCAGTGACTGCAGTGCATATTCTCCACCCCCTGAGTTCCCAGAAAACTAAGAAGTGGAAATTGAATAGTAGGATTGGTATTAAACAACACGCTACGAAGGAGCAACTCAGCATCCAAATTAACCAGATGGCTTCCAGATGTGTGTCAAAAATTTCTGTGCATCAAAGCCTGTTGTGAATAGAAGCAGATGGCTGGCAAGAGCAATGGCACTTATGAGGGCTTTTAACAAAAAAAAATGGCTGCAGTTTGCACCGGAGTACCAACACTGAACTCGCAATAAATGGCAGAGAGTTGCCTATTTCTGATGAGCCATGTTCTAAACCTCAATTCTCTGACCTCTGGATTCCCCAGACCTTAACCCAACTGAGTATATTTAGGACCACTTTTATCAACATGTTCAGTGGCTGGATCCACCGCCTTGAGCACCACAGGATGTCAGTCAGATGCACTGCAGTCTGCATAGCTCAAGACACCCGTAATAATTAACCATCAAGCGTCCTATTAAAGTGAACCGGAAATATTTATTAATATTTAGGTCAGTAGAGGGAAGTCTCTGGATAGTCCATCTTGAACCCCACTGTTTCTGCACAGGGTCCCTCTGAACATATCTGACAAGAGTATGTTGGATAGGTTCTCGTTGGCTGCTCTCCCTGCCATGTACAAGCCATACTGTGCATGTGCGGGTATGGCCACGCCTGTACAGTAGAAAAAAAGCGGCTCATGGACAAGACCATGAAGAGGAGGATACCTTTGAGTAGTGGTGGGGTCAAGGAGGAGGTAGGAAGCCTCAGGAGCATCTCCTTAGGTAAGTATCTTTTTTTTCTGCAAAGATATAGGTTTGCTTTAAAGGACAACTGTAATGAGAGGGATATGGAGTCTGCCATATTTATTTCCTTTTAAGCAATACCAGTTACCTGGCTATCCTGCTGATCCTCTGCCTCTAATACGTTTAGCCATACACCCTGAACAAGCATGCAGCAGATCAGGTGTTTCTGACATTATTGTCAGATCTGACAGGATTAGCTGAATGCTTATTTCTGGTGTGATTCAGACACTATTGCAGCCAGATACAGCAGCAGGACTGCCAGGCTCCTGGTATTGTTTAAAAGGAAATAAATATGGCAGCCTCCAATTTAAACCCCTCCATGGTCCTGGCAGTTTCCTCTCTGTAATACTCATTGCAGTGTGGAAAATAATAGCTGTTTTACTGTTTACAGCTGTTTCCAACTGCCAAAAAAGCAAGCAGCATCTCCTGTCATTGGCATCACCTGCCAGCAGTAAAAATGTCACCATGTGATAAATGTCAAAATGTAAATCAGGGAGAGGAAATAATTGGGTAATGGGCAAACACTGACTAAATCATTTAGACATTATTATTGTAAAAATGAAGCACTTTTTTATTACATTATTTTCACTGGAGTTCCTTTTTGAGTCATCGTTGTGACATCTGGCTGCCTTCCATGCTCCCAGGTATTGTTATTTCTAGATATTTGCAGGTGGTGATAATAACATGACTTGCCTGTGCAGTCCACAACAGACTGCAGATAAGAAGGGATACTTAGTTGAATATGCTATGAGTTCTCCGATGTTTATGGGAACGTTCATTCCTGAGTGTCCTGTTCCCATTATTTTTGGATGTAATGTACAAGTGTGATGCTGTTCTTGTGCTGCCTCACTCCTTTCCGCTCTCCCCCTCTTCCTTATTATATCTCCTGGAGTATTCTTCTCTTTCATTTCATAGCGTGCAGTTGGCGGGAAAGAGAGGGGGGGAGGAGGGGCAGGGCAGCTTGTGGCGGAGATAAGGTTAACTTCTTTGGGGAGCTACAGGGCAGCGCTATCACAGAACATGTCATAGGGGGAATGTAGAAGGGGATTTACGTCTGCTTAGTTGCTGTGTGATTATTTATTAATAAATTCTTCCTTAGGATCTGAACATCTTGTGCCTACACTGTAAATTATTTGTTAGATGTGTGGAGAACGTTGGAAGTTCCAGCAACCGATAGGAACGTCTTTCTGTTTTCTTCTAAATGCAGCGGATTAACTCTGTCCTCTACTCCACCAGGTTACATAATGCAGAGAGGAGACAAGCACAACTGGCTAGCGATATCCACTAGGGATGGTCGGAAATGGCGGTTTCCGAGTACGCAGAATTTCTGATTTCCCCCAATGCTGCTCACCGACTCCGGATTTCCAATATTTTTCCAATTTCCGAGTGGTGTTTTTTTTGGGTCATTTTTTGCATTCTCTGATTGGCCAAATACTTCTGAGTTGGCTCTGCATTCTCTGATTGGTCCAATGCTTCCGAGCTCTGTGATAGGGCTAAACTTAAAGCGGAATATAACCCTGCATTTCAACTTTGCTCTAAAACATTATTTACAGCATATTATATGCAACCAGCATTTTTTTTCATTAGACCAGCATTGGAAGGGTTACACACAGCTTATGGGCCCGTTCACACTGCACGCGTTTCCAGCCGCGTTTTGGAAACGCGTGCAGGTGGCCAAAACGCACGACATCAGACATTGCATAGAGTGCAATGTCTGATGTTCACACAGCATGCGTTCCGGACCTATGCGGTCCGGGAACGCATGCTGCACGCAGATTTTACAAAAACGCGCGGCTGTCCCATTCACTTTTCAGTGATGGGATCAGCCACGCAACGCATACGAACGCGGACATGCGTGCGTTCGTACGCGTTGCGGTCCGCATGCGTTGCGGTCCGCATTTTGTAGTCTGAACGGGCCCTTAAAGTTCCTGGAGAGAACTGCTCCCCGCAGCCGAAGTTTAGATAGATACATTTAAGCAAAACAAAATGTAACAATTGTGGAATGTGACTCGCTCTCTCTGACTGTGCAGGAGCTGGAGGACAGCCAAAGAGTGTGTAAAATTCCTCACTTGTTACATTTTGTTTACTTAAATGTATCTATCTAAACTTCGGATGTGTCTGCATTTCTATCCATGGAACTTTAAAACTCTGTGTAACCCTTCCAATGCTGGTCTAGTAAAAAAAAAAATGCTGGTTGCATATAATATGCTGTAAATAATGTTTTAGAGCAAAGTTGAAATGCAGCGTTATATTCCACTTTAACGAGTTGCAGTCATGCAGTATTTCCGCAGAAATCCGATTTCTGAGTTCCGTTTTCCGATCAGAAATCTGAAATTTCTAACACAGAAATTTAAAATCTATGGGATCTGATTGAGCATCCCTATTCTTCAGCTCCATCTTGCTGCAGCAGGCCTACAATAGTCATAGCCTAATGTCCTACTATATTATTATTATTATTATTATGTATAAATATAGCCATAGCTGGATTTAGCCAAGGCCAATATGGCCTAGGGCACCTCAGGATCAAGGGGCGGGTGGGCAGCAGGGAATACTGGGGGAGCGGGAAGGGTCACCTGGCTACCTATACTGGAGGGAGGGGGGCATCAGGCTATTTATAAGGAAGGAAGGAGGATCATCTGGCTTCTTATACTAGAGGGAGGGGTGGGTATCAGTCCACCCACTTTTTATGAATTTTATCAGTGACCGATTTTGTCAATTTTGGGGACTCTTAGGGCCCATTCACACTAGAAGCACTTTTCTGAGCGTTTTGCGATTGATTAGTGTTTTTTTAAAATCGCTACCAATCCCTTTCATTAAAATTGCTGTAAAATCTCTGCGATTTTCACATAAGTGATCGCGAAATCACAACGATTTTAATGAAAGTGAATGGGAGCAATTTTAAAAAACGCTAGTCAATCGCAAAACAGTGTTTTTAAAATTGCTCCCATTCACTTTCATTAAAATCGCGGTAAAAAAATGTGGAAAAATCGCCGCAATTTCGTGAACGGGTACTCAAAAATCGCTGTGAATTTTCCGCAATTTTTACCATGATTTTAATGAAAGTGAATGGGAGCAATTTTAAAAAACACTAATCAATCGCTAACCCGCTCAGAAAAGCGCTTCTAGTGTGAATGGGCCCTTATACTGTCAGAATTACATCTTTTTTAATTTTCTCAATGAAGTCAATGGGTAAAATCTGATTGGCAGTTTGTGGATCTGACCAGTATTTTCCAAAATATGACCAAATTTTCAGGATGACCCCATGACTTTCAGAGCTGTACAAATGGTGGCAGTTTGAAATTTTCCAATAAAAAAATGGGGTCTTTAGTGGGCTGACCCAGGGCCATGGAGGGTGGGATCAGTTCAAAAAAGCACAAGCAACCTACACAGCTATGGGTCGACGAGGTGTGCAAAGTTTCATAACTGTACTCCTCAAACTCCTCATAGCTACATTTTGATTGGCTGTTCTTTTTAGCTCTGCCCACTTTGGGGCATCCTGCAAAAATGTTTATTCGGGTTGACATTAAAAAAAATGTCTTCCAAGTTTGGTGACTGTAGCTTCAAAACTGTACAAGTGTCAGCCATTAGGAAATAGCTACATTTTGATTGGCTGTTTTTAGCTCCGCCCTTGGGCATCCCACAAAAATTCACATTTTAATTCGGGTTGACATCAAGAAAATGTCTTCCAAGCTTGGTGACTGTAGCTTCAAAACTGTACAAGAGTCAGCCATTAGGAAATAGCTACATTTTGATTGGCTGTTTTTAGCTCCGCCCTTGGGCATTCCACAAAAATTCACATTTGAATTTGGATTGACGACAAGAATAGTTTGTCCACGTTTTGTGGCGGTGGTGGCTTCAAAACCTAACAAGTGGTATTGACTTGAAAATGTTCCCTGTCAAAGTCAGTGGGGATAGAAGGACACATTGACCCATATGCAATTCACTTTTTCTCCTGAATTTTCTCCTAGGAGATAAAGTACTTGAAAAGGTGCTATAAAATATTTCAACTATTTGTTTGCTTGGTGGTGGTTTAAAAGGAATTTTACTGACAAGTTTGAAAATTTCACCAAGGAGAAAACTCAGGTGAAAAGGTGAATTGCAGATGGCCCATAGTGGCCTGCTTGAAAATGAATACCGGTATATTATAGATTGTGGAAAATTACAATGCTCAATATCATGTGTTAAAAGAATATTCTAAAATGTTCTTGAATTACCCAGCCATGCCTTTGATGCTCAGTGATTGGCTACAAGCATCACCATCACCAGCCAATCACATGTTGATATCAGCCTCCTTCATGTCATCATAAGCAAAACCAAAATATAAATAGCACCTCCGATCGGAGATTTGGAAATTTCAATTCTGCAAAATGAGCATCCCTGAAATCTGCACCAGCTGTCCCTGGTTGTCAGTCGCTGGTTTTCATGGTTTGTCATTATAATACAACTACAGCAAAGTCACCATTATCCCGAACTCAGGCAACCGAAAGTCTCAACTAACTGGAAGGCCTGAGGGGATAATGGAGATCTTTTGGTGGCCTTTTTGGGGGTGTTGGCAGGCTGTAAAATACTTACTGAGCCTCCTAGTGGGCTAACAGTGGTGGCTGGATAGTGTAATGGTTAAGGGCTCTGCCTCTGACATGGGAGACCAGGGTTCAAATCTTGGCTCTGCCTATTCAGTAAGCCAGCACCTATTCAGCAGGAGACCTTAGGCAAGTCTCTCTAACACTGCTACTGCCTATAGAGCGCGTCCTAGTGGCTGCAGCTCTGGCGCTTTGAGTCCGCCAGGAGAAAAGCGTTATATAAGTGTTTGTCTTCTTTTACTAGCGGCTTTCGGCATACGGAAGTCAACATGTCACCTGACCCAATGTGGATCAGGTGACATGCCGGTTTGCTAGCACAGGGGGATCCGGAAAGCCAGTAGGAGCCTGCTAGGAGGTACAGCAGGTTGCCAGACATCGCTGGAAGCTTGGTAAATATTTTGAGGGGGCTTGTGCCGGCATCAGGCAATCCCCACCACTGCCGGATACTCAGGACTCTTCTGTAATATGGTGCAATACAAAAATGTGTCAAAATAAATTCATGTTTACTAATCCATCATAATTAAAAAGACCATTAAAATCTATAGAGTAGTGTTGTGTTTAGTTGTCACGGATGCAGATTAACTGAAACTAGCTTTATTTGCAAGACTGGCCAACTCTCTACATAAACATGGGACTTTAACCACTTGCCGACCGCACACTCATAACGTGCGTCGGCAAAGTGGCAGCTGCAGGACCAGCGACGCAGTACTGCGTCGCCAGCTGCAGCCTAATTAATCAGGAAGCAGCCGCTCGTACGAGCGGCTGCTTCCTGTCAAATCACGGCGGGGGGCTCCGTGAATAGCCTGCGGGCCGCCGATGGCGGCTCGCAGGCTAGATGTAAACACAAGCGGAAATAATCCGCTTTGTTTACATTTGTACGGCGCTGCTGCGCAGCAGCGCCGTAAGGCAGATCGGCGATCCCCGGCCAATCAGCGGCCGGGGATCGCCGCCATGTGACAGGAGACAGCCTGTCACTGGCTGCACAGGACGGATAGCGTCCTGTGCAGCCGGATCTCCAGGAGGGGGCCAGGTAGGAGAGGGAGGGGGAGGATTTCGCCGCGGAGGGGGGCTTTGAGGTGCCCCCCCCCGCCACCCACAGCAGGCAGGAGAGATCAGACCCCCCCAGCACATCATCCCCATAGGGGGGAAAAAAGGGGGGCAATCTGATCTCCCTGCCTGCACCCTGATCTGTGCTGGGGGCTGCAGAGCCCACCCAGCACAGATCACTCAAACCAGCGCTGGTCCTTAAGGGGGGGTAAAGGGTGGGTCCTCAAGTGGTTGGCACACATACAAAAGAAATGCAAACATTATGAGTTAAAACGTAACACAAAATGCTGGAATAAAATTGGCCGTAGGCGCTATTTATTGAGGTTTTTTAAAGTAAAGTTGTTCGTATTCATTACTTGAATTAATTCAAAGATAACTTTATTCAAAATATCATTAACATAAATTAATCATCAAAGCATAAATTATCAAATATTAAATCCAGAATAAACAACTTCAGATCATAACTTAGCCCGACCACCACCGTGGGCAACTTTTACCGCCAATAAAGGCAATAACCTACGACAGTCCAAGAGATACAGAAAAAGAGGGTGGGTGGGAGTCGGATCGCAGCTTGTCCTGACAGACAGTGAAGAGAAATCCCAGCATCACCTAAGCTGTGAGGGAGGACCAAAGTTCATTGGCTGCCGATAACCTCACTCCCTCTGACAGCTGTCAATTAGGATCAGAAATTCTGAGCACCTCTGCCTGGTAACGGCAACCTCAGTAACATCCTAGAGACAGCCCCTGAAAGAGAAAGAGTATAAATATATACATAGATTTTGTGTGGCCACAAAGTCTCAAGAGGCACTTGCTCAATACTTATTGCTCAGGCCTTACAAGGTCTTTTCTTCATGTCTCCAGCCAGATAGAACATTAACTAATGATCCACCACAGTCTATATAATCTTATGCAGTAAAGAAGCAAGCTAGGCCAGATGTAGGCACACCCATAGCTGAATCTGAGGCAAGGCCACAATGGCCATGGCTTAGGGCTCCAGGAAGCAAGGGGTGGACAGCCGTCTGGCACATTAAGGCAGTTAAACTGCCAAACATGTAAACCTGCAGCAGTCACAAACCCAGTCCGTGACCACCTTGCTACCACAGGGGTGAGCAGTGGAGCACTGGTCCTGTGCTCCCCCCATCCTGTGCTGTGCTTCCCTCAAGCACAGAACAGAATGGGCGGAGCACAGGACCAGAGAAGTACACATTTTGGGGGGAGAATAAGACAAGAGCACAGGGCCAGGGAAAAAAAATGGGACAGGGGAGCACACAGGACGGGTGGTGCACAGGATGAGGTGGTTAGGGGTTGGTGACAGTTGGCCTTGGGCGGTAAAATGTCCAAATCCAGCCCCGGGAACACCAAAGAAGCGTACAGAGGGGTAATAAACAAAATCACTGTAAAGTATTAGATATAGTCAAGATGCGTGCAGTTTTCACACCATAGTCAAAATCTGAGAAAATTCTCTACATAACCCACCTCCTCCTAGGTAAAGTAAAACTTAATATAAAGTGCATAGTGGATACAAGGGTACCTGTGCAAAAATAGTCTGCAGTAGCAAAAAATATGAATTTGTACAATAAAGTGTTCCGTGCAAAGAGGCAGAAATTTAAGGGTCCATCTGAAAATGGCGCAGGGAGAAAAATGGCGCCACGTTCTGCCGATAAATGTATCATAAAACGCTATTTACCGTTTTAATGTAAATACAGTAAAACGGTAAATTTCGTTTTATAGTACATTGATTGCAGAGTGGTGCGCCATGAAAAACATGCAGGGGGCTGTTGCTAGTATAGGCAGCGGGGGCTGGGGGAGAGAGGCAGCGGGACAATAGAGGGCATAGGCAGCGGATGTATGCAGAGGCATATGTTACCTTGTCCTGGGCCGGCGATCGCTCCTTCCCACCGCTCCTTTCATTTGTTTGCTGTAGTCCTGCAGCCGGCCAATCACCATGCGGAGACTGAAGCCACATGGTGATTGGCCGGCTGCAGGACTACAGTAAACGAATGGAAGAAGTGAAGGAGCGGAGGGAAGGAGCGATCGCCGACCCAGGACAAGGTAACGTGTGCTTCTGCACACATCCTCCCCGATGCCTATGCCCTCCAGTGTCCCGCTGCCTCTCTCCTCCCCCGACCCCCGCTGCATTTTTGAACACTTATAATGCTATTTAGCGTTATAAGTGTAAGGCACACTGCCTGCGCCATTTTTTAACACTTATAACGCTAAATAGCATTATATAATGTAAGTCTATGGGGCGCCCTTTGTATTCCCCTGGTGCTGTGCGCCATGATTAACTGTCACGGATATTTAGAGTGCTGCTAAATTCAGTAAAGTGCACAACTGGCCTAGACCACTCAATCATGTAGTGTAATGGGAGGCTGCATTCAGTGCATAGCAGAGTTCCTGCATAAAAACGCAAACAAGCCAGAGAACAAGGGGGAATGAACTATGCAAACCAGGAAATTAACAAATGACCAACGTGTAACACAAAAAGAGGGTACTAATGTGTAACACAAAACACAGAACTAGCAGAAAGAAAAGCTTACACCGAACCCCACTGCAACCTCTGATGAAGAGATCTTAACAGCGAAACTCAAAAAGGTGGCATTTAAAGCAAACCTGAAACTGAAAAAAAAAACAACTTATGATATAATGAATTGTATGTGTAGTACCGATAATGAATAGAACATTAGAAGCAAAGAAAAGATTCTCATATTTTTATTTTCAGTTATATCGCTTTTTTAAAAACATTGCATCATTCTGTCGTATTTGCAGTTCACAAACCATACTCTGTTTTTTAAGCTATAAAACAAAGCAGAAATAGAAACCCTTTGAACTTTCCTGCAGTAAAACATTATCTCAAGCTGTCTCTCACTGGTTTTTGGCTGTTTAAGTGCTTCAGCGAACAGGACAGTATTTAACCCAAGTTGGGTCAGAGCTCAGAGAAGCTCTTTTGCATAGAGAACTGACTTTTTTTAACCTCTTCCTGTACTGGAAACAATATGAGATTCTTTTCTTTGCTACTAATGTTCTATTTCTTAGCTGTACTACACATACAGTTCATTATCTCATACGGTAAGTTTATTTTCGCTTCAGGGTTGCTTTAAGTTTAGTGTCCAGCTGTCTCTCCACCTTGGTAAGCTTCTTCATCTGTGGGTTTCTCATATTGTATGGCCGTATGTTGTTCTATTGATTTTAACAGTTCTTTTTACAGTTCCGATGGATTAATAAACATTCATTTATTTTATTATTTTGATAATACCACATGGTTTGGTGTGGTACTTGGACAGGGGCGTCGCTAGGCCCAAAGATCAGTGGCACATGCCACGGATCTATTCTGGGGTGCCCCGGATGTCCCCCAGGCAGAGTCAGGCAGCAGGCGGCAATACTACTAACCTCTGACCATTGTGGGGTCTCAATGGGGGCATTCTGGGTGCTGTGGTGCCTTTATTGGGACATGTAGGCAGCTGTGGTTCTTCTATGGAGGCATGCTGGGAGTTGTGGTGCCTCAATGGGAGGCCCATAGGAGCATTGGAGGGGGTCCACTAGAAATTCAGGGAATGCTATGGGGGACTTTCAGACAACCTGGAATCAGTTTATGCTGCTTAGTTATATAGTGCATTTTTTGTATTAATGGAGAGGGGGACGTCATCCAACATTTTGCTGGGCAGGCCACCTTCAAGATCATGTAAATTTGGCTCCACCCATGACCACACCCACCTTCTGGTCTGTGGCCACATCCATTTATTGGCTGGATTGCCCAAAAGTGCCCCTGATCTCTTAGGATCCTAGCAACGCCCCTGTATGTGGACCTCTTTTTCTTTGTTGGATTACATTCAGTTTAAGTCATTCTGCACATTCCATGTATTTATTTTTTTTAGGTCTCGTTCACATTGCGTTCCACTGCCGTTACTGTTCGCGTTGGGTGTTTTTTACAAATTATTTCCCTTACCGGCGGTTGCTGTGTCTGGGGCATTTTTGGTAAGCGTTTTTGTAAACTCTTTTGCAGAACAATTCCGTTTAAAGTGAACTCTTTGATCTGGAAAAGAATAAATACAATGTATTTATTCTAAAAACGCGAATGCAATCGATGCACAAAACGATTTTGTGAGCCTTTTGCGTTTTTCCTATACCTTCCATTGTACCAAAATCGGCCCAAAAATGGTCCATGCAGCATTTTTCTGAGCGGAAAGTGGACAGATTGCCCCTATCTTAACTAGCACATAGGATAGCATGGTGTAAGCCCTTTTGGGGCGATTTAGAAAAATTGCAGTTGCTTAAAAAGAAACTCCGACCAAGAATTGAACTTTATCCCAATCAGTAGCTGATACCCCCTTTTACATGAGAAATCTATTCCTTTTCACAAACAGACCATCAGGGGGCGCTGTATGACTGATATTGTGGTGAAACCCCTCCCACAAGTAACTCTGAGGACCGTGGTACTCCTGGTAGTTTCCTGTCTGTGAACCTTGTTGCATTGTGGGAAATAGCTGTTTACAGCCGCTTCCAACTGGCAAAAAAGCATGCAGCAGCTACATCACCTGCCAGCAGTAAAAATGTCACCATGTGATAAATGTTAGAATGTAAATCAGGGAGAGGAAAGATTTTACAATGGGCAAACACTGACTAAATCATGTATACATAATTATTGTAAAAATGAAGCACTTTTTTATTACATTATTTTCACTGGAGTTTCTCTTTAAAGAATCCCTAAAGCGCCTCCAGTGTGAACGAGTCCATACTCCTCTTAGTTTCAAAATACTTACAATATGATGGTGCTAGTTCATTTTCTGCTGTGACTTTAAACACAATAACAGTGACATCACCATCAGGGGCATAACTAGAGGGGTGCGGGGGCTAGAGCTGTGGGGGCCTCAACTACTGCCTGTTTTGAAAAACAGAGTTAAGTTTACAGGCCAAAAAAAAATAAGTGCAGTATGTACTTACAGTCATTTTTGGAAATTTGATAATGAAAGTTTTTTTTTTTTTTTTTTTATAACCTTACATTCCAAAAACAACAGTGTGGTGCTGATACATGCTTATAGCCGATTTTTAGGGAAAGTCGAAATTAAAGATTCCTTTGTATTTCCAGAAGAGGCCTGCATTAAAATGATTTTGCCAATTACATGTTTTATTATATAATTAAGTAGACCACTTTAAAATGAGATTTTGATTTAATCAATCATGTAGGTCAGGGACACTCCAGTAATCTCACCCATGCTGATTCCTGCCTAGTGGGGAGCATCTGATTTGGAAAACAGCTTGCGGTAAGAGGAACCTTTAACTTAATCAATTTCCAGTACATTGCATCTGTGTCTGTACCCAAAGAGAGTGATGGTTGGATGCTTTCTGCCTCTGTTGTCGTCCTGACTCCTAAAGCATAAAAACAAGCAGGTGAAAAGCAGTTCAGGTACTGGTGGGTGAAGACAGGTCCTGGGGCAAAACTATTCCACCTGGGACACAAACCACAATAAAATACCTTCCTGTGAAGGTTCTAATGATTCCAGGTCGTGATATACCTTGTGGTGCTAAGTCAAGCATAATTGGCTTCCTGTGATTTTCACCTTAGGACTGATCCCAAAATAAAGTCATATTTTCTTTTTTGTGTTTTGGTTTAGTGAGAAGCAAATACAGTCCTTTTCGTGCAGATGACAAAAAGTAAAAAAAAAAATGGGCATTGGGCAATAGGAATGATCATAATTTCACATATGCAAAATGTCACAATTACAATTACACAGTTACGCATTATGACCACGACAATCATAAGCAATTTTTGCATAAATTGCAAAAAAACGTTAACACAAACGTTTGCACCACCACTGAGAGCACCAGATAGGTGTTGCAAAAAATTGTGCACTCATTTATGTAATTGTTTAGGGCAGAGTTCCCCAACCCTATCCTCAAGGCCCACCCACAGTGCATGTTTTGCAGAAAACCAAAAACATGCAGAGGTGAGGTAATTAGTGTCTCAGCAGAGCTGATTAACTACCTCTGTGGATTTCCACAAAACATGCAGTGTTGGTGGGCCTGAAGGACAGGGTTGGGGAACACTGCTTTAGGACACTGATGTGTTGCATATCATTGCACCACCATTGCTGGCACCACATAGGTGCTGAAAACAAAATATGCTAATTTATTAAATTATTTAAGACATTGATGGGCCTAGAGTCCCCACACTACTTCTAAACACATTTATGTCTGGCATTCATTCCAGATGTCATCCAGTTCATGATGCCAACTAACAAGTCTTCTGCTGTTTTGATGGTGGAGACGGCTGCTAAGGGGCTGAGCTGACACGACGTGGTGCCACTGTTTCTCAATCACAGGTATCACTTCCATGGACTAATTTTTCCACTGCCTTCTGTACGCTGTTCATCACGCAAAATTATAATTTGGCTGATGTCACTTTCATTTTCTGGAAAAACTACCAAGTCTTTTTGAACTCCCCCCCCCCCCCCCCCATGTTTTCACTTGTATCCTACACATACTGTACCAAGTACATTTGGTGGTTCTAACATGTATAAAGGCTTCGCTACTGGAAGCAGGAAATTTGGGAGCCCATGAGCGGCAGAAGTTTGGGCACTGCCAGAGGCCTCTGTACAAATTGGGCATCCGTGGTGCCTAATAAATATCTGGGACAGGTGGCAATGTAAGAAGTCCTCTTCATTTGTCAAAAAGTAAAGATTCACTACCTACTGGCACATTATTGGAGAGAATGCTACAAATAATTGTGGCATTTCCAACTCTTAGGGTCCATTCACACTCGGGCACTTTGAGCCCACGATTAGCAAAGTGCTGCTGCACAAGCAATCCTATGGGATTTTGTCCACAAGAAAAACAGTCCACAAGAAAAACGGCACTTTCTAATATAAATAGCAGTGAATGAGTGAGTGAGAAAGCAAAAATAACAGTACTCTTACCACTGACGCTACATTCCTGCTGTCATCAACACTGAGATGTGTGCTTTGTCAACAAAGTAGAAGAAAGGCATCAAATTCATGTATGCATGAAAAGGAGAAACACGTGCACAGAGCTGGATTTAGGCCAAGGCCTAGGGCACCACAGGAGCAAGGGCACCAAAGCAGCAGGCTAAACTGGTGCAGCATTTGTAAGCTTGCAGCCTGGAAATGCTGCAATGCAGGGAGATCAGGCGAGCACCTCTGCAGCAGCCACCTTGCGCTCTGTGCACATTTGCATTGTGGCCGGCGGCTATGGATTTGGGCAGCATTGGAGATGGAAAGAAAGAGGAAGCTTCTGCACTGGAGACGAGAGAATAAATGAGTGACACTGATGGCTGCCGTGGTGTGAAGGTGAGCTGGCTACAGGGCCGAGGCAGAGGCGAGAGAGGCTCCAGCCTCAGGGCGCAGTGTAGGAGGGGGCGCACAACTCACTCAGCTATCATTTCCCTATTGTGTTTTAAGCAGAGATAAATAAGAAAAGGGGATACATGGCCGTGACTGCAAGCCAGATGACTAGAGATTAAAGTGTTGGGGGCCCTGGGGTGCCTCTTAGTCTAATAGCAATCAGTGTGTGACAGCTGGAGCAGGAGAGATGGAGGAGCGCACTTTGGTGTCTCAGCCTTGGGTGCTGGAGGACCTTGTCCTGGCTCTGGCTGGCTACCTATACTGAAGGGGGGGGGGGGGAGGAATGATTAAGGGAGTCATCTGGCTACCGATACTAGAGGTAAAGGGGGAGGGGTCATCAGGTTACCTATAGTGGAGGGTGGTTTATCAGGCTACCTATACTGGAGGGAAGGGGGGAGGGGTCATCTCACAACCTATACTGAAGGGGGGCAGCTGGTGACAGTGGCCTTGGGCGGTAAAGAGTACAAATCCAGCCCTGCATGTGCACCTTCAGTCCGCTGCTTGTGCATTTATTAGACAGTGGATAATTTTCATCCAAACATCAGGAATTTACTCACATCATATTGTCATAGTGTGGTGAATGGCTGTGTGGCAGCCGTGGCGGTGGAGGTGGGTGGCGGATAGAAAGGAGGACAAGCAAAATCCGTTTCGTGTCAAACTGACACTCGGTCACGATGCGTTTAATCCTATGGATTACTCTCACTGCACCGATTGAGGCACTTTTGAGATTATTGCCGATTGCAAACGTGCTACATGCAGCATTTTCTCAGTGATTGCATCACAAGTCTTATTCACTGAAATGAGAATTACTAATCGTGAGCGCCAAATAATTGCAGAACAGCGCAACAGAAAATCCCAATCGCTAGCCGAAATAAGTGGCTAGATAGTGTACTGGTTAAGGGCTTTGCCTCCTGTTCAGTAAACCAGCACCTAATCTGTAAAGAGACCTTAGGCAAGACTACCTAAAGCCTCATCTACAAGGTACAATTTTCCGTCAGATCGGATCTATTAGACGGGTCTATTAGATAATTTCCAACCGGTCCAATTGGATTGCGTTTTGGGTACTTATCAAAGCAAAATCTATCACAAAATTGTACCGTGTAGATGAGACTTTACACTGCTACTGAGCTTGCCCCACCAGGAGAAAATATAAATGTTCAGTGTCTTTAAATATATGTAGCAATTTTATTGTTGTGGGTAGAACAAAACCGGGGGACTTGGGGATCCCTGGAGATCCACTTTACCTCTTCTCGTGTTGAACACTAAGGCAATAAAATGAGAAAACAGGAAGCTCGGGAACAACTGTAAAACGGTGATGTGTAAGAGGGAAAGTAAAATTACATTCACTCGCTGACGTTAACAAGGTGAAGTCCTGGTTTTCTCGGCTGGAAACCTGCAGAAAATATATTGCGCTTCTTCACAAATGATCAGTGCAGCAGCCTGAAATCACTGGAATCTTCGGATAAATAAAAGTAGATGTTCATGTTGTAAAATAATACACCGCCTCGCGTCTTCACCTGCTGAGAATCAGATTGTGGAGAACAACATTTTCCAGGTAATTCCGCCGTACGGCGACGGATTCTCGCAATCTCTCCGCTCTCGTGTTAGCAAGCAGCAGCCGGCCATACGTGGCGCCATATTATCGCTGTATTATCACATGACAAACCGGTCAGCTCTGTTCTTGTGTCTGCGGCCTCTAATCACTGACGCTCAATAAGATAGGGTTCCGGGCGGCACTCCAAGTCATATGGATAAAAAACACCTTATTCTCTCAATCCACTTCTGCAGGGATCACACTCTAATGCATCCCTATTTAAAGTGGATGCGAGACAAACTTTTGCTGCCTTCATTTTTCTGTCCCTTACATAGAGTTTATTGGGCATTCTTCCCCCAAATACTTTTTTTTCAATTTATTACATAATTGCATGTAAATGAATGTATCCACGCCCCCAGCTCCTCTAGCGCCTAGGCATTCTGAGTCCCATACTGCAAGTGTTCATGGGAGCTCAGCCTGGGGAGGAGGAGGAGGCTTTTTCTGAAACATATACAAGATTTTAGAGGCAAGGGGGCAGAAAGGGGAGGAGAGAGGAGTAGAGGGGAGTGAAGTTTTCACAGGCTGAGGGGTGGAGATACAGAACAGCTTGCCTGTGTAATGATGAAAAACAGAATATGGCTGCTCTCATTTGATCACAGGAAAAAATAATCATATACTGTTGAAGCTGTTTGTAGCTTGATTTACTGTGTAAACCACCTAAACTTTAGATAAGATATACTGTATAGACAAGTTACTTGCTATAAATAGTTTTTCATCTCGGATCTGCTTTAAAGTGAACCTGAACCTCAGTACGGTTAAGCCTTTGGATAGAAACAGAGATGCCCCAAGCAAGTACAACCATGTTTTCCGTGTCCGTATCAGAATGGCTGGGGAATGAATGTGTGCACATGTAACCTTGTGTACGGGTGATTACAGTCAGGTATGAATACAAAGGACATTAGTGACAGAGCCGGTTCTGTCATGAAGCAAGGTAAAACACTTGCATCAGGTGCAGGGATTACAGGGCAGCATGTTTGTACTGTGTGTCTACACTTACAACATGCAGAGTAGGAGGAGAAGTGAGAGTAGAGCGAGGTGAAGATGTCATCATTGGGGAAAAGCAGCTTGTTATGCTATGTGAGGAGTCTGACAGTAATGCTAGGTGCACACGATACAATTTTATGGCAGATTTTACTGCCAGATTGAATTTTATAACATGTCCGATCTTCTGTAGAAATCAATTGAAAAATCAATCGAAAAAAAATTGATCGAAATTCAGATCGTATGTTGGAAAAAATTTATCTGGCAGGTAAATCTACCAGAAAATTGTATTGTGTGTACCTAGCATAAGTGAAGAGGAGGGAAGCAGGAGAGCAGCAGTGTTTCATTTGACTCGCACAGCAGAAGGGACGAGGTGTCACTGCTGTCCTGACTGAGGAGGAATGGAGTGGGGTGGAAGGAGCGCATCCTCACAAGTTTGTCTCAGGCAACAAAAAGTACAGAACCAGCTCTGGTTAGTGGTAGACAGCAGCCGAGGCACCAATCCATGCAGTTCAGGTTTATCGTGGAATAAGCAAATAAGGCATACCAGAAGGTATGGGTAAAAGGCACCGGCCTTACAGCCGTTTCCCGGGAACCCATGGCTACAAGAAAATACCCACATGCATCATCTCTCTGCCTAGCCAAGTAACTATAGTAACGCCAAAGCACTACACCTGCAGGCTAAGCTGAGTACCATCCTGAGCAGAGCACAGATTGGCTAGGAGGAACTTGTGACCCTGGAAGGGGCGGGATGACTGGAAGGGGCGGGATGACTCCCAAAAATGATTGGGGCCACAATTGCAGCAAACTTTTGCTGCCTTCATTTTCTGCCCCTTACATATAGTTTATTGGGCATTCTTCCCCCAAATACTTTTTTTTTATTACCTAATTGCATGTAAATTAATGTATCCATGTATTCTGAAACATGTACAAGATTTTAAAGGCAAGGGGGCAGAAAGGGGAGGAGAGAGGAGTAGAGGGGAGTGAAGTTTTCACAGGCTGAGGGGTGGAGATACAGAGCAGCTTGCCTGTGTAATGATGAAAAACAGAATATGGCTGCTCTCATTTGATCACAGGAAAAAATAATCATATACTGTTGAAGCTGTTTGTAGCTTGATTTACTGTGTAAACCACCTAAACTTTAGATAAGATATACTGTATAGACAAGTTACTTGCTATAAATAGTTTTTCATCTCGGATCTGCTTTAAAGTGAACCTGAACCTCAGCACGGTTAAGCCTTTGGATAGAAACAGAGATGCCCCAAGCAAGTACAACCATGTTTTCCGTGTCCGTATCAGAATGGCTGGGGAATGAATGTGTGCACATGTAACCTTGTGTACGGGTGATTACAGTCAGGTATGAATACAAAGGACATTAGTGACAGAGCCGGTTCTGTCATGAAGCAAGGTAAAACACTTGCATCAGGTGCAGGGATTACAGGGCAGCATGTTTGTACTGTGTGTCTACACTTACAACATGCAGAGTAGGAGGAGAAGTGAGAGTAGAGCGAGGTGAAGATGTCATCATTGGGGAAAAGCAGCTTGTTATGCTATGTGAGGAGTCTGACAGTAATGCTAGGTGCACACGATACAATTTTATGGCAGATTTTACCGCCAGATTGAATTTTATAACATGTCCGATCTTCTGTGGAAATCAATTGAAAAATCAATCGAAAAAAAATTGATCGAAATTCAGATCGTATGTTGGAAAAAATTTATCTGGCAGGTAAATCTACCAGAAAATTGTATTGTGTGTACCTAGCATAAGTGAAGAGGAGGGAGGCAGGAGAGCAGAAGTGTTTCATTTGACTCGCACAGCAGAAGGGACGAGGTGTCACTGCTGTCCTGACTGAGGAGGAATGGAGTGGGGTGGAAGGAGCGCATCCTCACAAGTTTGTCTCAGGCAACAAAAAGTCCAGAACCAACTCTGGTTAGTGGTAGCAGTTCAGGTTTATCGTGGAATAAGCAAATAAGGCATACCAGAAGGTATGGGTAAAAGGCACCGGCCTTACAGCCGTTTCCCGGGAACCCATGGCTACAAGAAAATACCCACATGCATCATCTCTCTGCCTAGCCAAGTAACTATAGTAACGCCAAAGCACTACACCTCCAGGCTAAGCTGAGTACCATCCTGAGCAGAGCACAGATTGGCTAGGAGGAACTTGTGACCCTGGAAGGGGCGGGACGACTGGAAGGGTCGGGATGACTCCCAAAAATGATTGGGGCCACAATTGCAGCGTGAATCCCGGCATTGTTGACAGCAATGGGGAGTGGTTTGTGACTCTGATTTATGTATGTATAAAAGTGTCATACTTGAGGCGGCTCTTTGTACACTTTGGTCTCTGAGGAAGTGGGAATCCCATGAAATAGCTGTGTCTTTGTACCCATATGCTCTGGGAGGCCTTTTATGCTGATTTCACAATAAACTCAAATTGTATGGATTGGTGCCTCGTCTGCTGTCTATCGCTAATGTTGATTGATCCAATTACGAGTATGAGTTGGAGTGGACTGCAAGTGTGTCTGCTGGCTACTGCATTTGGTGTGTGGACCACCTCTTCAATACAAAGAACCTCTTTGTCAAAATGACTAAGTGAGGAAGATGTGAGCAATGTCTGGTTTTAAGAGAAAGTGGGTGTTGGAAAGCAACTCTCAAAATCCCAGGGATTTGGGGCGGATGGAGCAATCGAGCAATGAAGGCCTCATGGGTGGGGAGGGACACTTTTAAGCATGACTGGCCACTGGCACTAGAGGCCTATGTGGCTAGATGTCACTTACAGTATGTATTATAAGCTGTGCTTGGTGAAATGTGCCTTCTTAAAACAGAAGGACATTTGCAATAATTCAGCTATAAGTGAACCTTTGTGGTTACCCACAATGCACCACTACTGAATATGCAAATTATCTCTTTTCGGCCCTGTAAGCCAGACACGCATCCAGAACCGCTGGTGTATAGCAAGCCTATAGCTTTAAATATTACACAGCCACACCAACCCCACATGTAGACAGCCTGTTTCGGGCTTTTGGCCCTCATCAGTACATCTCTTACCAACAGGTTTGGACTTGTACATCTACTCATGGGGAACCCTAGGATTTCTTTCATTTTAAAAAGCACCCCTTGAATGCCAGTGGCTTAATCCAAACAGCAGAACCGTTATGTGGCAAGGTGGCAGGCTGGCTAGCATTTTCATACAGTTCCTTTTCAGGGAATGCTTTAGAAATAATAATAAAAAAAAAACATTGCGAATTCCCCATGGGGGTTGGACTAATCCAAACCCTGTCAGTAAGTGGATTCCAATTGTTATATGATAACACCTACTTTTAGTGACAGCTACATAATTATGGTGCATTTGCTCTGGTAAAAATGTACATCTTATACATATGCGTTCATTTCTATTTTACGGCCTCTTGCACACTGCATGCATTTCAGATTCCGATTCCGCTTTTTAATCTGTTTTTACATCCGATTCCGATTCCGATTTTTAATCTTAACTGCATGCTGCGTTTTTTGATCCGTTTTTCTGTTGAATGTATTCAAGGAAAATCGGAAACGGAATCGGAATCGGAAACGGAATCGGAATCGGAAAACGGATTTGCAGTGTGCAGGGAGCCTAAAGGATAACTCTAACCCCCACCAACAGAAAAAACATTAGATACATACCTAAGAGGAAGGAAGGCTCTGGATCTCTTACAGTCTTCATGTTCCTCTCTGCATCTTCTCGTTCCACCGCCGGGCCCTTGTTCAAATTTCCCACCAGCTGTGTCTTTGGGTCTCTTCAGAAGCACTCAGGTCTCTCGTGTGTGTGTGTGTGTTTGCAGTATGAAGCTGCTCATCTTTGGAAGTAGTCGGAGATTCAGAGTTTGTCCGTAGCCTTTAGCAGAGGCTCCTTTGATGTGACGCCCAGCACCCTTTTGGCCCTTTATTCAGCCTGACGAAGTGTGCATAGTCGAAACATGTTGACAGTGCGTATTAAATGTAATGTATTACATGAATTCATCTTCATTTGGGTAAACCACCGAATATTTTCTCATTTTATTTGTTTTTAACATTGTTTTATTATACTCCCGGGCACCTCTTTCCCCCTTTGTGCTTCCTACTCTCCTTAGCGAGGGATATATATATATATATATATATATATATATATATATATATATATATATATATATATATATTTTATATATATATATATTTTTATATATATATATATATATTTATATATATATTTATATATATATATATATATATATATATATATATATATATATATATTCAGTCCCTGAGTGTCTTTTTCACCTCAGGGACCATTTGGTTGTTTTTATAACAAGAGCACAACCGCACCCAGTTTGCCTGGATACCCGAGTGGAGTTGGGTTTCTATAGTTCCACCTGCTTGCAGTGGATGGTTGCCCTTCTGCAACCTTCCTTTGTGAGTAGCATTTTGTATTCTGTTAATCACTACTCATTTGTGACATACTGCACCGTCTGGGCTCCCGTTGTCATTTTTAGGGTGTTTTAATAAACCTCCACAATTGCATCTTCAACAACAAAGTCAAACACTAGAGTGGGGGGCCCGGCGATGGAAGAAGTGGACACAGAGAGGATTGTAAAGGGTCTAAGGGATTCCTTCCCTCCTCTTCCATCAGTATCTAGCTTTTTTTTTTCAGAGGGTGGGGATTTGGTTGGCTACAGGCAGGGCTGGATTTAGCATAAGGCACTGTAGGCACGTGCCTACAGGTGCCTGACTGTGAAAAGGCGGCTCACTCCCCTCCCTGAGCGCCTCCCTACCTCCTTTCCTATGCACAGTCCTGCTAAGAGTATAAATGAGCGGTTACTGACCCTGCTCTTTCCACCGACAAGATCTCCCTTCAGTTAGGGGCACCTCTAGCTACATAATACTGAGATTCCTCTAGCTACCTAATATTGAGGGTTCTCCTGGCTGTCTAAAACTAAGGGACACCTGTAGCTACCTATGACGGGCAAGGGAAGTAAAGTAGAAGTGACAGCTGGGTCAGCCAGCCATCGAGCACACTTGTGGTGAGATTTGGTGGGTGTTTGTAGGTTCATGGAGAGTGAAGTCTAATATGCCAGGACATCTGTGCCTATAGGCTCCTGTGAGGTAAATCCGGGCCTGGCTACAGGTATCCTTTAATTTTAAACTGTTCCTAAATAGTGCCCCTTTCAGGTCAGTGACTTTCAGGCCGTGTCTCCTTCATAAGGCAGAGCAGATTGTCATTCTCTCCTGACACTTCAATTCCATTAACTTTTATTTTAAAGCCTGGAACTCATCAGCAGCTGCTTCTTTAGCCGTGCCGCTGCGTGTAAAGCCACTCCATAAACTAAAGCGCTGCGGTTTAACGCTCACACGAATTAATGAAGTGAACTAAGAAGATGATAGCAACACAAATGAAATACAGCAGGTGTTTTGCTATTTCTCCTACTCTGTTTAAATTTTATTTTTTTGCTCAAACCCACCGGACCCCCTCCCCGGCAGCCATTTCCTGATTGCCTGCCTTGCATGTGAATGCCGCCGCCCCCTCCCCTCCCCCCTCCCCACACACATTCTTCCCTCTCTCCCAAGGGCTTGGCTGAGTTTATCCTAATTTACTTCTCTGTGTTTATTTCCTAACCGGCAGTAGGAAGAGATTACAGCACAATTTTCGGGCCTGTCACTCAGGCTGTGGGACAGCGAAACGGAGTGTTTTTTAATTATGCCCGGCTACAGTGGTGCTGCTGATGGTAATACGGATCAGCTATTATGTTTATTGGGATAGATGACAGATTCGGGCCGGGCATCCTCACTCATACATAATGCATATGTTATTATTATTATTTTTTTCAGGCTCCAGCCCAAGACCTATTTATCAAAATCCAGCTCCTCTAAGATCTAAAACTTATAAACTGAACAGAATGATATCCATAAGCCCAGCTTCAGGCCTAAACCAAAGCGTATCATATGATACCTTATTTACAAGAGAGAAGGAAATAAGTTATCTTTGTGTGATGTGCAATATTTGAGCAGTTAAAATTTTGAATTACATTTCAAAACTTTGGTCACATGACCTGAAGTAATCCAGATGGAGGAGTTAGCAGCAGGCTCTGCAGGCTGCTAGGCTCAGCATCAGGGGCGTATCTACAGGCAGGGACGGTTCTCGCTACAATGGGGACCTGAGGCAAAAGTAACTTGGTGGCCACCTGGCACGCATACAGTAAAAAATGGCACAGAGTAAAAAATGGCGCACCGTTCTGCCGATCATAAAACGCTATTTACCGTTTTAATGTAAATACATAACGGTAAATAGCGTTTTATAAAACAGCGAAACAGTGCGCCATTGAAAAATTCAGGGAGCTAGAGAGGCAGCGGAGGTTGGGCTGAAGGAGAGGCAGCGGGCAGTGGGCTGGCAGCGGGGTCGGGCTGGAGAGGCAGCGGGCAGTGGGCTGGCAGCGGGGTCGGGCTGGAGAGGCAGCGGGCAGTGGGCTGGCAGCGGGGTCGGGCTGGAGAGGCAGCGGGGTGGAGGGAGTAGGATTAGGTAGCATGTGTATACATTACCTTGTCCCGGCCGGCGATCGCTCCTTCACTTTATAGCTTGCAAGAGTCCTGCATCCAGCCAATCACCATGCAGCTTCAGTTTCCGCATGGTGATTGGCTGGATGCAGGACTCGTGCAAGCTATGAAGTAAAGGAGCGATCGCCGGCCGGGACAAGGTAATGTATACACATGCTACCTAATCCTACTCCCTCCACCCCGCTGCCTCTCCAGCCCGACCCCGCTGCCAGCCCACTGCCCGCTGCCTCTCCAGCCCGACCTCCGCTGCCAGCCCACTGCCCGCTGCCTCTCCTTCAGCCCGACCTCCGCTGCCCACTGCCCGCTGCCTCTCCAGCTCGACCCCCGCTGCCAGCCCGCTGCCTCTCCTTCAGCCCGACCTCCGCTGCCAGCCCACAGCCCGATCCCCGCAAAAAAAAAAAAAAATTAACATATAAAACGATAAATATCGTTTTAAGTGCAGCGCCATTCTGACACTATTGGCTCTGTGCGCCATTTTTGCCTGTCCCCCCTGGCACAGCTCAACCCCACACAGCAAATTCACCACCCTGGGCTGGCTGCCAAGCTCTCCACCCTCCCCCCCTCCAGGTCACACAATATCATTAGGTGTCCATTATATGTCCCCAAAAGTATTGGTGGTGGGATCCCCATTATGTCCTTTCTCTTTAACCTTACACATGCAGAGTGTACACATAGCAGGACACAGGAGGCAGCACTGTAATTTGATCTGGATTTCTTCTCTTCCTCATTCCCTGCAGGCATGAATAGGATCACCATAGCTGGAGAGAAGGCGGAAGAAACCTTGGGGGGCCCTACAGGCTCCCCTTTGCCTCTATGGAAGCGCCAGCCAGCCCTGGGACCAGCTCTTAAGACTGCAAACCTACCCTTCCGTCTACACATGTTATTGGTGTAAAGATCCTGATGGCCACAATCAGGCCCGGACCATGAGGTGGGGTGAGGTGGATTCCTCAGGCGGCAAAAGTGAGGGAGATGCGCCTGCCTGGTCGTGGGTGGGGGACCACCGAGCTGGAGTGGGTAGCAGCCAGGAAGGGGGCGTAGCGGGTGCAGAGGTGGGGAGGGGGGCCAGACCCCCCATCCCTCACCTGGGGCTCCCACGTCCATGCTCCCCCTCCAGCTATTTTAGCTAAATTTAGAGCCGTACAGTGGGCGGCACTGCAGGAAGTGACACGGCAAGCGGTGGAACGCAAGGAAGAAAGTGAGTAATTGCTTCCCCCGCTCGCTGCCGGCTCTAAATTTAGCGATCTTACCTGAAGGGGGAGCGCGGACAGGAGGAGCCCCAGGTGAGGGATGGGGGCCTGACCCCCCCCTTCACCGCTGTGCCCACTGCTCCCCCTTCCTGGCTGCTACCCCCTCCAGGCTACCTATTGAAGGGGGGGTTATTCTCACAAGTTTGCCTCAGGCGGCAAAAAGTCTAGAACTGGCCCTGAGATGGGCCCCCATGCTGTAACAGCCACCAAGGGTAGGCAAGGGAACCGTTGTGGACATTAGGCGGGCTTCATCACCACAGTTCTTCTGGGGGCCCCTTGATTTGTAGTTATGCCACTGCTCAGCATAATCATGCAGTGGGGGCGTGGCAAAAACTAAGCTTCCTGCAAAGCAGTTCTGGAAGTCACAGGAAATAGCTGGATAAAGTATTACTGATCAGAGCAGCATCATCCACAAGGTAACCTAGGCAGGTGCCTGGGGCCCAGTGGGTGTCAAGGGGCCAAGCTGCCACCTTCCCTGACCCCACCTGGCTCAGGCAGAAATAGCCGAGCCCAATCGGAGCTACTCTACTGCATAGGCACAGGTGACTCGTGCTTGCGCAGTAGAGAGGACCCGATCGGGTGTCGGCTATTTCCGCTGGTGCCCATCTGAAAGCTGCTACTGTTCTGTATCGCGATAGATAAATATTGCCACGACTGCGCAGTGCTTGTTGGCACTTGTGGGGGGAATTTTCAGAGGAACCAGCGCTGCATCCCCAAGACTACAGAGGATGGGGAAGCCTCATAAGGACCCCGTAGCTTCCTCCTCCTGAGGCAAGTACCCCATAGGGGCAATGTTTTATGTCACCTGTGTACTTTAATTCCATTTCCTAATTTTTACCATGGTCATTTTATGTTATTGGCCTATCAGCTGGGGCCTAGATCCACTAAGAGTGTCATCTGTTGTTATCAGCCAAGGTCACTTCGTCTAAGTTCTGAAGTTTGAAGCAGTGGTGATTTATACCTGTGCTGTCCAGAAGATGAACAGCTTGACCACTGATATATGAATGCTTAAATCAGCCAAGTCAGCAATCAAGCACGACAACAGGTCTCCACTACAAGAGCTGGCACAAGAGATTGGCTCCTTACCAACGCTTGGCCTCATTATTTAAAACTGATTGGATTCCCCATCAGAAGGCCATCAGCTCTCGTGATTAACACAAGACGGTGGCTGGTAATCCAATTCGAGAAGAGGAAGTTAGAAAAACGGCCACATAAATGGAATGAAGCATGTTCAACCGAGATAGAAAATCATACAACATATAGAGAGACAGAGTAAGGCCGAGACTATGGCCATACTGCTATGTTATGGCTTCTGATACAATTTATTATGGAATTTTGCAATGTGCAGTATAAAGAAATACATACGTATTTATTTTTGTAAAACAAATATAGATTTTTTTTCTTTGTCAGCTTCATTTTTCAAGGGTACCTGACTTGATATGTTATATTGATATATTTTAAAATTTAAAATACATGTTAAAGAGAGTCTGAAGCGAGAATAAAACTCGCTTCAGCTCTTATATTCAGCAGGGGCATGTGTGCCTCAGCTAAAACGCCGCTATCCCGTGGCTGAACGGGGGTCCCTTACCTCCCAAATCCCCTCCGTTCTTTGCAGGGATCTCTTCCTGGTGAGGCAGGGCTAATGGCCGCAGCCCTGCCTCTCAGCGCGTCTGTCAGCGCGAATCTCCGCCTCTCGCCGGCCCTTTCAGTCGTCCTTCGCTGAGAGGGGCGGGGGAGAGGCGGCGATCAGCGCTGGTAGACTCGCTGAGAGGCAGGGCTGCAGCCGTTAGCCCTGCCTCCAGCAGCAGCAAAATCTACGACCAAGTTGGTCGTAGATTTTGCAAGCGGGGGTTTGGGGGGTAAGGGACCCCCATTCAGCCGCAGGATAGCGGCGTTTTAGCAGGGGCACACATGCCCCTGCTGAATATAAGCTCTGAAGCGAGATTTATTATCGCTTCAGTGTCTCTTTAAACACATACAAATAAGAATTATGTTTCTTGCAGAGTAAAATGAGCCCTAAATGACTTTTCTCCTATTTTGCTGTCACAGTAAGTAGTAGAAATCTGACAGAACCGACAGGTTTTGGACTAGTTCATCTCTTCATGGGGGATTCTCGCAAGGCTTTAATTATCTCTACCCGTTTTCACACTTTTTTTGGCAGTTGTGCAGAGCAACTGCAATTCACTAAGTACTTTTGAAAATAAACAAAACCCTGAGAATCTCCCATGAGGAGATGATCTAGTCCAAAACCTGTCGGCTCTGTCAGATTATTATTATGCTTTAAAGTGGGATTGTCACCATAAAAATAAAATTTCAACAGCAACTGGTCTCAATGTATTAAGTGATAAAGATGTTAATCCTGCATTCAAAACTTGCAAAACTTTTTCTGCTGTTATGGTTTGTAGTTACCACATACCTTAAGAGTACTGGCCCATTAATAGCCATTGCCAAACATTTGCATGCTGGGGGTTCTTTTTATCTGTAATATATTCCTACTCTTCCCTGTATTTCCCTGCCTAGCTGCCTAGCTGAAACATGATCCTCTGCTCCCTTGCGTTTACAAGCAAGGCCGAGGTGACTCAGCGATTGGAGGAGAAAATTAAAAAAGTTAAGGGAAGAAATGATATCAGTATTTAGCCTCAAACTGTGGGCAAAAGACATGGCTCCCACCAGGAACAGAATTCTCTTCATTACTATATAAAATTCACTGAAATCAAACGTGGACAGTACAATACATGTGTTATGTAAGTAGATCAAGTATTTATCTACTTATATATGTGTTTTTTTTCCTTTGCATGGTATGGCTAATCCTCCTACTTTAACACAAGCATTAAAACAGTGGTAGTCTAAATAAACTGCAGGGAAACATGAATGGATAGTTAACAATGAAAACAATATCCCTCTCCAAACGTTTATGCGTGCTTGTTATGCCTGAACAAATGATTCCATGCATCGTGCAGAGAGAAGGGATGTCTGACTCTGAACAGTGATACTATCCTATAGCAATGAAGACCGGCACCATCTAATGTATTCAGCTCGATAAATTTATTGTACAGACATCTTGACAATAAAAACGACGTTTCGGAGGTCAGTCCTCCTTTCTCAAGTTTCTGTCAGTGTCTAACTCACATTGTATCATAGTCTCTTTAAATACTCACTACCTTGGAACATGAACCAATCACGCTAAGGGAGTCGCCTCTGGCGACCAATCCCCTACTGTCTCGCTACAGCGGACCTGATGGGGAACTATATATGCGCATACTGCGTGCGCACAGACTTGGGAAGAAACTCTCTCCAGACGGTGGGGCGGAAGCGGCGCAGCCCAAGCCCACAGCACGCACCGCCGACCAATAGGAAGACACTCAGCGATGACATCACCATCAGGTCACGCCCCTAACCGAGGCGGACCTGATGGGGAACTGAGCGCTCCCTCGGCAGCCGCAGGACCGCCCATGGCTCGGTGACACTGTCATAGCGGGCGTGTATCGCCCCCAGGCGCGTCTATGTACGCAACGTGGGCGAGGGTACGCCTTCCGTCCCACAGTCTGAATACAAGAACCAATAATATGCAGGAAAAAACGGCATAGCACCCAGTACAGAAAAGGATGACATCTAGTGTTGGAAAAGAAGACTGTATGTATGTGACTACATCAAGAAAACCTATCATACATCACATACTTGATGATATAGAAATAACAATCAAGAAAACAACATATTATATTATGATTGATGTCATATATAGACGTAGAGGCCCCAATATAATGTCATCGCTGAGTGTCTCCATATTGGTCGGCGGTGCGTGCTGTGGGCTTGGGCTGCGCCGCTTCCGCCCCACCGTCTGGAGAGAGTTTCTTCCAAGTCTGTGCGCACGCAGTATGCGCATATATAGTTCCCCATCAGGTCCGCTGTAGCGAGACAGTAGGGGATTGGTCGCCAGAGGCGACTCCCTTAGCGTGATTGGTTCATGTTCCAAGGTAGTGAGTATTTAAAGAGAATATGATACAATGTGAGTTAGACACTGACAGAAACTTAAAAAAGGAGGACTGACCTCCGAAACGTCGTTTTCATTGTCAAGATGTCTGTACAATAAATTTATCGAGCTGAATACATTAGATGGTGCCGGTCTTCATTTCTTCATGACAAGCTGATCCTGAGTGCTGCGGGACCTGCAGACCTGGCACATCGACCTTTATAATTGGGGAGTGCTGTCTACTTCAAAGTTTCAACTATCCTATAGCAAGGCTTGTCTGGGCAGGGACAAGATTTATAGAGGAACTTTAACCAAGGATTGAACTTTATCCCAATAAGTAGCTGATACCCCCTTTCCCATGAGAAATCTCTACCTTCTTTATCTTTTCTCTAATAGATTATCAGGGACATCTGAATGGCTGATATTGTGGTGAAACCCCTCCCACAGTGTGATGTCATGACCATGGTCCCGACAGTTACCTGTCAGTGAACCTCGTTGCACTGTGGGAAATAGCGGCTCTTTTTAACTGCCAACCTAGCAGTGTCAGCACAGATGCCCCTGGCAGGACTAATGATGTCACCATAAGTGATATGGCTGACTAAATAATGTATACATTAAAAGACCACTCCCGCGAATCAATTAATTTTTAACGATCTAACAGTAGATGTATCTAGTATATAGGAGCCTTGCTGTGTTTTTTTTTTTTTTTGTGATGTCCCTTCAATGTACTGTATGTCACTGAAATCAGAATCCGTCAGTCCCTTGCATTACATTGACGGACTTTTGTATCTAAATAAACATTGCAGGGGGAGCCTTTTCAGGGTTTGGGGAAAAAAAATGGTTTAGCCCTGCAATCTCAACTGACAATATTATACTGCTCGGGCTTACCTTTAGCCATTACACAGAAGGACCCCCCCCCCCCCCCCCCGCTCTCAGGCATCCCGCAGGCTTTGAGGGAGGCAGCTGTCAGCGCAGACTTTGCTGCGCAATGATCTCCCTCTTCCTTGATTCGAGTGCGGGTCTGCCAATGACGACGTGCGCGTCAGGAGCAGCTCTGTGCCGTGGTACAGACGTCACGCGTCATCAGGATCCTGAGCAGCGGCGATAGTCGAGGGCAGCACATACTGTCTCTACCACAGCAGAGCTGCTCATGACGCGCACGTCATCATTGGCAGACCGCAGGTGAATCAAGGGAGAGGGAGAGCGGCTCATTGCGCAGCAAAGTCTGCGTTGACAGCTGCCTCCCTTAAAGCCTGCAGGATGCCTGAGAGCGGGGGGGGCGGGTCCTTCTGTGTAACGGCTAAAGGTAAGCCCGAGCAGTATAATTATTGTCAGTTATCACTACCATCCATCCAATATTCCTAAATGTTATTCTTTGCCTCTCATAAACAATTCAGGTTTGCTGATCTGTTTTGTAAGGCTTCTTGATCTAGAATGAGTTACAGACTACCCAGCAAGCTCATGGTGAACCAGAACTCCAAGGAGTGTGCAAGGGGCTTCAATGGACCAAACAGCCCTCTTACTAAAATGCTGTGGAAAACAAAAGTTTTATTGAACTAGAAAAGCATGTACTTTATGTTTTTGCCACCTAATCTTCTTTTTTTCTATTAACACTTGATGGACACTTGAGTAAGTGCTCCATAAAGTTCTCCAACTTACTCTTTGAGTTATCCCTTTCCCCCTCTCCATTTCCTATAATCCCACACTACTACTGTCTGTTAACTGTATCTTGTCCATGTGTTCTCTCTTTACCTTCCAATCTCCTCCTCATTTCTAACCATGTTCTCTCCCAGCAAAGCTACACCCAATCTTTTTCTATGTTTTCTCTTCTTAGTGTAGGGCCTTTTTTTTCCATTGACCAAAATTTTTATTGAAATATAAAACAGGGGTAGTACAAGAAGTGCAATATAAAATATTAGAACAGAATTGAACAATAAGTAAATGTTGCAAATAGTATAAAAGGAGAATTTGTACAGTAGTACCATTATATCCATGACTTTATAAGGAGACCGTAAGGGGAAAGGGAAATAACCAAAAGGATAGGGGACTCGAGGATAGGAGTCCCATTGGCATCCAAAGGTGGGTATAGATGTGGAACGAGAGGGGATGGAGTAAAGAGAGGAATCAGGAAAAATGTATCCAATTCCGGGCAAATAGGTACTGTGTAAGAAAGAGATTAGACAATAGCATAAACATTATAATTTGAACTTTTCAGCTGCCTGAGTTTTCAATCCAACGGTCCCATATCTTGTTGAATTTTGAGGGGCAACCTCTGTGGTGGTATACTAGCTTTTTAAGAGGTAAAGAGTTTTTGACCCTACTGCGCCAGTCAGCGTATCTGGGAACAGTTGGAGAGAGCCATCTGAGCACTATGCATTGTTTGAGCATAAAAGTGGATTCTATCAGAAAGGTCTTGGTAAATTTATTAATATCTTCATCGTAGATATTCAGTATACAGCTCTTAATGTCTAAGGGATTCGGTGATCCCATTACACCGTGAAGGAAATCAACCACCTGTTTCCAGAGGTCAGCTATTGGGGGGCACTGTCACAAAAGGTGCATAAAAGTAGGGTTAATCGTGTTACATTTAGGGCAATGATTAGAAGTGTTGGATTTCAATTTGGAGATACGACTAGGGATAAGGTAGCTTTTATGTGTAATATATAGTTGTGTGAGGCGATCTTTGATGCATGGAGACACTTGCTTGGCAGCTAAAAGACAATCCTCCCATTCCTCGTTGTCTATTTGAGCTCCCTGTTGTACCTATTTATTCCTGGATTGCTCTACCACTGAGTTGGCCAAGTGTTCTGATAATATGAAGTAGAGAACACCAATATGGTGAGTTAGTGGTCCATCCTTAATATAGTGTAGGGCCTTTAACTGCCTGAAATGTTCTACAAGAGTTCAAACCATTCCTTCCTATTCCAACTTCTCAGCCACTTCTTTAATTTCCTAAGCTCATTATGTATCCCCAGTGAAGAATGCGCCTTGATTGAGTTTTTCTACTTGTTCTCTGTTATCATTCTTTGGATTTCTCATCTTCCCAATAACTTTGTCATTTGTACCTACACGTACTCTGACAGCTGGGTTCTCTGTAACCGTGCCGATTAAATTGTCTATCAATCAACTGTTTGCTGATGTCAACCACCCAGGAGAAGATATACAATCAACCTTCTTTGACTGCTTAAAAATAGAGTCCGTACTATTTTAAATTTTCTGGCTTCTGCTTTATTCCAATTCGATTCTTATTCCAACAGGAAATCCCTTGGTTGCTAGAAGACTTTTCCTGCTGTAGCACTGCTGCCCCAGAATCAGCACTACTAACATTGGGCAACCATGCAAATGCGTTAACATGTATCCTATTTCAAAACTAGCCACCACTTTTACCCCTACCTGTTCCTCAAACTGTCACCTGATTAGCAGCCTCTAAGTCCTGCTCTGACTGTACTTCACCCTACTCAACGATCCCATCCGATACCTCTTAAAAGCTCTTTTCCACGATGAAACGCGATCACAATCGCAACTGCGCTGTGTTGCAATCACGTTTCAAACTTATTTCCACTAATGTGATTGCAATTGAGCTACTCTACTCAGTATAGAAGCTCAAGCGCAAGAACAGTGGCATAGTGGGCAGCACGGTGGCCAAGTGGGTAGCACTCTTGCCTTGCAGCGCTGGGTCCCCGGTTCGAATCCCAGCCAGGTCAACATCTGCAAGGAGTTTGTATGTTCTCCCTGTGTCTGTTTGGGTTTTCTCTGGGCACTCTGGTTTCCACCCACATCCAAAAAACACACCGCTAAGCTAATTGGCTTCCCCCTAAAATTGGCCCTAGACTATGATACATACAGGGATTAGATTGTGAGCTTGTCTGAGGGACAGTTAAGTAACAAGACAATATATGTACAGCGTACAGTATATGTACAGTGCTGTGGAAGATGTCAGCACTATATAAATACTAAATAATAATAATAAAAGTTCATCCAAAACACTGCTGGTTGATGATTGTGCTTGGGACAAAATTGCAACGCAATTGGATCGCACTAATAGAAATGGCCACTGCAGTTTCCATTTGTGTTACTGTACCCTGCATTTTGCGATCTATTAGCGATAGAAATCAGATCGCAAAATGCAGAGTAGTGGAAAAGGGCCCTTAGTCAGTACCAAGCCCTTCTCCTTTTTATCATGCTCCTTAGTGCTGCTCGGTTAGCTCATTGATCATAGCTTCTAATGAAACAATACAAACATTTCCAGCACAACAGTACACATCCTCGAACAGCTGTTCCAGGCAATGCATACTTTTTTCCAAAATATGGACTCCAATATATTGACTTAACTAAAGATTATTGCAAAAATCAAGCACCTCATACCCCCAGAAGATCTGCCAACCTTAGTCCACGCCTTCATCACATCCCGACTGGACTACTGCAATGCTCTCTACACTGGCCTTCCAAAAAAGGTCTTGTACCGACTACAGTTGATACAGAATACTGCTGCCAGACTGCTAACCAACCAACCCCGTCACTGCCACATAACGCCAGTCCTGCACTCCCTTCACTGGCTACCTATAGAATGGAGGGTCCTATTCAAGATCGGCCTACTGACATTTAAATCCCTGAATAATCTAGGCCCTGGATACATGAAAGATATGTTGCAGCTGCGTAGCAATCCCCGCATTCTCAGATCAACAGGTTCTAATAATCTAGTCATACCCAGAGTCCACTTGGAAACTTTTGGTCCCAGAGCCTTCTGTCATGCTGCCCCTACGTTTTGGAACTCCTTACCTCAACAGATCAGGACAGCCCCATCCCTGGACGTGTTTAAATCCAGACTGAAAACCCACCTGTTCAGTCTGGCATTTGCAGAAATATAACTTTTGTTGTGTGAATACTTCATCCTACTAATTACTGAATCTGAGAGAGCCTAAGCGCTTTGAGTCCTATGGGAGAAAAGCGCTATAGAAATGTTATTGTATTGTATTATTGTATTGTATTATTTAAGATGATGTGAGTAAAATGTGGCTGTAAATATATGGTACAAGTTTGAAGCAGGAAGAGGAGTGAGTGGAACAAAGCATTGGCACTGCAGTATATACCGGAGGGTTGTAACTGTACCAGGGCCGGCTAGCTCACCAATTCACCATGCCTTGCGTGTGCTGACATAAAGAGTTCAATATCAGCATGAGAGGAAAGAGACAGATGTCGGCACTGCAAGCAATTCAGTTTAATCCACGACTAAAGTGCAACAGCAAAATTGTAACAGTGCAAGCTTGTGCAGCAATTCAAAACATGGGTGCCCATACCGGTCCTGGTGGGCAGTCAGTGGGTAGTGAGTGCAGGGCACAGCTGCCGTTTTGCGCTGATAGTACTTCTACGGAGGCTGTGCACAATCGCTACCAAGGCGAAACGGCCATCAGGCATCTGTGCCCTGCACCCACCACCCACTGACTGCCCGCCAGGACCGGTATGGGCACCTACTTTTTGAACTGCTGCACAAGCTTGCACTATTACAATTTTTCTGTTGCACTTTAGTCGTGGATTAAACCGAATTGCTTGCAGTGCCGAATTCTGTCTCTTTCCTCTCATGCTGACAAGTTTAAAACATACCAAGATTGTTAGAGTTGTTTCTGTTCCTGCACTCTAAAGCTTGTTTTTAGCAAACCCAGGCTGAGCTTTGCAGCTGAACTTTTATGGTTTGCTAAAGGTTGACCTAATTAACTTCACCTAGCTGAGCATAAAGCTGGCTTATAGGTAAGGAAATGTCCTTTCAACTGCAGGCAAAAACATATCGCTTTTTTACTGGATCAAAACAAAATTATATCAAACGAAAAAGCAAAAATATTTGTTAACCAATATATCAGCAGGAAAACAGCAGCCTGTTCAAAGCACACTAGGCCTATGCCCTTGCAATCTAATTCAATTTATGGCACTTACCAAAGTTAAACTCCAACCTACTAAGTTATTACCACCTAGCAGTGTGAAGATCCTGCTTGCAAAGGAACAGAAAAGAACTTTTAAAAACTGACACAGGTGGATTGAAGTAAAAAAAAAAAAGAAGAAGAAAAAAACACGATATGAAATGCAAGAATACACAGCAGGAAAAAAACAACCTCTATCCAGCTCAGTGCATCCATAGCTCCCAACTGTCCCTCTTTTGGAGGGACAGTCCCTCTTTGGGAACCCTGTCCCTCTGTCCCTCTTTCCTCCTCAGTTGTCCCTCTTTCAGGACTGATGAACAGATCTATATAACTATATGTATTTTTCTACTGAAAATGTATTTAATTGACTCTGAACTTTATTCCAATACTTTAAATTGATATGTTTCTTATTTTCATGTGTTATGAACCAGGATAGAAAGCACCAGTGTTCTTTGAACTATAAAACAACATATTTTTCTTATGGAATATTTATGGTATGCGCGACTAGGGGTGTGACGGGGGCGTGATCAGGGGTGTGGCAGGGGCATGGCGTAAGTGTCCCTCTTTATCTAAATAAGTTGGGAAGTATGCACCACTAAAGGTGCTTTCACACTATACACGTTTCATTGAGCATCCTGGAAAAATGGATTGCAATCCAAAGGTGCCCACAGTATTAGGTAGGTCACCCTCCACCCCGTATATGCAGCCAATTGTGCCCCTGGTAATAGCTAGCTCCCTCCCCAGTATAGGTAGCTAAATAGGCCCCTAGTATTAGGAACCTCCATCCACAATATAGGCAGCCAGATGTGCCCCCATTATGATATAACCTCTCTCCCCAGTATAGATAGCCAGATGTGCCCCCAGTATTAGGCAGCCTTCTCCCCCAGTATAGCCAGATGTGCCCCCAGTATAAGGCAACCCTCTCCCCAGTATAGAGAGCCAGATGAACCCTCAGTATTAAGTAGCCCTCCTCTTCCCCTATACAAAGAGTCGCGAGTGAAGCGCACTGCAGCTGTTATTCATCTCTCAGCACAAGGACCTCTCTTCAGTCATATCTCAGCATCTCCTTTCTATGACTCCCTTCAGTGGCGCCCAGAAGCTGGAGCCTCCCAAGCCTCAGCCCTGCCCCGCCCACTAATGTGGAGGTGCCAATGGAATATAATTGCATCATGTTGCGATGTGACTATATTGTTTGTTGCACCATAATGGATGTAGTGTGAGAGGACCCTTAATAACTATAACTCCTCTACTTAATTAAGCATAAATCAAAAAGGGGGTTCTAAAATTTGAGCGCCAAGAAAGCCCAATAGAAGAATAATGATTTACTAATATTCTACTATTAAAGTGTAAAAAAAAGGATTGTAAAATATCGGTATTAAATACTAATATTTTACTATAGCCAAACCTAAGCCCTTTCTCACACTGAACTCTCCCACTACCAATGCCTAACCCTAACCAGCCCCCCCCCCCCCGGCTGCCGATCCTTATCCTTAACTGACCCTGCCAGCCCCGTCCAATAGCTAACCTTTACCCTTCCTGCCAACTCACGCTAACCGATGCCTCTCGCTGCTATCTATCTATGTCTCTATCTATGTCTTCTCTCTGAGCCAGATGTATTGTGCCAAAAACAATTCCAGGCATGACCCAGTCACGCTTGGCGAAATAAAGTTGATTCTGATTCTGATTCCTATCCCATGGCTAACCTTAACCGTCCTTGCCGCTGCAAACCACGCACCCACGACTTTACCTTAACCCTTCCTCACCTATGACTTGCCGCTGCTAAGAAAAAAAGCGAAAAAAGTACATTTTCCAGCAAAGACATAGGGGCCCATTAAATTTGTCAGAAAAGAGGAGAAATTTGGGTGTCCATGGCCCCTCCTTCCTGCTGATAAATGTAATGGGCCCGTATGGCGGTGCCCACACTTCAGCCACTAGGGGCACCCACATTTTCTGCTTCCCTAATTAATCCCACCTAATAGGGTACAAAACCTGCATATGATGAGATGCTAATTGATTTATGCAAATTTGATGCTAATTCCATATACTTGTTGCAACTCAAAAATAGGCTAATCTGCAATTTTTTTTAGAAGGCTTTGCTTGTTGCTTTCATAATTACAGTCAGGAAATTAGCACTTTTTAGAAAGAAGTCAACAATACGTTTTGACGGAGGCATTTTAAGTGTCACACAGTTTAAGCGAAACTTTAAAAACAACAAAATCATTTAGCATGAGTAATAGGCTCGCCCTTGCCAGAGAACAGTTTAAAAAAACAAAACAAACTTTTTAATAGTCCTTAATTTTTAAGCGTAAGGTGTGGAACTAAACTGCCCACCCAGCATCTCTTTCACAGCTAAGAAAACAGAAGACAATGAACACAGCGCATTCCCTTGGCTTAAACAGTCCCATCACAGCAAATGTTAACCTGCGTGCTAATTTTCCCTAATCAGTTCGGTACTTGACATTTCTCAGCCCTTTCTCACTTTGAGGGGTCTCCTAATTGGACGGCGCCCTCCAGCAGTGAAAATGTTAATTACAGCGGAGGCTGAAAAGGTATCAATTCATTCTCTTACACCTAATGAGCACCTATTAAATAATTAAAACAGAGGGAAGAAGAAAAAAAAAGGCGGGGAGCGATTAATTTGTCAATCGTCGCACACGCCAGCCAAGACCAAGACGAGAGTCTGAAATAAATGAAGGCTTTTACAGTCAAAGGGCAAGCATATTATAGAGGAGTACATTTTCTTATCTGCCTTCTCGGAGATACTGCTGGAAAAAGATAGGGAGGAAAAAAATTAGGCTAAGCTTCGAACATCATACAAAAGCTATATTGATTTTTCTTCTCTTTTCCCTCTACTTGCTGTTCAGTGGGAGATAAAAATCACTTAACATTTCTGAGGGCTTGAGTTATCTAATTTCAAGCCTTTGCCACTCGACTTAAAATCTCACAGAATATGAGCACTGACAAGGCGACATTTTAAAATGCGCCAATCTTTCGAGAGAAAGAAAAAAAACTAAATAAACGACTACATAAGGAGGAAGGGGGGGGGGGGGAAGAAAAATCTATGATAGGTTATTTTTGTGAGTCATTTATTTTTACGATCTCTGGCAAAATGAGGGTGCCTCGTGACTAGATTGCTCTCCAAACAATTTATTTCGGGCAAAAGGCCATAAAGTATATTTTTGCTGCTATTTATATGCATAGCATTGATTTGTTTTTGTTAGGCGACGCGTTCGGGGAGCGCGGACAGCAAAGTGGCAACAGCGCACTTAGTTACAGTGACAGAATGCGGCGTGACCGAGTGAAACAGCTGTGTAATGGCATCACCAGCACAATTGTTACAGGGAGAATATCACTTACAGAGGATGAAACAGAGAGGGTTTCACACTGAGTGATAGGACAAGGTTTCACAGCCAAGAGAAAAGAAGTCATGCTATTGTGTTTTGTTTTTATCTATTTCTATGGTTCTATGATGCAGAGGTTTCAGATCTCTGTAGTGCTATCCCTCTGTATAATAGCAGGCCTGTTTAAAAGGTACTTTTTAAAGAACAAGCGACACCCATGCTAACCTAGAAATAAAAAACACATATATAAGTAGATAAATACTACTTCTACTTACATAACAGATGTATTGTGCTATCCACGTAATGATTCCTGTGAATTTTATAAAGGAAAAGCAGAAAATCCTATTCTAGGCAGTGGCCATCTTGCCAAGCTAATGCTGACATCATATCCTCCCTGACTCCCTGTTTTCTTGCTCATTGTGTATTCATTAGCTGCCCTCCTCTCATAGTCTTCAGACACTCCCACTGAGGTGTATACTAACAACTGCACTGTCTTTTTTTTATTTACACATCTAATCACTGAGTCACCTCAGCCTTGCTTGTAAACACAAGTAATCAGAGGGTGTTTCTGATAAGCAGCTAGTTAGGGAAATAAATGGAAGAGGAGGAATATATTATAGATAAAAAGAACTCCCAGCATTCAACTCTTTGGCACTGTTTGGCACTAGGGCTAGTGCTCCTAAAGTATGTGATAACTGCAAACCATAACAGCAGAAAAAGTTTTGCAAGTTTTGAATGCAGGATTAGCATCTTTATCACTCAACACTCAGACCAGTTGCTGTTGAAATGTGATTTTTATGGTGACAATACCGCTTTAAAGGGGGTTGCAAATTAGCAACAAAACAAATAGTTAATGCCCCCAAAATATATGTAAACTTCTTTTTTTCTCAAATAGATGTTTTTACCTGGCCTGGGTGCCTTGAAACTGTTCAGTGCCAGAGGGATTGTGGATTTTTTTTTTGTGTGTGTGGAATTGTTAGCCACAAATTCAAATTCCATTTACCCATTGCTCTGTGTTTATTATGTAGTCTACATCCTGTCCCTGTATTGCAAGCATTCCAATATAATCATAAATGTTTCTGCTGTAATGAATCCTATCTCAATCAGCATGGCTTATTTCCAGAACATTGCTAGGTGAGGGAAGCTTGTTATCTCCCCTCCCACATTCCTTCTCCTCACTGATTGGCTGAGGTTTCTTCAGTGTGACAGGCTGAGGCTGAGAAGGGAAATACACCACACCCCTCTGCAGGAGCTGCTGAAATACTATCTATGCTGTGCTTACATGTGTTTACAAAACAAACTAGATATGACAATGCAATTTCTATGGGAAAAAAAAGAGTAAGGTCCCCTTTTTCACTGCAAAACGCAAACGTAAATACATGCCATTTTTGCATTGCGTCTAGATATTTTGATGTGTGGTTTTTGGACATTTTTTATACGTTTGCGTTTTTACTCGGGATGAAAAGTATTGTCTTGATTTTTGGAAAAAAAAAGACGCATCGTAATCACACAGACATGCATTTGCGTTTTGTAAAAAATTGGAACACAGCTGTGGAAAAGGCCACCCACGATTTTTTGTTTTAAAAGGGCGCATGCATTTTGCATTTTTGCCAAAAACGCAGCTAGTGGAAAAGGGCCCTAATGGAGCAATTGACATCAGGGTTGGCTTCAGTCAGAGGCAGTAAAGATGGAAAATGCCTGGAACAGTTTGCTCTTTATTTACTGTATAAAATTCAGTGAAATCAATATGTGGACAGCACAAGACATCTGTTATGCAAGTAAAACAAGTATTTATCTACTTATATATGTGTTTTTTTTATTTTCCTGGGATAGTATGGCTGTCCCTGCTGCTTCATAGCAGACCTGATCTCAGAGCTTCCTCTCTGCATTAAAAGATCTGCAACAGCATAATTGCGTATGGTCCGACCAGTATTAGTCATGGAGAGAATCTGAAGACATAACAACAAATTTTGTTTAGGTGACACATTTAATGACTAACTGTACAAGATTTCTTTGCAAGCTTTCGAAACTTTAAGTTTCTTCATCAGGCTTGATATAGAACTGGATCAGAACCAGTTCTGAAACATGCCTGAAGAAAAAACTTAAAAATTCAAAAGCTTGCAAAGAAATATTGTACAGTTAGTCATTAACAGCAAATTAACCTTTAAAGAAAAACATTTCTTTGTTACAGCTGATACAAATCCTGAAATGAATCTTTTTTATTTATTTTTTATTTATTTTTTGCAAACATCAACACTAGTCGTGCTAGTAGACCTGCTATTATAGTAGGATTCATCATCTTGCACTTTGGGATGGGCAAATAGTTGCACCATAGTTCGCTATTTATTATTAGGTGATTGCCCGCCGTTGCCAGGATATGTATTTGGCTGGTGTTGGCTCCGCTCACTTTTTCTAACCCTAACACACAATTACTCAATTACTCAATGACCAAGTTTGTGAGCTTTGCGATCTTTGGCATCAATAGTTTGCATTGAAGTGAAACAAATCTGATTGGCTGTGGCTCCACCCCTTTAATGAATTTGTGCATCGGGAAGAAGATTTCAGTTAAATTGTGTTAAAGGGGCTCTTTCGCGAAAAAAATAGGCAGTTAAAAAATGCGACAGATGACAGGTTTTGGGCCAGTTCATCTTTTTAAGGGGGATTCTCAGGGCTTTCTTTGTTTTCAACAGCATTTCCTGAACAACAGTTGCAAAATCTAACTGACATAATAGTGTGCAAGTGATTAGGGAGGCCGGCTGGTATCTTGCTATTTTGGCAGTTAAACTGCTGTTCAGGAAATGCTGTTGAAAACAAAGAAAGCCCTGAGAATCCCCCTTAAAAAGATGGACTGGCCCAAAACCTGTCATCTGTCACATTTTTTAACTGCCTACTTTTTTCGCGAAAGAACCCCTTTAAGTGTGAAAGTTGCCTTAGGAAAACATGGGCAGTACTTTGAAAATCAGTTTTCTTTCCGTTTTAACTGAGAGCAACTGATTAAGTATAAAAGGGCCCTTACATTGAAGAGTTTGCTCAGTGATGTAAGCTCAGCTTGTTGTCTAGCTGATGTCTGCTGTGGGAGGGACAGTAAGCTGTGGCAGTATGCAGGGAAAATTAACAGGTTGTAAAAAAAAAAAAAAAAAATGGAAAAGGCCAGAAGTGATGTCTTTTTTGGTATCACAGATAAACAGTAAAGATGGAAAGCAGCAGAAATGTTATTTTCTGTTTTCATATTACATTTTTGCTAAATCTGACAGTGAAAACTGAAAACAACAGGATAAGTAAGCTAAATACGTCATTTCTCATTGGATGATTTTTTTCAGATAAGATGGCATTTCATCCCACTTTAGACTTCTAGGAAAATGTACGCTGCCATTTATTCTCACCTTTCAAAACATGCACGATTTGATTGTAAAGGCCGCCATGCATGGTTGAAAACAGCCGGATCTGGCAAGTGATCAGTTGCTCCCTATTTAAAATACAACTAGGCTGGGAGCACACTGGGCAGTGCAAAAAACCATGTGCATTTTACATATATTTTATACTGTTAAGCTTCATATTAACAGCTTCCCGACCATCTGATGCAGAATGGCATCTGATGCAGAATGGCGGTGGGACAGTGGCTTTCTGGTTCCTCAATGACGCATATATACATCATCTCGCGAGGAATGAGATTTGTCAGGAGCTCACTCTCGCACCGTCACTGTACACAGCGTGCCCCAGCGTCAGCCTGCCAGCCAACGATCGGCACTGGCAGGCTGTTTTTTGTTTGTAATTATTTATGTTAGTATTTATATAGTGTGGACATCTTACGCAGCGCTGTACAAAGTATAGTCTTGGCATCTAACTGTCCCTCGGAGGGGCTCACAATCTAATCCCTTCCATAGCCATATGTCTATGTACGTACAGTGTATGCATCTTTATTAGTCTATCTCTATTAGTCTAGGGCCAATTAAGGGGGAAGCCAATTTACTTATCTGTGTGTTTTTTTGTTTTTGTTTTTTTTTTTTACAAAATGTACTTCTTTTTTTGATTAAAATAATAAAAGCAAAAAATAGCAGCAGCAATCAAATATCACCAAAAGAAAGCTCTACTGTGAGGAATCGCGGAAGAGCCGCCGCCATGAGCCAGCGGCGGGCGGCTCTTTCCGCAGCACACGGAGAGGCAGCCGCCTCTTCACATCATGAGGCGGCTGCCTCAATGCAGCAGGTGGGGCAACGCGGCGAAACCGCCGCGTTGGACGCGGCGGTTCGCGCACATGTCTCCGCAGCAGAGACACCGCTGAGCGGGGCTGCGGTGGCTGGGACTCGTAGTCCCACAGGGTTTAGAGTGACGCGCGCGCGCGCACTCAAACAGGCCTTATGACACCCGGGAGAGAGTCAGCTGATCAGGCAGGTCAGCTGACTCTTACTCCGCTCCTCATTGGTCCAGCAATCTGGGAGGTGCTGGGGGATGCATAGGGGCATATATACTGCCGGCTGTTCACTCTTGCCTTGTCTGGCGTTGCGATCACATATGTGGGAGCACCCAGATCCGTAGTCAGATCCTTAAGTGTGCCGGGACCGGCTGGAGCCGTAATCCTACACTTAGCTAGATATTGATAGCTAAAGTACTAGTTTGATTGTGATTATCTGTTATGACAATTTGCCTGCTCGACTACTCTCTTGAACTCTGACCTTGTACCTCGATATTTCTGATACTCTGTTGCCGAACCTCGGCTCGTTCCTAGACTCTGTTTCTGCCTCCTGATTTTGTACCCCGATATATCTGATACCCCGTTGCCGAATCCTGCCTGTACTTTGACTCCGCCTTTGCCTACTGTATTGTACTTTATCTGTCTGTGTGTGTACGACCTGGCTTGTCCGACCTCGAGAACCGACCTCACTCTTGGAGGCGGTTCCTTGTTCTGTTAGTGACCCTTCTGCCTGAGGGTTACTTCCAGAAGATCCTTCCTGCTGGCAGCCTGACTCCTCCCGTCTTGGAGAGCTCACGGTTGCGGGGGGAATCTGTACAGTACGTCTTGCTGTACTGAGGCCTAGTCCTCTAAGTGTTACTGTTACACCTAACACTACACTCTACTCAGGTGAACGGAGGTTAGCTAGTGTATTGGATTATCGGTGATACTGCAGATCACATATAATCTGGTATACGTCTGTATTCCCCGTGACGCTGCAGGTCACCGGTAATCAGACCTCTCTGTGCTTCACCGATCGTTACATCTACTGGTGAGAAGAAAAGGAGATAAAAATTAATTAATTTGGGTGCTAAGTTGTATGACCGAGCAATAAACTGTTAAAGTTGTGAAGTGCCAAATTGTAAAAAATGGCCTGGCCACTGGAGAAGGGGGGGGGGGGGGGGGGGGGGGGTGTAAGAAACTCTGGTGTCCTCAAGTGGTTAAATGGGAGCAGGAAAAAAGTGTGCCGGTGGCTAGTGGACGAAAAGGGCACCACCATAGACTGTAATGCAATTATCGTTAACACAGTTTAGACTAGTCTACAGATGGTTTTAGTCTACTGATGGTTAGGTGTAATGTTTTTGAGCTGTTTTTAGACCTGGTCTAACATTCAGTAATTACACAATTCACAAAGGCAAGCAAGGAGTAACCACACCCACTTTTTCTGACAGAGATTAGACCAGCTGATTTCTTGTTGGTAAAGTAATTTTGTGAGGTATTTTAGATGTGATGATGGAACCTTTTGAATTAATTAAGCAGGAGTTTAATTGTATGCAGAGGAGAGCTCATCAAAGGAGAAGGATGTCAGTCATAGCTATTAGTTTGTGAATTGCATCTTTTGATCATTTCCCCTGCTTTACCCACCTAATTACCAAATGTTTTTGAACAGGTCTAAAAACAGGTCTAAAACATTTGGTAATAGTGAATTCCCCTTTGATGCAATTGGCCAAACCTACTGGTCAGTAGACTGAAAACCATCAGTAGACTAGTCTAAACTGCTTAGTGAATTGAGGCCATCTATGTGTAAAAGGTTGTTTCTGCAGAGGGAGTGGTTAGGGTTAGACACCACCAAGGTGAGTGGTTAGGGTTAGGCACCACCCGGGTGGCAGTTAGTTTTAGGCAAAACCAGGGGGAGGGGTGGGGGGTTAGGCACCACCAGGGGGTGGTTAGGGTTAGACACCACCAGAGGGGTTAGGGTTAGGCACCACTGGGGGTTGGTTAGATTTAGGCACCACCAGGCGAGGGTTCTATGTGAGTGAAGGCTTGGGTTAAGCTGTATTGTTGAATTACGTAACAATTTTTAACATTAATATCTTTTTGTTATTATCTCCTGTCTGTTTTTAAAATGATATTTATCGTTAACCAAGTTTGACAACAATGTTTATCGTTAGATTTCTTTCTCCAGCTGGGCCCTTTTTCCCTGGCATCCTTTTTCATGCACGCGGTTAAATGGTCTACACTTAGAACTTGTTCTTGTTTATTTTACTTACCCTAGACTGTGAAGGGCTTGATTCACAAAGTGGTGCTAACCTACTTTGGGCGTGTTAAGTAGGGTACTAGGTTAGCACGTTTTGAAAATCATATTGCGCACAAAACTTTGCGCGCACAAAGGCCGGTGCGCGTGAAAGGTGGCGCACCCGATGCACCTATAAGGTCGCATGGGGTGCGACCTTAACGTCGCATAGTGCGACGTTAAGGTCGCACCCCATGCGACCTTATAGGCGCATCGGGTGCGCCGTTTTCATCGCACTGCGGTGCGACATTTCGCATGCAACGGCCTTTGTGTGTGCAAAGTCCCGCGCGCGATCTGATTTTATCACGACCTAAATGAGTTTAGGCGTGACAGAGGGCTTTTCACAAGCGTGCCAACAGATAGCACTGCTTTGTGAATCAAGCCCGATATCTGCCACTCTGTCCATTGTGTGGAGATATCCAAAATTCTGTATGAAGACCTGCCTGTGCACCAGAAGTGCTGTTTGAGATTTGAGCACAGAGCGCTGTATAGCCTTGTGATTCAACCTTTCTTGGGCTGATAAACCTTTATTTTATTTGTTGGTGGTGTTTTGGTCACTAAACCTGCTGACGCCCGACGCCCATCGATTTAACATCTGCGAATGAACTTTTCAAGTGCTGATTGCTATGGACCAAGTCTGTGACCACTGCTATTTACATGTTTGGCAATTTAACAGCCTGTGTGTGCCAGCGGCTGCCCATTCCTTGATTCTGGGTGCCCTAGGCCATGGCCTTTGTGACCTTGCCTCAAATTCAGCCATGTATGCTCATACTTGTTACATGTTTAACAAAATAAGGCTGTCACTGCAAGAGAAGGGGAGAGGGGGTGCAAACATGGGTGGACATCAAAGTTTTGATGGCGTGCCCAGTGATTTGTATGGGCAGCACGGTGGTGTAGTGGTTAGTGCTCTTGCCCTGCAGTGCTGGGTCCCCGGTTCAAATCCTTGCCAGGTCAACATCTGCAAGGAGTTTGTATGCTCTCCCCATGTCTGTGTGGGTTTCCTCCGAGCACTCCGGTCTCCTCCCACATCCCAAAAACATACAGGTAAGTTAATTAGCTTCCCCCTAAATTGGCCCTAGACTACAATACATACACTACATGATCTAGACCAGGCTTTCTCAACCAGGGTTCCCTGGAACCCCAGGGTTCCTTGAGGACTCTGCAGGGGTTCCTTGGCATTTTACCCCATCGTGGGGGAAGTATAATAGAGAACACTATAATAGGTGGTACTGTAACAAAAAGCACTAAATTGGGGGGTAAGGAGACAGTATAATGAGTGGCAGTGTAATAGGTGATAGTGAAATTAGCAGCCTAACCTACTTAAAGACCAAGCCTCCTGAAAAATTAATGTAGGGGTTCCTCGAGACCAAAAAATTGTTTGCAGGGGTTCTTTGAGATCCAAAAGCTATTTACAAGGTAAAAAGGTTGAGAAAGGCTGATCTAGACATATGACTATGGTGGGACTAGATTGTGAGCTCCTCTGAGGGACAGTTACTGACAAGACAAAATATACTATGTACAGCGCTGCGTAAGATGTCGGCGCTATATAAATACTAAAAAATAATAATTTGTAGTTACTCCCACATTTTCTGCAGCTTTTACTCCATTTGTCTTATTAAATGAGGCTTCACAGCTTTTGCAGGAGCTGACAGAGGCTGTTTTTTGGCAATCAGCTAAAGCAGATTACGAGCGAGAGGAAAAATGAGTAATTAAGAATTAATTGCAATGACTGATATAACTTGGTAAAAACTTTTTTACGTAACGCATCCTGTAATTCTCCACTGGCCTAAGACACACTGGCAATCTGCATCATAACGGCGTACTTGCTAGAGGAGAATTTGAAACCCAGGATCATTAGCGGCGGGGCGATTTATCGCTCTGTTACAAACGCAAGCACCGCTGACATACAGGTACCGGCAACGGAGCAACACATCACTTTGTTGTTAATAATAACACTCCGCTAACTAATACGGTACGTTTGGAAGATTCCCAGCTAATTATCGTTTGCTAAGGCAAGAATGGCTCATGTGTCTTAGGTCTAAACTCTACTGGAGGCATTTGTAATTTACGTATGGTTAGAGAAGCGCCGGGGAAGGAGGTGGAGGTTATTAAGAAATAATTATTCGTACCTGAGGTGGGTTTTAATTGGTTGCATTTTGGAATTTCGACTGCTTCTCATTTTGAAAGAATTGTTTACGTTCAATACCTCAATAAATAAAGCTGTTATTTCTTTATTGATATGAAAGCCGGGCTTCAATGAAGGATCAAAGATCTGTTGTCTGTCTTGGGGGTGGGACGTTTCAGTGGCATGTCAGCTATTTGTCACCCTCACGCGCACATTACAAACACTCCGTAATGTTTGAAGTAAAGCCTCACAGCAGGACAATACTTAACGTGTCTGCACTGTCTACGACAATGACCTTGAAAAACGGACTGACGTCTCCGTAATGCAGCGATTTTTCAGAAAGAATGTGGTTTTACCTAAAGATCCATTGAAAGTCATCATGACTGAACATCAAAGTCATCTGCAAAACTTTGTGTAAAAAGAGACCAGATAAAGCAAATCGCTAGCATGTATTATCAATGCAAACCAAAAACCACTCCCCCCTCTTTCTCAACCTATGGGTAGACTTTGTGCAATACGAAAAAACTGCAATACCTCTGTTATAGCATACCGCTCAACTTTTTGAGAGGAGAAAGAGGGACACTTAAAGAGAACCTGTACTTAGTAAAATTATTTAAAATAAACACATGAGGTAACTTCAAATGAACATTACATAGTTACCTTGCCATCAGTTCCTCTCAGAAGATCACCATTTTCTTCTTACAGTGATCCCTTCCAGTTCTGACAAGATTTTGTCAGAACTGAAGTATATCAGTTGCTGTCAGTTATATATCAGTTGCTGTCAGTTATAGCTGAGAGGAGAACTGATGTGTCCATGTTTCCCTATGGCTCAAGTGGGCGATGTTACAGTTTAACAGTGTGCTGACCAGGAAGCTGTTATGGTGTATGGTGTAATGGCCATTTTCAAAATGGAGGACGGAGAATTCCATTGATCACAGTGGCCAAACAGGATGCAGGAGAGGAAAAATAGATTGAAGAGTAGACTACACAGGAGGTAAGTATGACTTGTGTATGTTTATTTTGACTTTTAATGTTCAGTTCAGGTTTTCTTTAAGCCATACCCCTGCCACACCCCTGATCACGCCCCCACCACACCCCTAGTCATGCATACCATAAAGATTTCATAAGAAAAATATGTTGTTTTATAATTCAAACCACACTGTTCCTTTCTGTCCTAGGTCATTTTCCTTCTTATTAACATTTTAAAAATAGTAATTTAATTTAAATCATGGGAATAAAGTTTAGAGTCAATCAAACACATTTCTAGTAGAGAAATATATATATATATATTTGCATAGAAAGAGGGATAAAGTCCTGACAGAGGGACAAATGAGGAGGAAAGAGGGACAGAGGGACACTCCCAAAGAGGGACTGTCCCTCCAAAAGAGGGATAGTTGAGAGCTATGGTTATAGTGCTGCAAACAGGACCAGTGCTGCCACAAGGGCAACCTGGGCAGTTGTCCCAGGTGCCCCAAGTACTGCCCGGACCCGAATTCTGCTCCCCGGGACCCTTGGAATGTTTTTGGCAGCATAGCAATAGCAACTTACCTGTCGTGGTTGATGCACTGCTCCACTGGCGTATCTAGAGGGATACAGGCACGGCTCTTGCCATGCCATGAGCGCCACAGCTCCATGGGTGTCATTCCTGCTCCTGTACCTCCCCATCACTCAGACATATAAGATTAATTCTGTTATCTGGGGGACATGGCTACTTAAAGGGAACCTAAACTGAGAAGGATATGGATTTTTCCTTTTAAAATAATACCAGTTGCCTGACTCTCTGCTGCTCCTGTGTCTCTAATACTTTTAGCCACAGCCCCTGAACAAGCATGCAGATCAGGTGCTCTGACTGAAGTCAGACTGGATTAGCTGCATGCTTGTTTCAGGTGTGTTATTCAGCCACTACTGCTGTCAAAGAGATCAGCAGGACTTCCAGGCAACTGGTATTGTTTAAAAGGAAACATCCATATTCCTCTCAGTTAAGGTTCCCTTTAATTTACGTACAGTATATAGGGTGCACTTGGCTATTTAAAGTGGACCTAAACTTTAGATTGAAAAACAGCAGCATATATAGGGGAAAATAAAAATATAATGTTGTGCTGAATTTAAATAAGTAATGAAAGGTTTAACCTTTCTCTCTCTCAAATTTTTAAACTAAGCCACACCCCTCCAGTCTCCTCTCACCGCAGCACAAGCTTCCAGAGCCACAAAGCATTCTGGTAAATAGTTCACTCTGGCTGCTGAGAATGGTCAAGGGCCCCCAAATTGCTTTTGCCAAGGGCCCCATGGGAGCTTCAACCGGCTCTGGCTGAAAACATTAGCTATCCTACTAATATTATAAATGGGAAAGTCCGGATGTTTGTTATTTGATCACGCAAAAATGGCTGAACGGATTTGAATGACATTTGGCACACACATAGTACATTACCTGGAATAAAATATAGGATACTTTTTATTTCCATAACTAAAAAGTGGGCGGAGAAAAATACAAATTTCACTGGAAAAATGTAAACTGCAGACATTCTTACACTGTTAATGGCAGGGTTCTCAAACTTTGCACAGTTGGTCACTGGGTGACTAGGATTAATATTCAGAAAAGTGGGTGAAGCCTACAAAAGCCAATCAAAATACACTTATTGATTTTCAAGGAGAATATTTACATTGCTGCCATTCTTGCACTGTTAATGGCACAAGCCTCAAACCTGGTACAGGTGATCATTGGGTGACTGGGGTTCAATTTGAGAAAGGGGGGTGGAGCCACAAACAGCCAATCAGATTTGTTTCATTCCAATGCAAATTATTGATGCCAAACACCACAAAGTTCACAAACTTGGTAATTGAGTAATTGATTAATTGTGTGTTAGGGTTAGGAAAGTGGGCGGAGCCAACAGCAGCCAAATACATAAGCGGGCAACGCGAGGTCATAAGTGGGTTGAGACAAATACAAATTTCACTGATAAAATGTAAACAGCAGCTATTCTTACACTGTTAATGGCAGGGTTCTCAAACTTGAAAGGGTTGAGCCTTTAAAAGCCAATCAAAATTCACCTATTAATTTTCCAGGGGAATATTTAGTTGCTGCCATTCTTGCACTGTTATTGGCACAAGCCTCAAACCTGGTTCAGTTGGTCATTGGGTGACTGTTGTTCAAATTCAGAAAAGGGGGTAGAGCCACAAACAGCCAATCAGATTTTGTTTCTTTTCAATGCAAATTGCTGATGCCAAAGAATGCAAAGCTCACAAACTTGGTGATTTAGTAATTGTGTGTTAGGGTTTAGAAAAAGTGGGTGGAGCCAACACCAGCCAAAGACATAACCGGGCAATGCCAGGCAATCAGCTAGTTCCCAATAAGTTTGATGTGTCACATGACCCTCTTCCTATTGAAAAAACAAAAGTTGGATTCAAAATGGCCGACTTCAAAATGGCCGTCATGGTCACCGCCCATCTTGAAAAGTTCCCCCCTCACATATATTAATGTGCCACAAACAGGAAGTTAATATCATCAACCATTCCCATTTTATTAAGGTGTATCCATATAAATAACCAACCCTGTAGAGTGGCATAACAGCACATAATATTGAACATGCACACTAACAAAATGCACAGTGCCATCTTGTGGCCATTTAGTATGCACACAGCTTGAGCATGAACACTTGTATATTCTAATAAATACAATGACATTAGAGCTCCTTTTGAGTCCCAGACTGCATGCAAAGTTGCCACACTCTGGAAATCAAAAATATACCCCACCTGTAAGGAGGGTAAGGGATTTGCAGTGCATACATAAAATAAAGGTACCTGGAAAAAGAAAGGTGCAGGGGACTGCCGCTAGTGAAATATTGCTAATTAGCGATATTCTACTACTGCATTTTGCTAGTAAAATATTGTAATACTAGCTGGTGGCCCGGCGTTGCCCAGGTATGTATTCGGCTGGTGTTGGCTCTGCGCACTTTTTCTAACCCTAACACACAATTACTCAATTACTTAACCACTTGAGGACCGCCCCCAGCCGATGGGTGGTGGCAAAGACCGGGCCTAAACGACCGCAAAACGCCCATCGGCGGGGGCGGCATCAGAGGTGGCTGTGCGGCGATCGCGTCATTAATGACGCGATCGCCGCCGGTAATAGGCTCCGCCCACCCTGCTCGGAAACCCACCGGCCAGTCAGCAGCGCCGGCGGGTTTCAAAATGCGCGATCCGGCCAATCAGAATAGTATAATACACTTTGTTATTGTAACAAAGTGTATTATACTGGCTGCCTCCTCCGCTGATGGTCACATCGCGGCCGGACCATCAGAGAGGACAGGCAGCCTTGCAAGCTAAGTGCACAACACTTTTTACCCACACAGACCCCCCCCCCGATCGCCCGCCCCAGCCCTCAGAACCCCCCCCTGACCACCCCAGCACACCAGTATCTGCACCCAAGCACCCACCTCAAAACCCATCAATCACTCCCTGTCACTATCTAGTGACGCTATCCCCTAGGTTAGGTCCATAACTGCCCCCTAGGATCCCCTGATTACCCCCCTACCCTCAGATCCCCCCCCCCCCCCAGACCACCCTCCTGTATACTGTATACATTCGTATACAGTTGCCTTACCCACTGATCACCTGTCTATCACCTGCCTATCACCTGCCTATTACCTCTTGTCACCGCCACCCATCAGAGCAGACCCTAAACTGTCCCTTGGGGGCACCTGATCACCCACCCAGACCCTCAGATTGCCCTCAGACCCCCCCTCCTGATAACCTCCCCAGCGCATTGTTTACATCTATTCTCCCCTGTAATCCCTCACTGATCTCCTATCGTCACCCCCTGTGTCTGCCACCCACCAGATCAGGACCCAGTCTGCCCCGTGCGGACACCTAGTCAACCCCCCACACCCTCTGATCGCCCTCAGACCCCCCCCCCCCCCCTCCCCCCCAATCACCTTCCCAGTGCATTGTATTTGATTGTGCTGACATTCTATTTGATTGTGCTGTAATTGTATTTGATTGTTCCGTGATTGGCTTTGATTGTCTCGTGATTGGCTTTGATTGCCCCGTGATTGCCCTGTGATTGGCCTGTGATTGACCTATGATTGGCCTGTGATCGGCTTTGATTGTCCCGTGATCTGCTTTGATTGTCCCGTGATCGGCTTTGATTGTGCCGTGATTGGTTTGATTGCCCTGTGATTGGCCTGTGATTGGCTTTGATTGTCCAGTGATTGGCTTTGATAGTGCCGTGATTGGTTTGATTGCCCTGTGATTGGCCTGTGATTGGCTTTGATTGGCCTGTGATTGGCTTTGATTATCCCGTGATTGGCTTTGATTGTCCCGTGAATTGAGTGCCCTGTGATTGGCCTGTGATTGGCCTGTGATTGCCTTTGATTGGCTTTGATTGTCCTGTGATTGTTTCTGATTGCCTCTGATTCCCCACTCGCCACCACCCCCTGTCACTATCCTAGTGATCTAAAAACAGTGATCAGTGAAAACTGTCACTTTTTTAGTATCACTAGTGTTAGCAGTTAGGCCAGTTAGCTAGACCCCTTTGTAAGTGTCAGTTAGTGCTCAGCCCACTGCACCACAGTCACTAATTAGCGTCATCATTGTCGCTAATCAACATTGGTACTATATAGTATCTGTAAGTGATCATTACTGATCGCAATCAGATCTATTAGGGTCACTAGGATCCACAAAAAAAACGCAGTGTTTGCCCGATCAGGCCTGATCATTCGCCTGCACTTGCGTTCAGCCCGCCCCACCGCAGTGACAGAATTTTTTTTTCTGATCACTGCAAAAAACACTGTACAATAGCTGTGGCACTGTAAACATCAGTTTTGATTATTTTTTTTTAATCAAAACTCAGTGACCACAGCTTTCTACCTCTCAAATACTCCCTTTTGCTAGGTAGGTGCTCTTTTTTTCTGGGTAGTCTCAGAGGAATACCCCCTAAATTTAGCAGTCCACCATGGCAAGAAAGGGGTATTCCGATGATGAGGTTCTCAGGTACATGGCCCAGTCAGATGAGGACGATTGGGACGCCTCATTCCACAAATCTTCCGGGTCAGAGTTTGAACCTGAATTGAGCAGTGGCTCACTGACCGATAGTGATGACGAGGTTGAGGTCCCGGCTAGAGCCAGGCGTACCACACCCCATGTTGTTGGACCGCAGGTGGTGCAGGATTGGCCTCAAGGGCAGCAGAGTGATGTTCGTGCTGGTCTGAGATTTCATGGTGGGGCAGGCACCAGCAGCACAACATCTCCTGGACCTAGAACCAGTACTTCCGTAGACCCTGGTGAAGTGGCGAGCACCAGCATGGAAGTTGAAACTGGTTCGGTGGCACGTGCAGTAAGATCCCAGTCGCATCCACCAAGAAGACGGGCCCGTACTACCCCTAGTTTACGAGAGGTGCTGGCAAACCCAAATTGGCAATCCCCTGATTCCGCCGCACCCGTACTTCCCCCTTTCACCGCCCAGTCTGGAGTCCAGGTGGAGACAGATAATCTAGGATCGGCCCTAGACTTTTTCTATCTGTTCTTCACCCAGGATCTCTTAGACTTAATTGTGGCAGAGACCAACCGTAAGGCCACACAATATATAACCGCCAATCCGGAAAAGTTCCTTGCCCAGCCTTTTCGGTGGAAACCAGTCCACATTTCCGAAATTAAATTTTTTTTGGGCCTTCTCCTTCACACGGGACTAGTAAAGCAGAATGTGTTGCGGTCTTATTGGTCTACGGACCCAGCATATCATGTTCCCCTGTACTCTGCTGCCATGTCCAGGACACGATTTGAGAACATCCTGCGCTTCCTGCACTTCAGTAACAACGAAACCTGTCATCGAAGTGACCACCCTGCTTTTGACCGGCTCCACAAAATTCGACCCCTTATAGACCACCTGTCATCCAGGTTTGCAGATGCTTATACCCCTGACCAGGAGATCTGCGTAGACGAGTCCCTCATACGTTTTACCGGGCGCCTTCGCATCAAACAGTACATCCCAAGCAAGCGCGCCCGGTATGGGGTGAAACTGTAAAAGCTCTGTGAAAGGGCCACAGGCTATACATCTTATTTTAGGGTCTATGATGGAAAAGACTCAAAATTGGAGCCGGTCGGATGCCTTGACTACCTGGGGAGCAGTGGAAAGGTTGTGTGGGACTTGGTGTCACCCTTGTTCCAGAAAGGGTACCATCTTTTTGTGGACAATTATTATACAAGTGTGGCCCTCTTTCAGCACTTAAAAATAGAAAAAATCCGATGCTGTGGCACCGTGCGGCCTAGTCGTCGGGGCTTCCCCCAACGGCTCATTACCACCAGACTTGAACGGGGGCAGAGGGCTGCCTTGTGTGCTGATGACCTGCTCCCAGTGAAATGGAAGGACAAGAGGGAGGTTTACTTCCTGTCCACCATTCACGCAGACACGACAGTTGAAATTTAACAGCGAACTGAAAAACCCCTTGTCGTCCACGAGTATAATACTAACATGGGAGGGGTGGACTTCAATGACCAGAGGTTAGCGCCCTATTTAGTTGCCCGAAAAACAAGACGCTGGTATAAAAAAGTGTCTTTTTACCTCATTCAATTGGCAATTTACAACAGAATGGCAGCAATTAAATATTCCCCTTGGAAATCAATAGGTGGATTTTGATTGGCTTATGTAGGCTCCGCCCACTTTTCTTAATATTATTCCCAGTCACCCTGTGAACAACTTTTCAAAGTTTAAGAACCCTGCCATTAACAGTGTAAGAATAGCTGCAGTGTACATTTTCCCACTTTTTGGTTATGGGAATAAAAAGTATCCTATATGTTATTCAAGGTAATGTACTATGTGTGTGCCAAATTTCATTCAAATCCGTTCAGCCATTTTTGCGTGATCGAGTAACAAACATCCAAACATCCAAACATTCGAACCTTCCCATTTATTATATTAGTAGGATTGACCAATATTTTACTATGGCTAAACCTAACCCTACTCTTACACAGAACCTTTCCCTGGTGGTGGCTAACCCTAAGACCCCCTGGTGGTGCCTAACCCACAGACCCCCCCTGTTGGTGCCTAACCCAAGGACCCCCCCCCTCTGTTGTTGCCTAATACTAAGACCCCCCCCCCCCCCCCAGTTGGTGCCTAAACCTAACCACCGGGTGGCGCGCAACTCTAAGTCCCCCTCCTAAAAGCCCCACCTTCTGCAAAGTCACAATATAGATATGCAGCTATGAAGGTAAATTTGGGGGACCAGAGGCGCCCGATTAGCAGCAAGAGGGGAAGTATTTGCGGACAGCCTTGTAGATATTCAAATCGGCTTGTGGATAACTAAATTGCATAGCGGGCTATCCGCGAAGAAGGTAACATTTGGTGCCCTGAGGAGCCCACCGCCGTGTGCCCAAATTTCCTTGGTATGCCGCTAATTGCGACTTTTATTATAGGCACCTATGGTCAGGGCCGGCCCTAGCCTTTTTGCCGCCTGAGGCAAAATTAGATAAAAATCGCCCCCCCCCCCCCCACCCGTGGGTGGGGGGTGCCGAGCTGGAGGGGTAGCTAGCAGAAAGGGGGTATTGGGCCTAGCGGCGGGGAGGGGGGTCGGACCCCCCCCCTCCCTCGCCTGGGTCCCCCGATCTGCGCTCCTCCTCCAGCCTAAAGTACCAACCAGCGTGCGTATGAGAAGAGGCAACGGGCGGAGGAATCACTCACCTCTTCCGCGTTCCATCGTGCGCTCCACTGACGTCACATCCTGCAAGGCCGTCCACTTATAATACAGTGGGCGGCGTTGCCGGAAGTGACGTCAGTGGAGCACACGATGGAACGCGGAAGAGGTGAGTGATTGCCCCGCCCGTTGCCTCTTCATCTTTATGCACGCAGCTGGTACTTTACGCTGGTGGAGGAGCGCAGATCGGGGGACCCAGGCGAGGGAGGGGGGGGTCCGACCCCCCTCCCCGCCGCTAGGCCCAATACCCCCTTTCTGCCCGCTACCCCTCCAGCTCGGCGGGCGGCCCCAGCGTCCATGGACGGGCGGGTGCCGCCCCCCCAGATCTGCCGCCTGAGGCAAATGTTTCACCCCGCCTCATGAGCGGGCCGGCCCTGCCTATGGTGGCTCCGTTTTTTCCCTAAGGGCTCCTTCGCCCCTTTTTCCCTGCTTTGATTTGCAGCATCCCTAATCCAAAACAGGAAGAGGGAAATGAAGAAGAAAACAACATTTTTTTTTAACAATAATTTTTTATTGAAGAATTTTTTATAGCTATACAGAAAGAATGTATAGTAACAATTGTACATCGCTCAAGCTTATATATTTTAGTAAGGGGGCTTTTAGGACCATTGTAGCCCCTTTCACACTCCAATGAGTTCTGGTTCACCATGAGCTTGCTGGTTAGTCTGTACTTTAAGCTTATGTCAAATACAAATTCTAGTGTCCAATAAGAAATAATTCTTGGAAGAAAGTACTGTCAAATGTGAATCAACAGATAAATAGTAAATAGCAAGAAGAAAAAGCAAAAACGTCAGGATAATTAACTCATTATAGCACAACTAGTAGACCTAAGCCCATTTAAAAACGGACTCTAGGTCTTTTTTCTGCCGCCGCCAGTGCGCATACGCAACCGCCGAGCACACGTGCGCAACCGCCGCACACGCACCCGCACCCGCCCGCCCGCCTCACTTGCTTGCCCACCTCGCTCACCTGCCTCGCTCCCTGGTCCCATCCAGCACATGCGCAGTAGCAAAAAGCAGGGACAGCTGGACGCAGTGACACGGATTTTATTGTATAGGATAGAGACTTAAATGCTAGTCCAAATGTGTGGAACTGAACATCAGCCAAAATCTTCTCCTACCTGCTAACTTATGTGGTAGGGATATTCGGTAGTAGCAATTTGCCTCAGCAGAGTGAAGAACAACATTTTTTTTTTAACTGCTCAAGGTCTGTTTAAAGTGGACCTAAACTCTTGTACAGGACAGAAGGAAAACAGAGAGAAACTCACCCTGCATGTATATAGAGAGTTTAGCGTGTCTAATTCCCCCTCATTTTTGTCTAATCGTAAGTTGTAATTTGATCTCTACCCTGTGTCATATGACTGCCATGGCAGAGATGGCAGATAAGCTCATTTGAAAGCACAGGATGTTAACAAAATGTCTGCTTCCATGAAAGTAGGAAGTGGAAACACTGTAGATGTATTGTATGATTTGTATCAGCTGTAACAAAGAAATGTTTTTGTTTAAAAGGTTATTATGCTGTTTTACATCTTTTGGAGCAGAGAGGATGTTCTGAGTTCAGGTCCACTTTAATGCTAAAAGGGTCATTTTCAAACACTGTTAAATAAGCAATGAAACAGTATTATCACAGAAGAAGTAGAACCGTGTCTAGTAATGGCTTCGAAATATCGTCCACGACTCAAACTGTGTTCTGTATTCTTCCATCTGATCTCTCTATCCTGTTGCAGTTCCTATCTCCATTTATACAGTGTGTTAGCGGCGTTATTGCGCGGTGAGCAGAGGGCTTTGAATGTTTGGACAGCATAAGGAATTGCACTGACAGACAAAGATGCTAGCAAGAGAATCATAAGAAGAAATCCTATTTGGTTTGATGTCATATTTAATCACCTCTTGTGTGCTGATATAGGTAAATGGCTCATTTCTCCGCAGATATCTGCCGCTCCATACCTGTCCTCTCCCCCCGTCATCTCCTTTTAGTTATCATGAAGTGCCGCGGCGGATTATTGACTTTCAAGAGTATCTCCACCATCAGCAGCAATTTAGTACCTTTCACCGGCTGTCAGTACTGGAACAAAACGTTAAAAACCTGTAATTTCAGACATAAACATGCTGTGCTCTTAAGAAAGAATTGCTTTTCACATTCGCAGGGCATTGTTACCTCTTAGAAACTGAAATTCAATTGACGGGACATCGATTAAAAAAAAAAAGGACAGATAACAAAGATGAATTTTTCAAACGCTCAGAGGCAGTCTGGCTAAATCGCTGTTATTATCGGCTGGTCCTCTCAGGCTCACCCGAGTGTGATCTGTGCTTTCTGGTGGCATGCAAAGCACTTGTGTACGGCACTGTCATGGCCAACTGATAGTCATGTCACGGGGTGCTAGGGAGGTCTTTTCTGTGTTGGTTTCATGCACTGTTCTTGCCTGTGCTGAAAAAGGCAAAAGCCACCCTAGTGTAAAATTGTACGTCAATAGTAACTAAAACAGAAACGGTACTCACAAAAGGAAAGGGGGGGGGGGGGTTACCTGATGGGCGACCAAACACCTGGCCGCTGCGAATATTAAACCCGTTTCCATTCGGCCTTGTGGACTCTCTGCGACTGTCACATTCCCTAAGCAGGTGGTTTTGGAGCACGACATTCAGCGCCGAAACTAGGCGTCGCTGTAGCAGTAACATTATACTGCACAGGGCGCGTAAAGGTCATTTAGGTGATTGGAGCAGTGCTTTTCAGCGCTGCTAGATTTGGGCGCAGCCGGCGCCTCCATAGACTATAGTGGAAATCACTCCTATTGCAGTGCTCAGTGAGTAACGTCGGCGCCGTCAGAAGACGGAGCCGAGGTAGCTTAAAAAACACAATAATTCGGCCTCCAGCAATTGCTGGAAGCCAAATTATTTCATTCCCCCACAATCCATGGCGGCCTGGTGGGGGAATAGTAATTAAAAGTAAAAAGTAGAAGGCTGCGCATCCCTGACCCAATACTGCGCAATTGAATGGTTAATCGCTGTGGCGCACACCGCCCCCCCTGGACTGAAATGTACGCCCGCATCCAAACAATGCAATACTGGTCTATGGAGAAATTTTAGCTTCCATCATAGTTTTGCATGCAAAAATATAATATACTGGACATCTGCACCAACGTTGAGGTAAATCTCCAGAGCAGATGTCCTAACACTAACTAACCTAAGTTAAAAGCAAATGTCCTTACCCTAACAGCAGCTACGCTAAAATGTGTAACTTACATTCAATACAGACAGCAAAAAACAAAGCAAGCGCTCACCAACATGGGCTGCATCTGAATGACTCGGTGCATATGAGGTGATGAGTCATTCAGATGCAGCCCATGTTGGTGAGCGCTTGATTTGCTTTTTGCTGTGCGAATAGTGATTAAAACGGCCCGGACAGAAGCAGGATCAGCCATATACCGGCTGTATTCTGCGCCCAAGGCTACCGGCGCCGATTTCAAATGTACTCCCCAGTGATCGCTAAGGTGAGATGAAGGGGATAGTATTTTTTGCCCCTTGGGGATTTGAGCAGCAGCAGGCTGAGCCGTTGTTTGGCTTATCCTGTGCCCACCAGCGGCATACATATACGTATGTATAGAAAAGGAAAGACTAAAAACAGACACCACCACCAGGGTGGGCAGAAGAGACTACAGGGTGAGTTTAAGAGAACTGTGTACATTGGAGGCACCAAAAATAATATAATGACCACAAAAAAAAAGGCATGGAGTATCACTCCGGATTCACCAATTTCCTATAAATATACAGTACTATGTAAATTCATAATCTTAAAGAGAATCTGTACTCTAAAATTATTACAGCAAAAAGCATACCATTCTATTCATTGTTATCCTGGGCCCCTCTGTGCTGTTTCTGCCACTCTCTGCTGCAATCCTGGCTTGTAATTAACAGTTTTAGGCAGTGTTTACAAACAAACTAACCAGCTTGTGATAGGCTCACATAAGCAGAGTGTGTGAGTCATACAGAGCCTGCAGGAGGCCTGCAGAGGGTGTGTATCGCTTCTATCCAATCACAAGCAGCCCTGCACATTCCACACATTCCAGCCTTAGCCGACAGAGCCGACAGAAGAAAACAGATTAGATCATATAACAGAGATAACACAGCCACTGTGCAATTAGGAAAGGCTGCAGTAAGCCAGAGCACATTAGAACAGGCAAAGGAACTTATAGGATAGAAGAACTAAGGCTGAAAATTTTGTTACAGAGTCTCTTTAAATATGTGTATTATACTTGATTGTACACTCCAGAGTAATGTGAACTTGTATTACTGGGACTACCACTCCATTGTATGATCTGGCATTGTATTACTACTGTATTGTGTTGTGTATCATATTGCTTATAACCTGTATCGTGTTGGTAGTCACCCCGTTATCACTGTCTGTTATCGTATTGTACAGTGTAATCAGCAGTGTACATAACCTCATGTACAACAACAGAAATAAATGCAACGGTATGCAAGAAGCAATACAAGATAATATCCCTGCAGGCAGGTGTATTCAATGGATATACACAGGCAATCCGGGGTGTATACAATTAGCCTACCCTGCATAAGATATACAGTAAATGCAGAGCAACCCAGTGTATATACAAATGTGTGCACACATACCAGAACATGGACAATATTTACAATAGATATTTACACATATATACAGAAGACAATTTGCAGTACAAAAGGAACAGGCAAACGGGTAGTCATACAGGCAAGACATAAACCAGGAGATCAAACCAAACAATGTAGTTGCTTTGGCAAAGAATGGTCAAGATATAAGCAATAGGTCATACACAGGATAGCAACAAGGAGCAGGAATACAGGATATTCAGAACGCGTACGTTAAAAAGGGGCGCTGGGAAAAAAGGGCGCCGGGTTTTTAACGATAAGCATGGATAACGTTTAAAAATGTATTGTACTGTATTTCGTTTAAAATTAATGTTTTATAAAGTTATAAATCATTAAATAATGTGCATTAAATCGGCAATTGTAAAAACGTTAATCTTTCGTTTAAATAGTGAAACGTATAATAACGTTTAAAAAAAAAAATTACTAAGTAACCCTCCCTGTACCTACCCCTAACCCCTAGACCCCCCTGTTGATGCCTAAACCTAAGACCCCCCCTGTTGGTGCCTAAGTAACCCTCCCTGTACCTACCCCTAACCCCTAGACCCCCCTGTTAGTGCCTAAACCTAAGACCCCCCTGTTGGTGCCTAAACCTAAGACCCCCCTGTTAGTGCCTAAACCTAAGACCCCCCTGTTGGTGCCTAAACCTAAGACCCCCCTGTTGGTGCCTAAACCTAAGACCCCCCTGTTGGTGCCTAAACCTAAGACCCCCCTTTTGGTGCCTAAACCTAAGACCCCCTGTTGGTGCCTAAACCTAAGACCCCCCTGTTGGTGCCTAAACCTAAGACCCCCCTGTTGGTGCCTAAACCTAAGACCCCCCTGTTAGTTTTTTCGTTTAAAAATAATGTTAAAAAAAAAAATGTACTGTTTTTCGTTTAAAAATAATGTTTAAAAAAAAATATTGTACTGTTTTTCGTTTAAAAATAAAATTTAAAAATGTATAAATCATTAAATAATGTGTAATCATGAGAAACAGTAATAAAACATTAAGTCTCCGGGCGCCGCTTTTAAAACGTTATTTTTCTCCGGCGCCCTTTTTTCCTATCGGGCGCCCATTAAACGATATTTATTATAGGAGTGAATGGCGGCGCCCGATTTGTCCACTAGCCTCAGGCGCCCGAATTTACTGTTCCCATTCAGAACACGTGTGACAAGGGCCGGTAACTCAGGCTAGGAGGGCCAGGGCACAGGAACAATGAACTAGCACTGAATAAGTGCTCAGGCTTGGTTTATATCCTTGTGCTGATAGATCAGGTGACAATGCAGCTCTCCTCCCAACAGTCTGTAGAGGAATAAAAGCTCTGGAGGATTGAGCCCTCTGCTGGCGGGCAGAGAAACAACTTGATTTTAGCCAGAGTTTATGAGGATTGAGGACATCTGCTGGTGAAGAGAGGAAGTTCATGCACCATATTCACACGGATGTCACCAATAGAGATGTTGACAAAGCTATAGGCAGCCTGACCGCTGCACTACTTCCGGATACTGACCCGCAGTAGTGCGCACGCCCTTGGCCAGATGCGTTCATTAGTACGCCTGTGGCCGGACATGCTCTGCTCATGAGCGCGACACCACGAAGCGCAATCAAGGACGCAAACCGCCGGGCCAGGCCATGCGTAATAATAAATGCATCCGGACCAGGGCATGTGTACTACTGCGGGTCAGTGCGACCCGGAAGTAGTACAGGGGTCAGGCTGTCCATAGCTGCCTCAGCAGAAGCAGAATGTGACAAAAGAAACGTCGGCAAAATCCTGCGCCACACAAAAAAAAAAAAGAAAAAAAAGCAGTGATGAAAATAGCCGCTAGTAGACCATCAGCAAAATCACTGATATTCTACTATTGTGCAGTGTTAATTCCGGTAGTAAAATACTGGTAAATTTTACCAATATTTTACTAACGCTAAACCCAACCCTATTCCCACACAGATCCCTCCCTTTATCAAGGCCAATCCCCCTACCAGTGTCTAGCCCTAACCAATCCCCTCACCAGTGCCTGAGCTTAACAAACTCCCCCATCAATGCCTAACCTTAACTGACCCCCCACCCCAACGATGCCTAACATTAACTGATACTCTCACTAATGCCTAACCAATCCCAAATTGATGCCTAAACCTAACCTACCCCCCATGATGGCCTATTCTGACCGCTTCCCCCCTTGCATACCCATTGGTTACTGCACGTGTACAAGTGAGCCCATGTTAATGCTGGTAATTGATGGAGCCTACTATTTGTAGACGCAGCATAGCAGGCAACCCTGGCACCCAATATTGTATCAGGCACCACAGGCTCCCTTTCTACATTTTTATCATTTACCAATATTAACATGGGCGCCTATGGGGCTTCCGAAATTGCCTGCCCCCTTCTAATTACCTTCCGGGTATCACTGCTCTGTTTTTTCAGAAAACAAAAAATGTCTCTATTTTATAGTAACTCTTTGATCTTTAATAAACACCCAATGAAAGAAGAGAAACTATAAATGGGACAAAAGAAACATGATTATTCCTCACCTCTAACCACCCAAAAAGGAAGAAAACCAGCCTAAGATTATTTACAGCAGAGAACTGTTTGCACCAAGGCGAGAAGCAAATTGCAGAGAAAGTTTCCCAAGTATTCTACAGCGCAAGCAGGATTGGATTTCTGTAAAGGCCACAAAGGCTTGGGTGGTTGCAGCTGAAGGAGCAGGGCTGTTTCTTGGGCAGTGCAGGCATGGCAACCGCCCTTGACTCCTCCTGGGCTGCCTGCGTCAGACATCAAGTCATCATCACGTAACCACTGCGTGAAGACACCTGATGTCCTCCTGTAGCGGTACTGCAGGCTGTCAATGCGCGGCACCCATGGAGGAGTCAGTTTTCCGGGTTCTATTTGCCGGTGTGTTTTCCTGGTCCCTGCTTCCTCCTGGATCAGCGGCTGGTCACTAGTAAGTAGGCAGATCTACTTGTGACCTGGGGCTGTGTGACTGTCCCTAAAGAGTAAGGGTTTGCGAGTCTATGGGGGTGGGGGGGCACAAATTTTACACCCTTGCCCTGGGTGCAATTTAGCCTAGAAACTGCCCTGCAAAGGAGGCACTTGGAGATGAAAGAGAGGCTGCTACATATGAAAGAGGAGGCTGAAAATAGGAAGCAACACATAAAAAAAGTGAACTGATGCTCAAGGCAGCTATTCTCAAAAGAAAGGATAATACACATGGAAGAGGGGGCTGCACATGGAATGGGAGGGGCACAAGAATGGGCAGACACAACATACTTGGCCTAAGGGCATAAAAAGTACAAATCCAGCCTTGAGCGCAATCCTTGTAGAAAAAGAACATTTCTTTGGTGCAGAATGCTAAAAAGGTCGGCCCTGTCAGGGATAGCTTTTATTATTATTTCTTTTGCTGTAGATTTGTCTCTCTTAAAAAACAAGCAGCATGGTGACTAAAAAAAAAAAAAAAACGGCGAAAAAAAAAGCCTAGACATCAGCGAGGAACAAGTCGAGTGAATTGCAGGTGAACGACTACATTGATTTTCAAATGAAAAGAGAAATTTGCATTCCCATTTATGTGTCAGTTGATATGAAATACCGTTCAGCTTCTGCGCTGATAAGAATCTCCCTGCCGCCACGCTGGCTCACGGAGAATAAAAAGGAAGATCTACCTTCAAAATCATTAAGCTGCTGACTGTATCTCTTTGGCTTGTCATTCTTTGTCTTATTTATTGTAGGTTTTGACAGATATGTTAAATAAAATATCATTAAGTTACTTTTAGATTTTTTTTTATAGATTTTATACTGCTGTTAAAGTGGTGTGTTTAGTCGAAACGGACAATTTAGCGGCGCTGGGGAAATTTGGGTGCCGCCGTAGTCACGGTGGGAAATTCTAGCTACAGCCAGAAATTTGGGCATGGGGGGGAAGGGGGGGGGGAAGCAGGAAATTTGGGCGCATGAGGCAGGTGGACGAAAAGGGCGCCGCCATTCACTCCCATAATAAATATCGTTTAAATCGGCGCCCAACAGGAAAAAAGGGCGCCGGAGAAAAATAACGTTTTAAAAGCGGCGCCCGGAGACTTTTAATGTTTTATAACTGTTTCTCATGATTACACATTATTTAATGATTTATAATTTTTAAAACATTATTTTTAAACGAAAAACAGTACAATATTTTTAAAAACATTACTTTTAAACGAAATACCGTACAATTTTTTTTTTATTTATTTATTTTTTTTTTTTTTTTTCATTTTTAAACGAAAAACCGCACCATATTTTTTAAAAACGTTATTAATGCTTATCACAGGGGGGTCTTAGGTTTAGGCACCAACAGGGGGGTCTTAGGGTTAGGCACCAACAGGGGGGTCTTAGGGTTAGGCACCAACAGGGGGGTCTTAGGGTTAGGCACCACCAGGGGGGTCTTAGGGTTAGGCACCAACAGGGGGGTCTTAGGGTTAGGCACCAACAGGGGGGTCTAGGGGTTAGGGATAGGTACAGGGAGGGTTCTGTGTGAGAGTAGGGTTAGGTATAGCTTTAGTAAAATTCTTATTAATGTTTTATAAAACGTTATTAGAAATTTCAATTTTTAAACAGGGAAGATTAACATTTTTAAAATTGCCGATTTTATACACATTATTTAATGATTTATAACTTTATAAAACATTATTTTTAAACGAAATATAACACAATTTTTTTTAAACGTTATTCATGATTATCTTTTAAAACCCTGCGCCCTTTTTTCCCGGCGCCCTTTTTTAACGTACGCGAAGGGGGGCACCCAGAAAGAAATAGTTGGTGTCAGTGGTGCTGGTGAATATAGCACACAGTACCCCCCCCCCCCCCCCCAACCCTTTGTGGAGGAGGCCTAAGATTCATGTTGGTCAAGGTACAATCTTCCTGTCTCCGCGGATGTTAAAGGTAGTGGGCATACATTAAAAATTGCCACAAAAAAGGGGCATGTAATACAGTGGTTAGTAGAACAGTGGTAATTTTACTGATAGTCTACTACTTTCTTACAGTAGCAATAAAAAGTATGTGAACCCTTTGGAATTACGGTATATGTATTTCTGCACACATTGTTCCTAAAATGTGACCTGATCTTCATCTAAGTCACAACAATAGACAATCACAGTCTGCTTAAAGCGGAACTGTAGATTGCTAATAAACACATTGTTTCACTTACCTGGGGCTTCCCCAAGCCCCCAGCAGCCATCCTGTGCCGCGCCGCTCCTCAATGAGTCTCTGCTCGCCCCCCGCCAGCTAGTTTCGGTTTCGCCGCCGGGACACTGTGCCTGCGCGGCTCTGGCCACGCGTATCGTTTCTTTGCGTTCCCCGCAATTGCAGAGGGGAACGCAAAGAAAGGTTACGCTTGGCCAGAGCTGCGCAGGCCTCGACTTACAAGTTGAGGTACGGGACCGAGCGGTGGCGGGAGAACGGAGACTCGTTGAGGAGCGGCGCGGGACAGGACAGCTGCTGGGGGCTTGGGGAAGCCCCAGGTAAGTGAAACAAGGTGTTTATTTTAAATCTACAGTTCCGCTTGAAATTAATACCACACAAATAATTAAATGTTTCCATGTTTTTATTGAACACACCATGTAAACATTCACAGAGCAGGTGGAAAAAGTATGTGAACCCCTAGACTAATCAGTCCAAACGATAAAAAGAGTAGCACTCAATTATATGGGATAAGGGTGCCCAAGTCTCAAAGGATCCTCACACCTTTGGATCCAAATCCGGTATACACAAGGAGATGGAGGCTGGCACATCCAAAAATAGAGAATCTCTTTTATTGAAACATCAAGTTAAAATCTGTGGTAATACAGCGACAGCCCGCTGTTTCAGGTCTCCAGCCTTTCCTCAAGCTGTTTCAACCACACATTAGAAATCAAGTGACAACATATTTATAATGAACACCCTCAATCACACCCAATCATTTTGAATTTCAAGCAGCCAATCCGTTTACCTGTACAGACTCGTGGACCTGATGGAAGACTGCAGCCCTTTCCAAAAGATACACCTACTACGTACTCCAAGCCTGGGCGCTGTGGCAACCACCACTCACAGACACTTCCCATTGGCTCCTCATTTGCTGCGGCCGGAACAGGTGACTCCACGCCGGGTGACGTCACCAGTCAAAGCGCTGCGAGGGGTCCGTTCACTAGTCCTGCGCAAACCTAGTGCGCAATGGACATAACACGTTCCTGGATACCGCCCACAGGGCGGAAACTCCCTGACGTCCCATGTAAACAAAACGTAGCGGTATCCAGGAACGTGTTATGTCCATTGCGCACTAGGTTTGCGCAGGACTAGTGAACGGACCCCTCGCGGCGCTTTGACTGGTGACGTCACCCGGCGTGGAGTCACCTGTTCCGGTCGCAGCAAATGAGGAGCCAATGGGAAGTGTCTGTGAGCGGTGGTTGCCACAGCGCCCAGGCTTGGAGTACGTAGTAGGTGTATCTTTTGGAAAGGGCTGCAGTCTTCCATCAGGTCCACGAGTCTGTACAGGTAAACGGATTGGCTGCTTGAAATTCAAAATGATTGGGTGTGATTGAGGGTGTTCATTATAAATATGATGTCACTTGATTTCTAATGTGTGGTTGAAACAGCTTGAGGAAAGGCTGGAGACCTGAAACAGCGGGCTGTCGCTGTATTACCACAGATTTTAACTTGATGTTTCAATAAAAGAGCTTTTCTATTTTTGGATGTGCCAGCCTCCATCTCCTTGTGTAACCCCTAGACTAATGACATCTCCGAGAGCTAATTGGAGTGAGGTGTTGGCCAGCTAGACTCTAGTTAATGAAATGATACAGGGGACTATACTTCAGATCAGGTGTTTTTGTAGCTATACTAGTTATGGGTGTGAAGATCATAATGGTCACACTTACTTTATGACCCTTGTAAGATGGTCCTCAAGGCTATGCGGGTCACCAAGGGGAGGCAGAGGAAGGGGTGTGAACATTGGGGTGGGGGGAAGACATGAAAGTTTTGCTGGGAGGCCCCATGAATTGTAGTTGCACCTCTGATTTACAGCCCTTGATTTTTGTTTCTTCAAGCTGCTTATCCGGTTGTCTAGGACCAATCTTCGAATCATGACAAGCTCACAATTAGGGTCTCCTATGGGACCCAAGAGCAGTTGTGCGCCCGGATCTTCCTCAACCTGCCGTCTGTGACAGCCAATCACTTATTCTTCAAGAAGAAGAAACCGGTTTTGGATACGGAGCTTGGAGGGAAGTTCTGTTCAGAAGTCCACCTTGAATAACGTGGAGTAACTTCTTCACAGGAAGTGACATCACTGGTCACAGGATCCTGCAGGAGAAGCATCTGTGGGGGATAATGCTCTTCCTGCACACATTTTATTTGCTGTCTGTATTTGTATGTTCCTATACAATTTTCACATAAAAACAATCAAAATAACTCAGTGGTGCGCCATGTTTTTATTATTACAACAGCTAAAAATATTGTTTAGTATGAGTAATGCTGTGAATCCACTTCTTTATCATTATTTTACGTTTTTTAGCTATAGCCGGGGCCGGTTCTCTCATGAGGCAAGGTGAAAAATTTGCATCAGCCAGCAGAGATTACAGGGGCCGCATGTTTGTACTGTGTTTACACTACCAGCATGCAGTCAGAGTAGGAGGAGAAGCGAGATGCTCCGACTCACAGGTACAGCCAGCCAGTGAGCTATTGTGTTGAGCTGCAGCATGTCATGTGAGAACATTTAATTGAAGCAGAGCAAATTTTCGGTTGCTGTGCGATCGTTCCAAATCGGGGGGAGGCGCATCCTCACAAGTTTGCCTCAGGCAGCAAAAAGTCTAGAGCCGGCCCTAGCTATAGCTGTTTGGCTGCTTCGTGGAAGGTGCTGTCGCCAAGCCTGCGTCAGGCACAAACAGATATATATTCAAATAAACTGACTGATGTAAGCACCTCGACCTGCAGCTCCTCACCACCTGCGCCTCACATCTGCTAGCAGTTCACTGGAGTTTATATCCGAATTGCTGTACATGTCATTGCTTTTACTGGCTGCAGCCGTTATCTCACAGCCTGCTTTCCAAGGACCCTGCTGACAGAGGCTTTCCGCACCTGTCCATCCGCTACTGTCTAAGCCAAAGAGTCTTCCCCTGGTTTCCCGCTCTGTATGCAAAAATATGACTATTGTCCGCTCTTAGGTCCATTCCTGTCCATTCCTGTCCTCTGAGGTCCATTCCTGTCCTACATGACGCACATGACATCACAGCTTCTTCATACTTATTCCAGGATAAAAAGGTCATCATGATAGCAGGTGTCCTCATCCATAGCAATATCATGACCCACAGTATGTGTAGCCACTGGGGCCCAAAGCTGAGGGGAAAAAGAGCTGCCTTCCTCTGATGATTTGGAGGAGGTGTTCCATTAAAGAGACACTGAAGCGAAAAAAAAAAATATGATATAATGATTTGTATGTGTAGTACAGCTAAGAAATAAAACATCAGGTGCAGAGACACAAGTCTAATATTGTTTCCAGTACAGGAAGAGTTAAGAAACCCCAGCTGTTATCTATGCAAAAGAGCAATTGAGCTCCACTACTTTCAAAGTTGCAGAGAGCTCTGTCTTCTGAAGCTTGTTATCTCAACTGTCAGTTACGCTATTTTTCTTTTTCTCTCCAGAGGACAGGTCAAAAGTTCACTGGCCTGCTCTGTAAAATCATTTAGAATGCTGAGTAGAGTGTAAACTGCAAATATTAGAGAATGATGCAATGTTATAAAAACACTATATAACTAAAAATAAAAATATGAGAATATTTTCTTTGCTACTAATGTTCTAGTACTTATCCGTACCACACAACCAATTCATTATATCACATTTTTTTTTCCCGCTTCAGTGTCTTTTTAAAGAGGAAGTAAAGTGAGAATAGCATGCTTGTTTTTTTACAATTCATTTATAAATGATGTAGTCAGTATTTGCCCATTGTAAAATCTTTCCTCTCCCTGATCAACATTCTGGCATTTATCACAGGTGACATATTTAGTCCTGTCAGGTGCAGCTCTGCAGAATGTTTGTTTCTGAGAATTCCGAAGCCAATGAGAATTATGCCTGGTACTGCTTAGAGGAAGGGGGGAAGGGGTTTAAGTCACAGTGTTTACTATATGGAGAGCTGCCTTGGCAGAGCTCTCCTGCAGTCTATTCACAGTTGCTGATAAGAACTGATTAGACAGGTTTATCTGCCTAAACAAACACAGAACACAGAGAAGTGACTTTCTTCAGCAAATATATGTGAAATAAAGATATTTTATTGTCTGCTGTGCAAAAGTTTGTGTCCCTTTTAAGTAAACTAAAGATGAACTATAAAGCCTGGTACACTGCTTTACTGTTTCATATCTTAACTGAACATATTGCTAGTCAAACAGGTGGTGCTCTTCAAAACAAGATTTCCTTTTGTAACCTTATATAATAAAACCCCTGTGCCTCTGCATCCCCCTCTGTCCCTGTGTCCCTGCTTCCAGACCTGACAGTTAGCTGTTATTTCCCACAATGCAATGAGGTTCACAGACAGCATTTTCCAATTGCCAAGCAAGCAACATCTCCCTGTGTGCATATACTTCAGACAGCAGTGGGGGGCGGGCGAGCAGGATATGTCTGTGCTTGCGTTTGGAGGGGGGGGGGGGGTCGGGGGGAGGATGGTGGTAGCGGCCGGGCGAGCCTTTTCACCAGTGTTTAATATTTTCCTGATTAAAGAAATCAGAAGTTTATTTTGTAAAAGAAATACCAAGTTATTTTTTGAATTTATCTTAACTGATAAACAAAAAAAAATCTGTAGATATGATTAATAGTTGACCCAGCTTTCCATATGTAAGACGGCCTCGGTGAAGGTATAACTGAGCGTCAATCACCAGGGGCTGAGTAGGCGTAATATGTATTCTTGGTAATGACCTCACAAGTAGCATCACTAATAACCCATTAACTACTTCAACTGTTTCCAACACAAAATAACTATTATCTAACCCATTAGATCACAAAAGGAAAATGGCATGTTTGGAGGCATAGATTATACCCAGTGGTTCGCAGATGTAATTGTTTCCAGGATTACTGGAGAACGCATTAAAAAAAAAATAGAAAATGATGCTGACCTAAATGGGAAACCTGAATTGCTCTGAGTTCTGCAAATGTGAGGATGTGGAAAGTTTATGTCTAAAGAAGTGCAAGCCTTAACCACTTCAGTACCAGCAGTCTCTGGCCCCTTAAAGAGAACTTGTACAAAAAAAAGCCCTCTGGGGGATGCTTACCTCAGGGTCCCAATGAGGCTTCCCCTTCCTCTGTAGCTTCGGGCAATCCAGCAATGGCTTCACAGAAACCTACCCCGACAAGGGTGCGCTGACGCAGGCTAAATTTACTTCTCCGCGGTCCTGCGCAGTCGCAGTAGCGGCTCTTAGTTCGGGTAAGGTGAAAATAGCCAAACGCAATCGTATCCGCTCTACTGCACAGACACAAAGGACTCGCGCCTGCGCAGTAGAGCCGATCCGATTTGGTTCGGCTATTTCCCCCTTAATCCAGAATTGTGCTAGGTAAATATTTACCTCTCCGCAGTTCGGGGGGCTGAAGCGCTGGATTGCCAGGACACCAGGGGACGGGGGAAGCCTCGTTAGGATCCGGAGGCTTCCCCCTCCTGAGGTAAGTATTCCCCAGAGGTTTTTTTTTTTTCATTACAGATTTTCTTTAAGAGCCAGAGACCGTTGGTACAAAAACAGAGCTCACCAACGTCACACGGCACACACCGGTCGCTCTCGCCACTTGCTCTGCCATCGCTATGAAGGCAGATCTCTGTGAGATAGTCAGGAGCTGATTCCATTGGCAGTAGCATTGCGCAGGTGCAGAACGCTCCCAGCGTCAGGAGCGCGATGTGGCCAGGCCATACATGCACAGTTGGCCCCAGACCGGCGGACTTACCGGAGCCAATTGCAGATGAATGGATAGGTGGCAGAGGACGTTGTGGGAGCGATCAGGCTGGAGGGGGCTGGAGGAAGCCCCAGATATGTATAAATGTAATCACCTGCCCCATCTGAGATTTACTTTAAATGCATATGGGCCAAATGTGAAAGTGGTCCTTTGATTAAAACGGTAGTGGGTTAAAAAAAAGGAAAAAAAAAAGCAGATACTTACCGTTGGAGAGGAAAGGCTCTGGGTTTCTCTCTGTTTTTAACCAACTTGTTGTAAAAACTGCCGCGGTTCACTTTCACTTCACACAGTTGGAGTGCACTGCGCCAGGCCATGTGTATCTCATACTGCACCTGCGCAGAACGCTCCTGGCTACAGGAATGTATAGAAGGATACACGTGGCCAGGGCGCACTGGGCGTCGACTTAGAAGTCAGCTTCCACTGCGTGGAGAAAAGTGAGCCGCGGCGGGGGAACGGAGGATCGGTCCAGGGCAGCGTGGGAACAGGGTGGCTGCAGGGGGCTGGATAAAGCCCCAGGTAAGTGAAACTCTTTTTTTTTTTTTAGGTTTTCTATTTTTTTTAGGTTATTTCAGTTGCGCTTTAAGTCGATCAACTCTAACACAAATACTTGGAGGTTTTGCCTGTCCTTATTGGCATACTTGCATCAGGAGAGGCACTTGGAAAAGTACAACAGCCCAACCTTGCAGCTAAGGAACCGCTATCTCTATTAGCATTCTTAGAACAAGGTCAAGATTCCAGTGTCTCTAGCTCTCTAATTACAGGTGAACTGTAATGAATGATAACAGCATCAGGAGTATCATTAATAATGACGTGAAGTGTATGGCGAGAAGGTGAGAAGAATGTTTTGCGCCGCATACAGCGGGACAGCATGATATAAATTACGTCTCGGTCCGCGGCTGGGCCAGCCTTGGTAGCCTCGTTCAGACGGTACTGTAAAGTGACCAGGAAAGCCCACCGCAACAGGCCTATGAATTACAGTCCTAAATTTACTCTTCGCTCTTGACACAGGTTCTTCCTCTTTGTCATTTTTATAGACGTGATGGATAAGTCCGGTATCGGCAGGTCAGCGAGACACGGATAAAAATACACGCGTTGTTCACGTTCTTGTTCATTGTCTCCATTGCTGCTGTTTCATTAAGGGACGCCACCAGTAAATGCTGCTTTCATTGATTCGGCTACTTAGGAAAAGACAAGTGGAAATTAATCTTACCACTGAAAGGGTGTCAATGAGGGCAGAGGTGTTCCCGGGAGCACATGTCGTTAGAGTGTTCTACAAATGGAAATGCAAAGACGGCCGGTCACCTCTGCCCTGCTGATGATGATGGATAAATACACAAGAGACCATTTAACGCAAGAGAGGCGCGGTGGGCGGTGGTGATGTAGTGTTCAAGCGCTCAATCATGGCGAGGATTCACAAAAAATAATAAAGTAACTTCTTGTAGTGAGATGGTTGAAGTAAACATATTATCATTTCACTGTTCAGTCCCTTTATGAATCATCGCCAGATTAGACTTTCTAGTATGCTCATTTGGATTTTGCGGAATTGAAATTTCCGCATTTCCGATTGGAAATTGGCCTTTCCCTTCGGAAACGGATTTCTGCAGAAATTCCACATCAGTGGTGCTCAGCAGAGCTCGAATATTCGAGTAGCTCGAATATTCGAGCTCTTTTTCAGCTATTCGAGCTCGGTATTCGAGCTCCGAATAGCTGGAGCTATTCGAATGGGCTATTCGAGTGAACTCGAATAGCCCATTCACTATTCGCGCTATTCGAGCTAACAGCGCTATTCGAGCTCGAATACCGAGCTCGAATAGCGTCATAGCCCAGATTGATGTCCTTAGAGCCAATCAGAGGGCTCCCAGGCCCTCTGACGGCAGCCAATCACTGAGGGGGACCCTGGCCAGCCCCTACCCTATAAATAGCGGCAGGCATGTTACGTTTCTCCATCCTTGCCCGACTTTGCACAGAGAGAGATCTGCTCCTTTGTGCGTTGGCTTAGCAAGAGCTTTATTGTGGTCATTTACCTAGCGTTTTTGCTCACATACACCTCCTATATACACCTATATTGTTGTTAGTTAGATAGACATTGTATTTTAGTTAGTAGCTTTTGTGTTACATAGAGAGAGACTCAGACAGCTGCTGCAGGCTTACAGCTTTAGGCCTCAGGGCCTTGCCTGTGTGGGCAGCTGTTCTCTCCTGTCCTCTGTTTATTTCTCATCTATACCAGTATTTCTGCTGTCCTTTAGTACTGATTGATTGTATTTTGTATTGTAGTTATATACTGTAACTGTACTAGGACACTCACTCAGTCACTGTTCATAGGCTACTAGCTCCTGCGTGTGCGTGCACTCACTGTCTGTGTACTGTACACACACTCTATTTCCTTCTGAATAGTTATATACTGTAACTGTACTAGGACACTCACTGACTGTCACTGTTCATAGGCTAGCTCCTGCGTGTGCGTGCACTCACTGTCTGTGTACTGTAGTGTACACACACTCTATTTCCTTCTGAATAGTTATATACTGTAACTGTACTAGGACACTCACTCACTGACACTGTTCATAGGCTACTAGCTCCTGCGTGTGCGTGCACTCACTGTCTGTGTACTGTAGTGTACACACACTCTATTTCCTTCTGAATAGTTATATACTGTAACTGTACTAGGACACTCACTGTCACTGTTCATAGGCTACTAGCTCCTGCGTGTGCGTGCACTCACTGTCTGTGTAGTGTACACACACTCTATTTCCTTCTGAATAGTTATATACTGTAACTGTACTAGGACACTCACTGTCACTGTTCATAGGCTACTAGCTCCTGCGTGTGCGTGCACTCACTGTCTGTGTACTGTACACACACTCTATTTCCTTCTGAATAGTTATATACTGTAACTGTACTAGGACACTCACTGTCACTGTTCATAGGCTACTAGCTCCTGCGCGTGCGTGCACTCACTGTCTGTGTACTGTACACACACTCTATTTCCTTCTGAATAGTTATATACTGTAACTGTACTAGGACACTCACTCACTGACACTGTTCATAGGCTACTAGCTCCTGCGTGTGCGTGCACTCACTGTCTGTGTACTGTAGTGTACACACACTCTATTTCCTTCTGAATAGTTGTATACTGTAACTGTACTAGGACACTCACTGTCACTGTTCATAGGCTACTAGCTCCTGCGTGTGCGTGCACTCACTGTCTGTGTAGTGTACACACACTCTATTTCCTTCTGAATAGTTATATACTGTAACTGTACTAGGACACTCACTCACTGACACTGTTCATAGGCTACTAGCTCCTGCGTGTGCGTGCACTCACTGTCTGTGTACTGTAGTGTACACACACTCTATTTCCTTCTGAATAGTTATATACTGTAACTGTACTAGGACACTCACTGTCACTGTTCATAGGCTACTAGCTCCTGCGTGTGCGTGCACTCACTGTCTGTGTACTGTACACACACTCTATTTCCTTCTGATTACTGATTGATTATTGTAATTTCTGGTTGTACTTACTGTTACTACTTACTGTACTAGTAGGGACACTCAGTCACTGTTCATAGGCTAGCTCCTGCGTGTGCGTGCACTCACTCACTGTCTGTGTACACACACTCTATTTCCTTGTGATTATTACTACTGATTATTGTAACTTCTAGTTGTACTTACTGACTCTGTTACTACTTACTTACTGTACTAGACACTCACTCAGTCACCTCGCCCACCAACCCAATCAATTAAAGTACCCCACTTTTCACCCGCCCTTTTAAAAAACTTTTTTGTTTACGCCCAAAACATCGAAGATGTCTGGAAGTGGCAGCCAGCGCGGTCTGGGCAAGGGGAAGGGCAGCAAGGGAATCAGGAGGAGAGGGAGCAGCATTGTGGCAGGCCGCGGCCGCGCCACCACGCACAGTTCCGCAGCAGCAGCGTCAGTGGCTAACATTCCTCCCATAGCCACTGGCCGTGGACGCCTTGGGCGCCGCCCAGCAGGAGCATCTGCAACTCACGCTGCAGAGACACAGCAGCAGCAGCGTGTAGCACCTGCTCCGATTTTCCTCCAGCCGGGTCGGAAACGTCCCATTGTGTACACACACTCCCATTGTGTACACACACTCTATTTCCTTCTGAATAGTTATATACTGTAACTGTACTAGGACACTCACTCACTGACACTGTTCATAGGCTACTAGCTCCTGCGTGTGCGTGCACTCACTGTCTGTGTACTGTAGTGTACACACACTCTATTTCCTTCTGAATAGTTATATACTGTAACTGTACTAGGACACTCACTGTCACTGTTCATAGGCTACTAGTTCCTGCGTGTGCGTGCACTCACTGTCTGTGTAGTGTACACACACTCTATTTCCTTCTGAATAGTTATATACTGTAACTGTACTAGGACACTCACTGTCACTGTTCATAGGCTACTAGCTCCTGCGTGTGCGTGCACTCACTGTCTGTGTACTGTACACACACTCTATTTCCTTCTGAATAGTTATATACTGTAACTGTACTAGGACACTCACTGTCACTGTTCATAGGCTACTAGCTCCTGCGTGTGCGTGCACTCACTGTCTGTGTACTGTACACACACTCTATTTCCTTCTGAATAGTTATATACTGTAACTGTACTAGGACACTCACTCACTGACACTGTTCATAGGCTACTAGCTCCTGCGTGTGCGTGCACTCACTGTCTGTGTACTGTAGTGTACACACACTCTATTTCCTTCTGAATAGTTATATACTGTAACTGTACTAGGACACTCACTGTCACTGTTCATAGGCTACTAGCTCCTGCGTGTGCGTGCACTCACTGTCTGTGTAATGTACACACACTCTATTTCCTTCTGAATAGTTATATACTGTAACTGTACTAGGACACTCACTCACTGACACTGTTCATAGGCTACTAGCTCCTGCGTGTGCGTGCACTCACTGTCTGTGTACTGTAGTGTACACACACTCTATTTCCTTCTGAATAGTTATATACTGTAACTGTACTAGGACACTCACTGTCACTGTTCATAGGCTACTAGCTCCTGCGTGTGCGTGCACTCACTGTCTGTGTACTGTACACACACTCTATTTCCTTCTGATTACTGATTGATTATTGTAATTTCTGGTTTTACTTACTGTTACTACTTACTGTACTAGTAGGGACACTCAGTCACTGTTCATAGGCTAGCTCCTGCGTGTGCGTGCACTCACTCACTGTCTGTGAACACACTCTATTTCCTTGTGATTATTACTACTGATTATTGTAACTTCTAGTTGTACTTACTGACTCTGTTACTACTTACTTACTGTACTAGACACTCACTCAGTCACCTCGCCCACCAACCCACTCCATTAAAGTACCCCACTTTTCACCCGCCCTTTTAAAAAAACTTTTGTGTTTACGCCCAAAACATCGAAGATGTCTGGAAGTGGCAGCCAGCGCGGTCTGGGCAAGGGGCAGGGCAGCAAGGGAATCAGGAGGAGAGGGAGCAGCATTGTGGCAAGCCGCGGGCGCGGCCGCGCCACCATGCACAGTTCCGCAGCAGCAGCAGCGTCAGTGGCTAACATTCCTCCTATAGCCACTGGCCGTGGACGCCTTGGGCGCCGCCCAGCAGGAGCATCTGCAACTCACGCTGCAGAGACACAGCAGCTGCAGCGTGTAGCACCTGCTCCGATTTTCCTCCAGCCGGGTCGGAAACGTCCCATTGAAGAAAAGGATGCAGACACTGTGGTGCAACTGATGACGGAGGATGAGCAGCCCGCCATCAGCTCTGCATCCGAGGCCTCCACCCTCACCACCACCACCACCACCCCTGTTTGCAGCAGCCGCCCAGCAGGGCCTGGGGAGGAGGCCAGTTCACCGTCAGTCGCCGACCTGTCACTCAGCACTCTTTTGACCCCAGGCATGATGAGTCAATTGTCTGCTGTTGTTGGCGATTTGGAGGAGGAGATGCTGATGGGCACTTTGGGGGATGAGGGATTGGACAGCAAGACTGTGGCGACAGTCAAGCAGCCCATCCATGCATCAGGAGAGGAGTTTGGGGGGTCATCATCCCAGCAGGACATGTTTCAGGAGGGGGAGGATGATGATGACACGGTGACAGACAGAGACTGGGTGCCACCAGCTCCAGGGGATGTCGTCATCAGCAGCTCTGAGGAGGAGGAGGAGGATGCGCTTGTGGGCCTTGCAAGGAGGCGCATCATTGCAAGCATTGGCAGCAGTAGGCAGGTCCCCCAGCCTGCTGGTGTCTAAGGCTCAGCAGCAGCAGCAGCAGCAGCATCTGCCAGTACCACCACCAGCCGCACCCAAGCCCCCCTCCCCCCCAACCACCACAGGGAGACAGGCAGCAGCGGTTCCATGCCGTAGGGGGTTGTTTTTGTCACCAATCTGGCGCTTTTTCACCATGCCCACAGTGTACAGCAAGTACGCCACTTGCAACCACTGTCAGCGGAAGTTGAGCAGAGATGCAGACCCCTTAAAGTTCAGCACCAGCTCGCTCATCAACCACCTTGCTGCGAAACATTTCCACCAGCATGAGGAGTTCCAGAGGCTGAAGGCATCTGGTGCTGGCAGTGGCACCACACCCATCACTGCACAGCCTTCAGCAGCAGCAGCAGCAACAGCAGCCACCCGCCCTCCTCCTCCTCCAGCAGCACCAGCAGGAGTGCGGAAACGCACTGCTCCTCCCCCCTCTGCAACTCCTGCCGCCGACACTGAGGCCTGTTCTGGCAGCCAGTCCTCAGTGGCCTTCTCTGCTGTGTCTGCTGATTCCCGTGCCAGCAAAAGGCCACGCCAGAGCTTTTTGAGCGAGTCCTTCCAGGGGGTGGTTAGGGCTCTGCCTCCCAGCAGCCATCGCGTGCGGCAGCTGAACGGCTTGCTGGCACGGGCCATGTGCTCCCAACTCCTGCGGCACATGCTCGTGCAGGAGGGGAGCGACATTCGTGCGCTGCTTGCTTGTGCAGCCCCAGACTGGCAGCTCCCCAGCAGACACTTCTTCGCCCGCAAGGCCATTCCTGCACTGCACCGCTTTGTGATGGCCAATGTGGAGCGAGGGCTGGAGCACGCGGTTGGTGAAAGGGTCCACGTCACCATGGACTCCTGGAGCAGCCGCTTCGGGACAGGCCGCTACCTGTCCTTCACTGTCCACTGGGTCAGCTTGGTGGAAGGGGGTGAGGATGGGAGAGCAGCAGCGGGCACAGCAGCAGCAGCAACACAGTGGGTGGTGCCACCCCGCAGGGTCGGGGGAACTGCAGCAGGTTCCTCCGATCCTCTGCCATCCTCCGGCACACCTGGCCAAACCCCCCGCCTCAGCAGCAGCGTGAAGGCCCGCCACTGCCAAGCGCTGCTGCACTTGGTCAGCCTTGGGAAGACCAAGCTGACGGCAACCCATGTGTTGGCCAAACTCCAGGAGCAGGAGAGGATTTGGCTGACCCCCAGAGGCCTCAGAGTCTGAGAGGTGGTGGCCGACAATGGGGCCAATCTGGTTGCCGCAATAGACAGGGGAAACCTGACCCACATCCCCTGTCTTGCCCACGTGGTGAACCTGGTGGTGCAGAAGTTCTTGCGCACCTACCAGGGGATGGGCGAACTGCTGGAAACGGCAAGGAACGTTGTGCGTCACTTCCGGCGCTCGGCTGCAGCCTGTGCGAGCCTGGAAGACGTGCAAAAGGAGCTGGAGCTGCCACGCCATCGGCTGATCCTTGACGTTCCGACTCGCTGGAACTCCACCCTGGCGCTGTTGGAGCGTCTGGTTGAACAGAAGCACGCTGTCAACCAGTACCTTGCCCTGGCCACTGTTTCCGCCGCTCAGAGAAAGGACAAGACCAGCAACATCCCGTCCATCGTCCCCGATGATGACTGGAGGCACATGCAGCAGGTGTGCTTAGTGCTGGCTCCCTTTCTGCAGGCCACTAACATGGTGAGCAGGGACCATGCTATGGTCTGCGAGTGGGTGCCCCTGGTTTGTCTGCTGAACAGGGCCCTCGATGCTTTGCTGGAACAGGGAGCGGCAGCCTTGGACCAGCAGGAGCGGCAAGCAGCTGCACAGTCCACCTCTGAGGGGGAGGAGGAGGAGGACTTGGTGGAGGTCCCTGACCTTGCTGCTGATGAGGGGGATCAGCACAGCACAGCTGAGTTGGTGCGGGGGTGGAGAGAGGATGAGGCGGCAGAGGAGGAGGATGAGGAGGACAGCACTGCTGTCGATGTGCCAGCAGACGTGGCCCGCCTCTTCCCAATGGCAGCGCACATGCTGACGTGCCTGCGCAGGGACCCCAGGGTGATCCAGATGAAGCAGAGGGAGGACATCTGGATCAGCATGATGTTGGACCCGCGCCTCAAGGGGAAGTTGAGCCAGTTCCTGCCGCCTGCAGGAGGAGACCCAGCGCAACAAACAAGGAGCTTGCAGCAGGCCCTTGTTGAGCGCTTGGAGGAAGCCTTCCCCCAGCCTTCCACCCCCACTGTCCAGCCAGCACAGAGGCAGCAGCAGGTGCCTGCATCCAGCAGCAAGCGCCCCACAGACCTGCTGTCTCTCAGCCACGAGCTCTACAGGACTGTAGAGGCTCCGGCAGCAGTGACTAGAGAGGAGGTGCATGCAGCAGCATCCTCCTCCGGTCACAGCCAGCGCCTGACCCGCATGGTGGCTGACTACATGGGGTCCTACAGCGGGCTTGACAGCGATTCCCCTGTTGATCCCATGGAGTATTGGGTCAAGCGCCTGGAGATCTGGAGCGAGCTGGCGCAGTGCGCCCTGGAAGTGCTGTCCTGCCCCCCTTCCAGCGTGCTGTCCGAGCGCTGCTTCAGTGCAGCTGGTGGCGTGGTCACCGAGAAACGCTCACGTCTGTCTCACAAGTCTGTGGACAGACTGACGTTTCTCAAGATGAACCAGGCGTGGGTGGAAGGCGAGTTCCTGGCCCCTGTTGTCGGCGAGAGGGGGACATGAACTGGCTGCCGGAACTTAGAACCATCGTTAATGTGCCTTACCACCCTTTACCACCTCCTGGCTCCTGCTCACTAAGCCAGCCTGGTTCACTTTGAGTATTACGTCGCCTGCAGCCACACATTTTACAACTACAGTGGGCTGCTGTGTACTGCCCTTCTGCTGTCTGTCTGTGTTTCCCACTGCCAGGGTACACAGATTTACATTCTGCTGCCACTCTGCCACCAGCTATTACGTCAAAAAATAGCTATATCTGTGTAATTGGTTGTAAAACCAAAACTACAAAACCATAAAAAAAAAAAGGTTTAATTTTTCAGAGGTGCCCGGGTTGAAAACTGTGTTGTCCCAGTTGTGTATTGGACACGATGTGGGCTGCACGACCGCTGTCTGGGACCTCCTGTTGTGTTTATTTACAGCCCTGGTATCACCCGCTAGGTACCAGGGCTATTATGTCACGCTGCCTGCCTGCTGCCACACTCACACTACTCCTCCATTCCTCCTGCTGCTGCTGCTGTCTGTCTGTGTTTCCCATTGCCAGGGTACACAGAATTACATTCTGCTGCCACTCTGCCACCAGCTATTACGTCAAACAATAGCTGCTCACATTACTCCTCCATTCCTCCTGCTGCTGCTGCTGTCGGTCTGTGTTTCCCACTGCCAGGGTACACAGAATTACATTCTGCTGCCACTCTGCCACCAGCTATTACGTCAAAAAATAGCTATATATCTGTGTAATTTGTTTTACAAACAAAACCAAAAAACCATAAAAAAAAAAAAAAGGTTTAATTTTTCAGAGGTGCCCGGGTTGAAAACTGTGTTGTCCCAGTTGTGTATTGGACACGATGTGGGCTGCACGACCGCTGTCTGGGACCTCCTGCCTGCTGTGTTTATTTACAGCCCTGGTATCACCGCTAGGTACCAGGGCTATTATGTCACGCTGCCTGCCTCATTGACTGCCTGCTGCCACACACTCATCCTCCTCCTCCTGCTGCTGAATTTACCTCCTGCTGTCTGTGTGTTTCCACTGCCAGGGAGCACATACAATGGCGCTTCCAACATGCGTGCGCCACCAGCTATTTGTTACGCTCAAAAATAGCTGCATTTCTTTAAAAAAAAAAATTGAAAAGAGAAATAAGTGAAGAAGAAGAAGACGATATAGAAAAAGAAGGAGAAGAAGAAGGAGGAGAAGAAGAAGAAGAAGATGAAGAAGAAGGAGAAGAAGAAGAAGATGAAGAAGACGAAGAAGAAGATGAAGAAGAAGAAGAAGATGAAGAAGATGAAGAAGATGAAGAAGATCAAGAAGAAGAAGATGAAGAAGAAGAAGATGGAGAAGATGAAGAAGATGAAGAAGAAGAAGATGGAGAAGATGAAGAAGATGAAGAAGATGATGATGAAGAAGAAGAAGAAGATGAAGAAGAAGATGAAGAAGATCAAGAAGAAGAAGATGAAGAAGATGAAGAAGAAGAAGATGGAGAAGATGAAGAAGAAGAAGAAGATGAAGAAGATGAAGAAGAAGAAGATGAAGAAGATGAAGAAGAAGAAGAAGAAGAAGATGAAGAAGAAGAAGATGAAGAAGATAAAGAAGAAGATGAAGAAGATGAAGAAGATGAAGAAGAAGAAGATGAAGAAGAAGAAGATGAAGAAGAAGAAGAAGAAGATGATGATGAAGAAGATGAAGAAGATGAAGAAGACAATATAGAAGAAGAAGAAGAAGATATAGAAGAAGATATAGAAGAAGAAGATATAGAAGAAGATATAGAAGAAGAAGAAGAAGATATAGAAGATAAAGAAGAAGAAGAAGAAGAAGTATATACAGTACTGAACAAAATTCTGGACACAACTTCTCTTTCCACCTTTTTTTTTTTAAAGGAACATCCCCACATAATCACTTGCTGTTGTTACTTGGAAAAAAAGATGTTTCTTGCATCATTCACCCTCAAAACAAGTGTTGGAAGCTATTTAAGGCCAATTCGAATAGTCAGCTCGAATAATGAGCTCGAATACCGACTCGAATAGTGAGCTCGAAGTCCAAGGTCGAATCGAATAGTAAAAATTATTCGACTCGAATATTCGACTGACCTCGAATAATTTACTATTCGAATTCGACCAAACTCGAATTTTAAAAAGGGGTATTTGAGCACCACTGTTCCACATTACCGCAACTCCGTCATTTTAGCCCAATCACAGAACTCGGAAGTATTTAACCAATCAGAGAATGCAAAAATGGCCAAAAAAGACAAATTGTAAATAAAAATTGGAAGTTCGCTGAATCGGTGTTGGCAGAATCGGATTTTCCATGGGATTGTAAATCGGCATTTCTGACCATCCCTTCTTGTTACTAAACACGGCTTGTCTACATATCACAGTGAGGATTTATTCGCCAAATTCTGTACGAGAATAACCTCGCCGTTTCTTTTTTTTTTTTAAACAGCTTTACTCAAAAATTTGAAGAAATAACAGCGAATCACGTAATTAAATCCAAAATCCAATATCTTTCATATAAAGGCAATAAAGTCCGAGTATGAAAAGTTTCTTATAGTACAGAAGAGAAAAGATTTATCTAAAATGTTAGTTTTTGATAATGTCAAATTCAAAATGTAACAATAACAAAAACACATATACAACACTAGGGCCCATATTTCCTTCACTATTTCTCCTCAGTTTTCTCCTAGGTGATATTTTCACACCTTAAAAATTAAAATGTTATTTAAAGTGAACCTTCTCAGTAAAAAAAAAGAGCCTGTAGGGGATCCTTGGATCCTAATGATGCTTCCCCCCAGAAAGTACGCCAGGACGGGCTTGTCGCTGCACAGGTGCAGACTACTGCTCAGGCTCCTGATATAAAATAAGCCTGTTACACGCCTCGCACAGGCGCACCAGCGGCTTGCCGCTCGGCATTTGGCTGACATAACCAAGCTTAATCAGGTTCACTCTACCGCGCAGGCGCGAGCAGTCTGCGTCTGCGCAGTAGAGCGGACTGAACAGGCTTGGCTATGTCCCCCAAGCCGCTGGTGCAGCTGCGCACCTCGCCTGTGCCTTGCGTGACAGGCTTATTATGATTCTGAAGAGTTCAGGGGTCCCAGTGCAGAAACAGGGCTGAACAGGAGGATGAGAGAAGCCTCTTTAGGATCCAGAGGCTTCCCCTCCTTAGGGAGTGCTGTTACCATGATATGGGATGCCTAGAACTAGGAAGAAGGAAGGAGATGTTGCGCATGGAGATGAGTGAAAGCTTCAGATACGCACTCTGTGTGCGCACCCCTCACCTGCCACTCCCTGGCTAACAAACAATGGGGCTCTCTGGTTGCCTAAGTGGGGGGCTCTCTGGCTGCCTTGGTGGGGGGCTCTCTGGCTGCCTTAGTGGGGGGCTCTCTAGCTGCCTTAATGGGGGACTCTCTGGCTTCCTTAGTGGGGTCTCTATGGCTGCCTTAGTGGGGGTTCTCTGGCTGCCTTGGTGGGGGGCTCTCTGGCTGCCTTAGTGGGGGGCTCTCTGGGTGCCGTGAAGAGGGGCTTTCTAGCTGCCTTAGTGGGGGGCTCTCTAGCTGTCTTAGTGGGGGGCTCTCTGGGTGCCTTAGTGGGGGGCTCTCTGGCTGCCTTAGTGGGGGGCTCTCTAGCTTCCTTGGTGGGGGGCTCTCTGGCTTCCTTAGTAGGGGGCTCTTTAGCTGCCTTGGTGGGGGGCTCTCTGGCTGCCTTAGTTCGGGGGCTCCCGGACTGCCTTAGTGGGGGGCACCCTGGCTGGTTTAGTGGGGGGCTCCCTGGCTGCCATAGTAGGGAGGACTCACCAGCTGCCTTGGTGGAATTGCTCTTTGCTTACCTATATGGGGTGGTGGGGGTCTCTCTGGCTGCCTTAGTGCGGGCCTTTCTGGCTACCTAAACAAGGTCTCTCTGACTATGTACGGGGGGGGGGGGGGGGTTACAATACTGCGGCCTCTGGCTAGCTATATTGGGGGCTACCTAAAACCTAATACTAGGGTGCACCTCTGGCTAGTGGCTACTGCATCACAACAGTTCTCAGATTCTATGTGGGGAGGGTGTGCACTGGATACACCCTCGCCCTTGGAGCTCTATGGCCTAGAAACTGCCCTGGTTGCTGTTTAGGGGAATCTTGGTTTTATCTTAAAAATATCATTATAGTCACTCTGCTTATTAAGCTATCAGATGAAATAGACAGAACTCTCCCAGAAATTGCATTTTAACTCTCTGTATGTTGTGTAACTGCTGTCTTGGGTTTCTGTAAGAGAAAACACGTTGTTAGTGTGACTGGTATAGCGTGTCAGTTGTGTACATTGAGCTCCCCATCATTACTAGGCTCTCCGCATCAAACCCCGGTCTGCACAAATCACTTCACTTATCTCTGTTTGTATAGTGATTTCTACAGAACCGTTCTAATTCCAGCACCATCCTAATTGTGTAAAAACAGATCCCAAAGCAATTCTTTTCTATAGTTTTTTTTTTCTTCTTTTTTTGCCCTTTCATTTGCTTTCAATAGCTAAACACTTCTTTGTGTATTTTACTGCTAATTAAATATTCTAAACTTCTATCCGGATTATTGTCACCTATTTATTGGCTCATTGAGTTTATTACGTCTCTTTTTTTTTTTTTTTTTACATTTCCATCGGATCTCTTATAGTAATGCCTTGTAATAAAAATTAAAGAACAGGATAAAATGATAAAAGAGCATCTGTGTTCTGTTGCTCGGCTGCTCTGTCTCCTCCTGCTCTGCGTTTATGAGAGATCTGCAGTTTATTTCTGCTCAGTACAATACGCCATATGTCTGATCATCATTTCATATCCTCAGTGCAAGTTCAGAAGGAAATAAATGCCAATTTCTGTACATAGCTTGAGAAGGTCAATTCCAGCAGTGATGGGTGGTGAATGAACGTAATCTGCTTATTTCGATTAAGCAAAATTTCACATAAATTTCCACAATGGCGACCATATACGTAATTATGACTTGGCTAGTCGACTGATTTCATGTAATCCAATCCTAATTTTGCATAATTTTTTCTCAACGGATCTGTCAGAAACGGGGACAGGCAAAAATGGCGCACAGCGCCAATAGTGTCAGAATGGCGCTGCACTTCAAACGATATTTATCGTTTTATATGTTTTTTTTTTTGCAGGGATCGGGCTGGAGGAGAGGCAGCGGCCGGGCAGTAGGCTGGCAGCGGGGGTCGGGCTGGAGGAGAGGTAGCGGGCTGGCAGCGGGGGTCGGGCTGGAGAGGCAGCGGGGTGGAGGGAGTAGGATTAGGTAGCATGTGTATACATTACATTGTCCCGGCCCGGCGTTCGCTCCTCACTTCACAGCTTGCACGAGTCCTGCATCCAGCCAATCACCATGCGGCTTCAGTTTCCGCATGGTGATTGGCTGGATGCAGGACTCGTGCAAGCTGTGAAGTGAGGAGCGAACGCCGGTGTTCCAACATTTTAGCATACCCGACAGAATAGCATACAAATGCTACTGAGCATGTAATGTATACACATGCTACCTAATCCTACTCCCTCCACCCCGCTGCCTCTCCAGCCCGACCCCCGCTGCCAGCCCGCTACCTCTCCTCCAGCCCGACCCCCGCTGCCAGCCTACTGCCCGCTGCCTCTCCTCCAGCCCGACCCCCGCCTCTCCTCCTCCAATTTTTCAATGGCGCACTGTTCTGTTTTATAAAACGCTATTTACCGTTTTAATGTATTTACATTAAAACGGTAAATAGCGTTTTATGATCGGCAGAACGGTGCGCCATTTTTTACTCTGCGCCATTTTTGACTGGATGCGTCAGAAACAGTCTTATCAGTCTGCCGACAGCATGTACACACGTGCTACTGTCGGCAGAACGTCCGCCCAGCGGGAGGGTCTGGCGGACCCGCCGTCGTTTGCAAGAGTATTTCATGTGTAAGCGCCTTTAGAGAAAAGGTAAAGATTTCTCGTGGGAAAGAGGGTGTCAGCTACTGATTAGGATGAAGTTCCATCATTGGTTAAAATTCCTCTTTAACTTTAAAATAAAGAGAAAATACTTGGGCTGCCTGCGCTGAATGTCAGAGTATAGATTCCAAGTTAGTCAATAAATGCACTTTCTGGTTATCGTTGGTTCTGGAAATTGATAACTGGCTGCAAATTGAAATGAAAAGGTAATTTTCAGACACATAAAACTGCACATACATTTTTACAGCGCTGATACGTGTTTACAGGAGATTTTTTAACGACAGTAGGATTTCACTTTAATTGCATTGTACAATGCAGTGAGCTATGGCAGCAGGATGAGAGGCATTCATTACATTGGAGTCTCTACACTTCCGTACATCAGCGAGCAGCTCAGCAGAGAGGGGCCTTCCTTGCTGCATTAATAGATAATGTGTGCAGGAAGTCAGTACTGCACAGCATAGAATAGACAGCTTTGAAATCATTACAAAATAATAGGTCCATTACTATTCGTCCAGCAGACAAAGGGGGAGCAGTGGTTGTCATGGACACCACTATGTACAAAAAAATGCAAAATAACTGGTACACAGGCCCTTTAAATGTGCAGAGATAACCTCAGGCAATATCCATGAGGGAAGGCCAGTTGAAAACTTCAAAAGGTGCACAACAATTGTATACAACCACCACTCAAATGATCTGTATGCAAAAATTCTGTTTATTTGTAGAAAAAATAATGTGACCCCCATCCCACTAAAAACATGAACCCCCTAAAAACAAGATGTGGGCATCAACACCTAGGAGTACTCCTGGAAGCATGCACGCCATCATACCGCCACATACACACTCAGATTGGTCGGCCGACCTCGCTACTGTTGTATGTGACTAATAGCTATCAAGCATAGAATTGCAAGTTCCTGTAGGACTAACACAGTCTGGATATATTAAAATTCTCCAACGAGAGACTTCAGTGACTGTAACTTCAAAAGTCTCCACAATTGCACCACAGTGGCATTTTCTTGTAACTGGCAGCTGCTCATCGTGACTTCTTATGACAAAAACTGTCAGCAACAGCAGATAGCACACTCTTTAGTGAAAGTCTGCATACTTTACCGCCTTGAGACCGGCTTTCCTGAAGTGATCGAGCTTTCATAGCGATCTCTGCGGCATCCCGCAGGTAGCAGGTACCTGCTGTGTGATCCGGCTCGCTCACTGCCTCCCGGTTTTTCACGTGTATTTTTGGCGTGTGTCTTGCCTCTGTTCCAGGCTGTACATCCAGCCCATCATCTCCAAGCCTCGCCTTGGAGGATCACATTATTGATCAGGGTCTTTATAAATTCTTGTTGGAGGATTTTCCTTCTACTCTCACCCTGTACACTCTTCTGAAGATCCACAAGACTCTAGACAACTCCCCGGGTAGGCCTATAGATGCTGGAGTGGGTTCAATTTTTGTTCCGGTGGCCAAATTTATTGATTCAATTCTGCAGCCTATTGTAAGAAATGTTCCATCTTTCCTACGTGATACAGGAACTTTTTAGGAGAAATTGAGCCATCTTGAGGTTCGTGGGGATGATTTTTTGCTGGTCACCTTAGATGTTGAGAGTCTCTACACCTCCATCCCATATGATGGGGGTGTAGAGTCCATAGATTGGTATCTTATGAGGTGTACTGATCTGACCACTGGACAACGCAAATGTATTGTTTTTCTTTTGGAAATTTTGTTACGGTGTAATTATTTTGAATATGGAGGCGTTTACTATGTACAACAATGGGACACTGCCATGGGATCAATCGTGGCCCCCTCCTACGCAAATTTATTTATGGGCCTGAATGAGGAGGCATTTGTCTATACTAATGAGTTGTTCCACTGACACTCGGTTTGTTGGTGGCGTTTTATAGACAATATTTTTTGCGTATGGAGGGTGTCACGTGGTTTCTTGGAAACGTTTGTGTCCCAATTGCATGGGAGATGCCCCCATATTAGATTAACTATCCATTGTCACAATACACAAATGGCTTTTCTGGACACATTGGTGATGGTACAAGATGGTTGTTTTGTGACTGACTTATTTGTCAAGGAAACTGACAGAAACTCTGTCCTTCACTATAGGAGTTTTCACCCCAGATCAACTAGGGACAGTATTCCACATAGTCAACTCACACGGATAGACACAATAGTCAGCAATGAGGATGTTAGAGAGCTTAGGAGATCCCAGATGAGATGTAAATTTACATCCAGGTGTTATCCTGATTCTTGTTTTCAACCCAAAGAGAAAAACAGTAGGAGAAGATGGGGACAAAGAATTCCCATGGTCACCTCATACAATGTCTGCAGTGATTTGATTGCATGCATTATGAGAAAGCACTGGAAAATTTTAAGTAAGGGACTTCCGTTAGTCCCAGAACTTCGCTATCCCCCCATTATGTCATTTAGGAGGGCCCCCACCTTACATGACAAGCTCTTTAATGGGAGAGTGTCTTGGGACACCATTGGTAGATCGAGCACTTTCCCATGTCTGGGTTGTCACATGTGCAATTGCGTTATTCGTGGTAACACGTTTGCACACCCCTCACTGGGTACTAGCTACAAGGTACTGGGTTTTTTTTACCTGTGACTTCTCATTTGTGATATATCTGTTAAAGTGCCTCTGTGGCCTAGCCTATGTGGGCATGACTACACAATGCCTCAAGGATAGGATCTGTTCTCACAAGTCAGCTATTAGGAAGAAAGTGAGTGGTCAGTCAGTGGCAGAACATTTTGCCAGCGCTGGACATACAGTTTCACAGCTGAGGGCCATGGTAATAGATGGGTTGCCCCATAGTTGGAGAGGTGATTTTGGATACAGAAATTAGGGACGATGGGCAATGGTGGACTTAATCGTGAATATGATCTGGGCTTCTGTATTTAATGTAGTGAAATGTATTTGTGCTGTTGTGGACATTTATACTGATTACTAATTTGTCTCTTGATGCTACTTTGTTTTTAGATGATCGTGAGGAATCAGTTGCAGACCTGTGGTGCAGGTATATTTTCACTTATCTATTCTGGCTGTGCAGGTACGTTATTTTTACACCTTATGATTCGGGGCAGCCTCCTATGAAAATGTGTTTACATATATTTATCAGCATGTGCGCTGATTTGGGGGCATGACCGTTATTGAAGGTGGTTACGTTTGTTTATTTTTTGTACCGGAGTAAAACGCTGCCATGGCAACACTTGACTCATGCTGATTGGTCCGCCGGGCCTCCTATACTGAACGCCTTCTCGATGACGTCATTACGTCATGTGGGAAGCCGTCCCACGTGACGGATGGGTGCATCACTCCGTAGTGAGTGTGCGCGCAGGAGAGGCTGGCGTTTATTCTTTTGGTCCGGTGAGTTTTTAACAATCAGCAGTATTTATGCACAGGCTGGGTATACTGATAAGGTTCCCCATCAGGTCCGCACTGTGACCCCGCCCACGTAGGCGCTGATTGGTGCTGCACGTGGGGTTTGACTATTTAACCAATTGAGGACTGCAGTGGAAAACCCCCCTAAAGACCAGAGCAATTTTAACTAAATGGGCCACTGCAGCTTTAAGGCAGAGCTGCAGGCCCGTTCAACTCAGCACACAAGTGATTCCCCCCCCCCCTTTTCTCCCCACCAACAGAGCTCTATGTTGGTGGGGTCTGATCGCCCCCCAAACATTTGCTTATTTATTTAGCAATGTTTATTTGTTTTTTTAATAAAAAATTGCTGTTTTTTTAAATATGTATATATACCCCCCTCCCTCCCCCCGCCAGCCAATCAGTGTGATCGTCTGTCATAAGCTTCAGCCTATGACAGCGGATCACTCTCGCAGTCACAGAGGGGACAGACGTGTCACACGGCTGTCCCCAGTACAGCGCTGTACAATGGGTAAAGACAGTGATTTCGCCGTCTAACAGTCTCCCGAGCGGCAATCGCCGCTCTGAGACTGAAGCCGGCAGAGCTCCGCCCCTCAAGCAGGATATGCACGCACAGCGTGCGTGCGATCTCCTGCAAATCCCAGCACCAGGACTTGACGCCAATTGGCGTTAGGCGGTCCTGGGGCTGCCGCCGCGACCACGCCCATTTATTGTATGCATTTTACCTGTCACGGCTATACTTGCAATTTGAAAAATGGGCAGGATTGCCCAAAACAGCAGTCTGTAACTGCTGCCATATCAATAAAAGAGCTTTAATTTACCTACAGGGTGGTGCTGACCCATCTGTGTGGATTCCTGGAGTATACCCCCTGAGGTGCTGGGGTAGGGGTCTAGCACGCCACTCGATCCATTGGGTGCTCCTTGCCACTTCTTTGTATTCCTATTTTCACTACAGTTCTGCTTTAAGACCACTACTTGTGTATTCATTTTGGCCCTAGCTTCTAAAAGGACAACAGTAACCCCAGGAGGAGGCAAGGAGTAATGGGAAGGAAGAAGTGAAACTTGCAGAACTTGGCAACAAGTTTGTGAGGAGCAGGGAGAAGCCTTATCTACATCACACAGCGGTTGCCTCTCATTAGCCCAATTTCCATAGCAGGATGGTGCCTGTTAATTAGGAATGCTTCGCAGGCCCAGGTTCAGCAGACTTGTAATGCTGAACATGTGTCTGTGTGACTTAGGCTTTCCATTAGCTAGGGGAGTTTTAAAACACAAAGGAGTCCCCTGGGTCATCTCAGTCCTGAAGCTTCCTTCAGTGTGACTTTTACACCGTCACACAAAACATGGATTTATGTGGCAAATTAATTGCTCATTCATTCATATTTCACAAAAGGTTGAGAGATTCCAGAGAAATGTTAATGATAGATTTCCTTGTTGATAAACCTTCCTCTCCCTCGTATGCCGGGTCATTTCTCAGGGCAATATTAATTACACTCAGGTTTCTAAACACTATCTCCTCAAGTACACCAATCTTACATATGTAATTACAGCGGGATGCGAAAGTTTGGGCAACCTTGTTAATCGTCATGATTTTCCTGTATAAATCGTTGGTTGTTACGATAAAAAATGTCAGTTAAATATATCATATAGGAGACACACACAGTGATATTTGAGAAGTGAAATAAAGTTTATTGGATTTACAGAAAGTGCGCAATAATTGGTTAAACAAAATTAGGAAGGTGCATAAATTTGGGACCACAAAAAAGAAATGAAATCAATATTAAGTAGATCCTCCTTTTGCAGAAATGACAGTCTCTAAACGCTTCCTGTAGGTTCCAATAAGAGTCTGGATTCTGGTTGAAGGTATTTTGGTCCATTCCTCTTTACAATACATCTCTAGTTCATTCAGGTTTGATGGCTTCTGAGCATGGACAGCTCTCTTTAGCTCACACCACAGATTTTCAATTATATTCAGGTCTGGGGACTGAGATGGCCATTCCAGAACATTTTACTTGTTCCTCTGCATGAATGCCTTAGTGGATTTTGAGCAGTGTTTAGGGTCTTGTCTTGTTGAAAGATCCATCAAGTTTCAGCTTTGTCACTGATTTCTGGACATTGGTCTCCAGAATCTGCTGATACTGAGTGGAATCCATGCGTCCCTCAACTTTGACAAGATTCCCAGTCCAAGCACTGGCCACACAGCCCCACAGCATGATGGAACCACCACCATATTTTACTGTAGGTAGTAGGTGTTTTTCTTGAAATGCTGTATTGTTTTTCCTCCATGCATAACGCCTCTTGTTATGCCCAAATAACTCAATTTTAGTTTCATTAGTCCACAGCACCTTATTCCAAAATGAAGCTAGCTTGTCCAAATGTGCTTTAGCATACCTCAAGTGGCTCTGTTTGTGCTGTGGGCAAAGAAAAGGCTTCCTCTACATACAGCATCTCCTTGTGTAAAGTGCACCGAATGGTTGAACAATGCACAGCACAGTGACTCCATTTGCAGCAAGACGATGTTGTAAGTCTTTGGTGCTGGTCTGTGGGTTGACTCTGACTGTTCTCACCATTCGTACGCTTCTGTTTATCCGAGCTTTTTCTTGGTCTGCCACTTTGAGCCTTCACTTGAACTGAGTCTGAGGTCTCACATTTCCTCAATATGTTCCTGTGGAACTGTGGAAACAGACAGCTGAAATCTCTGAGAAAACTTTCTGTATCCTTCCCCTAAACCTTGATGGTGAACAATCTTTGTCTTCAGGTCATTTGAGAATTGTTTTGAGACCCCATGTTGCTACTCTTCAGAGAAATTTAAAAGAGGGGGGAAACTTACAATTGACCCCCTTAAATAGTCTTTCTTATAATTGGATTTACTTGTGTATGTAGGTCAGGCGGTCACTGAACTTACCAAGCCAATTTGAGTTCCAATAATTAGTTCTAAGGGCCCTTTCACACCAGAGGGATTTTTCGGCGTTTTAACGCCACGGCCGAAGTTGGCGTTTTGCTAGGTAAAAGAAAGTCCATAGACTTTCATCTTACCTTTCACATCTAACTCGGCGTTTTGGAGCGTTGCGTTTCAACGCTCCCAGGCGCTTTTTCTGGGCCTACCGCGGCGTTTCTCATTACAATTGATTGTAATGTATAGGCGTTAAAACGCCTTCAAAACGCCTTGAAAACGCCTGCAGCCAAAACGCCGCGTTTTAGCCTTTCACCGCTGCCTGTAGTGTGAAAGAGCCCTAAAGGTTTTGGAATCAATAAAATGACAACAGTGCCCAAATGTATGCACCTGTCTTATTTTATTTACACAATTATTGTGCACCTTCTGTAAATGCAATAAAATTCATTTCACTTCTCAAATATCACTGTGTGTGTCTTCGATATGGAGACACACTGTATATGGTGCACACAGACGCACACGCACAGGGGTTGCTACATATGAAAGAGGAGGCTGAAAATAAGGAGCAGCTCATGACAAAGGGAAACTGGTGCTCAAGGGAGCTGTTCGTGAAAGAGAGGGGCTGCTGTACATGGATTTTACACCTGGAAGAGGGGGCTGCACATGGAATGGGAGGGGCTTCTCTACATGAATGACACATCAAAGAGGGGGCTGCACATGGAATGGGAGGGGCTGCAGTACATGGATGTTACACATGGAAGAGGGGGCTGCACATGGAATGGGAGGGGCTTCTCTACATGGATGTTACACATGGAGGAGGGGGCTGCACATGGAATGGGAGGGGCTGCTGTACATGGATTTTACACCTGGAAGAGGGGGCTGCACATGGAATGGGAGGGGCTTCTCTACATGGATGACACATCAAAGAGGGGGCTGCACATGGAATGGAAGAGACGCTGCTGCACAAGAAAGGGAAGCAACAGCAATACAGCATACTTGGCCTAGGGGCACAAACAGTATAAATCAGGCTTTGCACATTTGGTTCTAATCACTAGGGGTGCAGTTGATGAATATAGCCTGGCACAGAGTCACCCTATGTGTATCCAAGTGTCGTCAAAGTCCAAGACTTTGATCCCCCTCAGCATGTCGTAATTATGAAATAATGCTGGCGCAGGGCAAGAGGGTGGAGCTCCTGCGCATGAGCTGGCACTTGCTTTTCCCCCTCCCCCTGATGAGAGGTCAGAGGGAACCATCAGACCCCTGCCACTTGAGCAATTTTTGATCCTTTGCATCCCCCACACACACACACACACACACACACACACACACACACACACATAAAAAAAAGTAAGGCTTCATTTACATGACACGCATTGCTGTCTGTATTTCGGCAACGCGTGCGGGAGGCAGACATGCACGACATCACAAGTGCATAGTCTGCACTGTCTGATGTTCACACTGCATGCGTTGTGGACCAGTGCGGTCGGGGAACGCATGCTGCACGTATTTTTGCCCAAACGCGTGCCTGTCCCATTCACTACAGTGAATGGGAATCAGCCACACAACGCATGCAAATGCAGATGGCGTGCGATTGTACATGTTGCGTTCCGATCGCACAGCCATCTCTGTTTGATAATGTGAACAAGGCCTAAGTGCATGGGGGGGGCGTCGCTGGAATGGACCAAGCAGATCAGTTACAAATGGACTGATGAGAATGGATCCTATTACTTTGTATAGGATCCGTTTTCATCCATTTGGATCTGTTCCATTCAGTTCAGTCAACAGAACATTTTTACTCCCAGTGTGGACCCAGCCTTTAAAAGGAAACTTAACTAAGAGGGATATGGATGTTTGCTTTTAAACAATACCAGTTGCCTGGCAGTCCTGCTGATCTCTTTGGCTGCAGTAGTGGCTGGATCATGCTTGTTCAGGGGCTGTGGCTAAAAGTATTAGAGACACAGGATCAGCAGGAGAGTCAGGCAACTGGTATTATTTTAAAAGGAAAAAAATCCATATCCTTCTCAGTTTAGGCTCCCTTTAAGTGTGTATACGAGGCTTGTGGAGCGAACACGGTAAATCCAGCGCTGGATACTTGGGCGCAGCAGCGCAGGAGACTTGGGCGCAGCCGGCACCACCATAGGCCGTAATAGGAACTACGGCTATCGCAGGCACAGGGAGTAACTTCAGCGCCGTCAGAAGACGGATCTGAAGTTGCTTTTAAAACAATAATTCGGCTTCCAGAAATTGCTGGAAGCCGAATTATTTTATTCCCCCACTATCCATGTCGGCCTGGAGGGGGAATAGTAATTAACACGGCCGGGACTTGTGCGGCAGCAGGATCAGCCATATACTGGCTGTGTCCTGCGCCCAAGTCTCCGGCGCCGTTCTCTCTCGTACGCTTGTGGAGTACTGTTATTACTTTTTGTTATATTTCTATACATTTTCCAGGTAGAGTTGCATAAAAGCTCTCATCCTATTCTCAGTACACCAGTAAAGTCAGATCTGAGCGGCAAACTTTCTTGGTTATTGCAGAAACGGCCAGTGATTCTGGGTGAGAATATATTGTTTTATACACTCACTGCATTACAAGGTTAACCTTTATTTTTTTTAGCTTCTCTCTATTATCGGCCTCTTCCATCTTCTGTGCTGGAAATGTCATTTTATGGAAGGCAGGAGAGAAGTGAGAAGTTGGTGGAATTGTACTAGTTTATGATCCTCGTTACTCTGCAGCTTTGAGGAGTGAAATGAGGTAGAGAGAATGGAATGAAAGGATCAGCGTTATACCAGACATGAGAGAGGAGCTGTGCTGGGGACAGAAAAATCACCCGCAGCACCACTGGGGCATGCACAGCGCACTGCTCGAGAAACAGAGGAAATTATTGAATAGAGGAAGAAAGGAAGAGATGGAAAATGAAAGGACGGTTGAGTTCTTAAAGTTAAGTCCATAATGAATTCTAAAAGTAATTTCTAACTTAAAGAGAACCCAAGGCAGTGCGTCAGAGGGGCAGATGGGACACAGAGGCATGTTCCTTGCCTCATGACATGCCTCTGCCCCCCCCCCCCATGCCGCTCTCTGCCCCCTCACCGCCACGCTATAACGCCCTGAAATTGGCAACAATAACTGTCACTAATTTCGAGTGGAAAGGAGGAGAGGGATTCCCTGCTCAAAACGCCCACCTGGGGCATTCTTTCAGGCTCTCCACAGCTGTCTCTCTCTGGCCTCGCCCCCCCCCCCCCCCCCCGATGCTTCACCGCCTCCCTTCACGCTGCGAGAGCATCTTGTGCTCCTTCCAGCGTTGTGACCCCAGAGTCACAAAAGTGACCACCCCCACCCCCTTCCGGATCAGGTACATAGTTTTTCTTTTGAATGTTATTTCCTCGCCTCGGGCTGTCTTAAAAGTGGGATAAAACTCTGACATAACATTCAATGAAAATGTGTTTTACTACTACCGTGTATATATATATATATATATATATATATATATATATATATATATATATATATATATATATATATATATATATATTAAAATCTATCTAGTGATCACTTCTCAGCTATTTCTGTTTTTCAGCTCAGTACAGCTCAGTTTCGGCAGTTTGCTAATGTTTACTAAATGTGCCTGACAAAGGCATGTAAACAAAAGATAAGTTAGAGTTAGGTGCAAATTTACCGCACCAAACCCAGGCAATGAAATTCTATGGGAGAGTTTACAATCCCCACGTTGCACCGGAAGTTGCCTATCTAACACGAGAGCATACCTACATTACCGTGTAGCTCCTGCGGTGACCTGCTGCGATCTGTGGTGAATCAGGTTTTTTTTTAAGTTGGCGGCGGCGCAGAAGCGCGCATGCGCGGAAGCGTATTTACAATACGCTTCTGTGCACTTACATATACCCGAAACAGGAAGTGATTACAAGAGTATGTCACTTCCTGCTTAGACGGATGCCAGATGGGGAATACCGCATATTAATGCAGCATTCCCCGAAGGCCTGTTTTTGGCGGTGTGGCTGCCGCAGTGTGAAGCCGGCCCTTAGCCATAGACCCTGAACAAGCATGCAGCAGACCAGGTGTTTATGACATTATTGTTATTATTGTTTAGCTGGAAAAATATGACAGCCTCCATATTCTTTTTACGTTAGTTATCCTTTAAGAGCAGACTACTGGATTTGCAGAAGAATGGGAGAATACTGTATGTGTAAAGAGGCCAACTATATTTTTGTTAGATTTGATTGATTGCTGACAACTTTCTTTCCTGTTCATTCACCGTAAAGCTTTGATTTGCGCTGGCGAACTCTCATGTAACTTTTCAGTAACAAACACACAACTATTCCCTGAACTGGAACACAGTCCATTAACTTGAACTCTTCAAGGTTGTTATCCGTGGCAACAGTAGAGAAAAATAAACAGCTCAAATTCATTCAGGCAGTTAAGAATACACGAGACGCTGCTTCAGTCGCAGAACAGTTCACAGAGAGGGACGATGCCGTCTTTAGGCCCTTCTTCTCAAAACATACTCATCATCAGAGAGCGAAACACTGGTCTCCAGCATCTCACTGCGAAGCCTTTATACAAGGAGGCTGCAGATTGTAAGGGCCCATTCACACTGGAGCAATTCGTGGGCGTTTACCGTGGATCGCCAAATTGCCAAGGATCGCTAGCATTTTTAAAAGCGCTAGTGAAGTATATGGCAGTGATGTCACTGCTGCAATCACCGGCGATTTGTTGTAAGCCCAAACGCGGTGCATGTAGAGCTTTTTTAACGATTTTTTTGCAATTGCAATAGCAATGTTAAAAAACGGAAATCGCGATTGCTCAAAAATCGCAGAAATGTACTATAAAAAATGTGCATTTATCGTGAAAAAAGTCTGCATGCAGTGAGTTAGAATAATGTGATCAGTTACAGCGCGGTACTGTGAACAGGTCCATAGAATTGGATGGGCAGTGAGACAACATGCAGAATTATTCTGCAACGCAACTGAGCACTGTGAACCTAACCCTAAAATGGGACCAAAAAAGTAGGTGAAAAAAGTTACATAGTTAATTGGGTTGAAAAAAGACATTGGCCCATCAAGTCCAACCAGAATTTTTTTTTACAGAAATAAAAACATGGGGTACAAAATAATACAGACAATGGTATACACCAATATTCAAAACACAGAGTTGGTACAATTCACAGAAATGGTAATTACAGTGACAAAGTTAATATGGGGGAGAGAGCCCTGCACGTGTGAGCTTACAATCTAAAGGAATGGGGGGTGGGCACAATAGGAGAACAATACTTATACCTAGAGACAGAAGCCTCAATTCTGGTAGCTATGTGAAGTAAATATTTTTTGTAGGTAAAATACCCCATGAGGTATTTTGCACTTTTTTTTAGCAATTCTGAAAGATTTTTCTCCATTTCCGAACATGAGGTAAAAAACATAAGTTAAATGCATAAAGTGAGGTAAAACATGAGGTATTTTAGCGGTAAGCATGCCAGTAAATAAATAATAGTGGTTTAATTGTCTTCCATAAATTAGGATAGTCTTTAGAAGATTTTTTTTTTTTTTTTTTTGAGGGGGGAAGGTGTATTTGATTATGTAGTAACCTATGAAAAGTTTGTTTCATATAGTAAGTATCCTACTAATATAATAAATGGGAAAGTTCGGATGTTTGGATGTTTGTTACTCGATCACGCAAAAACGGCTGAACGTATTTGAATGAAATTTGGCACACACATAGTACATTACCTAGAATAAAGTATAGGATACTTTTTATTCCCATAACCAAAAAGGGGGCGGAGACAAATACAAATTTCACTGGAAAATGTAAACTGTAGCCATTCTTACACTGTTAACTGTAGGGTTCTCAAACTTTGCACAGTTGGTTACTGGGTGACTGGGATTAATATTCAGAAAGGTGGGTGGAGTCTATAAAAGCCAATCAAAATTAACCTATTGATTTTCAAAGGGAATATTTACATTGCTGCCATTCTTGCACTGTTGGCACAAACCTCAAGCCTGGTACAGTTGATCATTGGGTGACTAGGGTTCAATTTCAGAAAGGGGGTGGAGCCACAAACAGCCAATTAGATTTGTTTAATTTCAATGCAAATTATTGATGCCAAACACCGCAAAGATCACAAACTTGGTAATTGATTAATTGTCTGTTAGGGTTAGAAAAGTAGGCACAGCCAACACCAGCCAAATACATAAAAGGGCAACGCTGGGTCATAAGTGGGCGGAGACAAATACAAATTTTACTGGGAAAATGTAAACAGCAGCCATTCTTACACTGTTAATGGTAGGGTTCTCAAACTATGCACAGTTGGTTACTGGGTGACTGGGATTAATATTCAGAAAAGTGGGTGGAGTCTATAAAAGCCAATCAAAATTAACCTATTGATTTTCAAGGGGAATATTTACATTGCTGCCATTCTTGCACTGTTAATGGCACAAGCCTCAAACCTGGTACAGTTGATCATTGGGTGACTAGGGTTCAATTTCAGAAAGAGGGTGGAGCCACAAACAGCCAGTTAGATTTGTTTCATTCCAATGCAAATTATTGATGCCAAACACCGCAAAGCTCACAAACTTGGTAATTGAGTAATTGATTCATTGTGCGTTTGGGTTAGAAAAGTGGGCACAGCCAACACCAGCCAAATACATAAGCGGGCAACGCCGGGTCATAAGTGGGCGGAGACAAATACAAATTTTACTGGGAAAATGTAAACAGCAGCCATTCTTACACTATTAATGGTAGGGTTCTCAAACTATGCACAGTTGGTTACTGGGTGACTGGGATTAATATTCAGAAAAGTGGGTGGAGTCTATAAAAGCCAATCAAAATTAACCTATTGATTTTCAAGGGGAATATTTACATTGCTGCCATTCTTGCACTGTTAATGGCACAAGCCTCAAACCTGGTAAAGTTGATTATTGGGTGACTAGGGTTCAATTTCAGAAAGAGGGTGGAGCCACAAACAGCCAATTAGATTTGTTTAATTCCAATGCAAATTATTGATGCCAAACACCGCAAAGCTCACAAACTTGGTAATTGAGTAATTGATTCATTGTGCGTTAGGGTTAGAAAAGTGGGCACAGCCAACACCAGCCAAATACATAAGCGGGCAACGCCGGGTCATAAGTGGGCGGAGAGAAATACAAATTTTACTGAGAAAATGTAAACAGCAGCCATTCTTACACTGTTAATGGTAGGGTTCTCAAACTTTGCACAGTTGGTTACTGGGTGACTGGGGTTAATATTCAGAAAAGTGGGTGGAGCCTACAAAAGGCAATCGAAAATTACCTGTTGATTTTTCAGGGAAATATTTAATTGCTGCCATTCTTGCACTGTTAATGGCACAAGCCTCAAACAGCCAATATGATTTGTTTCATTTTAATGCAGGTTGTTGATGCCAAAGACCGCAAAGCTCACAAACTTGGTCATTGAGTAATTGATAAATTGTGTGTTAGGGTTAGGAAAAGTGGGCGCAGCCAGCACCTGCAAAATACATAATCGGGCAATGCCGGGTCATCAGTAGGCAGAGACAAATGCAAATTTCACTGAGAAAATGTAAACTGCAGCAATTCTTACACTTTTAATGGTAGGGTTCTCAAACTTAGCACAATTGGTCACTGGGTGACTGGGATTAATATTCAGAGAATTGGGTGGAGCCTACAAAAGCCAATCAAAATTCACCTATTGATTTTCAAGGGGAATATGTAATTGCTACCATTCTTGCACTGTTAATGGCACAAGCCTTAAACCTGGTACAGTTGGTCATTGGGTGACTGGGGTTCAAATTCAGACAAAGGGGTGGAGCCACAAATAGCCAATCAGATTTGTTTAATCTCAATGCAAATTATTGATGCCAAAGACCGCAAAGCTCACAAACTTGGTTATTGAGTAATTGTGTGTTAGGGTTAGAAATAGTAGGCGGAACCAACATCAGCCAAATACATACCTGAACAATGTTAGGAAATAAGTGGGTGGAGAAAAATACAAATTTCATTGTGCAAATGTAAACTGCAGCCATTCTTACACTGTTAATGGTAGGGTTCTCAAACTTTGCACAGTTGGTCACTGGGTGACTGGGATTAATGTTCAGAAAAGTGGGTGGAGCCTATAAAACCAATCAAAATCCACCTATTGATTTTTAAGGGAAATATTTAATTGCTGCCATTCTTGCACTGTTAATCACCTGTACCTGGTACAGTTGGCCATTGGGTGATTGGGGTTCAAATTCAGAAAAGGGGGTGGAGTTACATCCAATCAGATTAGTTTGATTTAATTGCAAATTATCGATTCCAAAGACCGCAAAGCTCACATACTTGGTCATTAAGTAATTGTGTGTTAGGGTTAGGAAAAGTGGGCAGAGCCAACACTAGCCAAATACATACCCGGGCAACGCCAGGCGTCCAGCTAGTAGTAAATATTTATAGGCATCCCCTATAAAAAACAGCAGTCAATATTTTGAGTTTTATTTCTACTATTCTTTTCTATTACACAGACTGGATAGGGACAACACTAAAACAGTAATAGGAACTCCACTAAAAACTGCAAAATACATACAAATTGAATTTACCTCCAGGTACAGGCAGGTCTTAAGGTGGCCACACACCATACAATTTTTTAAATATCTGTTCAATTTAAGAATTGCAATCAATTTTTCGAACTGATTGTAACATTTAAAAAATATGACCAATGTACCACACACCTGTGTTCAATTTTTCCCCAATTATGATAAAACTGATTGGAAACTCTGAGAAATGTGTTAGTGTGTATATTAATAAATTGACAATCTAACACACACCATACAATCTTTAAAAAAATTGAAGAGAAATATCTGGCAGTCCGGATCGATATAAATTGAAAAAAACGGGAAATCTGATCGGATGTTTCAGTCGAAAGAGAAAAAGTTTTCTTTTTTTTCGGGAGATATGATCGTTTTTATCGAATTGTATCGTGTATACATTTTATTGTATTGTGTGTGGCCACCTTTAAACTGATCGGTAAATTATGTGCTAACATGCCCCCTAAATTCCATGAGAATAGCCATTTTTGGTAAATTACCTCATGAATTACCTCATATTTTACCTCATGAGGTAAAACATGACTAAAACCTACCAGAATTGCTAAATGTCATTACCCCATGAGTTAAATTACCTCGCATGAGGTGATTTGGTTGATAACCCTACCAGAGTGTGTTTTAGGTTATCTAGTAGAAGTGCAACTATCTAGTAGAAGTGCAGCTTGGAGGTCAAAGGTGAACTGGCCTAAGGAGGTAAAGCATCCGCCTTGTCAGAAAAAAATGAGTGTTGAGGGCACGTTTAAAGATGTCAATGGTTGGAGAGTGACGGATTTGTACTTCCTTCACCCGGGAATCTCCTTCATTATATCCCACCGCTATTCATGGCCTCCCACAGAGTTTTCTGTTCAGGAAACAGTAGCCCCAAACCATGTGTCTCAAACCGTCAGCAAATGGCTTTTGAGAGTAGTCAAAAAATGTAAATTAAAGAGAGTCTGAAGCCATATAAATTACTTCTTTTTCTTGCACTGTTATCTTAAAGTGAACCTCCAGACTAAAAATCGACTCAGCAGCACTGAAAAGGTCTGGTGTTTCTTTAACAGTTTCACAGCATCAGAACTTTGTTTCTCTTATACAAGCCTCATTTTTAGCTGCACAGAAGAAAACTGCCCGGGCTTTTTTCCCCTGATGCTGTGCAAAGCATGATGGGATTTCTAAAATTGTTGTTCTCATTCTGCTGTTTTTTTTGTTTTTTTTTACATTTTGAATTTGACATTTGAAGCCTAGCGTGTGCAGCTGGGAGGGGTGATCAGGACACAGGACAGTTGGAACTGTGTCTCCTGCTCCTTGTCACCCCCTTTCAACCAAAAAGATGGCTGCCCCCATGACAAAGATGGCAGCCCCCATGAATCACAAACATTTGCCTGTTCTTTTAAAACAGGGTGGGTAAGAGATTATATTTCCTATCTATTCTAATTAACATAACTAATGTAACTTGATGACAGTATGTTTGTTTAGGCTGAAGTTCCCCTTTAAGCATTAACCACTTTACCCCCATAGCTGTGGATATCTCCATCCCTTTTTCCATCCTTTCACCCCAAGGGATGGAGATATCCGCACCTCCCGTGCTCCCGCTCGCTCGTGCGTGCGCTACCGCTCTCGTGCACGCCGCCGCCCGTTCCCGTTCGTTGATCTAAGCCCCCGCAATGATCGGCTGCTTCTATGAGAAGCAGCGATCATTGTGAAAAAAAAAAAGAGTTTCCCCGCCTCATAAGACTTCCTGCAAGCGTACTTCCTACGCTTGCAGGTCGCATAAACAAAAAGTTACTGTGGCCATCTTGTGGCCAAATAGTAAAACTACACCCTAAAGCATTTTTCATATACAAATACATTAGTTTTACACTAAAAATTAACTCATTACCTCCCACACTCCCCAATTTTTATTTTTTTTGTAATAAAAAAAAAATTACAATAAAAAAAATACATAAATAGTTACCTTAGGGACTGAACTTTTTAAATATTTATGTCAAGAGGGTAGAACACTGTTACTTTATAAACTATGGGCTTGTAATTAGGGATGGACGCAAAATTAAAAAACATGCAAATATTGGTGCTAAATATTATGATAGGGACATAATTTAAACGGTTTTATAACTGGGACAAATGGGCAAATACATTTCATGGGTTTTAATTACAGTAGCATGCATTATTTAAAAACTATAATGGCCAAAAACTAAAAAATAATGATTTTTTCCCCACATTTTTTCCTATTTTCCCATTAAAACACATTGGCCCGGTGCACACCAAAACCCGCTTGCAGATCCGCAAAATGCTAGCAGATTTTGAAACGCTTTTTCTTATTTTTCTGAAACGTTTCAGCTAGAATTTTGCGGTTTTGGGTAGCGGTTTTTGTGTAGCAGAATTCATATATTGTTACTGTAAAGCTGTTACTGAACAGCTTCTGTAACAAAACTGACAAAACCACTCTGAACTGGCGTGTTTCAGAGCGGTTTGCGTATTTCCTATAATTTACATTGGAGGCAGAAACGCCTCCGCAATCCAAAAAATGCCTCAGCCCGGGAGTATGCGTTTAAGCAAAACGCCTCCCGCTCTGGTGTGACCCACCCCATTGAAATACATTACCCTATCGTATCCGCAGCCGCAAGCGGCTGCAAAAACGCCTGAAAACCCGCTTGGTGTGCCCCAGCTCATTTAGAATAAAATAATTATTGGCATAATGTCCCACCTAAAGAAAGCCTAATTGGTGGCGAAAAAAACAAGATATAGTTCATTTTATTGCGATATGTAATGATAAAGTTATAGACGAATGAATGGAAGGAGCGCTGAAAGATGAAAATTACTCTGGTGCTCAAGGGATAAAACCCCTCAGTTGTGAAGTGGTTAAGATCAAAGCTGATTCGCCGCTGAACGCAGAAATTTGCTTCCTGGAAAAGGGAGAGCTTTATGCTGTAGCTCTGCCTCTGCTCCAGTCAATCTCCACCTCTCCCCACCCCTCTCAGTCTTCTTTCACTGAGAGAGGCGGGGAGAGGCGGAGATCGGTGAAGATTGACTGGACTGGAGGCAGAGCTACAGGGAAAAGCTCTGCCTCCCCCAGGCAGCAAAATTTACGACCTGAAAAATTGTGAAATTTTGCCCCGCGATTTTGGGGGGATAAATACCTCATTCTGCCACAGGGATGCGGCGAATCAGCTTTGATCTTAATCCTTAATATAACTGGGCAATGAAAAGAGGTCATTTAAATGGCTTCAGACTCTCTTTAAAGAGACTCCGTAACAAAAATTGCATCCTGTTTTTTATCATCCTACAAGTTCCAAAAGCTATTCTAATGTGTTCTGGCTTACTGCAGCACTTTGTACTATCACAGTCTCTGTAATAAATCAATGTATCTTTCCCTTGTCAGACTTGTCAGCCTGTGTCTGGAAGGCTGCCAAGTTCTTCAGTGTTGTGGTTCTGCTATGCACTCCCCCCTCAGGGGGGAAAGAAACACACAAATGATCTCTTGAGATTCAAAAGGAAGGCTGTATACAGCCTGCTTGTGTATGGATGTATTTTCTATGTGTGGACATACTGTACATCAACCTACTTCCTGTTTTGGTGGCCATTTTGTTTGTTTATAAACAAACTTTTTAAAACTGTTTTTAACCACTTTTAATGCGGCGGGGAGCGGCGAAATTGTGACAGAGGGGAATAGGAGATGTCCCCTAACGCACTAGTATGTTTACTTTTGTGCGATTTTAACAATACAGATTCTCTTTAAGGGGCGTGTTACTATCTGTATACACACTACAAATACTGTCCGAACTTAAGCTTTTAAAGTCGGCAGTAGAATAAGCTGTATGAAAATGTCAGGTCCTATAATATGTATTTATTCCACCCCAGTCACATCCAGTTGCTCAAGTGGAACTGCTGTAAAGGATACAGGATCCGAAGGAATTGTAGGAAGAGACAGCCATGAAATTGATGTCCCTGTCAAACTTAACCAAATCAAGCGGAATAAGCCCTTTATCCGAATCAGCAGACGTGTTCTGATCGGCTGCACTTCCTGAAAAGGAAATGGTCACATCTCCTACACGCCATGAAAATACCAATATCCTGCCTTGGGGATCATTCTTACATTTATTTCTCTACTATTCAAAAGGGTCTAATTTATGAAAGCTGCTGGAACCAGGAATCAGGGAGACCTATTCTAGCTTGTATGCAAATATAATGCAAATTGTATGCAGCTAGGAAATGAGCCAATCAAAAGCACTTTAAGCTGCATTAAATTTGCATAAAAGCAGATATTATTAGCATCTCATTGACCATCTCCATTGCGTACATTTCATAGCTGTGCTTGTCAGTGTGTAGTGAGTTACAGACTGTAGTATTCATATCTGTAATTTGATATTACCAATATCATACTATGAATGGGACACTGCTCACACCAAACTTACTCTCATCCCTTTTCTCATGCTATACCTCCTACTACTGCTACACCTAACACTATCCCCCTCCTACTACTGCTACACCTAACACTATCCCCCTCCTACTACTGCTATACCTAACACTATCCCTCCTACTGCAACATCTCACACTATCCCACTTACTACTGCTACAACTGACATTATCTCTCCTACTACTACCCCTTCACCTGACACTATACCTCCTACTACCGCTACACTTAACACTATCCTCCTCCTACTACCGCTACACCTAACACTATCCCCCTCCTACTACTGCTATACCTAACACTATCCCTCCTACTGCAACATCTCACACTATCCCACTTACTACTGCTACAACTGACATTATCTCTCCTACTACTACCCCTTCACCTGACACTATACCTCCTACTACCGCTACACCTAACACTATCCCCCTCCTACTACCGCTACACTTAACACTATCCCCCTCCTACTACCGCTACACCTAACACTATCCCCCTCCTACTACCGCTACACTTAATACTATCCTCCTCCTACTACCGCTATACCTAACACTATCCCCCTCCTACTACCGCTACACCTAACACTATCCCCCTCCTACTACCGCTATACTTAACACTATCCCTCCTACTGCAACATCTCACACTATCCCCCTCCTACTACTGCTACACCTAACACTATCCCTCCTACTACTGCTACATCTAACACTATCCCCCTCCTACTACCGCTACACCTAACACTATCCCCCTCCTACTACCGCTATACCTAACACTATCCCCCTCCTACTCCTGCTACACCTAACACTATCCCCCTCCTACTACCGCTATACCTAACACTATCCCTCCTATTGCAACATCTCACACTATACCCCTCCTACTACTGCTACACCTAACACTATCCCTCCTACTACTGCTACATCTAACACTATCCCCCTCCTACTACCGCTACACCTAACACTATCCCCCTCCTACTACCGCTATACCTAACACTATACCCCTCCTACTACTGGTACACCTAACACTATCCCTCCTACTACTGCTACATCTAACACTATCCCCCTCCTACTACCGCTACACCTAACACTATCCCCCTCCTACTACCGCTACACCTAACACTATCCCCCTCCTACTACCGCTATACCTAACACTATCCCTCCTAGTGCAACATCTCACACTATACCCCTCCTACTACTGCTACACCTAACACTATCCCTCCTACTACTGCTACATCTAACACTATCCCCCTCCTACTACCGCTACACCTAACACTATCCCCCTCCTACTACCGCTATACCTAACACTATCCCTCCTACTGCAACATCTTACTCTACACCACTTACTACTGCTACAACTGACATCTCTCCTACTACTACCCCTTCACCTGACACTATACCTCCTACTACCGCTACATCTAACACTATCCCTCTTACTACCGCTACACCTGACACTATCCCCCTCCTACTACTGCTATAGCTAACACTATCCCTCCTACTACTGCAATATCTCACACAATCTCCACCTACTACTGCTACACCTGACACTATGCCTCATACTACTGCTACATCTAACACTATCCCTCCTACTACTGCTACATTGACACTATCCCTCCTACTGGAACATCTCACACTATCCCACTTACTACTGCTACACCTGACACTATCCCTCCTATTCCTGCTTTACTGGACACTATCCCTCCTACTATCTCCACACCTAACACTATCCCTCCTACAACTGCTACACCTAACACTATATGTAACACTATCCCACCTAACTGTTACACCTAACTCTATCCCTCCTACTACTGCTTTACCTAACACTATCCTACCTACTACTGCTATACCTAACACTATCCCTCCTTCTGCAACATCTCACACTATCCTGCTTACTACTGCTACAACTGACACTATCCCTCCTACTACCGCTTCACCTGACACTATGGCTCCTACTATCTCCACACCTAACTCTATCCCTCCTACTACCGCTAGAGATGGCCCGAACGGTTCGCCGGCAAACGAATTTCGGTGGTTCGCGTTCGCCCACGAATGCAAACTTTACGGCGGTTCCATTCGCCTCCTATATTACATCAAGTTTGACCCTCTACATCACAGTCAGCAGGCACATTGTAGCCAATCAGGCTACACTCCCTCCTGGAGCCACTCCCTCCCTTATAAGAGACAGGCAGTGTCAGGCATTGGACTTACTCGTGTGCCTGCATTAATTAGAGAAGGGAAAGCTGCTGCAGACTCTCATAGGGAAAGCTTAGTTAGGTTCTTGTAGGCTTCTTGACTTGCTCCTTGCTGATTGTTATTGCTAAAAAAGCACCCCTCAACAGCTCTTTTGAGAGCTAATCTTGTTCTTGTGATCCAATTTTTTTTTTGTGTGTGTGTGTCCCACTGACACTTGTGTTGCATAGACAGCCTTGGTAATTCCTATTGTGTGTGCCACTGCCCGGCCCAGCACATTCAGTGACTACCTGTGTGTGTGACAGGTGCACATTGTAATACCCATCACTGCATATACCTACCTGCTGTTGTTCACTTCAGTGCACCCACCTACCTACGTGAGCGCATGACGTGTCACTGTGCCTGTCCGGTACCTGTCTGTGCGTGACAGGTGCACATTGTAATACCCATCACTGCATATACCTACCTGCTGTTGTTCACTTCAGTGCACCCACCTACCCATGTGAGCGCACGCAGTGTCATGGTGCCTGTCTGGTACCTGCCTGTGTGTGACAGGTGCACATTGTAATACCCATCACTGCATATACCTACTACCTGTTGTTCACGTCAGTGCACACACCTACCTATGTGAGCACACGCAGTGTCACTGAGCCTGTCCGGTACCTGTCTGTGTGTGACAGGTGCACATTGTAATACCCATCACTGCATATACCTACTACCTGTTGTTCACATCAGTGCACCCACCTACCTACATGAGCACACGCAGTGTCACTATGCCTGTCTGGTACCTGTCTGTGTGTGACAGGTGCACATTGTAATACCCATCGCTGCATATACCTACTACCTGTTGTTCACTTCAGTGCACCCACCTACGTGAGCGCACGCAGTGTCACTGTGCCTGTTCGGTACCTGTCTGTCTGTGACAGGAGCACATTATAATACCCATCACTGCATATACCTACCTGACAGTCACTGTTGTACTATCATTGAACTACCACAACCCGGCGACCATATGGGCTTGAAAACCGCCACGGCCTGCTTACATTGATGACAGGGTCAGGAGCCAATAAAATTGGCTCCTCACCGGCTCCCAGGGCTTTGCCCTCATAGAGACGGCAGGGCGAGAAAGCTGCAGCAGGGAGACAGCGATGAGATCTGCGGGAACGATGAAAGCACCGAGAATGCGCGGCGGAGATTTTAAATCTATTCCCTAGCAGGCATGATGCCTACTACACACTATACAATTTTCTGTTAGATTTCACCATGCAATTCAATTTTCTGTTAGATTTTTCTGTTAGATTATTTTCTGTAGAGACTGGTTATTATCTCTGGTGCATTGTCTTCTGGTTATCTCCGGCTGAGTAGAACAATGCCTAATTGCTATGCAGATAGATGGTAAGATAGATAATTTCCAACATGTTGGAAATTACGGTATCTATCTGGCAGGTAAATCTAATTAAAAAGTCAGCGCAGATCGTAAGTGAATACACTGTTTCACAATCAATCGTCTTTCACCAATGTGGTCATAAATTCTCATATCCAAGTGGTAGACCATCACCCAAAGGATTAGAGGGAGCTTACCAACTGCTGACAACCCACGTTATAAGGTTGTATGTCTCTTTTCAGTGGAAAAAGGGACCAGGAACCACCCAAGATCCAAGACTTCAAAAAATCCTTATATTAGTTTGGGTACACCATCCGGAAAATCAGAGCCAGTAAAACATGCAAATAAACGGTAGATCTAAGTGTAACCCGTTTATTAAAAACCATAGCACATAGCCATAAAAGATAAATACAATTCAATAAAACTTACATATGGGGCCCAAGCAATGGGAACCCCGAAACAATATTGCGCTTGTATGCTGGTCCACAACCAGTAAGGAAGTATTAAAAGTGTCTTGCGTCATCAGGGGATCCAGGTAAATCTAACAGGAAATCTAACAAAAAATTGTATGGTGTGTACCTAGCATTAGAGCATCAAAACAGGGCTTAGATTTCAATCACCGCCGTCCAGGAGTGGTTAAGCAGTACTGTAGCCTGGAATAAACATACAGTACAGTTTGGGCTCACAACTTCATTGGCTATTGGCTGTCTCACTGACTCATTGGATGAGTATGACAGGTAGACGACGGGCAGACATATATTATATAAAAATTTAGGAACTGACAGCTCCTGTATTCCTATCATAACAGTTACATTGGAAAAAAAATAATGTGCTTTCCTTCCAAATATAAAAAAGAGACGGATATATGAAAGATATTGCGGTGACATATTTATCATTAAGTTTAACATTTTGATGAAGCTCTCTGCTAACCGTCTGATCTGTACTTTGGTATTGAAAAATGAAAATAATGTTCATTTTATGTTTTGCCATCCATCAGAAGTTCTCTGTTTCTCTCCACTAATTGAATTCAGGTCTCTTTATCAGTACTTTCCCGCAATTAATCACCATTGTTATTAAAATGGGCAAGGCTCTGGATGGAGGTCATCATTCTTATCCTCGGCTGACAATCGTTCGCTCCATTGTGATCAGCCACATTCAATTAGCCCGACATCACCTAGACAAAGTTCTAATTATCTCTATTAGCGCTGGGTTTTTTTACTATTTAATATTTTACTTTACCTTTATGCAGTTGTTTGACCCTTTGAGAAACAAAATGCTAAGCTGAGATCATCATCGTCAAACAACACTTTTTGCTTAAAGGGGCACTATTGCAAAAAAAAATTAAATGTTAAATATGTGCAAACATAGACAAATAAAAAGTGTGCTTTTTCCAGAGTAAAATGAGCCATAAGTTACTTTTCTCCTATGTTGCTGTCACTTACAGTAGGCAGTAGAAATCTGACAGAAGCGACAGGTTTTGGACTAGTCCATCTCTTCATAGGGGGTTCTCAGGGATTTATTTATTTTCAAAAGCCCTTAGTAAATTTCAGTTGCTCAGTCCAACTGCCAAATAACTGTGTAGGGAGCAGGGAAGCTGGCCAGCATCATTGTTTAAATCCTTTTTTTAGGGAATATCTTTATAAAGAATAAAAGCCTTGCTGAGAATCCTCTATGAAGAGATGGACTAGTCCAAAACCTGTCGCTTCTGTCAGATTTCTACTACCTACTGCAAGTGACAGCAACATAGGAGAAAAGTAATTTATGGATCATTTTACTCTGAAAGAAAACGTAATCCCTATTTGTCTATGTTTGCACATATTTTAAATTTTACAATTTTTCACAATAGTGCCCCTTTAAAGAGAGCTAATATTTTACTGAAAATGATCTAAAGGAAATGTTTTTTTTCAAGCCTGGAGATGATTTTTGTCTTGTTGCTGAGTTCTATTGTGCAGGGGTCCCCAAACTTTTTCAACAAAGTGACAGCAAACTGCTGTTGGGGACATTTTGTCTCAGCCCATCATGTTATTCAGGGCTAGATTACTGGAAAGGCCATCTTGGCCAAGGCCTTGGTAACGGGACATGGAGGAGGGGTTGCTGCAGATGATAAGAGGGAAGGGCTACAAATAAGGAGCAATGCATGGAAGAGGAGAGCTTCTGCACAAGGAAGCATATGTATCCACTAGCTTCATGTGAGCTGAGCCAGGCTTGCTTTCTGTTTATAGACATATGGGCCATATGCAATTAACTTTCTCTCCTAAGTTTTCTCCTAGGAGAACATTTTTCATCTTCGATTTATAATAATGTTTTAACACTCTGCAATTGAAAAATTATCAAAATGTAGGTGAAAAAGTGCTATCAAAATTATTTTAAGTATTTGTTTGCTTGCTGGTGGTTTAAAAATGCATTTTATTGAGAATTTCACCTAGGAGAAAACTCAGGTGAATAGTAAATTGCATATGGCCCAATGGGTCCAATCCAGTTCGTTTTTTTCCTCCTGGGAGATCATTTTTCATCTTCTGTTTAAAATGACTTTTCAGAATTCTGCATCTGAAAAAAAAGTACCAAAAAGTTGGTGAAAAGGTACTATCAAGTTATTCTTTGGTGGCTTTTTATTGATAAGGTGGAGAAAACTTGACTTGGATCAATCCCAATATGCCTTTCAACAAGTGCTGCCATCATTGATTTACCGCAACAAGTGCCTCCATTAAGTCCCCCCACAACAAGTGCCTCAATAATGTCTCCCCCATAACAAGTGTCTCCGTTATGTCTCCATAACAAGTGCCTCCATTTTGTCCCCATAACAATAGTCTCCCTAATGTCTCCCCATGATAAGTGTCTTAGTTATGTTTTCTCCATTACAAGTTCCTCTATTATATTCACATTATAACAAATGTGTCCATAATGCCTCTATTATTACTTAGTGAGGGGGAACATGCAATTCAGAGGCACAGGGAAGCACAGTTACCCACACCCTTAATTAATCCTTCATTGGTTGTCTTAAAGGACTCACGAGGCGAAACGCGGAAAAAAAGTTAATCACTTGCCTCATCTTTCAAGGCACGGAGGACGCTACGTAGCGTGGATCCGGAGCGTTGGCCCTAGAGCTGCGCAGCCGCACTCGCGGCTATGCGGACTGTGCAGCCGCGGGCAAAGGATGCAGCCATCTTAGGAGAGGCGAGAGAGCCCGACCCGGGCCGTGGGGTCGGCAGCCGGCCCGGGGGGCTAATGAGCGGGGGGACCCGGCGGATCGGCACGGAGGGCGCGGACGGCGTCCTCCGTGCCTTGAAAGATGAGGCAAGTGATTAACTTTTTTTCTGCGTTTCGCCTCGTAAGTCCTTTAAGCATTGCTTCTCAAACCCCTCCCCAGTGTCTGAGCTTGTCAAGTAATGAATATAAAGAGTTAGAAGGAAGTAAGAGCTAGATCATATAAATGCCTGCATCTCAGCAGCATTGGACTGGGGCAGGGCAGTGGGCATTAGCAGGTGAGCTTGTATACTATTTGCAGAGAGAGAATGTGGTATCCCCGCCAATAACGCTCCATCCTCAAACCCTAAGGCAAAATATTTTTGGTTTACTGCTGCTAGTGGCATAACTACAATTCATGGGTTCCCCCAAGCGAAACTTTGATGAGGCCCCCAAATGTTCACACCCTGTCCTTTGCCTCCCCCTGGTGACCCTCATGGACTTGGGTCCCATCTCACAAGGGTCATAAAACAAGTATGACCATCATGATCTTGACACCCGTAACAAGTGTAGCCACAAAAACATCTAAATCCTAACAAGGGAAGCAGTGACGTAACTACAAACCATGCCCCCCCACCCCAGCAAAACGTTGATGCTCCCTTCCCCCTCCCCAGTCCCCCCAGCCCCATGTTGTTCATCGCCTCTCCCTTGCCTACCCCTGGTGATCCTCACAGCTTGGAAGCCCATCTTACAAGGGTCATATAACAAGTGTGTCCATCATGATCTTCACACCCATAACAAGTGTAACCACAAAAACACCTAATCTGAAGGATGACCCCTGTATTGGAGGCAGTGGAGTAGTAACTGGCGCCCCCTTACGGCTCTGCGCCCCACTGCAGTCACAGGGGCTGCTCCTGTAGTAACACCCGTGAAGGGAAGGGTAGTAATTGGCACTCCCCACAGCTCTGGGCCCCCCTGCGAGCGCAGGGACTGCTCCCCTCTAGTTACGCCCCTGTTTATGGCTCTCTTTCTCAAGAAGTCATTGCACAGAGACAACTAATAAGGTAAAAATCACACAGCTCAAAGATTTTAGCTTTTGCTGTCAGTCAGTATCATGTAATAGGGAGCAGTGAGCATGTACACTAAGGGCTTGATTCACTAAACCATGATAACTGACATCACGGTCGCGTTTTTCACGCGTTATAACACGCATAACGTTTTCATACGCAATCGCAAATTTTCACGCGTAAACTTGCATTTTCACGCGAAATTGCGGCTTCTTTGCGAAAATTCGCGATTGCGAATGGAAAACGTTACGCACGTTATAACGCGTGCAAAAAGTTAGTGCGACCATGATATCAGCTATCACGGTTTAGTGAATCAAGCCCTACATTTGTGAGGGTATCAGGAACTACACTGTCCATTATCCTCTACACCAGATACAAAGACTTAGTCTATCCACTGGTTCACACAGTTACTCATTTTAAAGGAATATTCTGCTTTTTCATTATACCAGGCTTGTGCTTTAATGTTTATGTCTCTGCTGGCTTTTATGTTTGATAGTAAAAAGAAGAAGTTAGGGTTTCCATAGACGACTTTGTGATAAAGGAAGAGAAAAAAATATGATACTTTATGATATATTGAACATCAATTCTCCTGGCATTCTCTGTTCTAGCCGGGCCCCATGGGAGGCTGACTGTTTGATACAATTGTTTTATTCCGCTCATCTATCAAACGGTGAAGGGAAGACGACAAGGAATTTTTATTAGAAGCGCAGAATTAGAAGCCACAATGAGTTTATTCTCAGTCATTCCGCCTTACAGGCAAATTATAAAATACAGCACCAATCGCTCATAAAAAAAAAATATTTGTAGCATTGATAAATTCTTCTGTGAACGCTTCCAGGAAGTTGCAAGCTTTGTAAAGAAGAAACGCTCCCATGGTGCCGGTGCTCTGCTAGGAATCCTGGCACGTCCAGGTGTCTGACACACTCTATCCAGTCTATCATTTTATAGAAGACGAAAACTATCGGGCATATTCCTTTCTTCTCTGCACTTTGAAGTATTGCCATATTTTTCGAACTATAAGATGTACTTTTTCTCCCTCAAAAGTGGTGGGAAAAAGTCAGTATGTCTTATAGTCCAAATGTACCTCCACAATTACTTACATACCCTCCTCCCCTGGCTTTTTCTTTCTCCATGTGTTGTCCTCTGCCCCGTGTGTCCCTCTCTGCCCATGTGTGGTGTCCTTCCTTGCCCCCGTGTCCAACTCTGCCCATGTGTGTGGCGTCTTTCCTTGCCCCAGTGGTGTAGCAATAGGGGTTGCGACCGCATCGGGGCCCTTGGGCAAGAGGGTCCCTGTAGCGCCCTCCCTCAAAAACAGAAATAGCTCCTTGTTGGTCCTCTGCTTGTAATAATCACTTCTATAGATTCTTTGAATGATAATAATCAACTGTTCCCCATCCCCTTCTTGCACCTCTGACTATTCCCCATCCCCTTCTTGCACCTCTGACTATGTGGTTGTCCCTGGCAGGTTTTGGTGCACCGTATCACTTGATATGTGTAGAGTGCTTGGGGGGCCCAATGTGAAACTCGCACCGGGGCCCATTGCTTCTTAGCTATGCCACTGCCTTGCCCCATGTTCATCTCTGTCCATCTGTGTCATGTCCATCCTTGCCCCTGTGTCCATCTCTGCTCATGTGTGTGGTGTCTTTTCTTGCCCCCATGTCTGCCTCCGCCCGTGTTTGTGGCGTCTTTCCTTACCCCCGTGTTCGTCTCTGTCCATCTGTGTCATGTCCATCCTTACCCCCGTGTCTGTCTCTGCCTGTGTGTGTGGTGTTCTTCCTCACCCGTATCTGTCCTCTGCCCCATGTCTTTTGCCCTGAGAATCATGCATACAGTATGGTGCCCGTCGTTACTGTGAGATAGTGTGGAAGTAGCCACACTTAGAGCGGCTACACAAGGCTTTAGGAAAGCGATCCACAAATCAGACGGGGGGGGGCTGCCCCAGATCCGCCAATCACCGTTGCACGCTTCTTTGCTCTTTTTTTCTAATTGGAACCGATAGTCTCAGAGGCGGGACCATGGCTCCATCATTGGGGCCAATCACTAGCTCAAATGATGGAGACATAGTTGTGCCTCCGAGACCATGGGATCCTATTAGAAAAAGGAGCAGAGAAGTGCACATCGCTGATTGGCGGATCTGAGGCAGCTCCCCCTGCCTGATTCGTGGATCGCTCCCCTAAAGCCTTGTGTAGCTGCTTTATGTGTGGCTACTTCTGCACCACGTCACAGGAGTGGCAGGCACCATACTGCATGTATTATCCTTGGGGCAAAGGACATGAAGTAGAGACACAGACACGGGCAAAGAAGAAGGACACCCCACACACCGGCAGAGACGAGACTGGTAGGGTAGTAGGCGCCCAAAAACAAGGTGGTCAGGAAATTAACTTCCTTTTAGCAGTATGCCCAAGCCAGGTATTGAAACCGTCCCGTATTTAATAAGGATAAAATACACAAAAAATAAGGTCTTACCTTCTTAGGAGAGACGTCAAACTAGGTAGTTTTTGGGGGGAAAAAATATTTCTTTATTTAGCACTTAATAGACAACGCATTTCATTGTAAAAACTGCTTCATCAGGTCAGTTCTGTGTCTCTTTAAAAACAATAGGTGATGGCGCTCAGAGCTAATGACAAGCATCAATTAAACATGGTGGCATTAAATGTGCCATCTTACCAGTTATACGGTATATAAAATATACAACAATTGGACAAGACATTTCTTACATAAAACATGGGATGCCCATGCCCAATGAAATAGACAATATACAGTGGGTTGCAAAAGTATTCGGCCCCCTTGAAGTTTTCCACATTTTGTCATATTACTGCCACAAACATGAATCAATTTTATTGGAATTCCACGTGAAAGCCCAATACAAAGTGGGGTACACGTGAGAAGTGGAACGAAAATCATACATCATTCCAAACATTTTTTACAAATAAATAACTGCAAAGTGGGGTGTGCGTAATTATTCAGCCCCCTGAGTCAATACTTTGTAGAACCACCTTTTGCTGCAATTACAGCTGCCAGTCTTTTAGGGTATGACTCTCTACCAGCTTTGCACATCTAGAGACTGAAATATTTGCCCATTCTTCTTTGCAAAACAGCTCCAGCTCAGTCAGGTTAGATGGACAGCGTTTGTGAACAGCAGTTTTCAGATCTTGCCACAGATTCTCGATTAGATTTAGATCTGGACTTTGACTGGGCCATTCTAACACATGAACATGTTTTGTTTTAAACCATTCCATTGTTGCCCTGGCTTTATGTTTAGGGTCATTGGGCCAGATTTATCAAAGCATTACCAACAGTTCTTTCTTCTAAAACTGTTCTAACCAGCAGAAGAACAGTTCTGCATGATAGTAAGAAACTTCCCAAAGCCTATGTAAGGCCTCTTGCACACTGCAAGCGATTCCGATTCAGATTCCGCTTTTTAATCAGTTTTTACATCCGATTCCTATTTGCAGTTTGCTCCCTGCACACTGCAAATCGGAATCGGATGTAAAAACAGATTAAAAAGCGGAATCGGGATCGCTTGCAGTGTGCAAGAGGCCTAATAGCGGCGGCTTATCGTGGATTTCTAGAGCTACACTACAGAACTAAGAAAGGTGCAAATCCATTCCTTAACTGCTGCAGATTAAGAAGTGCTCATTAGCAGTTCTACAGATGCAGGCTAGATGTGATTTGTGAAGGGCTCCTCCCCTCTCACTCAGAGCTTGCTGACAGCAGGTGTGTTGGTTACCTCAGCAACAGCAATTCCCCTCACACACCGCACTGCCTGAGAGACCTTCCTAGCTCCTTCTATTCTTTACAGTTTAAGAAGGAATCTGCACTATCTAGTGATTTCTTAGGATGTCTGAGACAATGCTGCATCGATTTCTAATAACCTTGTCTCAGACACTCTTAATAAATCTGGACCAAAGTTATGTTTGAAGGTGAACCTCCGCCCCAGTCTCAAGTCTTCTGCAGACTCCAAGAGGTTTTCTTCCAAGATCGCCCTGTATTTGGCTCCATCCATCTTCCCATCAACTCTGACCAGCTTTCCTGTCCCTGCTGAAGAGATGCACTCCCAGAGAATGATGCTGCCACTGCCATATTTGACAGCGGAGATGGTGCATTCTGAGTGATGTGCAGTGTTAGTTTTCCACCACACATAGCGTTTTGCATTTTGGCCAAAAAGTTCCATGTTGGTCTCATCTGACCAGAGCACCTTCTTCCACATGTTTGCTGTGTCCCCCACATGGACACACAACTGCAAACGGGACTTCTTAAGCTTTTCTGTTAACAATGGCTTTCTTCTTGCCACTCTTCCATAAAGGCCAACTTTGTACAGTGCACGACTAATAGTTGTCCTATGGACAGAGTCTCCCACCTGAGCTGTAGATCTCTGCAGCTCGTCCAGAGTCACCATGGGCCTCTTGACTGCCTTTCTGATCAGCGCTCTCTTTGTTCGGCCTGTGAGTTTAGGTGGATGGCCTTCTCTTGGTAGGTTTACAGTTGTGCCATACTCTTTCCATTTCTGAATGATCGCTTGAACAGTGCTCCGTGGGATGTTCAAGGCTTTGGAAATCTTTTTGTAGCCTAAGCTTGCTTTGAATTTCTCAATAACTTTATCCCGGACCCGTCTGGTGGGTTCTTTGGACTTCATGGTGTTGTTGCTCCCAATATTCTCTTAGAAAACCTCTGAGGCCATCACAGAGCAGCTGTATTTGTACTGACATTAGATTACACACAGGTGCACTCTATTTAGTCATTAGCACTCATCAGGCAATGTCTATAGGCAACTGACTGCACTCAGACCAAAGGTGGCTGAATAATTATGCACACCCCACTTTGCAGTTATTTATTTGTAAAAAATGTTTGGAATCACGTATGATTTTCATTCCACTTCTCATGTGTACACCACTTTGTATTGGTCTTTCACGTGGAATTCCAATCAAATTGATTTATGTTTGTGGCAGTAATATGACAAAATGTGGAAAACTTCAAGGGGGCCGAATACTTTTGCAACCCACTGTAAATATGGAAGCCTCCATATACCACTCACTTTGTGTTCCTTTTACCCCTCCTAGACATTCTTCATTCCTACAAAATTTGAATAACATACCTAGTTTCAGATTAAGGCTCCCTGCACACTGCATGCGATTCTGATTTTTGATCGTTTTTCACATCCGATTCCGATTTTTAATTGTTACTGCATGCTGCGTTTTTTGACTCCGTTTTTCTGTTAATTGCATTCAGGAAAAATCAGAATTGCAAATTGGAATTGGAAACGGAATCGCAAAATGGATTTGCAGTGTGCCTAACACAGTTTTGTGTACCCCCGCCCCCCGCCACCACAAAATCACCATTCTGTGAATTTTACTGATGCATTAAATCATTTGCAAAACTGAAAAAAAAATTCTCAGTGCAGAGCGTCGACATTAAGCCAATCACAGCAGCCCAATTACATTCACTCATCTCTGTAATTGCTACGGGCGATCGGCCTTTGCACTCTGTCACTGCAATCTGCGCCGCGTTACCAAACGTATCGCCAGCCTTTTTTCGAGTTGCGGCACAGAGCACCACCGTGCTAACAATCAAACGTCTCGCTCCAGTGGCTGGGAGAGTAAAGTGACACATTAATTAATCGCTTTCTTCTTCCCGAACTTTGATTTTCACAGCCAGTGTCATCAGCCCAACCACTCTCTCTATTTCACATTCCAATTTAAATAACTCCGGCTCTGCCGCTTTCCAATTCCGTGGCGTTCCAAGAACTTATATGATAATGCAAGCATGGAAGCTGTTTCATATTAAGCAAGTATTTGGCTTTCTATGAATTGAAATAGTCTGAAAAAAATGGTCTGTCGTTCTTTTGAGAAGTGGAGGAGTTGGGCCTGAGAGAACTGGCTAAATTAATCACCATCTTCGCTGGAGCATTGTGCTGACGGTGCACTGCAAAGTGCGAGGGAGCCTCAGAAACGGATGGAGAAAAGGATGAGAAATAATATTAATGGCAGGAAAATCGTGAGGACAGATCGAAGCACTTTTAAAGTGCGGCAAGAGAAGGTTCCGTGCTGAGAGATGTTACAGAACCGGTACAAAAGGGTTTCACCCCAATCCACCAGAAGGATTTATCATTGAGAACAAAGAAAAAAGTTCTGTGTTCAGTCATCTTAAAGCAGAGCTGAGGTCAAATAATAAAATAAAGCCTAGCGGTACAGAATTGCAATAGAGATAAAGTTTAAAAACCTGAGCCATATTAGTGTGTCAGAAGGCTGCAGGCAGAGAAATACTAAAGCTGGCCATACACTAGGCCGATTCCCCGCCGATCGACAGCAGATTCGATCACTGGGATAGAATCTGCTGTCACATCGTTCACGCTATACGCTAAATTTCGATCTATTTCGTCCCGAAATAGATCGATCCCGTCTATCGTTCCGTGCGGGAAATTACCGTTGATCGCCCACAGGTAGGGAGCGTGTCGCTAGCGGCGTTCAAGTGCCCGACGACCGACGCAATACAGCTGTAATACATTACCTGTTCCACCGTCGCGACTCCCCAGGTCTCCGCTGTCTTCTCCGCTCTGGTCTGGTCTCCGGGTCCGGCATGCTTCACTTCTTCCTGTCCCGGCAGGAAGTTTAAACAGTAGAGGGCGCTCTACTGTTTAAACTTCCCCCAGACAGGGGGAAGTGAAGCATGCCGGACCCGGAGACCAGAGCGGAGAAGAAGACAGCGGAGACCTGGGGAGTGGCACCAGCGGAGCAGGGGGGAGAGAGCGGCGGCAGCACCACCACCACCACAGATTGTGCACGGTTTCAGGCTGAAATCGGTTCACAATCTGTTTAGAGTAAAGGCAGCCATACGATCCCTCTCTGATCAGATTCGATCAGAGAGGGATCTATCTGTTGGTCGAATCTGATGGCAAATTGACCAGTATATGGCTACCTTAACCCTTTAAAGTAAACCTGTACTGTCCAACAGAAAAAAGTTAGATAATTACCTAGGTAGATGGAAGCCTCTGAATAGTATCAAGGCCCAAGCTGGCTACAAACTTGTTCTAGCTACTCCGTTATTTGCCTGATGAAGCAGGATTGTAACTGTGAAACGCATTGCATTGTGTTGCGTTCTAATAAAACAAATGATAAACTATAAATGACTCGAGTCTACTTCGGGGAGGTAAGTCCACTACTACCTTCCGTTTTAAACATGTTTTAGCATATTTAACCTTTGTTGGCACCTCTGTTCCTACAACCAGTATAATGTCTAGTTCACCCTTGTTGGAGGAGTGTTAGCCCCTTACTTTCCTGAGAGCAACTTCTTAACCTGAGTGAGGTCAGGTTTAATCTCCCCACCTGCACTTACAGTGGTTATCTAGGCAGTAATCTGTGTCTGTGAGTATTCAATTATGAGATCAAAATGGCGCCTGATGAGTAGCCATGGTAACACAGGGCTCCAGCCCTCTCCTCCTCTGGATCCCTCTCATGGGTTTCTCTGCCCTGTGGCCACTGTATGCTTGCCACTGATTCATTTGAGCGATCCACAAGCCATCAGGACCAGCAAACCGGCTGTGCTCCTGGAAGCATGTTATATCCACTAATGGATGACCTGCTGATCCCGCCGTGTTTCGGGAGGGACCATGCTCACAGACCCGCCTGATCTCCACTGCTCTTCCGGCCTCCCATCACATGGAGCCACTGCAACATCACTACCCGGGAGAGGAGACGCTGCTAGGATGCAAGCAGGTCATACACTGCGGCGGCCAAGAGACGTTTGTCTGCAGCCGCTCCCCTGCTGCTCCTCCTGCTGGTCTGAACACATGGCTGCCAAGTGCCAGCACTGGCTTAGATGGAAGACAGACCCTCGCCACCCACTAGACCCTGAAGACAAAGCCCACTATGCACTAAGGAGCCTAACCCTCTGACTTTAAGGCCCACTATGCAGTTTGTGCAAGGTTCACTATGCACCACCAGTCCAGCTCAAAGGAGCCTATCTTGCCTGCCCTCGCCTGGGACCCATTTTTACCACCAGTCAGATAATCACATGAGCAGGATTGCACACCATCGACCAGCCACCACAGCCTCAGCCAAACCCAGATATGCCAAGGAACTATAGCACCTTCTCTCTCTCCTTCTCTCTCTCCATCTCTCTTCCACCCTCCCTCCTCCCTCCCCCTCCCTCCTCCTCCTTCCTCCCTCCACCCTCCTCCTCCTCCCTCCTCCACCTCCCTCCACCCTCCTACTCCCTCCACCCCCTCCTCCCTCCACTCTCCACCTCCTCCTCCCTCCTCCTCCTCCACCCTCTGGAATTTAAATTGGATAGTGTAAAAAAAATCCGGATGAGCATCCCTGTAAACAGCTATTTCCCACAATGTAGCAAGGTTCACAGACAGGAAACTGCCAGGAGTACCACGGTCCTCAGAGTTTCTTGTGGGAGGGGTTTCACCATAATATCAGTCATACAGCGCCCCCTGATGGTCTGTTTGTGAAAAGGAATAGATTTCTTATGTAAAAGGGGGTATCAGCTACTGATTGGGATAAAGTTCAATTCTTGGTCGGAGTTTCTCTTTAAAGGAAAAGCAGCCTTGCAAAAAATATCTAAGACTGGAATCTTCACTAAGGGAAAGTTCCTTTATCCTTTAAGTTCCGTTAGGAGCCAAAGTACTTAAAGTGAACCTGAACTGAGTAAAATTATTTTACTGCAAATTAATATTACGTACTTACCTCACCGTCAGTTCCTTTCAGAAGCTCACCATTTTTCTTCTAACAACGATTCCATCCCATTCTGACAAGATTTTGTCAGAACTTAAAGGGGCACTATGGTGAAAATAGCAACTAGGATAGCCCAGGTAGCATGCACCTAATATTAGGAGCATCAGATACTATCAGTATTTTTTTTTTTTAAATGTCTGCTTCAAAGGTTATAGATAGCACATGCAGAGATCCTGACCGTCATTTTTTTCAGCTCCCCCTCTACTGACTCTTTGTTGTAACAGTTGCCTACTCCTCTCTCTCTGCTAAAGCTGTACAGGACACACAGGCTGCGTGCTGGGGAAGATCATAGCACTGGGAGCAGAAGGGGCCAAGCCGAGTGTAAAACGGAGTGTAACGTCATTTATCTTGCCTATTTGTTTCTCTAAGATCCTCCACAATCCAATGTCAGCTTCAGCAGGGAGTGCGCTGTTACAGGGCAGCCTGAGTCAGCGAGGAGGGGGGGGGGAGAGGTGCAGGATCTGTGCATATGCTGTCAATAACCTTTCCAGCAGCAGAAAAGAAAAAAATGCTTAATATCCGATGCTCCTAATGTTAGGTACATGCTACCAGGGTTATCCCAGTAGCCTAATGTTTGCTATAGTGCCCCTTTAAATATATCAGTTGCTGTCAGTTATATATCAGTTTGGTGTGATTTGCCTACTTAAAACAGAAGGTATTTGCGATAATTCAGCCTTAAGTGAACATCTGTACTGTTATTGAATAAGCAAATGATCTCTTTATGCCCCTGAAGCCAACTTACATCCAGAACCACTGGTGTATAGCAAGACTGAAAGGACAACTGATGAGCAAGGTAAAGTCCATGTTTTCCTATGGCTCAAGTGGGTGATATCACAGTTTAACAGTGTACAGACCAGGAAGCTCTTATTGGGTAATGGCCATTTTCAAAATGGAGGGCAGAAGATTCCATTGATCACAGTGCACAAACAGGACACAGGAGGTGAGAAAGAGCTGGATGAGTAGACTACACGGGAGGTAAATATGACGTGTGTATTGCATATGTTTATTTTGACTAATTTTCAGTTCGGGTTTGCTTTAACTTGTCAATCCAACAGCTTTCCCTTCCTAGGAGGGCAGTTTGACCACCCATTACTTTTCCAGGGGTGCACCTGGATGGGGATGGGGTGTCAAAGTTTTACCTAGGGGACTAAAGAGTATAAATATGGCTTTGAGTTGCTTGCTCTGTGGGCTATCAGTGATCATCACTGCACTGCTAATCTCTGCCCTCACCTCTCTCTCCACTTCAGGCCCGGATTTACCTCCCAGAAGCCTATAGGCACAGATGTCCTGGCACCCTAGCCTAGACTTCACCCATCATGAACCTACAAACACCGCCGAACCATAAAGCAAGTGTGCTGACTGTCCCTGCTCTCACTCCTCCCTTACTTCCCTTGCCAGTCATAGGTAGCTACAGATGCCCGTTAGCATTAGGTAGCCAGAAGTACCCTCAGTATTAAGTAGCTAGAGGTGCCCCAGGTATTAGCTAGCTAGAAGAACTTCATATTAAGTAGCTAGAGGTGCCCCTGACTGAAGGGAATGCAGAGAGCAGGATGAGTAACCTCTCATTTACACTCTCATCAGGGCTCTGCATAGAGAAGGAGGGAGGCGCTCAGAGAGGGGAGTGAGCCACCTTTCCATCATCAGGCGCCTATAGACGCAAGCCTGCAGTGCCTTATGGTAAATCCGACCCTGCTCCACCCATTACTTCACCTGTTTACCGACTCCTGCCAGCTCTGCAAGTCTGGTGCCAACTTTTTACCCGCAGATAGCTGCAAGACGGATCCCGGTGATGACACTGATCAGAGCAAATGATTCCATTCCAGAGAGTGTAAGTGAAGCGAGGGGTGTGATGAAATGACATTCTTTATTTAAGAAAAGCATCTTGCCATTCACTGCTGAAGCCGTAATGAAACAGTACAGCACGGTATTTATTTTTTAGTGGTTTCCTTGCATCAAAGCAGTTATTTCAGTGGAGCTCTTTACACTGACATCATTGCACTGGATGGTATTCTGCACCATCATGTATGATTAATTCTCTTCCATAAAAATGTATGACAAGCGCTGCTGGGGGAGAAAAGAGAGGCTCGACTTCTGTGGTGGTGAAGCACTGCCCCCTGCTGTCCACATTTACTCCTCTGCTGTCTCAGAATGATAACTTTCTATCAAAACTTTTTCCTTTTCAGCTTCATAGCATTTGTTCATGCTGTATTCTTTACCCAACCAAGGATGGACAAATGTCACTGGAAGAATGTCACTCACCTTTCTGCAATCACATTAGAGACTATTCTGGCCATTTTAGTGCCCTAGGCAAAACACCTTTTGCCTCTCCAGGTCTTGTGAAAAGGCGGATTGTAGTAGACAGATTGTTTGGTGGCACCAATAACAAATTGATACGTTATATACAGAAAGGATAGCTTTTAAAATACATCTATAATGCATACACAAATTATTATCTGACCAGATATACTTTACAGGTACAAACTCACTGAACTCACAAAACTAACCCTATTTGACTAATATGGTCAAATACTGCTCTCTGTCCCCGAAGGAGGTTTCGGAAGTCTTTGGGAGCCCGAGTGCTCCTGAAAACAGGCCGCTCCATACTGCGCACACACGAGTGCTCTCTCTCGCACACTTGTGCAAGCACATTATGGAGCTGACTGTCTTCAGGAGGACTTGGCTCACGAAGACTTCAGAATTCCCCCATGGCGGGGTCTTCAAACGTGGGAGCCAGTGCTTAAAGTGAACCTTAAGCCAGAAAAAAAAAATGAGTTTTACTCACCTGGGGCTTCTACCAGCCCCCTGCAGCAGTCCTGTGCCCTCGCAGCCACTCACTAATCCTCTGGTCCCCCGCTGCCAGCTAGTTTCGTTTATACCGACAGGCCCGTCAGGACTGGCCACGCGTATCTTTTTCCGCATTCCCGACTGTAATTAGCGCTATTGCGGGCTGCAACGCGTACAAAGATACGCGTTGCCGCATTACCTACGCGTATTTTTGTACGCGTTGCGGTCCGCAATAGCGCTAATTACAGTCAGGATTGCGGAAAAAGCTACGCGTGGCCAGTCCTGACGGGCCTGTTGCCAAAACGAAACTAGCTGGCAGCGGGGGACCAGAGGATTAGTGAGTGGCTGCGAGGGCACAGGACTGCAGCAGGGGGCTGGTAGAAGCCCCAGGTGAGTAAAACGCATTTTTTTTGTTCTGGCTTAAGGTTCACTTTAACGGAGGGGATGGGGAGAGGAGACGGAAGGCTCTATAGGACCCACAGCCTTCCTTCTCCATAGGTACAGTACAGTGCTGCCCATAATTATTCATACCCCTGGCAATAGTCAAAATTTGACTTAAAGAGGAGCTGTTAGGTATAAGGTCTCAGAGAAAATAAACACATATATCAGTAGCTAAAGATTGGCTGTACTTACATTACATATGCATTTCACTGTCCACGTTTGGATTTCACAGAATATTTATATAGTATATGCAGAGAATGATGCTCCTGACAGCCCATGGCAGGTTCCATGTTTGTGAAGCCAAATGTGTCGTCATGTCCTGCCTGCTTCTGATCACAGAACAGCTCGTACAGAATAACACAGTGTGCAGTGAATATTAATGAGCCATGTGGCTAGGAACAATAGCTGACTCCTGCAGTGTACTCTGCCCCGGAGATTTATCTGTGCTGTGGCTGAACTGAGTTAGAAGCTGCTGAAACTTGATCCCGTCTTCTCCTTAGCAGCCGAGGGGAGGGCCCCAGAATGCTTTGCAGTATGGAATGCGGCTTGCGTCCTCCTTAGGAGCTTAGCTTTGCTGATAAGAACACATTAAATGTAAGAGAGATTTTTATCTTTAGTAATGTCTTTTTGGCTTCTGTCTAAACTGTTTAACACAGGAGAATAGAGGTTTAAATTAGCTTCTGCAGCCTGACAGTTACTCTTTAAAGTTACCTTTATTCAACCAGCAAGTTATTTTTTGACGGGAAATGACATTGGTGTCTCCAAAAAGATAATAAGATGATGTACAAGAGGCATTATTGTGGGGGAAAAAAACATTTCTCATCTTTTATTTTTTTGTATTAACAAGCTTTATTGATCAGATCAACAATTATACAAAGGTTTTAAAAGCAGAACAAATAAAACATAGGGTATTAACATACCAACTAGAAGACAAGAAAAAAAAAATATGGGGGAGCATCTGAAGGACATAGCATAGATAGTTGGGCCGTCCGGCCTGGGAAATGGGGTACCTGGAACCTGCTTCTGAGATCCCAGGGGTCAGTCCATCCTATCTGATCTTAATGTAAAAATATATTGCTCCCTCTAACACATACGTCAAGCTAAAAGGAAAAAGAAAAAAAAAAAAGAAAAAAAAGAACAACGTACATAAAAGCAAGAGACAGAAAAAAAAAAAGAAAAAAAAGAAGGAACGAGCAATCCAGATACATTCCTGCTTAAGGTATCTGGTATCAAGAGTCCTGAATAGGTCAATCCTGTACATCATACTATAATGAATAAACACATATGTCCAAGGGAAGTTAAGCACTCCTATATGTTTTCCAGGGTTCCCAAATGAGATCAAATCTTGTCATATTCTCAATGCTATAAAAATAAACCCGATCCATTATCATCATTAGGTCTAGACGTTGGGTAACCAGTGATAACTCTAGAGCTGTGGTTTTCCATTTGAAGGCTATTGACCACTGAGCGGCTAGTAGCATGTATCTATATAAGGGCCTAAATCTACCTGGCACATCATCATTAAAAGTATATAACAGGGCCTGGGAGGCAGATAACGAAACCGGAAAGCCAAACACCTCTTGGATCATGGTTTTCCATGAGTCCCAGAACCGCTGTGCTCTGGGGCAGTCCCAAAAGACATGCAGTATCGTTCCTTCCATTCCACATCCTCTAAAACAAGTCGATGGAACCGAGGGATAAATTTTGTGAATTTTAGCCGGGGTGTAATACCAGCGAAACAAGATCTTGAGTGCCGTGTCCTTGACCATATTAGATTTGACTACACCAGAGACAGCGGTTCGAATATAAGACCAATCTGATGGCTCAAATTGAGTTCCTAAGTCGCGCTCCCAAGCTCTCATATATATTAGTTTATTCTCATTATCACAACCTATCGACTGGGCATATAGGGATGAGATTAATCCTTTTTGTCGTGAAAATCCAAAATAGAGTGATTCAAACATTGTGGGTTCAAACTCTGGGGGTGAAGAAAAGATGGAGGAGAAGTAATGTTTTATCTGACAAAAGCGAAATACCTCCTCTGGGGGGGCATCTTGACTAAATCTGAGCATATTAAATGTAATTTTAACATCTCTAATCCAAAATGTATTGGCAGTTGAACGGCCTTTATCCCTCCACCAGGAAAACAACTGTGGGTTTCTAAAAGCCGGAATAAAGCGGGGATTACCAAAAATGGAGATCCTGGAGGAGGGAAAGGTCATAAGCTTATATGATGAGGCAATCGAGAACCATAGCTTAGTCAGTGACGAAACAATCCTGTTCTTGCTAGCAAGAGTTGATATGTCTCTTTTAGTTACAACCGTGACCAATGTAGATAGGTAAAATGGGAAGATTGTAGTAGATTCAAATTGATACCAGGTGGGAGGGTTAGAATTTATTCCCCAATCTAAGATTTGACTGAGCTTAGAGGCTAAGTAATAATGCCATAGGCTGGGTAGACCGATACCACCCTGTAAAGGGGGTCTGTACAGGACTTGTGCTCGAATTCTAGCTGGTTTGCTGTCCCAAATAAATTTATTAATTTGTGACTGTAAGCTAGATAACGATTTTTTAGTTATAGTTATTGGGAGCATGCGAAACAAATATAACAATTTGGGGAGAATAATCATTTTACATGCTACACATCTACCTAGCCATGAAACCTTAAATGAGGACAATGTTTTCAGAAGTTGAGTAATATTATTGACCATATGTGAGAAGTTAGTTCCGTATAGATCCCCATAGTTGGGTGTAAGAAAGACTCCTAAGTATTTACATTTCGTTTTACTCCATTTGAACCCGTAAGTAGAGTCTAACCATTTAATTGTATGTGGATAAAGATTAATCGGGAGGGCTGTGGATTTAGCGGGATTTACTTTAAGGCCAGAGAATTGGGCGAACTTATCTAATAGTTGGAATAAGTTAGGCATGGTTGTTATAAGTCTAGTCAAGAACAGGAGAGCAACGTCAGCATACAGAGTTAATTTGATATTGTCAATTCCATAACCATGGATGTCAGGATGTCGTCTAATCGCCATCGCCAGAGGCTCTAAAGCGAGAGCGAATAGCAATGGGGAGAGAGGGCAACCCTGACGGGTTCCACGTTTGAGCTGAACAGGAGCAGATGGATGCGGATCACTGTAGATGGGGAGTCATACAATGCTGAAACCGCTGTAATTATAGGGCCAGATAGACCAAAGCCTTCCAAAGCAGCGGTCAGATACTGCCAACCCACTGAATCGAATGCCTTGCTAATGTCTAAACCCAACATCATAAATTTAGAGTTTTTAAGTTCAGCATCCTGTAATATGTTAACAGCTAACCTAACATTATCAGAGCCTTGCCTACCTGGGATGAATCCAGTTTGAGTGGGAGCGACAAGATCTTGCACCATAGAGCCTAATCTAGAAGCTAGAATTTTAGCAAAAAGTTTGATATCATTGTTGAGGATAGATATAGGTCTGAATCCTGCCGGGGTAGAGTGATCAGTATCCGGTTTAGGGAGCAGGGTCATATTGGCCAATAGCATATCTGGGGGGAGTTTTTCACCTTGAAGAACAGCATTAAACATTGAGGTCAGAGGGTGCAATAGTGTATCAGCAAATTTTTTATAATATAAGGTTGAAAATCCGTCCGGGCCCGGAGCTGTAGAGGATTTAAGCAACTTAATTGAAGCTAATACTTCTATGGGGGTGATCGGGGCATTAAGAGTTTGCAGCTGATCTGATGAGAGGGAGGGCAACTGCAAAGTATCCAACCATGCTTTAAGTTCCGTATTGTTAGATGATATTTCGGTTCCTAGCAAATTTTTATAATAGTCCTCAAATATTTTTAAGACTTTAGGAGGTAGTACCTCCTCTCTGCCTCCAGGGCTTTTTAATTTATAGACATGTGGGGGTTTATAGTATTGGTTTAATTTACGTGCAAACTGAGTAGAAGGGTTATTGCCTCGTAAGAGGAACTTTGCTTTGGAGAACTTCAACGCTTTAGCATGAGAGTTATCTAGTATAGAGTTCAATTTGGTTCTTTTCAGATTAATTTCATGTAAAATTTCTCTAGTTGTTGTGCCATAATGCCGTTTATATAGTAAGTCTAGCTCGGCGGTTAATGCCTGAATTCTTTGTGATTTTAGTTTCTTTGCTCGTGCTGCTTTTGCCATAAATATACCTCTCAGAACTGGTTTATGTGCTGCCCATCTTAGAACAGGGGAGGTGTTATCCTCATTGTTAAATAAAAAATATTCCTCCAACTCTCCCGTCACAGCGAGTCTATCTGAATCCTCAGCCAAAAGAGAGTCGTTGAGTCTCCAGTTGCCGGGATTGAAGGGTATACCGAAACCAGTCAAGATGGACTGAACCATATGATGGTCAGACCAACCACAAGTAATAATATCAGAGGAGGTAGAGTTAGAGGCAATTATTGGGGACAAGTAAATGTAGTCTAAGCGGGCATAAGACTGACGAGGGTGAGAAAAAAAGGTATATTGCCTACAGCCGATGTTATGGGCTCTCCACATATCTATAACTTTAGTTTTAGAAAGGAGGTTAGTGAGTCTTCTCGGGAAAGTTTGTGCGAAAGGGGATTGAACCGATCTATCCAGAAGTGGATTGGCTACCGCGTTGAAGTCTCCTGCAACTATCAAGTGTGTTGAGGACAGTCTATCCAGTTGGGATGATAAAAGTTGTAAGAAGGCAGTTTTAGAGGCATTGGGAGCATAACAATTGATCAGTGTGACAGCTTTACCTTCAAGAATACCCTTGAGAATTAAAATTCTGCCTTCCGGGTCCATGAAAGAATCAATGTGTGTGAATGAGACTGAATTATGGAACACTATTGCAACTCCTCTGGCTTTTTTGGTAAATGAGGCATAATAGGCCCTATTATATGCCCGGTGTAAAAAAGTGGGTGGTTTAGAGTTAATGAAATGCGTCTCTTGTAAAAACAAGACTGAGGCCTTCAGGCTCTGATAATGTTGGAATGCTTTTCTACGTTTGACTGGCTCATTTAACCCCTGGACATTATGTGTTATCATATTGAACATTCTAGGCATGAGAGAACTGTGATGATGAAGAATACAGCATTTACACTTAGTGGCTTATTATCTTTTAGAGTAGACAGGACTCCTGTGGAATGAAAAAAGAGACTCAAGTATCCTAAGATTGCAGGAACATAGTTACTTAAACCAAACATATAAAACAGACATAAAATCAACATTATCTCTGGGCAATCACTCCTAACTGTCCCACGACTAGTAGGCCCAGAAACTCTCAGTGGCTTAACCCGGACCACACTGAGAGGGGGGGGGGGTAATACTCGTATCACTAGTCCCAAAATGGGTAGAAAACAGTTAAAGTGGGGCAGCGGTGAAGGACCGTTTCCCTGCCATTTTAAGTATTAGAGCGCCATGAGCGGGGAGCGTTGTTCAATGGTTGTTTACGATATTTCTCCAATTGGGTAAGAGTGACTTGTAGGCCTAGTGAGTTCAAAAGAGAAACTCCTTGCTCCAGTGTAGATATAACGTGGATTTTGCCGTCACGGGAAAGTAGAAGTTTAGTGGGGAATCCCCACTTATACTGTAACTGTTGCTCTCTAAGAAAGGCTGTTAGAGGAGCCAGGGACCTGCGTCTTTGCAATGTAAACTGCGACAAGTCGGTGAAGACTTTGATGTTGCTGTATGGGTCCGGAAGTTGTTTATTCTGGCGCATGTAAGAAGAAAAGGCATCTTTAACGTGGTAAAACTGAAAGCATGCTATGGTATCTCTAGGAATCCTCTCAGGTAGAAAGGCGGGCTTAGGCAGTCTGTGAGCCCGTTCTATGGTGTACTCAATGCTGGAAAACTGAGGCACTGCTGACCTAACCATTTCTATCAAATAGCCTTTCAATTGTGCGCTGTTTATCGATTCATCGATACCCCTGAATTTGAGATTACAGCGGCGATTACGGTCCTCTAGGTCAGCAATCTTCAGCTGCGTAGCCTCATTAACTGAGTCATGGCGTTCAAGCTCAGTAACAGTCTTATTGTGTTCCTCAATTAACATGGAGACACTGTCTTCAGTGAGTGAGACGCGAGCTCCCAGATCATCATGGAACTGTTGCATAGAATTTGCTATAGTCAGTATCTTGTTTGACATGGAGGTTTCCAGAGCAATCATCATATCCTTAAGAAAAGCACGGTCTACTGGCTGATTGGAGTCAGGGATCTCTGCAAATGCACTGCTGTGGCCTGTGACTGCTGTGAGCAGGGAGAGAGCTTCTGCCTGTGAGTCTGCCGGGCCTGACAGCCTGGGTTTAGATTTGGCTGGGCTAAGAAAGGTGGGGGAGGGTACCCCCTGTTCAGAGGACTCTGAGGCTGATGGACTGCGGGGAAGGGCCACATTGGATGCCTGCTTTGTGGGTATATGTGAGGCCTCTCCGCGGCTGGATGCGGAATTTTGTACGCTTGCCGCCTGTTTATTGTTATGGGATGCGTTCGTCATGCGTACTGGCAATGCGGACTTACGCGTCCCGGAGGAGCCGACGCCATCTTGCTCTCCATGCGGCCCAGATCTTCTCCGCTTAAACATGTCGGGGATGCGTTGTGGACGCTGGATATCCTGCAGTGAGGTGCTGGAGGCTTCCATCTCCTCCTCCGCTGGGGTTTGGGATTGAATTTCCCCGTCTGGCATGCAGTGTAAAGTCGCTTTGGCTGGCTGGGATCAGGAGCTCTTCACACTGCTGCCATCCACGCTGAGCTCCGGCCACGCCCCCCATTTCTCATCTTTTATTTACATTTGAGCAAAACGTGTCCAGTCCAAAATTATTCATACCCTTCTCAATAATCAATAAAAAAAGCCTTTATTGGCTATTACAGCAATCAAACGCTTCTTATAATTGCAGACCAGCTTTTTGCATGTCTCCACGGGTATTTTTGCCCATTCATCTTTAGAAATGAGCTCCAAATCTTTCAGGTTGGAAGGTCTCCTTGACGCTAATGTTGTTGTCTGCTAACCATTTCTTCACCACTTTTGCTGTGTGTTTTGGGATCATTGTCGTGCTAAAATAAACACTGGTGCCCAAGGCCAAGTTTCTCTGCAGACTGCCTGAGGTTGTCGTTGAGAATCCTCATGTATTGCTCTTTTTTCATGGTGCCGTTTGCTGTGATTAGGTTCCCTGGTCCATTGGTGAAAAACACCCCCAGAGCATTAGGTTCCCACCACCATGTTTGAAAGTGAGGATGGTGTTCTTTGGGTTGAAGGCTTCTCCTTTTTTACGCCAAATGAAGCTAACATCATTGTGACCAAACAATTACATTTTTGTTTCATCTAACCCTAATACAGAAGACCAGAAGTCTTCTTTTTTGTCCAGATGAGCATTTGCAAAGGCCAAGCAAGCTTTTGTGTGCCTTATCTGGAGAAGTGGCGTCCTCCTTGGTCTGCATCTGTGGAACCCAGCAGTGTGCACAGTGTCCGTTGGATTGTCTGCCTTGAGACATTGCCACCAGCAGAGTCCAGATTCACCAGGATGGCCTTGGTGGTGATCCTTGGATTCTTTTTCACCTCTCTCACTATCCTCCTGGCCAGCACAGGTGTCACTTTTGGCTTCCAACTACGTCCTCTGAGATTTTCCACAGTGCGGAACATCTTGTAATTTTGATAACACTTTGCACTGTAACCACTAGAACTTGAAAACATTTAGAAATGGCCTTGTAGCCCTTTCCTGACTTGTGAGAAGCACAATGCGCAGACGCAGGTCCTCACTGAGCTCCGTTGTCTTGTCTGTCCACAAATCAACTGCAGAGAGCTGCTGTTTTTCATCTATTGAGTTGATTAAAACAGCTGTTCCCAATTAATCAGGGTAATAAGGATGCTATAGAACAGCTTGGACTATTTGGAATGGTATAGAACTTTGGATTTTCCCACAGACTGTGAAAGTTTGTGAAGGGTATGAATAATTTTAGACTGGACACTTTTTGCTCAAATGTAAACAAAAGCTGAGAAATGTTTTTTTCCCCCATAATAATGCCTCTTGTACATCGTCTTATTATCTTTTGGGAGACACCTATGTCATTTACTGTCAAAAAATGACTTGCTGGTTGAATAAAAGTAACTTTAAGTCAAATTTTGCCAGGGGTATGAATAATCATGGGCAGTACTGTAAGTACCTGTTTCTTTTTTTTTTTTTTTTAGTGATTCCCAATGAGAACACAAACCAAGTAAAAAACATGAAAAAAAAAACCCCAACATACTACCTGATCTGGGGAGCTGGCAGGATCAGGTAGAGCCCCATATGACCAGTCCCCACCACTCCCGTTCCAAGTTTTCCTTTAGTTTTGGTCTCATAAAAAAAAAATGGTTGCGATCCAGGGGTCACACCGCTGCAGCTTGCCTCTCTGCTTCTCAACACATTGCAGAGAGGCAGGGAAAGGTTAGGAAGGGGTGGGATAGAGACGTGGGCAACGGGCGGGATAGTGACATGGGGAAGGGGCAGGATAGTGACGTGGGGAAGGGGCTGGATAGAGATGTGGGGAAGGGGCGGGATAGAGACGTGGGGAAGGGGCGGGATAGAGATATGGGGAAGGGGTGGGATAGAGATGTAGGGAAGGGGCAGAAGAGAGGTGCGGAGATGTGAGGAGGGGCATTTTGCAGGAGTGCTTTCCCTGCCAAGGATGCCCCTTCCCCTAATAGTCAACTGACAAGCTATTGTAAGTAGATTTCACATGTAGCCCTTTCGATGACAATAGCATGTTTGGGGGCTTTGCTACTCACCGCTAAATTCGGCATGACATAATTATGTATAGCAGTAATTGTGAAGATTTACACAAAATTTTGCGTGATCGTAATTAGCAGATTACAATTGTTTCCTCCACTCTCTATCAACACAACTTGCCAAATTGTTGACAGGAAGAGGAAGGTTTTCTGCGATGTTCCCTCCTATCACCCACACATTGTCTCCTCTTCCCCGTCTCATTTACCCCCCTTAAAGAGAAACCGTAACCAAGAATTGAACTTCATCCCAATCAGTAGCTGATACCCCCCTTCCCATGAGAAATCTTTTCCTTTTCACAAACAGACCATCAGGGGGCTATGTATGGCTGATATTGAGGTGAAATCCCTCCAACAGTGTGATGTCTGGACCATGGTTCTAACATCACACTGTAAGATCCTTGTTGCATTGTGGGAAAAAACAGCTGTTTCCAACTACCAAATAAGCAAGCAGCATCTCCTTCCAGTGACATCACCTCCCAGCTGTAAAAATGTCACCATGTGATAAATGTCAGAATGTAAATCAGGGAGAGGAAAGATTTTACAATGGGCAAATACTAACTAAATCATTTATGTATAATTATTGTAAAAATGAAGCACTTTTTACATTATTTTCACTGGAGTTTCTCTTTAAGAAGAGAAGGAGTGCTCCATCTAGTAATCCACCAATCCTCATCAGGTTATTGCACGATGCAAATGACATCTGCCACCAATATGATTGGATTGTATGTGGACCCACCCCCGGGGCGCACGCCACTGAGGCCTCAACACAGCTGCTGTGCAATCGAAAGTCAATACTAAGACATCACACTCAATATATCACTGGATATTTCACTCCCTAGCTAGTAAAGCCCAGACTGCTAGTTCCTGCGCATTTAAAGAGGAACTCCAGTGAAAATAATGTAATAAAAAAGTGCTTCATTTTTACAATAATTATGTATAAATGATTTAGTCAGTGTTTGCTCATTGTAAAATCTTTAGTCTCCCCGATTTACATTGTGACATTTATCACATGGTGACATTTTTACTGTGGGCAGGTTATGTAGCTGCTGCTTGCTGTTTTGGCTGTTGGAGACAGCTGTAAACAGCTATTTCCTGTCTGTGAACCTTGTTACATTGTGGCAAACTGTCAAAAGTACCGCGGTCCTCAGAGCTTGTTGTGGGAGGGGTTTCACCACAATATCAGTCATACAGCGCCCCCTGATGGTCTGTTTGTGAAAATAAATAGATTTCTCATGTAAAAGGGGGTATCAGCTACTGATTGGGATAAAGTTAAATTCTTGGTTGGAGTTTCTATTTAAGCTTGACTCTCAAATAATGGTCTGCCGCAATCGCACTGCACACTGCCACCTGCTATATATACAGCCTGTGTGGATCCCAAACTGCACTGTTATTGTGCTAACTCCATTCTGTGCAAACAGTTCTCACAGCATAAGTTAAAGCTCAGCTTAGAACCTCTTCTGGTCATGATCGGATTTCAGGCAAGGCCACAAAGGCCATGGCCTAGGGCGCCAGGAAGAGAGGGGCGGACTGTGGGCTTGCACACTCATGCAGTTAAGCTGCCAAACATGGGAAATGCAGCAGTCGGGCAACTCGGGATGAAGGGGCAACAAACATGCACAGCTTATTGTCTGTGACTTGCACCATCATCATCACCGTCCGCCGCTCTGAGTCCAGCTCCGCCCTCCACCCAGCTACAACCTATCAGAGTGGAAAGCATCAATTTGGCCCATAAATTGAACAAAAATTAGAATCATTTCAGATGTAATTGATCCGCAAATCAGATTGATAAAATCAATCGTAAGGTTGATCGCTCAGTAAAATTGCATCGTTAATAAGCATACATTGATTACTGAGACCAATAAAAATGTGTCTGTGATAGGGGTCTTCAGAGGCGTATCTAGAGGGGTGCAGGCATGGCACGTGCCATGGGCACCACAGAACCATGGGCGCCTGCCCCTGTGCTGTGCCGCCATGCCTGCCCATCACTCAGACCTCAGATCAGATTCATTCTGTTATATAGGGAACATGGCTACTTCATTTATGTATGTAGGGCACACTTGGCTTAGTGTAAGAAAAGAGGACAAAGGCCTGGTGCACACCAGAGGAGTTTTTCTGAGCGTTTTGAGTTTTTAACCTCCTTGGCGGTATGAAAAATACCGCCAGGAGGGAGCGCAGCAGTTTTTTTTTAAATTTTTTTTTTTTTTATCATGTAGCGAGCCGAGGGCTCGCTACATGATAGCCGCTGCTGAGCGGCATCCCCCCGCCCGCTTCGATCGCCTTCGGCGATCTCCGATCAGGAAATCCCGTTCATAGAACGGGATTTCCTGGAGGGCTTCCCCCGTCGCCATGGCGACGGGGCGGGATGACGTCACCGACGTCACTGACGTCGGGACGTCATTGGGAGTCCCGGGCCACCCCTCGGCGCTGCCTGGCACTGATTGGCCAGGCAGCGCTGGGGTCTGGAGGGGGGGGGGGGGCCCGCGCCGCAGCAGATAGCGGCGATCGGGCAGGGGCCGGCGGCGATCAGAGTGCTGGCGCAGCTAGCAAAGTGCTAGCTGCGTCCAGCAAAGCAAAAATTATGAAAATCGGCCCAGCAGGGCCTGAGCGGCACCCTCCGGCGGCTTACCCCGTGTCACACACGGGGTTACCGCCAAGGAGGTTAAATCTGCTGCTAATGTTATCCTATGTGTCTGTGCACACTGGAGCAATGAGGTTTTGTAAAAAAAAAACCATAGCATTACATTGGGAAGAGCTTTTGAAACCTCTAAAAACTCTTCCCAATGTAATGCTATGGTTTTTTACAAAACCTCATTGCTCCAGTGTGCACAGACACATAGGATAACATTAGCAGCAAATTTAAAAACTCAAAACGCTCAGAAAAACTCCTCTGGTGTGTTCCAGGCCAGAGAGTAGATAAGATGAGAAATTTCCAAAAGAGGAACTTCAGCAGCATCCCAAGCCAAGATACTGCTGAAGTTTATAGGCAACTATAATTGGAAAGGATGCTATTTTTAGAGGGGAAGGGGGCTCTGAGGGGGGGGGGGCGCAATTTAATTGTGTGCCATAGGCTCTATATTACCTAGATACGCCCCTGGGGGTCTTGCTGTTTGTCATGGGGCGGCTGGTGATAATGGCCTTGGGCGGTAAAAAGTACAAATCCGGCCCTGCTTCTGGTAATGAATATGGTATGAACACCGTTATTATTTATGTGCTTCCAACTCACGATTCAACCTAGGATGTCAGTACTTCACTCTCGTGCTGGCCAGCGTGGAGTCACAATAGTGTCGGGGTCATGTCTGCATTCAATCCATCATCTGCATGTCCTTGTTTCCCAGGGAGTACCTCAACTCAAGCCGGGTTCAGTAGTCCGCATGCGGACACCCAGCTGCGTGTATCGCGTATCTCTCTTGGCAGGCTGCTATCCCAGCGTCCCGGGTCCACGTGAACGCTCACTCGATCTCCTTCCCTGCCCTCTGTTCTATCTGGGAAGCAGGAACATACCTCTGTGCACATTTTTGGTGCTTTAAAGAGGAACTTTAACCAAGGTTTGAACTTAATTCCAATCAGTAGCAGATACTCCCTTTCCCATGAGAGATCTTTACCTTTTCTCAAATAGATCATCAGGGGGGTCTGTATGGCTGATATTGTGGTGAAACCCCTCCCACGGTGTGATGTCATGGCCATGGTCCTGACAGTTTGCTGTTTGTAAACCTCATGCATTGTGGGAAAAAATGGTCAAGCAAGCAGTATCTTCCTCTATGCATGGAACTCGCAGTGATGAACATTCCGTACAGACCATCTGGCATAACTAAAAATGTTGCCATCTTGTAATGATCCGCTCAGCTGGCTGCACAGGCAGACAGCTGTTTGACCATTCCTTATGTCTGAGAGATGCAGGTCTCTGGAAAAGAGACCTGGCTTCATCTTGCAACTTTCAGAGTTGCTTTGCTGAGGGATTTGCATACATGCAAATTGCCCAGCTGTCTCCTTTGAGGGCTGGCAGTATAAAAGCCTTCTGCTCCCAGAAGGCTTTGCTGGTCATAACGGTTTGTTAAATACACTCCTGGAGTGTCAGCCTTCCCTGTTGGATTCTTATAGTTATCTTAGAGTAATTTTGGGGACTGCACTAGGCAGCTCCTCTAGTGCAGTTAGCTTGCTTATCTGTTTTGTCTATTTTGCCTCTCTGCTGTGATTGTCTTGTCGCCAACGGTGGTCGATAGGAAATCGTCCTGTCTGTCTTGCTTGGATCGCACTAGCCCCTAGCGGTAGCGGCTGTGGATCCTTCTGATCTGTGATCCTGTCCCTGAACCCGGATCGCACTCGCTCTGGCGGAAAGAGCAGTGGATCGTTCCTATCCTGTCCCTGAACCCGGATCGCACTCGCTCAGACGGAAAGAGCAGTGGATCGTTCCTATCCTGTCCCTGAACCCGGATCGCACTCGCTCTGGCGGAAGAGCGGTGGATCTTATCTGTCCTATTCCTGTTTTTCGTCTGTCTGTCTGATACGAACACTTGCCCTAGGCTCGGTGAGGTAACCGTTAAGCAGGCGCTCGCGTTCTCTGTTTCGTGTTTGTGTGTCGGTGGATAGTTAGGGTTGCGTGCTTGTCTCTGTTGCGCTTAACGTGCGGAGATCGCGCTGTAAACGCGTTCGCTGTTGCGAATGAGTGCAGTGTTCGCGTTTAGTTGGCGTTTGTTATTTTCCTTATCAGTCTCATTGCACGTTTGCTGTGCCTTTGCTACCCTCGTGCCCTGTCTTGCTTTAGCCTTGTGTCACCTCTGGCAATCGCCTCTCTCGCGATTGCATTCCTACTTCGTATCTGCTGTTGTGTGTGCACCATCGTGGGTTGGCGACTAGATTGGTGCACACACATACATTCTGTCCCTGTGCTTATTCTCATTCGCAATCGCTTCTCTTGCGATTGCGTTCTCACATGGTTTCCTCTGTCGTGTGTTCACCATCACAGGTTAGCGACTAGATTGGTGCACACACATACATTCCTCCTCTGTGCTTATTCTGTCTTGTGTCGCTGTTAGCAATCGCCATCTCTTGCGATTGCCTTCTCACCTGATCTTCATGGTTGTGTGTTCATTGTCGCTGGGTGGCGACTAGTTTAGTGGACACACATACCCTCTATCGCTTTGCTCTCTCTCTTTCAGGGCTATCTTGCCCTGTGTTTCTTCCCTTCGTACAATTCATATCTGGCATCTGTGGCGGGGCAGAGGATCTGTTCCTCTGCACTCCACAGCTCCACCTACCGACAGGAATTTCCCTCTACAGGTGCGTTGCACCTTTTGCTGAGTTCTCTCAGTTTATACGCTTGTGGAGGATTTCCGCAGTGTCAGCGCACGTCCTGTGTGCTGATCACAGAGAGAATTCCACAATCGTTACACATCTATGATACAATTCTGAATGTAAGTGTTGGCCACTTTTTCTAATCCGCCTAACACATAATTACTTAATTGCTCAATTACCTAGTTTGTGAGCTTTGTGGTCTTTGACATCGATAATTTGCATTATGAAACAAATTTGATTGGCTGTGACTCCACCCCCTTTTCTAACCCCAGTCACCCAATGACCAACTGTCTCAAGTTTGAGGCTTGTGCCATTAACAGTAAAATAATGGCAGCAATTAAACCTTCCCCTTTAAAATCAGTAGGTGAATTTTGACTGGTTTTTGTAGGCTCCTCCCACTTTTCTGAATATTAATCCCAGTCACCCAGTGACCAACTGTGCAACGTTTGAGAACCCTACCATTAACAGTGTAAGAATGGCTGTTGTTTACATTTTACCAGTGAAATTTGTATTTGTCTGTGCACACTTTTTGGTTATGGGAATAAAAAGTATCCTACAGTTATATCTTATTCCAGGTAATGTACTATGGCCTTGATTCACTAACCGACACTAAGCCGGTTAGTGTGCCTTATCACTTAGTGGGCACAAACTACAGCGCTAACCTTATCTGAGGTTAGTGTGCCTTATCTGAACTTAGTGCCACACTAAAAGATGCACAAAGCTACGTGATACACTGCACCAAGCACAGCGCGCACAGCGTAATGCGCCTCTCTTTGCGTGCGGTGCGACGATAACGTCGCACCCGCTATACTGTATATGATGCAACCATAAGATCGCATAGGATGCGTCGATAACGGTGCACTGATGTGCTGTTTAGGTCGCATCATGCACAGTATTGCTGGTGCGATGTTGTCGTGCAGTGTGCGATGTAGCTTTGTGCATCTTTTAGTGTGCACAAAGCTACTTAATGCTGGATACACACCATGCGTTTCCACGTTCGATGCGTCCGTCGATACGCATCGATTCGATTATTTCCGACATGTCCGATTCAAGCTTCGATAGATCGTTAGGTCGATTTGCCATACCTTACATGGCAATCGACCTAAAAATCATCGAAATTAGTTCGGAAATGCTCGGAAATAATCGAATCGACGCGTATCGACGGACGCATTCGACGCGGAAACGCATGGTGTGTATCCAGCATAAGGGGCACTAAGTTCAGATAAGGCACACTAATTCAGATAAGGCACACTAACTGGGATAAGGCACACTAACCTCAGATAAGACACACTAACACAGATAAGGCACACTAACCTCAAATAAGGCACACTAACTCAGATGAGGCACACTAACCTCAGCGCCGGTTAGTGAATCAAGCCCTATGTGTGTGCCAAATTTCATTCAAATACGTTCAGCCATTGTTGTGTGATCGAGTAACAAACATCCAAACATCCAAACTTTCCCATTTATTATATTAGTAGGATAGTAGGATATATAAACTGTCTGTCCTTGTATTGTTTTTGTTTGTTAAGCAAATGCCAAGACAAAGTCCTTGTAAGTGCAAACATACTTGGCGAAATAACTTGATTCTGATTCTTCTGAGAATGGAATATTTGTTTAGAGCCCTTCTCAGAATTGTGAATACAAGAAGCATATGGGTTTGTTGCACTGCAACACTTGTTCACTGCAACAATGAAGTGACACTTTCTTCCGCCCACAAAAACTTTTCCAGGTGGCGGTGCAGGTGGAGCAGAAAACACAAGATGTTTATATGGAGATTTTCATATTTCCAATTAAATATCATTTCAAAATGTTTGCTTTAGTGCTCAACAACATGTATAAATAACAGACATGCTAAAACAAAACAAACAATCAACAAAAAACTATACAGTCCCCTAACAAGACAATACAATCCGTAATAGAGGAACTGTAGTCAAAATAACATAATTAATAAAACTGCTTATTTTTTGCAATATTCATTTGTAAATTATTAAAGTGAACCCGAGGCAAAAATAATCTGATGAGATAAACAATTGTATTTATCCTCCTATTCCTAAAAATGACTTTTTTTACTATCCCAGGGTTTTTCTTTATATTTAAACATTAAAAAGTAGCTTGAATGTTTTATAGTCTCTAATCAGTGTCAATCTGTTAAGTGTCCCAGAGTTAGAAAAAAGGTCAATAGTTCATGTATTTTATCTCCCTCTGCTCTCAGAAGTTGTTTTCTGCCAGGAAAACTTTTATGGTTGCAATTTGCTTATCAGTGAGGTTTACTATATTCCCGTCAAGCTACCAACAAGATAGACGCTGTCACTTCCATGCCTACAAATGAACAGTTTCAGGCAGCAAAATACAGCAAGTAAAACAGCCTGGTTATTAACCTCCTTGCCATTCTGATTCTTTCCAGATTTTAGGGTCTAAAAGAGGTGCAATTTTTTTTCACTCTTTCAGACCCTAAAACCTGAAAAAAATCATTCTGGCAGGGAGATCTGCAACAGAATAAAAAATTTACCTTCCTGGGCTCCAGCGCTGCAGTTTGCACTTTCACCACAAGATGGCGCTAATGTACATATAAACGAACTTCTCTATATTTCTCTAATATAGAGAAGTTCGTTTTACATATTAGCCCCGCCCCGATGACGTCACGCTGCCACCACCGCTCTGCTGCTCTGCTTGGCTGCCGGGTCCCCGGAAGAATAGCGGGGACATGGGGGATCCCGGCGGCCAGGGAAAGACCCCACACTGCCGGGGAGAGAGGCTGGAGTCCCGCTGAGCAGCACGATCGTGCGCGGGACTCCACAAATCAAGGTAAAGCTCTGCAATGCCTACCCCGACCTGAGCTGGGGATCACCACTAATAGCTTCTTTTTTCTACCCCGAGCTCAGGTCGGGAAAACCGGCAAGGAGGTTAATAGAGATGGCCAGGAAGAAAAAGGGAAAAAGACATCCGGGCACCTTCCGTCTTCAATTTTTATTGCAAAGTGATCTCATCAATTCGGGTTACATACCATTGATGCGTACAACTGGTGGTTAGTTTGGTGGTGGTGAGTTGGAGGTGGGGGTGCCGGGCATCATTTGGGGCTTGCGATGGCCGTTTCGCGTCTTGCTAGACGCTTGATCACGCTGTGCTCCAATGTTATTAATTAATAGAGATGGCCTGAAAAGTTCACCGGCGAGACGTATTCTGCGAACATCGGCTGTTCACATTTGCGGAAAATAGGGAACATTTGGCGTGTTTGATTCGCCCCCTATACATCATCATTGAGCTAAACTTTGACCCCTTACCTCACAGTCAGCAGACACATGGCAGCCAATCAGCTAGCACCCCTTCCTGGACCCCAATATCAAAAAGCAGTTGCAGTGGCCATATTGGATTCATTCTCTGCTGGCTGCTGTCTGTTAGTGAGTGTAGGGTCAGACTTGCTGCAGATAGGTAGGGAAAGCATTAGCTAGGCTTGTGTTCTTGTTCCTCACTTGCTGTGAAAGCATCTCAAACAGCCCTTTTGAGAGTTAGCACACCGGTCTCCTGTGCTTTTTTGTGTGTGCGACACTCCACAGCCCACTGACACCCAGAGCTGTGCAAACTACTGCTGTTGCCTCATTAACCACCTGCTGACCGCCCACTACCTATGGGCGGCGGCAAAGCGGCATGCCCAGGACCACGTAACCCCGATGGGCATTGGGTCCTGGGACTCTTCCTGGCCGGGGATCTCACTGTGCGCGCATCCGCCGGCAATAGGCTCCACCCACCTGCGACGTCAACCCGCTGGCCGTTCGTAAGTGCCGGCGGGTTGTTAACCCCTCGATCGCTGCGTTACAAGCGTATAATACGCTTTGTAATGTATACTAAGTGTATTATACAGGCTGCCTCCTGCCCTGGTGGTCCCAGTGATCGAGGGACCACCAGGGAAGGCTGCAGCCACCCCAGTCTGCAACCAAACACACTGATCTGCCCCCCCTGCCCTCTGATTGCCCACAGAACCCCTCAGACCCCCCCCCCCTTGCCCACCCCCTCAGACCCCTGTTTTCATTCAATCACCCCCCTAATCACCCATCAATCACTCCCTGTCACTATCTGTGAACGCTATTTTTTAGATTAAGCCCTTAACTGCCCCCTGGGGGCTCCTGATCCCCCCCCCCACAGACCCCCCCCCCCCCCCCCTGTGTACTGTATACATCTATCCTCCCCTATAATCACCTGTCAATCACCCCCTGTCACTGCTACCCATAAGATCAGAACATAACCTGCCCCTTGCGGGTGTCTGATCACCCACCCACACCCTCAGATAGCCCGCAGACCTGCCGTCAGATTACCTCCCAAGTGCATTGTTTACATCTGTTTTCTCCTCTAAACACCCACTAATCACCCATCAATCACCCCGTCACCACCTGTCACTGCTACCCATCAGATCAGACCCTAATCTGCCCCTTGCGGGCACCCAATCACCCGCCACACCATCAAATAGCCCCCCAGACCCCCTCTAATCAACTCGCCAGTGCACTGCTTGCATATATTCTCACTTGTAATCACCTACTGATCACCTATCAATCACCTCGTCACCCCCTGTCACTGCTACCCATCAGATCAGACCCTAATCTGCCCCTTGCGGGCAACCAATCCCCTGCCCACACCCTCAGATAGCCCCCCAGACCCGCTCTGATCAACTCGCCAGTGCATTGCTTGCATATATTTTCCTCTGTAATCACCTACTGATCACCTATCAATCACCCTGTCACCCCCTGTCACCACCTGTCACTGCTACCCATCAGATCAGACCCTAATCTGCCCCTTGCGAGCACCCAATCACCCGCCCACACCCTGAGATAGCCCCCCAGACCCCTCTGATCACCTCCCCAGTGCATTATTTACATCTGTTCTCCCCTCTAATCACCCATCAATTACCCCCTGTCACCACCTGTCACTGCTACCCATCATACCCATCAGATCAGACTCTCATCTGCCCCTTGCGGGCACCCAATGACTGGCCCACACCCTCAGATACCCCCGATCACCTCCCCAGTGCATTGCTTGCATCTATTCCCCCCTCTATTCACACCTTGAGACACCCATCAATCACTTCCTGTCACCCCCAGCACACCTACCCATCAAATCAGGCCCTAATTTGCCCCGTGTGGGCTCCTGATCACTCAGCCAAACCCTCAGATCCCCCTCAGACCCCCTTCCGATCACCTCCCCAGTGCATTGATTGCATCTATTCTTCCCTCTAATCACCCACTGAGACACCAATCAATCACCTCCTGTTACCACCTGTCACCCCCTAGCACTCCTATCCATCAGATCAGGCCCTAATCTGCCCCCCTGCAGGCTTCTTATCACCCGGCCAAACCCTCACCCGCCCCACCGCAGTGACAGAATTTTTTTTTCTGATCACTGCTGGTACGACTTAATTGTGGCGAGACCAACCGTTATGCCACACAATACGCAACCGCCAATCCAATAAGCTACTATGCCCAGCCTTTACGGTGGAAGCCACTCCAAGATTCCGAACGTAACACATACGATTTGAGAACATCCTGCGCTTCCTGCACTTCAGTGGCAATACAACCTGTCATCTAAGAGGCCACCCTGCGTATGACCGGTTCCACAAAATTCGGCCCCTCATAGACCACCTGTCATCAAAATTTGCAGATGCTTATACCCCTGAACAGTCATTTTTAGACATTTGGTTTCCAGACTACTCCTCACCCCAAGGTATTCAGTTAGGAGTATGGTGAGTTCATAGAAGATTTCATTTTTTGTCACAAGTTAGCGGAAAATGACACTTTGTGAAAAAAAAATTAAAATCAATTTCTGCTAACTTGTGACAAAAAAATAAAATCTTCTATGAACTCACCATACTCCTAACAGAATACCTTGGGGTGTCTTCTTTCTAAAATGGGGTCATTTGTGGGGTTCCTATACTGCCCTGGCATTTTAGGGGCCCTAAACCGTGAGGAGTAGTCTTGAAACGAAATTTCTCAAAATGACCTGTGAAATCCTAAAGGTAGTGTTGGGCGAACAGTGTTCGCCACTGTTCGGGTTCTGCAGAACATCACCCTGTTCGGGTGATGTTCGAGTTTGGCCGAACACCTGATGGTGTTCGGCCAAACTGTTCGGCCATATGGCCGAACTAAGAGCGCATGGCCGAACGTTACCCGAACGTTCGGCTAGCGCTGTGATTGGCCGCATGGGTCACGTGTAGTGTTGGGCGAACATCTAGATGTTCGGGTTCGGGCCGAACATGGCCGCGATGTTCGGGTGTTCGAGCCAAACTCCGAACATAATGGAAGTCAATGGGGACCCGAACTTTCGTGCTTTGTAAAGCTTCCTTACATGCTACATACCCCAAATTTGCAGGGTATGTGCACCTTGGGAGTGGGTACAAGAGGGAAAAAAATTTAGCAAAAAGAGCTTATAGTTTTTGAGAAAATCGATTTTAAAGTTTCAAAGGGAAAACTGTCTTTTAAATGCGGGAAATGTCTGTTTTCTTTGCACAGGTAACATGCTTTTTGTCGGCATGCAGTCATAAATGTAATACATATAAGAGGTTCCAGGAAAAGGGACCGGTAACGCTAACCCAGCAACAGCACACGTGATGGATCAGGAGGAGGGTGGCGCAGGAGGAGAAGGCCACGCTTTGAGACACAACAACCCAGGCCTTGCATGAGGACAAGAAGCGTGCGGATAGCAATTTGCATTTTGTCGCCATGCAGCCATAAATGTAATACAGATGAGAGGTTCAATAAACAGGGACCGGAAACGCTAACCCATCACAGATGTTCATTGTTCATGTTACTTGGTTGGGGTCCGGGAGTGTTGCGTAGTCGTTTCCAATCCAGGATTGATTCATTTTAATTTGAGTCAGACGGTCTGCATTTTCTGTGGAGAGGCGGATACGCCGCCGATCTGTGACGATGCCTCCGGCAGCACTGAAACAGCGTTCCGACATAACGCCTCTATTGCGTACATTGCCAGTTTGTGCCAGGTGTCTAGCTTGGATACCCAATAGTTGAAGGGTGCAGATGGATTGTTCAACACAGCTATGCCATCTGACATGTAGTCCTTGACCATCTTCTCCAGGCGATCGGTGTTGGAGGTGGATCTGCACGCTTGCTGTTCTGTGTGCTGCTGCATGGGTGTCAGAAAATTTTCCCACTCCAAGGACACTGCCGATACCATTCGCTTTTGGGCACTAGCTGCGGCTTGTGTTGTTTGCTGCCCTCCTGGTCGTCCTGGGTTTGCGAAAGTCAGTCTGTCGGCGTACAACTGGCTAGAGGAGGGGGAGGATGTCAATCTCCTCTCTAAAGTCTCCACAAGGGCCTGCTGGTATTCTTCCATTTTGACCTGTCTGACTCTTTCTTCAAGCAGTTTTGGAACATTGTGTTTGTACCGTGGATCCAGAAGGGTATAAACCCAGTAATTGGTGTTGTCCAGAATGCGCACAATGCGTGGGTCGCGTTCAATGCAGTCCTAGGCCGAAGAGGTCATTGCCTAGGGTCACAAAAACCTGTTTATTTGGGCAATTTCAATGGTGGCGAGTCTGACGTACATAAATCGCAGCAATGGCCGTTAGCAACGTCTGAATCTCACGAAATGTCTCATGCAGGTAGAAGACATATTGTTAGACTTGGGCTCCAAAGATGGGTTCCCTACATCTCTGCAAACCAGAGTTACAGGGGTCCAAATTTGGTAAAATCCCCCATAGGCTTTCATTGGGACTCCTATTTACAGTTCCAAAATCTCACATCTTTTCAAAGGGCAATTGCTCAGCAGTGGCAAATTTTCTAGCAATGTAGGGACCCTTAGGGGGAACATGACTGGTGAGTTTCGGGCCCCTAGGCCGAAGAGGTCATAGCCTAGGGTCACAAAAACCTGTTTATTTGGGCTATTTCAATGGTAGTGATGGTGACGTACATAAATCTCAGCCATGGCCGTTAGCAACGTCTGAATCTCACGAAATGTCTCATGCAGGTAGAAGACATATTGTTAGACTTGGATTCCAAAGATGGGGTCCCTACATCTCTGCAAACCAGAGTTACAGGGGTCCAAAGTTGGTAAAATCCCCCATAGGCTTTCATTGGGCCTCCTATTTACACTTCCAAAATCTCACATCTTTTCAAAGGGCAATTGCTCAGCAGTGGCAAATTTTCTAGCAATGTAGGGACCCTTAGGGGGAACATGACTGGTGAGTTTCGGGCCCCTAGGCCGAAGAGGTCATAGGGTCACAAAAACCTGTTTATTTGGGCTATTTCAATGGTAGTGATGGTGACGTACATAAATCTCAGCCATGGCCGTTAGCAACGTCTGAATCTCACGAAATGTCTCATGCAGGTAGAAGACATATTGCTAGACTTGGATTCCAAAGATGGGGTCCCTACATCTCTGCAAACCAGAGTTACAGGGGTCTAAAATTGGTAAAATCCCCCATAGGCTTTTATTGGGCCTCCTATTTACAGTTCCAAAATCTCACATCTTTTCAAAGGGCAATTGCTCAGCAGTGGCAAAGTTTCTAGCATTGTAGGGACCCTTAGGGGGAACATGACTGGTGAGTTTCGGGCCCCTAGGCCGAAGAGGTCATAGCCTAGGGTCACAAAAACCTGTTTATTTGGGCTATTTCAATGGTAGTGATGGTGACGTACATAAATCTCAGCCATGGCCGTTAGCAACGTCTGAATCTCACGAAATGTCTCATGCAGGTAGAAGACATATTGTTAGACTTGGATTCCAAAGATGGGGTCCCTACATCTCTGCAAACCAGAGTTACAGGGGTCCAAAGTTGGTAAAATCCCCCATAGGCTTTCATTGGGCCTCCTATTTACACTTCCAAAATCTCACATCTTTTCAAAGGGCAATTGCTCAGCAGTGGCAAATTTTCTAGCATTGTAGGGACCCTTAGGGGGAACATGACTGGTGAGTTTCGGGCCCCTAGGCCGAAGAGGTCATAGCCTAGGGTCACAAAAACCTGTTTATTTGGGCTATTTCAATGGTAGTGATGGTGACGTACATAAATCTCAGCCATGGCCGTTAGCAACGTCTGAATTTCACGAAATGTCTCATGCAGGTAGAAGACATATTGTTAGACTTGGATTCCAAAGATGGGGTCCCTACATCTCTGCAAACCAGAGTTACAGGGGTCCAAAATTGGTAAAATCCCCCATAGGCTTTCATTGCCTCCCTATTTCACTTTCCAAAATCTCACATCTTTTCAAAGGGCAATGGCTCAGCAGTACCAAATTTTCTAGCATTGTAGGGACCCTTAGGGGGATCATGACTGGTGAGTTTTGCCACTGCTGAGCCATTGCCCTTTGAAATGGTGTGAGATTTTGGAACGGTAAATAGTAGGCCCAATGAAAGCCTATGGGGGATTTTACCAATTTTGGAGCCCTGTAACTCTGGTTTGCAGAGATGTAGAGACCCCATCTTTGGAATCCAAGTCTAACAATATGTCTTCTACCCGCATGAGACATTTCGTGAGATTCAGACGTTGCTAACGGCCATGGCTGAGATTTATGTACGTCACCATCACTACCATTGAAATAGCCCAAATAAACAGGTTTTTGTGACCCTAGGCTATGACCTCTTCGGCCTAGGGGCCCGAAACTCACCAGTCATGTTCCCCCTAAGGGTCCCTACAATGCTAGAAAATTTGCCACTGCTGAGCAGTTGCCCTTTGAAAAGATGTGAGATTTTGGAAAGTGAAATAGGGAGGCAATGAAAGCCTATGGGGGATTTTACCAATTTTGGACCCCTGTAACTCTGGTTTGCAGAGATGTAGGGACCCCATCTTTGGAATCCAAGTCTAACAATATGTCTTCTACCTGCATGAGACATTTCGTGAGATTCAGACGTTGCTAACGGCCATGGCTGAGATTTATGTACGTCACCATCACTACCATTGAAATAGCCCAAATAAACAGGTTTTTGTGACCCTAGGCTATGACCTCTTCGGCCTAGGGGCCCGAAACTCACCAGTCATGTTCCCCCTAAGGGTCCCTACAATGCTAGAAAATTTGCCACTGCTGAGCAATTGCCCTTTGAAAAGATGTGAGATTTTGGAAGTGTAAATAGGAGGCCCAATGAAAGCCTATGGGGGATTTTACCAACTTTGGACCCCTGTAACTCTGGTTTGCAGAGATGTAGGGACCCCATCTTTGGAATCCAAGTCTAACAATATGTCTTCTACCTGCATGAGACATTTCGTGAGATTCAGACGTTGCTAACGGCCATGGCTGAGATTTATGTACGTCACCATCACTACCATTGAAATAGCCCAAATAAACAGGTTTTTGTGACCCTAGGCTATGACCTCTTCGGCCTAGGGGCCCGAAACTCACCAGTCATGTTCCCCCTAAGGGTCCCTACAATGCTAGAAAATTTGCCACTGCTGAGCAATTGCCCTTTGAAAAGATGTGAGATTTTGGAACTGTAAATAGGAGGCCCAATGAAAGCCTATGGGGGATTTTACCAATTTTGGACCCCTGTAACTCTAATTTGCAGAGATGTAGGGACCCCATCTTTGGAATCCAAGTCTAACAATATGTCTTCTACCTGCATGAGACATTTCGTGAAATTCAGACGTTGCTAACGGCCATGGCTGAGATTTATGTACGTCACCATCACTACCATTGAAATAGCCCAAATAAACAGGTTTTTGTGACCCTAGGCTATGACCTCTTCGGCCTAGGGGCCCGAAACTCACCAGTCATGTTCCCCCTAAGGGTCCCTACAATGTTAGAAAATTTGCCACTGCTGAGCAATTGCCCTCTGAAAAGATATGAGATTTTGGAACTGTAAATAGGAGGCCCAATGAAAGCCTATGGGGGTTTTTACCAATTTTGGACCCCTGTAACTCTGGTTTGCAGAGATGTAGGGACCCCATCTTTGGAATCCAAGTCTAACAATATGTCTTCTACCTGCATGAGACATTTCGTGAAATTCAGACGTTGCTAACGGCCATGGCTGAGATTTATGTACGTCACCATCACTACCACTGAAATAGCCCAAATAAACAGGTTTTTGTGACCCTAGGCTATGACCTCTTTGGCCTAGGGGCCCGAAACTCACCAGTCATGTTCCCCCTAAGGGTCCCTACAATGCTAGAAAATTTGCCACTGCTGAGCAATTGCCCTTTGAAAAGATGAGAGATTTTGGAACTGTAAATAGGAGGCCCAATGAAAGCCTATGAGGGATTTTACCAATTTTGGACCCCTGTAACTCTGGTTTGCAGAGATGTAGGGACCCCATCTTTGGAATCCAAGTCTAACAATATGTCTTCTACCTGCATGAGACATTTCGTGAAATTCAGACGTTGCTAACGGCCATGGCTGAGATTTATGTACGTCACCATCACTACCATTGAAATAGCCCAAATAAACAGGTTTTTGTGACCCTAGGCTATGACCTCTTCGGCCCAGGGGCCCGAAACTCACCAGTCATGTTCCCCCTAAGGGTCCCTACAATGCTAGAAAATTTGCCACTGCTGAGCAATTGCCCTTTGAAAAGATGTGAGATTTTGGAACTGTAAATAGGAGGCCCAATAAAAGCCTATGGGGGATTTTACCAATTTTGGACCCCTGTAACTCTGGTTTGCAGAGATGTAGGGACCCCATCTTTGGAATCCAAGTCTAACAATATGTCTTCTACCTGCATGAGACATTTCGTGAAATTCAGACGTTGCTAACGGCCATGGCTGAGATTTATGTACGTCACCATCACTACCATTGAAATAGCCCAAATAAACAGGTTTTTGTGACCCTAGGCTATGACCTCTTCGGCCTAGGGGCCCGAAACTCACCAGTCATGTTCCCCCTAAGGGTCCCTACAATGCTAGAAAATTTGCCACTGCTGAGCAATTGCCCTTTGAAAAGATGTGAGATTTTGGAACTGTAAATAGGAGGCCCAATGAAAGCCTATGGGGGTTTTTACCAATTTTGGACCCCTGTAACTATGGTTTGCAGAGATGTAGGGACCCCATCTTTGGAATCCAAGTCTAACAATATGTCTTCTACCTGCATGAGACATTTCGTGAAATTCAGACGTTGCTAACGGCCATGGCTGAGATTTATGTACGTCAGCATCACTACCATTGAAATAGCCCAAATAAACAGGTTTTTGTGACCCTAGGCTATGACCTCTTCGGCCTAGGGGCCCGAAACTCACCAGTCATGTTCCCCCTAAGGGTCTCTACAATGCTAGAAACTTTGCCACTGCTGAGCAATTGCCCTTTGAAAAGATGTGAGATTTTGGAAAGTGAAATAGGGAGGCAATGAAAGCCTATGGGGGATTTTACCAATTTTGGAGCCCTGTAACTCTGGTTTGCAGAGATGTAGGGAACCCATCTTTGGAGCCCAAGTCTAACAATATGTCTTCTACCTGCATGAGACATTTTGTGAGATTCAGACGTTGCTAACGGCCATTGCTGCGATTTATGTACGTCAGACTCGCCACCATTGAAATTGCCCAAATAAACAGGTTTTTGTGACCCTAGGCTATGACCTCTTCGGCCTAGGACTGCATTGAACGCGACCCACGCATTGTGCGCATTCTGGACAACACCAATTACTGGGTTTATACACTTCTGGATCCACGGTACAAACACAATGTTCCAAAACTGCTTGAAGAAAGAGTCAGACAGGTCAAAATGGAAGAATACCAGCAGGCCCTTGTGGAGACTTTAGAGAGGAGATTGACATCCTTCCCCTCCTCTAGCCAGTTGTACGCCGACAGACTGACTTCCGCAAACCCAGGACGACCAGGAGGGCAGCAAACAACACAAGCCGCAGCTAGTGCCCAAAAGGGAATGGTATCGGCAGTGTCCTTGGAGTGAGAAAATTTTCTGACACCCATGCAGCAGCACACAGAACAGCAAGCGTGCAGATCCACCTCCAACACCGATCGCCTGAAGAAGATGGTCAAGGACTACATGTCAGATGGCATAGCTGCGTTGAACAATCCATCTGCACCCTTCAACTATTGGGTATCCAAGCTAGACACCTGGCACAAACTGGCAATGTACGCAATAGAGGTGCTGGCTTGCCCGGCAGCCAGCGTTATGTCGGAACGCTGTTTCAGTGCTGCCGGAGGCATCGTCACAGATCGGCGGCGTATCCGCCTCTCCACAGAAAATGCAGACCGTCTGACTCAAATTAAAATGAATCAATCCTGGATTGGAAACGACTACGCAACACTCCCGGACCCCAACCAAGTAACATGAACAATGAACATCTGTGATGGGTTAGCGTTTCCGATCCCTGTTTATTGAACCTCTCATCTGTATTACATTTATGACTGCATGGCGACAAAATGCAAATTGCTATCCGCACGCTTCTTGTCCTCATGCAAGGCCTGGGTTGTTGTGTCTCAAAGCGTGGCCTTCTCCTCCTGCGCCACCCTCCTCCTGTTCCATCACGTGTGCTGCTGCTGGGTTAGCGTTACCGGTCCCTTTTCCTGGAACCTCTTATATGTATTACATTTATGACTGCATGCCGACAAAAAGCATGTTACCTGTGCAAAGAAAACAGACATTTCCCGCATTTAAAAGACAGTTTTCCATTTGAAACTTTAAAATCGATTTTCTCAAAAACTATAAGCTCTTTTTGCTAAAAAAAAATTTCCTCTTGTACCCACTCCCAAGGTGCACATACCCTGTAAATTTGGGGTATGTAGCATGTAAGGAAGCTTTACAAAGCACGAAAGTTCGGGTCCCCATTGACTTAGATTATGTTCGGAGTTCGGGTCGAACACCCGAACATCGCGGCGATGTTCGGCGAACGTTCGCGAACCCGAACATCTAGGTGTTCGCCCAACACTACCTAAAGGTACTCATTGGGCGTTGGGCCCCTTAGCGCACCTAGGCTGCAAAAAAGTGACACACATGTGGTATCGCCGTACTCAGGAGAAACAGTATAATGTGTTTTGTGGTGTATTTTTACACATACCCATGCTGAGTGGGAGAAATATCGCTGTAAATGGACAATTGTGTGTAAAAATTTTTTTAAAAAAATCTCATTTACAGAGATATTTCTCCCACCCAGCATCGGTATGTGGAAAAATACACCCCAAAACACATTATACTATTTCTCCTGAGTACGGCGATACCATATGTGTGACACTTTTTTGCAGCCTAGGTGCGCTAAGGGGCCCAAAGTCCTATGAGCACCTACTATGGTGCTTACAATTTAGCACCCCCCAAAATGCCAGGACAGTAAACACACCCCACAAATGACCCTATTTGGGAAAGTAGACACCCCAAAGTATTCAGAGAGGGGCATGGTGAGTCCGTGGCAGATTTCATTTTTATTTGTCACAAGTTAGCAGAAATGGAAACTTTTTTTTATTTATTTTTTTTTGTCACAAAGTGTCATTTTCCGCTAACTTGTGACAAAAAAATAAAATCTTCTATGAACTCACCATGCCTCTTAGTGAATACTTTGGGATGTCTTCTTTCCAAAATGGGGTCATTTGGGGGTATTTATACTATCCTGGAATTCTAGCACCTCATGAAACCTGACAGGTGCTCAGAAAAGTCAGAGATGCTTCAAAATGGGAAAATTCACTTTTTGCACCATAGTTTGTAAACGCTATAACTTTTACCCAAACCAATAAATATACACTTATTGGATTTTTTTTTTATCAAAGACATGTAGCACAATAAATTTGGACAAAAATGTATATAGACATTTTACTTTATTTGATCAATGTCAGCACAGAAAGTTAAAAAAAATATATTTTTTTGACAAAATTCATGTCTTTTTTGGTGAATATAATAAAAACTAAAAATCACAGCAGCAATCAAATAGCACCAAAAGAAAGATGTATCAGGGACAAGAAAAGGAGGTAAAATTCATTTAGAGGTAGGTTGTATGACCGAGCAATAAACCGTTAAAGCTGCAGTGGTCTGAATGGAAAAAAAAGTGTCTGGTCCTTAAGGGGTTAAGTTGCAGGCACATAACCACTCCAGTGCATTATTATTTCACTGTATTTTGATAGTACTATTGCATTTCTCTGTGTGAGACACTTCACAGCCCACTGACACCCAGAGCTGTGCATAATGTGATTCCTGCCCTTTAGAGATTAATAGCCGACTTTACGTCAACTCCGTAATTTTTGGTGAGACTTTTGGCATGGATTCCCCTCCGGCATGCCACAGCCCAGGTGTTAGACCGCTTGAAACAACTTTTTCATCACTTTTGAGGTCAGAAACAGTCTTTGTAGGTTTTCAAATTTGCTGACCCATTGAAGTCTATGTCGATTCGCCAGTTTTCAGAAGTTCGCGTTCACCGTTCGCGAACAGAAAATTCTATGAATACTGGGTAGTTATCATGTTAGGTTGCTATGATATCATGCTGTTTGTACTTGTTTTTAAATAGGTTTTTTATATATGCATTATGGTGATATATACCACCTTTTTAATAGCACTGTGTTGTATATACCTTTAAGTCTGGGGTCCACACCCCTATGGGTGTGACCTGATGCACTATATAACCTGTGAACATACTCTTGTTTGTAAGCTATGATTAAGGAGCCATCCTACGCTCCGATACGCGTGAGCTTTTTTATTGTAACACTGATGATGGATTAAAGAGCAATAAAAGGATTTTCTAATTTCACCCTACCAATTGGTGCAGCGGGATTTTTCTGGTTGTATGTGGACTTTGGCATTTGATTTCCCTGCTCCCTTTTGGTTATACACGTGAGTGCAGCGGTCTCTCCTTTCCTTTCCTCCAAGTATTTGTATGGCCAGCTAGGACCTGCTCCTACGTGTATGGGTGTAACCATCATACAATCTTTTGTGACTACATGTTCCACATCAGTTGTTGCCAGCATTTGATATCATTGCAACCTCCACTGGCCCTCCCCGTGAGTGCTGTTGATATGTATATTTTATAGACAGCACGCTGATGATATCGGAGGTAGCCTCTACATCTCACATACCTGTGACTGTGTGTGTTCCTTTTCTCTTGGAGTTGTGGACTAAGTTTGGGAGTTGGAATGGAGGCTCGTTCCCTGCGAAGCTGTGTCGCACCCCCTCCCGCTGAGAATGGAGGATTAGGACGCATAGGCTCACAGCCAGCTACAGCGGGGAAACAGGCTACAACAAAATGGCCGCCGCTACAGGACGCCATGCCAACAGCGGATCCGCCTAGACAAAACGGAAGTGATGTCATTGCCCATAACCAGGGACTAACACAGCTGGCGTCCCTCCCTTCCCATACTCCGCAGGCACCACAGACAGAATCCGATTCACACTCACAAGAGCGGTGGGAGCGGGCAGATGTCCCCCACCAACTGCTGCTATCATCAACAGATGCCAACATACAGCATGAGGAGCGGGGGGGAGCGGACAGGCGCCATCCACAAACAGATGAATGCATCTGGAGCCACACTGCTTGCTGTAGCAGAAAACCTGAAACTATGTCTCACCAAAGGATCCAATCAAGCCTCTATTGATGTGAGTAACCTTCCTTATTCTACTTTAAATGCTAAAGGGAATTTACAGGACTGGATAAAGAAGGGGGCTATCCCCAAATCCTCTCATGTTCAGGAACTTATTAGGGGCTTCACAGCTGCCAATGAGGAACACTGTAAAAGTCATAACAGCACCATGAATTCTTCTATACAGGACAATTTGCAGGTTCATGAAATACACAATACAGAAGCCCTTAAAGACAGTTCTATTTTCCCTGGGCAGGATCCTGCAAATAATAGATCTTCCCCAGATCCCGTTCCAGCTGTACAGGATGCTGATCCAGTTAGTTTGGATATAGCGGAACCTGAATCTGACTTTGCATTGGACATTTTAGGCGAACTTCTAATGTACCCCGATAAGATTGATAAATACATGTCTGTTTTTTCTAAACAATCAGGAATGTATAACATTGATCCTGCTATGAATTTACAATCTTCCTTTTCAGTCTTAGAGGGTCTATTAGATAAAGAGACGCGTTTGTGGTGGGATATCACTACCCTAAAACACTATGTGGCAGAGGGAATGATCCCTAGGGGGTTACGCATTAAGAAAATTCCCACAACCATCTATTCGAATCAGTTTGTGATCGAATGGAACCAGGTGTTAACCGATTGTTCCATTCGTCTTATGAAGCTGATCATAGTGTATGAGGAAAAGAAACTAGCAGATATCAAAGTTCAAATCTTGGACACCAGAAGAGAACTGAATAAGTTCTCTTCATTTGAACACTTTGATGAACTTATGAGTAAAATGAAAGAAAACGTTTCCAAACTGGAAAATCTAATCATGAACACCAAACGTGTCAAATTTCTTAGGGATTCTGGGGACTACAGGAATAATGTTGTGTATGAATAGGGCAGGTGGGAAACAGTACACAGGTCACCAAGATCCATTCTTCGCAGACCCAGGCAGAAGAAAGTTAGCTTTAGCTCTGCAGATAGTGCAGGTTCTGCTTCTGACTCACCAGGTAACAGGGAAGAGAGGGTTCAGTCCATCTTCTCTGGCACCCCCAAGCGGGGGGGGGGACCAGCGTGGACTGACCACCCAGGAAACCCCTCCAGGCCAACCGACTTATTATCAGCGGCCAAAAAAGAACAAGTGGAGACACAGAAAGAGGGGTGGAGACGGACCAGGAGGGCAGGTCGAAAGAAACGGAAGACAAATCACTCTCTGGCCACCTCAAATGTAATTAATTTGTCCAGTATCGAACTCTCCCAAGCTCAAGTTTCCCTCCTCTCTAGAGGTCTATCTTATGCACCCTCATACCACTTTGACATCTTCAATACCATGTTAGATGTGAACAAATTTGTCCGCAATCTAATGGTGAGGAAACATTTTTTGGAGGCTGATGGCTTGGACGGTGTGGAGGGTGGGCCGGGGGTGTTCCCGGGGCCCCTGTCTGTTTCCGCCCCGGAGGTTGGGCAGATCCCTCCCTTCCAGGAGGCCTCCCTCATCCTCATGTTGGACCATATGTCCAGCATGAGTGATGGCCCAGCCTCCGGGGCGGCTTTGGGCCCCGTGGCCACCTCCAATCCTCGTTTCTACCCCGTTCAGGCCAGAACTCCGACTGTTGACACCTTCCAAGATTTAGTTGAAAAGGATCTCATGCGAATTAACAAAGTTAACAGGGCAGCTTCCGATTTGACACGACAGGAGCGGGAAGCACTGCAGTCCCTCCAGAATAATAAAGCGATAGTTATTCGCAATGCAGATAAAGGAGGAGCTGTGGTGGTCCTAGACTCATCTGCCTACAAAAAAGAAGCATTACGGCAGCTGGAAGATACGGCTACCTATGAGGTCTTACCCAGTGACCCCACACAGCGTTTTAAAACTGAACTTCAGCAATTACTTGACCTGGGGGTTTCGCTGGGTATTTTCAGCCAAAGGGAGCGGGAGTACCTTTTGGTGGAGACACCCGTTGTGCCTATCTTCCACCACCTACCTAAGGTCCACAAACCAGAGGTTCCTCCCAGGGGCCGTCCCATTGTGGCTGGGATTGGCTCACTGGGAGAGCGCCTGGGACAGTGGGTGGATGGATGTCTCCAACCTTTGGTGCGCCGCTTACCTGGCTTTCTACGTGACACGACCCATTTGTTGTCCAGTTTAGAACCCCTACATTGGGATCAGTCCTTTACTTGGGTCACAATGGATGTGGCTTCCCTATACTCCTCGATTCCCCATAAATTGGCCCTTAAAGCTTTGGATTTTCATATCAAGAAATACGGATCATTTACGTCCACTGTCTGTGACTTCCTCCTCCTAGCAGTAGATCATCTACTTAGCCGAAATTATTTTATGTTTGACGGGGTGTATTATCTCCAGAGATGCGGAGCTTCTATGGGAGCCAAGTTCTCCCCATCCCTGGCAAATCTGTACATGGGATGGTGGGAGGAGCTCCGCATCTTTGGAGAATTTAACCCCTTTTCTGAGTTTATATTTTGGTATGCTAGATATATAGATGATCTGCTGCTGGTTTGGAGGGGGCCTGAGGGGGGCGTGTCGCAATTTTTGGAGTACTGTAACAACAACGATTTAAATCTGTCCTTTACGATGTCCCATAATACCACGGGAATTGACTTTTTAGATTTACATCTGACTGGCTGTGCTACGACGGGGAAGATACTGACCAGAACTTTTAGGAAGGAATGTGCGGGCAACTCTTTGCTTTTAGCCACAAGCTGCCATCCGAGACACACTTTAAGATCCATTCCATATGGAGAAATGATTAGAGCGGCTAGGAACTGTTCAGATCCAACTAAAATTAAACAAGAATTGGATCTAGTACAAACCAGACTTAGTGATCGAGGATATCAAGATGACCTCATTTCGGAGGCCAGAGATCGGGTTTTACATAAAACTAGAGCTGATCTACTAACTCCTGGATCTGGTTGTGGGAACAGGCAATTTAATAAAGGTATAAACTTCGTCACTTCATACAGTCTGGAATATGCCCAGATCGTTAAAACCATTAAAAAATACTTGCCTGTCCTTCACTCAGATCCTAAACTGCAAGCTGTATTGGCGGAGGGTTGTGGCTTTTCCTCACGACGCGCTCCTACTTTGGGCGCAAGACTTTCCCCTAGCTTGTTTCAAAGTGCCGACAGACCTAGACCTACTTGGCTGAGATATTTAGGCTCTTACAGATGTGGCTATAGCACATGTAGGTACTGCGATGTTCACGAACAAACACGGGAGGTTCTCTCACTCTCCAGACATACCAGCTATGACATTAGACAATATATCAATTGTAATACCCATAATGTTGTATATCTGGTTATCTGTGTGGAGTGTGGGATGCAGTATGTGGGTTGCACTACCCGTCCCCTCCGCCAGAGAATTTCCAAACACTATCATGGGGCTGGAAGATGTCTTAGGAACGCTGCATATATTACCCGTGCCTCGAGCGTTTCCAGACATTTTTTCCATGTCCATTCAGGCAATATGTCGGGTTTCAGGTTCCATGGTATAGAAAGGGTGTCACATTCCTTGAGGGGGGGGGGAGACATTTATGGGAGACTTTTAAGGCGAGAAGCTTTCTGGATCTGGAAATTGGGGACACGTTCCCCTTTAGGAATAAATTCCAGATTAGATCTAAACACATTCTATGATAAATAAGGTTAGGTATCATCCAACATATAAAATAATGCTAACAACTATGAATACTGGGTAGTTATCATGTTAGGTTGCTATGATATCATGCTGTTTGTACTTGTTCTTAAATAGGTTTTTTATATATGCATTATGGTGATATATACCACCTTTTTAATAGCACTGTGTTGTATATACCTTTAAGTCTGGGGTCCACACCCCTAGGGGTGTGACCTGATGCACTATATAACCTGTGAACATACTCTTGTTTGTAAGCTATGATTAAGGAGCCATTCTATGCTCCGATACGCGTGAGCTTTTTTATTGTAACACTGATGATGGATTAAAGAGCAATAAAAGGATTTTCTAATTTCACCCTACCAATTGGTGCAGCGGGATTTTTCTGGTTGTAAGAAAATTCTATGTTTGCGACATATCTAGTTATTAATATGTTTTGTACTGTACATACAAATGTTTATCCCATCATGTCACATATCACTTCGGGTGCACTTTAAGTAAATGTTTTTCCCATTGTAAATTTTTTCCTCACCGTGATTTACTTTCTGAAATCACAAATGGTGACAACTTTAGTCCTGTCAGGTGCAGCTCTATGGAATGTTTGACTACTGAGAGTTCTGCAGGCAGTACAAAATAACATCACTGGAAGGACAGGGCTACATTCAATATACAGGAATACAGTATAGAGATATAGGAAGTGTTTCTGATGCTGAGACCAGGAAGATTACCGTAAAAGTGGGTTTACTGAATAATTTACTGCATTCTCCTTTGTGTCGTTACAGTACCTCTTTAAAACTCTGCACAGCTACTCAGCTCTCTGTATCCTTCAAGTGACTTCTCAGCTTAAACGCTGACTTCTCAATGTCGGTAACATTGTTCGGCGTAAATAATAGTCTGCAATTCAATGAATCCACAGTCACTTTGCTGGCTTTATTAGCACAATATATCACGGTTATAATCTGCGGTCTGCTCATTGATATATGCTCCAGCTAGTGGGCACACTTGTATTAGTTGTGTCTTTGTTTTGCTATTATCTTATATCACTAAGAGGACTCATGCTACTCCGTGTCCTTGCTAAATATCTTCTCTGGTTACAGTGAAATATGAATACTTAACACACAGCTAGCTACCATGTCGCTGAGGGAACCAGCTCTCTACAGTCTGACTTTTTTAAGGGAACATATTTATCTACGGGAACATATTTAAGGGGACATATTTATTTCATATTCAGAAGTAACATTTATATAATATTAATCAATTTTAATATTTTCTTTCACTTTCATATACTGATGGTGGAGCTACAGTGAGTCAAAATACACAGTTACAATTTTCCTTGTGGACTATATACTTATCCAACCTGTCTTAAAGTGAACCAGAGACGAAGCACCCTCATGTATTTTACCATATATATATTAGTGGGAACATTAGAGAAAACACCTACCCTGCTCTCTGTTTCATTCTTCACTGCTCAGCCTGCTTGTTATCAGCCCTGATAAAATCCTCGACTGAGCATTCAGTCTGGCTTGCTCAAGAATCATTATAGCTGAGTCTGTCTTTTCAAGCCCAAGCCTGCCCCCTTCTGGCTCTGCTTTCCTGTTCTGTATACTTGCAGCATCACAGAGAGCTGTGATGAGATGGGAGGAGCTGCTAATGTAAGGGTATATTAAAAAACGTTTTTTTTTTCTATATTTGTTAGTCATAAGAGGTTTTTAGAAATGGTGATTTCATTTTGCACAAAGCCCACTAAATAATATGCTTTTCTGATGAACTGTGTTTTGCATGGAGTTTTAGTAAAAAACACAAAAAACAGCACACCAGAGCGGGAGATATACCAGGTATAGTATTTATTTTGTAAAATCTATCGGGGGATATGTTTATTTTGTGCCAAATCGTTCATCTCTGGTTTCCTTTAAAGAGTAACTGTCAGGCTGCAAAAGCTCATTTAAACCTCTATTCTCCTGTGTTAAACAGTTTAGAAGGAAGCCAAAAAGGCAATACTGAAGTTAAAAATCTCTCTTACTTTTGATGTGTGCTGAACAGCAAGGATGTTATTCCCAAGCTCTTAAGAGGCGGAGAGGCCGCATACCATACTGAAAAGCATTCTGGGGCTGCTTTTTCCCACCTTGGGTCCTCCCCTCTGCTGCTAGTGAGAAGTTACAGGCTCATGTTACAACAGCATGTAATGCAGTCCAGCTCACAGCACTGAAAAATCTCCAGCAGAGTATACTGCATGAGTCCGCTGTTGTTCCTAGCCACATGGCTAATTAATATTCACTGCACAGTAGTGTTGTCTTTTTTTCTGAGTCGAATCATCAGGAAGCAGGGAGGACATGACGACACATTTGGCTTCATAGGAGACAGACAAACATGGAACCTGCCATGAGCTGTCAGGAGCATCATTTTCTGCAAATACTATATAAAAATTCTGTGAAATCCAAACGTGGACAGTGAAATGCATATGTAATGTAAGTACAGCCAATCTTTAGCTACTGATATATGTGTTTTTTTTTTCTCTGAGACCTTATACCTAACAGCTCCTCTTTAAGGTGACCACACACAATACAATAACATTATCCGATTTTACGGCAATTTCGATAAATATGATCGGATCTCCCCAAAAAAATCTAAAGTTATTTCTTCATTCAACTGAAAAATCTGATTGGATTGCCCGTTTTTTTCCCCATTTTTATCGTTCCATAATGCTGGACATTTTTCTTCAATTTTTCTACCGATTGTATGGTGTGTGTTAGATTGTCAATTTATTAATATACACACCCTAGCAATTTTCTCAGAGTTTCCGATCATTTGTATCATAATTGGGGGGAAAATTAACATAGGTGTGTGGTACATTGGTCATTTTTTTTTTAAATGTTACAATCAGTCAGAAAAAAATGTTTGCAATTCTTTGAACAGATATTTAAAAAATTGTATGGTGTGTGGCTACCTTAAGACCTGCAATGAAAATCCCAATCGAATCACAGCGGACTGAAAGCAACCATCTTGAATAATAATGTAATATCCAGTTCAATCAGGAAACTTTGCAGTGGGGAAAATACAATTACAATCAGGGCCGGATTTCTGGAAATGCCGAAAAAGGCTTGTGCCTTGGGCGGCAGCATCTATAGGGGCACCTGGAAATGAAATAGGGGCTGCTGCATATGGAAGAGAAGGCTGCGCATGGGGAGAAACACATGTAAGAGGGAAGCTGATGTTCAAGGGAGCTGTACAGGGAAGAGAAGGGCTGCAGTATATGGATGTTATACATGGAAGAGGGGGCAGAACATGGAATGGGAGGGACTGCTGTAATGGGAGGGGCTGCATACATGGATGTTATATATGGAAGAGGGGGCAGCACATGGAATAGGAGGGACTGCTGTAAAGGGGCTGCAGTACATGGATGTTATACATGGAAGAGGGGGCAGCACATGGAATGGGAGGGACTGCTGTAATGGGAGGGGCTGCATACATGGATGTTACACATGGAAGAGGGGGCTGCACATGAAATGGGGGGGGGGGGGCGCTGCTGCACTTGCAAGGGGAGCCCCAACATACTTGGCCAAAACTATAAATCGAACTTTGATTCCAATAACAAACTCTCTTAGGAAGAAGACCTCTTTTCCATGAACAGCTAAAGGTGGTGAATTCACCGCCTGTCAGCTGCTTTCATTCACCAGCCAGGTGCTTGATAGCGCTCGGCATGGGCAGTGAACATGAGCATGGTGATTGCCGTGCACAGATTCAACTGTGTTGTTCCGCCCTCAGGTAACACCGCCGTATGCCAAATGTGACAAGCGCAATGTTACAGAACACTGCCCTCTGGCTGTACACTGATACAACTCCCAGAACAAAATGAATGCAAACTCATTAAAGCAAACCTGAAGCGAAAGAAAAAAACTTATGATATTGTGATATAATGAATTGTATGTGTAGTACAGATAATGAACAGAACATTAGTAGCAAGGAAAAGAGTCTCATATTTTTATTTTCAGTTATATAGCTTTTTTTTATAACATTGCATCATACTGTCACAGTTGGAGTTTTAAAACCACATTCTTTATTTTAAGCTACTGTATAAGACAAAGTAGAAATAATGACTATTTGAACTGTCCTGCAGTAAAACCTTATCTCAAGCTGTCTCTGGCCCAGTGCACACCAAAAACGGCTAGCAGATCCGCAAACGGCTAGAGGTTTTTGGAGCAGATTTCAGAGCGATTCTAGGCATGTGGAGAGAGGTTTTCTACACATGCCTAGTGTTTTTTGGAGCGGTTTTGTGTAGCAGATTTCATATATTGTTACAGTGAAGCTGTTACTGAACAGCTTCTGTAACCAAAACACCTGGAAAACAGCTCTGATCTAGCGCTTTCCAGAGCGGTTTTCCACTTTCCTATACTGTAACATTGAGGCAGAAACACCTCAGAAATCTCAAAAATGCTTCAGCCCCCGAGTTTGCGTTTGTGGAAAAAACAACACGCTCTGGTGTGCACTATCCCATTACTTTCATTAGCCAAGCGGTTTCCCCCCTGCAAGCGTTTTAAAAAACGCTTCAGAACCGCTCTGGTGTGCACAAGCCCTCTCACTGTTTCTTTTCTGTTTAAAGAGAACCTGAGATGGGGAATTAATGAAAAAATATAAATACCTGGGGCTTCCTCGAGTCCCCTCCAGGCTTATCCCAACCAAGACCACCAGGCACAGGAACTCTTTCTTCCCCCAGGCAGTTCTGCTGCTCAACAACTCTGACCCCTGACTCTTCCGTCCTAGTCTGCAACCAGCATACTTGGCTTAGTGGCTCTTCTGCCTTCTCTTCTGCATCTCTAACACACAACATCACAATAGATGTCATCGTACTGTTATGCTGCTAGTTTGTGGAACTGTAGCCGCTAATGTATTGTAAATGCTGTCAGTATGTGTAATTGCCGTATATATGTCAAATGTATTGTAAATGCTGTCATTATGTGTAATTGCCGTATATATGTAAAATGTACAACTGTCATTACGTACTTGCCCAAGCCATGTGTACCACAAGCAATTCCGAGTACGGCACCACCGTACTTGGCGAATAAATCCATCTTGTATCTTGTATCTTGTATGCTGTCCTCCTCCGTCTCCCCATTCATTCGAAAGTCCTCAAGTCCATGGCAAACTGCGCATGCATAGCGTGGCAGCACGCATGCTCACATCACACTCCCGTCGCCGTGAGCTTTCTGCACTTTATCTCTTACGTTTATTTTAGTGTCAAATTTGCTATAAGTGAATCCGTTTTGTAGCACTGAAATTTGGGTTATCAGTGTTCAATCTTTTATTTTATTTTTTTTATGAAAACAGAATTTCACTTTAAAGAGACTCCGTAACAAAAATTGCATCCTGTTTTTTATCATCCTACAAGTTCCAAAAGCTATTCTAATGTGTTCTAGCTTACTGCAGCACTTTGTACTATCACAGTCTCTGTAATAAATCAATGTATCTTTCCCTTGTCAGACTTGTCAGCCTGTGTCTGGAAGGCTGCCAAGTTCTTCAGTGTTGTGGTTCTGCTATGAATTCCACCTTCCAGGCCCCTCTATGCACACTGCCTGTGTATTATTTAGATTAGAGCAGCTTCTCTCTTCTCTCTTATCTTTTACAAGCTGGATAAATCGTCCTCTGAGCTGGCTGGGCTTTCACATACTGAAGAATTACAGACAAGGGCAAAGCTGTTTGCAGGAGAAAAAAGAGCAGCCTGAAACTTCAGTGCATGAGAACTGCAGGGAGAAAGAAACACACAAATGATCTCTTGAGATTCAAAAGGAAGGCTGTATACAGCCTGCTTGTGTATGGTTGTATTTTCTATGTGTGGACATACAGTACATCAACCTACTTCCTGTTTTGGTGGCCATTTTGTTTGTTTATAAACAAACTTTTTAAAACTGTTTTTAACCACTTTTAATGCGGCGGGGAGCAGCGAAATTGTGACAGAGGGTAATAGGAGATGTCCCCTAACGCACTGGTATGTTTACTTTTGTGCGATTTTAACAATACAGATTCTCTTTAAGAGATTGCTATAAGCCTAGAGACTCATCCAATCCTCATGCATGTCATTATAACATGATCTCCCTAATGAGGGATTATTACTAGCTAGCACAATAAATTAGCGGTGTAGCTGTAACACATGATTAGCCGAGGTGCAGGTGATGATGTGCAGGTAGAGGAAACACACAGACAGCCCAGTGATTATATCTTGTGGGGAGAATCCCAAGGCGGTACAGGCAATCTCAGAACACTCATAGGTAAATCACAGCAATAAATGCTTATTGGGCTAAGGAGGAAGCAATAATATCCCTGGAGAGATCGCACAGTCTCTGCTCTGATGCACAAATAAATAACTGCACAGGTGTCTGACTTCAATCCTAATGGCAGTTTGTTGTGGCAGATCGGGTATACCCTAAAGGTGCTCACACATGACTCAATTTTTGGCATCAGTATCCGGCCGATTAAATCAAAATAATCGAGTTAAGCTGAAATGACGCACAATGTTTTTGTAGTGTGGCCGTTATTACCTTAATCAAGTAGGTAAGCTGCCTCTTTTAAGGAGACACCAAAGCAAAAAAATGATATATTGAATTGGTTGTGTAGTATGGAAAATTACTAGAACATTAGTAGCAAAGAAAATATTCTCATATTTTTATTTTCAGTTATATAGTGTTTTTTTATAACATTGCATCATTCTCAGTTTACACACTACTCAGCATTCTAAATGATTTTACAGAGCAGGCTAGTGATCTTTTGAACTGTCCTCTGCAGAGAAAAAGCAAAATACAGTGACAGATAGTTGAGATAAGAAGCCTCAGAAGCCAGAGTTCTCTGCAACTTTGAAAGTCGTGGAGCTCAGTGGCTCTTTTGCATAGATAACAGCTGGGGTTTCTTAACTCTTCCTGTACTGGAAACAATATTAGACTGATGTCTCTGCTCCTAATGTTTTATTTCTTAACTGTACTGCACATACAAATCATTATACCATAAGCTTATTTTCACGTCAGATTCCACTTAAGGACCGCCTAACGCCGATAGGCGGCGGTGGATTTAAGTGGTTATTACATGGAAACGGCCGCTCGTTCGAGTGGCCTTTCCATGTCAGTTCACGGAGACTGTCTCCGTGAACAGTGTGCGAGCCGCCGATCGCGGTTTGCACGCCTAATGTAAACACGCGGGGAAGAAATCCCCGCTGTTTACATCAATACGGCGCTGCTGCGTAAAGCAGATCGGTGATCCCCGGCCTCTGATTGGCTGGGGATCGCCGTCATTTGATAGGCTGAAGCCGATCCTACAATCCTGCGCAACTCTATGAGGGAGAGGGAGGGACGGGGAAGGAAGGAGCACGGAAACCACTGCGTAGGGGGGCTTTGAAGAGCGCCCCCCCCCCCATTGGCCACACGGAGCGGCGTCGATCAGACCCCCCCAGCAGGTCATCCCCCTAGTGGGGAAAAAAGGGGGGAAGTCTGATCGCCCGGCCGTGCACACGATCTGCGCTGCGGGCTGGAGAGCGCACGCAGCACAGATCTGCAAGAACAGCCCCGGTCCTTAAGTGGTTAATAAAATAAAGCTTACCTCAAAAAAATATTTTATTGCACAAGAAAAAAACATCAACAAAAACACCCTCTTCTTCAGGTCAACACTGTGCCAAATTGACAAATGGATGAAGTTCAGCGCACCTTCTTTCTTTTTTTATTGAATTTAATATATAATATACCAACCACCTTGGGCAACTTTTATCCTGTTTAACGACTCTAGCAGAGATTAAATGCTGCAACTTTGCCACCCAGTCAGTTGTTGCAAGTGATTTCCAGCCAATTTGATCAAAAGCAGTCAATCCAGCATACTGGAAAATCTCAGTCGAAAGGGCTCAATGGGGTGTGCAGTGGTAATGGCATTTGATTTCCTGATGGAAACAGATAATAGATCCCAAATCAGAAGGACTTATATGATGGTCAATCTGGTGGCCATCATCTATTGTATGGCCACCTTAGGACTCATTCCTCTAGACAGAAGGGAGTTAGTGATTGCCAGCTATTAGAGCTGTGCATGGGAATGAAATTCACAACTCATTGCCATCCATCCCCATTATGGTCGTTCATCTGAATCCCCATAAATGGAGTTGGATCCAAAATGAATAGTGATATGCAAGTGTTAGGCCATTTCCAACATCTGTTTTAGGATGAGGACTAGATCCTCCTGACTTTGGCTGTGAATTCCTAATTATAGGCACTATTGACTCTTATGAGAAGAACCAGTTCTGAGACAGACTTCTAAGATCGCACAGCACCCGACAATTTACTTTGCTTCATTTAAAGGAAACTAGAGCTGAGTAAACGTAACATTTTTATACATACCTGGGGCCTCCTCCAGGCATAGCCGGCCTTTGATATGAGCGACCGGAGCGGTCGCTCAGGGCGCCAGCTTCCAAGGGGGCGCCTATAGCTGGTTGCCTATACTGAGGGCACCTACACCTGATTTCCTATACTGAGGGCACCTATAGCTGGCTACCTTTACTGAGGGCTCCAACACATGGCTACCTATACTGGGGGCACCTACGCCTGGCTACCTATGGGGGGATGGAGACCTTCAGCTGACTTCCTATACTGGGGGTACCTATGCTTGGCAACCTATATTGAGGGCACCTACACATGAGATCCTATACTGGGGGCACCTATACCTGGCTACCTACCTATATTGAGTCTGAGGGCGTTGGGGGGGGGGTGCACTGCGGCTATAACGCGTGGTGCAAATTGTCAGTGCTGTGCTATCATTCTAAATGGGGGGGGGGGAGGCAGCTAACTGTCCCACTTTTATTAATATTCCTGAAAGGTTCTAGCCTTCATTTTTAAGTGTATTCAGGATAATGCACTCTTTCCATCCATTCTTGGTTATTAATAGTATTTTTTCTATTATACATACGTGACGTGTCACGGAGATCTGAGCATTTGGCGTGATGTGTCACTACGTCAAAAAGGTTGGGAACCACTGTCCTAGGAGATATCTCAGGAGAAAAGGTGAATTGCATATAGGCCTGTGTGTGTGTGTGTGTGTGTGCGCGCACGTGGGAAAAGGATGAAGGGGGGGCACAAAAATCAGGTTTCGCTCAGGGTGCTGTGAAACCTAAGGCCGGCCCTGCCTCCAAGCTCCAGCCCCATCCACACGGATCGCTCCCACGCCACCGTCCTCCGCTGCCCGCAGCTTCCGGAGCTGGGTCCCGTCACTTGAGCCAGTTGCAGACAGTCTGCAAAGGAGACTTGCGCCCTCTACGTATCTCCATATCTCCACCCGCTGGAGAGATATGTGGAGAGCGCACTTCTCTTGCGTCAGACTGGCCGCAGCTGGCTGAAGTAACGGGACCCGGTACCAAAGCTGCAGGAAGACTGAGGACGGCGGCGTGGGAGCGAGCCGTTCGGATGGGGCTTGAGCAAGCCCTAGGTATGTATAAAACTTACGTTTACAAAGCTCTGGTACACTTTAATGTTGTCACATGACATGCTGCAGCTCATCACAATAGCACACTGGCTGGCTGTGAGTCTGTTACAAACAAACTGCTCACCCTCAGCCTCTCCATTCCTCCTCAGGAAGGTACCCACAGTATAACAATGCTTCCCCTGAAATCTCTGCGCTTGATGCAAATGTTTCACCTTGCTTCATGAGAGAACCGGTCCTGAGTGGGAAAAATGGTTATATAAAAGTCATCATTGTCCTGTTCAGAAATATTTAAAAAGATGTAAGGTGGTCTGAGGTGATTTATGTTACAGATCTCAGTGTTTGCGTTATTTATCCCAAATATAAATATAAATCCATTTAAAATAGATGTGTACACCTACATATGAGATGTACATCTCTCCCAGAGTAAATCTGCACTGTAAATTACTTTTTTTCTGTCACTGTCACTTATAGTAGGTATTTTTATTCTGACAGTTCTGACAGGATTTGGACCAAGCCAGCTTCTCTTGGGGGATTTTCAGGAATTTGCTTATTTTGTCAAAAAGTTCTCTTTTGAAAGGACCTATATACAGTTGGCAGCCGACCTGTCTCATTCTGTACCACTATTCTGGCAGATGAACTGTGCAATTGCCGTCAAGGGAGTGCTTTTGAAAATAAAGAAATTCCTAAGAATCCCCTATGAAGAGTTGGACTAATCCAAAACCTGTCAGAACTGCCATATTAATACCACAAACTGTAAGACAAAGAAAAAGAAAGAAAGAAAGAAAGAAAGAAAGAAAGAAAGAAAGAAAGAAAGAAAGAAAGAAAGAAAGAAAGAAAGAAAGAAAGAAAGAAAGACAGATACAGTGAATTTTACTCCAGAACAGATGTACAACTCATAGGTATGTGTACACATATTTGAAATGTTATAATTTTTTGAGACATTGATCCTTTACATATTGTCTATACATTCAAACAAGAAATATGTTTAATCCAACAATCTAAAGCGGTTAGAGAGACCTAGAGCCCATATACAATTAACTTTTTATCCTGAGTTTTCTCCATCACAGATGGATAGAAACCACACAAAATATGTGTCTAGTTGAGGTGTGACTGTTCACCTTGAATGAAAGGGTTAAAGTATATCTGCTCTGTGGTTAAATCTATGCGGTGAAAAGACAGACTTTAATTAGTCGAGAGTTAGGCTTTTATAAGCTACATTATTAGATTCGTTTTTATTCTTTTAATCTTGCTGTGATTAAATACACCAACCAAATCTTTTTATAGAATTCCTAATTGTCATTGCAACCGCACGCCACCGAGGAAGGAAAAATAAAGAAAGATAGAAGAGAAATTAATTTTTAAAAAGTACAATTAATATGCAGAGCAAATTATCTGATTAGACCATTATTGTACAATTCCCAAGGTCAATACGCAGATAGCGAAGCCTCGGGAACATATTTAGAAAGTTGTGATCTGCAACTTATATGAGAGGAAGCCATTGTTCCGTTAACGTGCTACGAGTGAGGAGTTTGCTAAGGAGGTTATAAACTTATAGCAAGCAGCTTCAGCCTGGTTCGGCGTTGGTACCCAATGGACTGGCCTATGGCCCGTGGATTTCAGAAGAACCCTCCCCAACTAATATGCAGCATATTTAACCCTGTTTCAACTGAAGGCATGGAAGTCACCAGAGTACTGTAACTAATGACTATCAGGCGAATCCGATGCATGTGGCTTATGTACAAATAGACTTTGATTGAAAACATCGGCAAAGGAGTGCCAACTGCCAAAAGGTAAATTATGGTGCCAGGAGACACCTGGTAATGATTGGTTTTGCTGGTTTTTTCTCTGGTTTTAAGCCGGAATCAAAGGAGAAATTCAGGCGTCACCCGGTATTTATCCTTTTTTTTTCTTTGGATTTTTTTTTATTTGTGTGTGTGGAGAAGGGGGGGGGGGTTAGGTTTAGGCATAGGGTAAGGCACCACCATAGGGAAGTCTTAGGGTTAGGCACCACCAGTGGGGTCTTAGGGCCTGTTTCCACTACATGCAGATTGGATGCATAATGGATGCAGAAAAACTCCAATGAATGCCTCAGTTTTTCTGCATCCACCCATAGTGGAAACAGGCCCTTAGGGTTAGGCACCAGCAGGGGGTTTTGGGGTTAAGCACCACCAGGGTGGTCTTAAGGTTAGGCATCAGTGGTGGCAGGGGCGGACATACAGCCGTGCATCTGCACAGGGGCCCCTCAAGTTCCGTTTATTGAAGGGCCCATAAATACCGTCAACTTTTTATTTAAACTTTTTTTCCCGCAACCGCCGCTGCCATCATCAACCCCCGTTCATCCCAAGTGTTTCCCTCCCGGCCGCGCTATCGCAATGCCGCTGTGTATAGTACACCTATTGGCGTGCCCAGCCGCAAGGTCAGTAGGAGTGACATCATCGTTGGCCCGCCTGCCACGCCCCCATGTTTAGGGGGTGAACAGAGAGGCGAGCTGAGGAGAGGAGAACCCGCGACGGGACCCAGAGTGGAGAGGAGACAGACCACAGACAGACTGAGCCAGGCCAGTGAGACTCTGACCCAGAAGGGCGACAGTCAGAGCAGCGAGAGGCGAGCAGCCAGGCCCGGCCCAGCCAGAGAGCCCATCAGCTACTAACGAGCTGCTATTACACCACAACTGAATCAATTACCTAGCATGTGCAGGAGGGACACGGCGATGGAAGTGCACAGCCATGGCAGTCGCTAAAGACGAAACTGGCTGCCTGGGGGAGACCGGATGATCATGAGTGACTTCCTAGAAAACTGTGCCTCCTGGCTCCCACACATCCTGTCCTCCGACCTCCCAACAATCATTCTCAGAGACTTTAACATTCCAATTGATGAGCCTACTACCTCTGCTGCCACTCAGCTTCTCTCGCTCACCAACTCCCTTGGCCTCACTCAGCATACTAACGCCACAACCCACAGTGCTGGTAATACTTTAGACCTAATTTTCTCCAAAGCCATCGCACTTACCACCCTGGACATTACACCATTCCCCATCTCCGACCACCACCTCATCACCTTCACCCTCACTCCATCCAGCACCCCCTGTCCCCCTCCCCAAACTGGACGTTGGCAGAGAGATCTGCGCAACCTTGACCCCAATGTACTAGCCACACCCCTCCACTCTCTCTCCTCCTCTCTCCCAGCCTAACCTGCCCCAACGAAGCGGCAGCTCAATACAACAGTAACCTCTCCGCAGCCTTAGACCATGCTGCTCCCCTGACCTTTCGTACCAACAGTTGCCCCAACCCCCAACCTTGGCACACTGCCCTCGCAAAAAAACTACAAAATGAGACACGAGCTGCATGATTTCCTGGGTATACAAGACCAAGTTGCAGACCCACCATACTGCCCTCGCTGATAGTAAACAGATATACTTCACTCACTTGATCGCTACCCAAGCCTCCAACCCACGTCGTCTTTTTGCCACCTTCAATGCCCTACTTAACCCCACACCTCCCCCCCAACCTCCACCCTCTCAGCCACTGACCTATCAAACTACTTTATTAACAAAATTACAACCATCCGGAGGGATATTTCTCTCCTCCACTCTATCGCCCCCGCCTCCCCACCACATCCGACTCCTGTCTCTTTCTCCTCTCTTACCTCCTTCAATCCTGTCACGGTGGAGGAAGTCAACCAGCTGCTGGCAACTTCACCTGCCACTTCCTGCCCCCTAGATCCGGTCCCATCTGATTCTCTGCGCCCGCATTTTTCTGATCTGGCCCCTGTCCTCACCCATCTGTTCAACCTCTCCTTCTCCACCGCCATCTTCACCTCCATATTCAAACAGGCCACTGTGCTTCCCCTGTTAAAGAAATCCTCACTTGACCCTGCTCTGCCATCCAACTACCACCCAATCTCTCTCCTCCCTTTTGCCTCAAAAATTCTTGAACGCCTGGCCCACCAACGCCTGACCAACTTCCTTAACTCCAACTCCCTTCTCGATCCCCTGCAGTCTGGTTTTCGCACAGCCCATTCTACAGAAACAGCCCTCACCAAAGTGGTAAACGACCTTGCCCTTGCCAAAGCCGAAGGTAAATACCCCATCCTGCTCCTCCTGGACCTCTCCTCGGCATTTGACACTGTCGACCACTCCCTCCTCCTCCACTCCCTGCAGCTAATGGGCGTTCAGGACCTAGCCTTAGCCTGGATCTCCTCCTACCTCTCCAACCGCTCTTTCACAGTATTTTTCAATGGCTCCTCATCCACTCCTACACGCCTCTCAGTTGGTGTTCCTCAAGGTTCCGTCCTAGGACCACTACTGTTCTCACTCTATACTGCCTCAATTGGCAAAATCATCTCCTCCATGGGTTTCAATTATCACCTGTATGCCGACGACACCTAGATATATCTCCACACCCCAGATCTCTCCTCCTCTACCATGGACAAAGTCTCTGCCTGCCTCACATCCATTTCCTCCTGGATGGCTGCCAGGTACCTGAAGCTTAATTTGGACAAGACTGAGCTTCTAATATTCCCACCCCGCACAGCTGCACCCCTCCCAGATCTGCACGTCACTATTGAAAATACTACTATCCACCCTACCTCCCAAGCCCGCTGTCTAGGCGTTACTCTGGACTCCGAACTTTCCTTTACAGCCCACATCCAAGGTATTGCCAGATTCTGCAACTTCCACCTCCGCAACATCTCCAAGATCCGCTCCTACCTGTCCCCTGACACCACTAAACTCCTTATCCATGCCCTTGTCATCTCCCGCCTAGACTACTGCAATTCTCTTTTATCTGGCCTCCCCTCTAACCGTACTGACCCACTTAAATTGGTAATGAATGCGGCAGCCAGACTGATACATTCTTCTCACCGCAGCGCCTCTACAACTCCGCTCTGTAAAGCACTACACTGGCTCCCCATCAGCTTTAGGATCAATTTCAAAATCCTGTGCTTGGCCTACAAATCAGTGCACAAGACCTGCCCGACCTACATCTCTGATCTGGTCCACAGGCACATACCAGCCCGCCTTCTCCGATCCTCCAATGACCTGCGCCTAGTCGCACCTCGCATAACTCAGTCACACGCACGATTGCAGGACTTCACCAGGGCTGCCCCTACTCTCTGGAACTCTCTCCCACCAGCCGTCAGACTCGCCCCCACCTTTAATACCTTCAAACAAGCTCTCAAGACTCACCTCTTCACGCTCGCATACCCCCTACACCAGCATCATAATATGTTCTGTTAGACCCCCTCTCAAAAGACGCACCTATTGTCTCCACCCCACCCTTTAGATTGTAAGCCTCTGGCAGGGCCCTCCTCCCTAGTGTATCCAGCTTGATTATGCAATCTTACTCACAACCACCCTTCTTGTAGACTCGAACAGTCTCTATTTTGACTTATGACACTGTATTGTTATCAAATCATTTGCATGATCTTGTTTTGTTGTGAGTTTCCGTATGTTCTACCTGTATGTTAACCCATTTGTCTATTTTGCAGCGCTGCGTAATATGTTGGCGCCTTATAAATACAATAAATAATAATAATAATGGCGCAGGCACAGAACGTCTGCCCCCTGGTGGAAGCCCCAGGTAAGTGAAACTTTTTATTTCTTGCTCAGTTAAGGTTCACTTTAACTTTCTTCTAAATAGGTAGAAAATTAAAATTAACCAGTTAAACTGTGAGCGGACAGACATGTGGGGTGACAAGAGGTGGGATGGGGCTTCTTCTTTGCAGCTATGGAATTAGCTCTCCGTAACCAGCACTGCAGCTATAGCTGCAAAGAGTCTCATAATCCCTGTTTTGTTGCTCCCTACTATGTGCATAATAAAGCATTAACCCTTCCAACATTCTCCACTGTGTATTTATTGAAATTAATATAAAGTGTACCAGTCACTTGGGGGACAAGAGGATTTTTATTTACCTGTGCCTTCTTCCAGCTCCCTGTAGTCTGTCAGCTCCCTCTGTGTCCATACGGTCCTCTCAGACTGCTGCGCATGCAGTAGTCTGCTCCCCCGTGCACGGAAGTATTCTGCACATGTGCAGTTACAAGCCTTCACTAACTGCGCAGGTGCAGAACACTCTCGGCAATGGGAGCGCGATTAAAGGACACCCGAAGCGAAAATAAACAAATGAAATAAACGATTGTATCTATCTGGCTTCTCCTAAAAATGACTTTTTCAGATATTCCACAGTTTTATTTTATGTTTAAATCTACTTTTTAAGTTTTAACTGTTCTATTGTTTTTGCTCAATGACACATTCATTGAAGTATGCCAGAGCTAAAATCTATGAACTATTGAACCTTTTTATCTCTTTCCTGCTCTCAGAAGCCATTTTCTGCTAGGAAAGTGTTTTATAGTTGGAATTCCTCATCAGTGAGTGTCACACTGTAGTCAGGACTGAGTCAGCCACTTACATACCTGATATTTAACTCTTTCAGGCAGAGAGATAATAAAAGGAACAAAGCATAGTTATTAGTGTGCTTGGCACTGTACATACACATGTCTATCTCATCATGTCACACGTCACCTCGGGTATCCTTTCAGGAGGCATGGGGCCAGGAACAGCCTATGGGCAGTAGCCACGTAGGACACCAATGGAGCTGATAGACTACAGGGGCTGGAAGAAACCCCAGGTAAATTAAAATAGTTTTTTACCCCTAGAGCAGGATTATACACCAGGCAACCTAGGCAGGTGCTTGGGGCCTAGTGGGTGTCAAGGGGCCCATCTGCCAGCTTCTTCGACCTCTCTTCACTACAGCTTACAAAAAGGACCACAAACAGGCCTCAAATCTAATACCTTGCCTACGGCCCTATTACATCGTAATCCGTCTCTGTGCCCCCCGCATTGCTCCGTTATTGCAAGCAGAGCTGGGTTTATAAACTATTATATGCAATAAAAAATGGAAGGCTTTGAAGAGCTGAACTCTGCGGACTGAGCTGCCAACAGATTGGTAAAATATTCCGCACTGACACCTGTCTGTCCTATATGACGATCCGGTGGATACAGCTGACATTTTGCTCTGTCATGCAGGCTGACAGACACTGAGAACATCCAGTATCTTCCCAGGAGTCTGTGCGAAACTCCACATTCTCCTTCATTACAGTGGAACATGCAGAAATACTTCCACCCAAGTCACTAAACTGAATGCAGTGACAGGTGAACTATAAACCAATCTATTTGAACTGATACTCATAGAGTACAGACAGTTCTCTACTGACAAACGACTTGAGCTGCAATGTTTCAGAGATACAAACAAAGCCGTCTTCATGTAAAACATATTAAAACACAATTTTATATCTACATAAAAACATACATTTTACTTAAAGAGAACCCGAGGTGGGTTTTAAGAATGCTATTAGGACACAGAGGCTGGTTCTGCATACAATCACCAGCCTCTGTGTCCATACTGTGTCCCCCCTCCGCGCTCTGCCATCCCCCAGGAAAAAAAAACGCTGTGCCAGCAACATGCACTTTGTCACTAGCAGGCTGTTTACCTTTGTGCTGCCTGTCACCGCCGTTCCCCTGCCTCCTTTATATTGCAGGTCACCCCCTGCGTCCCTTCCCTCCAATCAGCTTACGGAGGCAGGGAGGGAAGGGACACGGGCAGGGAGTGGAGATATAGAGGAGGCGGGGAGCGGCGGTGGCAGGCAGCACAAAAGGTAGACAGCCTGCTAGCGACAAGGTGCATGTCGCTAGCACGCCGTTTGTTTTCTGGGGGACAGCAGAGCGTGGGGGGGGGGACGACACAGTACAGACACAGAGGCTGGTGATAGTGTGCAAAACCAGCCTCTGTGTCCTAATGGCATTCTTAAAACCCACCTCGGGTTCTCTTTAATACATATTAAAAGAGTACAAAACATAATAAAAAGTAGGCCCTCAATGATAAAGATACTTTATTGAAGCAGCTTTAGACTGATCTGGGAGAGGCAATTCTAGTTGGCAGGCTAAACTGATGGCTGTATCAGTTTGTATCCCTCTGAACCAGAATAAAGTATTTGCTACTACTTACACATCTCCCCACCACAACCCAACTTGTTTCACCACCCCTAAAAAATGTGCTGGCCTGCAAAGATAACCATGAGGCTATGATGCCGTTTTTGTTATTTTTCTGATATTTGCACTATTTATTTTGTATATCACTGTTTGCACCGATGCACTAGGATTTCCCCGGACTAAGCCCCCATTTTTAGGGGGGTTGTGGTGGGGTGATGAGTTAGTAATAGAAAATACTGTATTTTTCGGACTATAAGACACACTTAGGTTTAGAGGACAAAAACCTGGGGGAAAAAAACATGCTAAACCTGGTGCCTCCATGGTGAAGGGGCATCTTGAGGATTATGCCCCCTTTGTACCTTATGCCCCCTTGTACCTATTATGTCTCCCTGTATCCTCCTCTGTCCCCCTTGTGTCCTCCTTTGTCCCCCTGTGTCCGCCTCTGTCCATGTGTCCTCCTCTATGACCCTTTGTGCCTCTCTTGTGTCCTCCGTTTGTCCTCCTGTGTCCTCCTCTGCATGGGCACAGTACAGGGAGTCCCCGACATTGCAACGGGTTGGAGGTTTGTATTGGCAGGCGTTCACAAGTCAGGAACTCCCTGCACTTGGACTATAAGACGCAGTGACTTTTTCCCCCTACTTTTGGGGGAGAAAAAGTGAGTCTTATAGTCCAAAAAATACAGTAGTCCATTCTGGCTCAGAGGGCAGACTCTAGGTGAATATAAACTGATGCAGCCCCCTGTTTAGCCTGAAAACGATAATTGCCTCTCCCAGGTTAGTCTAAAGCTGCTTTAACCACTTCAGGACTCAGACTTTACTCCCCATAAGGACCAGCGCTGTTTTTTCAGATCTGTGCTGGGTGGGCTCTACAGCCCCCAGCACAGATCAAATGACAGGCAGAGCGACCAGACCGCCCCCCTTTTTTCCCCACTAGGGGGATGATGTGCTGGGGGGGTCTGATCGCTCCTGCCTGCGTGTGGCTGGCAGGGGGGGGCACCTCAAAGCCCCCTCCACCGCAGGATTCCCCCTCTCCTCCCTCCCTTCCGGAGGCTGCACAGGAACGGATCTGTCCTGTGCAGCCTCCAACAGGCTCCCCGCTGTTATGTGACAGCGATCCCCGGCCGCTGATTGGCCGGGGATCGCTGATCTACTACAACCCTGATACTGTAGCAGCGTTGTAAAAAGGTAAACAAAGCAGATTATTTACGCTTGTGTTTACATTTAGCCTGCGAGCCGCAATCAGCGGCCCGCAGGCTATTCACGGAGCCCCCCGCCGTGAAATGACAGGAAACAGCCGCTCACTCAAGCGGCTGTTTCCTGATTAATTAGCCTGCAGCCGGCGACGTAGATCTGCGTCGCTGGTCCTGCAGCTGCCACTTTGCCGTCGCGCGGTATGAGTGCGCGGTCGGCAAGTGGTTAAAGGGAATCTGAAGCGAAAATAAACGTATGATATAAGGAATTGTATGTGTAGTATGGCTAAGAAATAGAACATTAGTAGCACAGATATGAGCCTTATATTGTTTACAGTACAGGAAGGGTTAAGAAACTTCACTTGTTATCTATGCAAAAAAACCTTCTCTGAGCTCTCTGACTCATTTAGTCGGGTATAGTGCTATTTTCTGAAGCACTTATACATCAAATAAACTGTGAATTCAGGCCTGGTGCACACCAGAGGAGTTTTTCTGAGCGTTTTGGGTTTTTAAATCTGCTGCTAATGTTATCCTATGTGTCTGTGCACACTGGAGCAATGAGGTTTTGTAAAAAAACCCCATAGCATTACATTGGGAAGAGCTTTTAGAGGTTTCAAAACCTCTTCCCAATGTAATGCTATGGGGTTTTTTACAAAACCTCATTGCTCCATTGTGCACAGACACATAGGATAACATTAGCAGCAGATTTAAAAACTCAAAACGCTCAGAAAAACTCCTCTGGTGTGCCCCAGGCCAAAGATAAGATTTTACTGCAGTGGAGTTAAAAGGGTCCAGCGTCTAAACTGCAAATATTAGCAAATGATGCAATGTTATAAAAAAAATCTATATAACTGGAAATAAAAAAGTAAGACTCTTTTCTTTGCTTCTAATGTTCTATTAATTATCCGTACTACACATACAATTCATTATATCATATTTTTTTTCTTTTTTTCGCTTCTGTGTCACTTTAATAAGTATCTTTATCATTGAAGGTCTACAATTTTTTATTTCTTTGTACCCTTTTAATATGTATTAAGTAAAAGCTAAGTTTTAACATTCTATATAGGTATAAAAGTGTGTTTATGATAACTTAAAGGGGCACTACAGCGAAAAACTGTAACATATAAATATGTGCAAACATATATAAATGAGAAGTACATTTTTTTTCCAGAGTGAAATGAGTCATAAATGACTTTTCTCCTATGTTGCTGTCACTTACAGTAGGTAGTAGAAATCTGACAGAAGTGACAGGTTTTGGACTAGTCCATCTCTTTATAGGGGATTCTCAGGGATATATTTATTTTCAAAAGCACTTAGTGAATGGCAGTTGCTCTGTCCAACTGCCCCAAAAAAACTGTGTAGGGAGCAGTGAAGCTGGCCAGCATCATTGTTTAAATCCTTTTTAGGGAAAATCCTTATAAAGAATAAAAGCCTTGCTGAGAATCCCCTATGAAGAGATGGACTAGTCCAAAACCTGCCACTTCTGTCAGATTTCTACTACCTACTGTAAGTGACAGCAACATAGGAGAAAAGTCATTTATGGCTCATTTTACTCTGGAAAAAAAATGTACTTCTCATTTATATATGTTTGCACATATTTTAAATTTTACAGTTTTTCGCTGTAGTGCCCCTTTAACCACTTAAGGACCGCAGGCTTTACTCCCCTTAAGGACCAGACCCTTTTTTTCCATTCAGACCACTGCAGCTTTCACGGTTTATTGCTCGCTCATACAACCTACAACCTAAATGAATCTTGGCTCCTTTTCTTGTCACTAATAAAGCTTTCTTTTGGTGCTATTTGATTGCTGCTGTGATTTTTACTTTTTATTATATTAATCAAAAAAGACATGAATTTTGGCAAAAAAATGATTTTTTTAACTTTCTGTGCTGACATTTTTCAAATAAAGTAAAATTTCTGTATACATGCAGCACGAAAAATGTGGACAAACATGTTTTTGATAAAAAAAAACCCCATTCAGCCTATATTTATTGGTTTGGGTAAAAGTTATAGCGTTTACAAACTATGGTGCAAAAAGTGAATTTTCCCATTTTGTAGCATCTATGACTTTTCTGACCACCTGTCATGTTTCATGAGGGGCTAGAATTTCAGGATAGTATAAATACCCCCCAAATGACCCCATTTTGGAAAGAAGACATCCCAAAGTATTCACTGAGAGGCATAGTGAGTTCATAGAAGATATTATTTTTTGTCACAAGTTAGCGGAAAATGACAGTTTGTGACAAGAAAAAAAAAAAGTTTCCATTTCTGCTAACTTGTGACAAAAAAAAAATGAAATCTGCCACGGACTCACCATGCCCCTCTCTGAATACCTTGAAGTGTCTACTTTCCAAAATGGGGTCATTTGTGGGGTGTGTTTACTGTCCTGGCATTTTGGGGGATGCCAATTTGTAAGCACCCCTGTAAAGCCTAAAGGTGCTCATTGGACTTTGGGCCCCTTAGCGCAGTTAGGCTGCAAAAAAGTGCCACACATGTGGTATTGCCGTACTCAGGAGAAGTAGTATAATGTGTTTTGGGGTGTATTTTTACACATACCCATGCTGGGTGGGAGAAATATCTCTGTAAATGACAATTGTTTGATTTTTTTTTACACACAATTGTCCATTTCCAGAGATATTTCTCCTCCTCACTCCTCACGGTTTAGGGCCCCTAAAATGCCAGGGCAGTATAGGAACCCCACTAATGACCCCATTTTAGAAAGAAGACACCCCAAGGTATTCCGTTAGGAGTATGGCGAGTTCATAGAAGATTTTATTTTTTTGTCGCAAGTTAGTGGAAATTGATTTTAATTGTTTTTTTTTCACAAAGTGTCATTTTCCTCTAATTTGTGACAAAAAATAAAATCTTCTATGAACTCACCATACTCCTACCGGAATACCTTTGGTTGTCTTCTTTCTAGAATGTGGTAATTTGTGGGGTTCCTATACTGCCCTGGCATTTTAGGGGCCCTAAACCGTGAGGAGTAGTCTTGAAACAAAAATGACCTGTGAAATCCTAAAGGTACTCATTGGACTTTGGGCCCCTTAGCGCAGTTAGGGTGCAAAAAAGTGCCACACATGTGATATCGCCGTACTCCGGAGAAGTAGTATAATGTGTTTTGGGGTGTATTTTTACACATACCCATGCTGAGTGGGAGAAATATCTCTGTAAATGGACAATTGTGTGTAAAAAAAATCAAACAATTGTCATTTACAGAGATATTTCTCCCACCCAGCATGGGTATGTGTAAAAATACACCCCAAAACACATTATACTACTTCTCCTGAGTACGGCGATACCACATGTGACACTTTTTTGCAGCCTAGGTGCGCTAAGGGGCCCAACGTCCTATTCACAGGTCATTTTGAGGCATTTGTTTTCTAGACTACTCCTCACGGTTTAGGGCCTCTAAAATGCCAGGGCAGTATAGAAACCCCACACGTGACCCCATTTTAGAAAGAAGACACCCCAAGGTATTCCGTTAGGTGTATGGCGAGTTCATAGAAGATTTTATTTTTTGTCACAAGTTAGTGAAAAATGACACTTTGTGAAAAAAAAACAATAAAAATCAATTTCCGCTAACTTTTGACAAAAAAATAAAATCTATGAACTCGTCATACACCTAACAGAATACCTTGGGGTGTCTTTTTTTCTAAAATGGGGTCACTTGTGGGGTTCCTATACCGCCCTGGCATTTTACGGGCCCAAAACCGTGAGTAGTCTGGAAACCAAATGTCTCAAAATGACTGTTCAGGGGTATAAGCATCTGCAAATTTTGATGACAGGTGGTCTATGAGGGGGCCAATTTTGTGGAACCGGTCATAAGCAGGGTGGCCTTTTAGATGACAGGTTGTATTGGGCCTGATCTGATGGATAGGAGTGCTAGGGGGGTGACAGGAGGTGATTGATTGGTGTCTCAGGGGGTGGTTAGAGGGGAAAATAGATGCAATCAATGCACTGGGGAGGTGATCGGAAGGGGGTCTGAGGGGGGATCTGAGGGTTTGGCCGAGTGATCAGGAGCCCACACGGGGCAAATTAGGGCCTGATCTGATGGGTAGGTGTGCTAGGGGGTGACAGGAGGTGATTGATGGGTGTCTCAAGGTGTGATTAGAGGGGGGAATAGATGCAAGCAATGCACTGGCGAGGTGATCAGGGCTGGGGTCTGAGGGCGTTCTGAGGGTGTGGGCGGGTGATTGAGTGCCCTAGGGGAAGATAGGGGTCTAATCTGATGGGTAGCAGTGACAGGGGGTGATTGATGGGTAATTAGTGGGTGTTTAGGGTAGAGAACAGATGTAAACAATGCATTTGGGAGGTGATCTGACGTCGGATCTGCGGGCGATCTATTGGTGTGCGTGGGTGATAAGATTGCCCGCAAGGGGCAGGTTAGGGGCTGATTGATGGGTGGCAGTGACAGGGGGTGATTGATGGGTGGCAGTGACAGGGGGTGATTGATGGGTGATTGACAGGTGATTGACAGGTGATCAGACAGTGGGTTATTACAGGGAAGAACAGATGTAAATATTGCCCTGGCGAATTGATAAAGGGGGGTCTGAGGGCAATCTGAGCATGTAGGCGGGTGATTGGGTGCCCGCAAGGGGCAGATTAGGGTCTGATCTGATGGGTAACAGTGACAGGTGGTGATAGGGGGTGATTGATGGGTAATTAGTGGGTGTTTAGGGTAGAGATCAGATGTAAACACTGCACTTGGGAGGTGATCTGACGTCGGATCTGCGGGCGATCTATTGGTGTGGGTGGGTGATCAGATTGCCCGCAAGGGGCAGGTTAGGGGCTGATTGATGGGTGGCAGTGACAGGGGGTGATTGATGGGTGATTGACAGGTGATTGACAGGTGATCAGGGGGATAGATGCATACAGTACACGGGGGGGGGGGGGTCTGGGGAGCATCTGAGGGGTGGGGGGGGTGATCAGGAGGGAGCAGGGGGCAGTTTAGGGAATAAAAAAAAAATAGCGTTTACAGATAGTGACAGGGAATGATTGATGGGTGATTAGGGGGGTGATTGGGTGCAAACAGTGGTCTGAGGGGTTCTGTGGGCGATCAGGGGGCAGGGGGGGGAATCAGTGTGCTTGGGTGCAGACTAGGGTGGCTGCAGCCTGCCCTGGTGGTCCCTCAGACACTGGGACCACCAGGGCAGGAGGCAGCCTGTATAATTACACTTTGTATACATTACAAAGTGTATTATACACTTTGTATGCGGCGATCCGGGGTGCTAGTAACCCGCCGGCGCTTCCGAACGGCCGGCGGGTTACAGCGCGAGGGGGCGGAGCCAGGCGCCGGTGGCTGATCGCGTCACGAATGACGCGACCACTCCGCTCATGCCCGTACAAGGACCGCCGCCAATTGTACAGGCGGTGGTCCTTGCGGGATCCACTTGCCGGCCGCCTCTGTGCAGTGGGCGGTCGGCAAGTGGTTAATCAGGAACTGTGTTTAAATGTACAAAATACACCATAAACGTTTTTTTTATCACATATTTGTGTTGTTAAATGTTACAGTATTGTATAAACTGTTATGGATAGTGCAATACACCTACAAGATGGACAACAGGGGCATAGGGGCCACGGTCGCAGGACACCTGTGCGACCGGGGCCCCTGGCCTGCTCATCCTCCCCACTTGCTGGGGAAGGGGGGCGGGGCATAGTGACAATGTGCACCAGCCCTAACTGTGAGCATAACTGTGATCTGATCTAAAAAAATTATATATTAAGAATTTGACCAATTTAAGATTTTTAATCTCTTATTTAAGGTATTCAACACTTCCTCAAGGCTAGCATCAGTATTCAAGGACTATTTATTTTCTCAGGATATTTTAGCTAAAGGGGTATTTCGGTAGAGAAATCGTCAAATCTTAGTGAGGTTTATTGTTGAAGGAGCGTCATATAAAGTCTCATAATCATCTTTAAACGTTATAGAGATTCGATTGCGATGGGCCATAATTTCCCCAGTGCTAGATTTTTATTTTATGGATATAATTAAGATTCCCTCTGTTTCCAGGCTTTGCGGCTAGCATTTCGTCTTGTTTATTGGATTGTTTCTAAAATCTGAAGTTGGCCCATCTGAAGGCGTTCTCTGTTTTATTAGATAAGAATGAATCTATTTGGATTTTAGCATCCATTATTGATTTTCTTAAAGTGAATGGGAACCGCATTTTTTAAAAAATGAAGCAAATACTTACCTAAGGAGAGGGAAGGCTCTGGGTCATATAGAGCGTTCCGTCTCCTCTCTCGGTACTCTCTATCCTGTGCTGGCTCCCCCCCTATTTCAATCTCCTGCCGAAAGGGTATTTGGAAGTCTTCGGGAGTCGTGTCCTCCCAAAGAAGTGCGGCTCCATACTGCACAGGCGTGAGCGTGCAAGAGAGCGTGCTTGCGCAGGCGCAGCACAGGGTAGCCCTTCTTCAGGAGCACTCTGGCTCCCTGAAGACTTCTGAAGCCTCCTGCGGCCGCATAAAGCAGTATTTGACTAAAATAGTCAAATACTGCTACCGGGCGAGCCAGCACTGGAACGAGGGGACCAGGAGAGGAGCCAGAAAGGTTCTATAGGACCCAGAGCATTCCCTCTCCTTGGGTAAGTATCTGTCTCATTTTTTTAAATGCGGTTCCCATTCACTTTAAGGCTTTAGAATCTGGAAACTGGTTAGGCTGGTCTAATCCATCTAATTTGAGTAAGGGCTGAGACACACTAGAAATCGCAAAACGCTATCGCAATCGCTAGCATTTTGTGTAAGCGCTTTGCAGGTGATTGCAACTGCGATTACTGGCGATCAAGGTAGTGAATTGTGTCAGCGATTTCATAGCGTTTGCGATTAGCGATTCTCAGTTTGATTGGTGGATGCAAATGCACTGTGCTTCTGGGTAGTTCCAGCACTTTAAAATCCCACGCAAAGTTCACGATTTATACATGCTTTGCCCGCGCTCCTACACTTTGTATTGAAGTGAAAGCACTCACAAAATGCTGCATGTCCTGCGATGGAGATTTTCAGTATCGCGATTGCTCTAGTGGGCTCACCTACATACGCTTTCATTAGCAAAGCGTTCTCAAAAAGCACCAACGGTTCTCAAAACTTCAAAATCGCTCCAAAAAGCGCTCTAGTGTGCCCCCGGCCTCAGGGCTATTTTCCACTTGAGTAAATCGGCAGCGTTTTGCCACACACAAAAAGTGCATGCAGAATCACATACATAGATAGGCTAGTGCCACTGCGTTTTCCAGAGGCATATGCAATTTCACATTGCGTCAAAAAAAGATTTAACCTGCACTACTTTCCTGCACAACGCATGTGGTTTTACATTGAAATCAATGGGAGGTGTAAACAAAAAAAAACTCAAATTAAAATGCTTTGAAAAACATACTATTATACGGCAAAACGTGGGGAATCGTCTGCGATTCCTGCATATGCAATTGTGATCCCTCCCTGAGTGTGTTTCTTGATCCGATCACGAACCCTTAGGTTCGTGACCCCTAGGTACACGTTGACCTGATGGAAACCCTGTGTGGATGTTTCCATTGATGCGCTGTGTTTGCAATTTTCCTCAATTACAATCATCATGCCTGGGGCATTCTTCATGTGATTGGCCTCCTATACAAAGTATAGGAAAGCAGGAAAACAAAAAATATCTTTTTGTTCTACTGTCCCAGATGTATCACAATCACGTGTTGGTACCCCTGTCGGATCATGGGGTAGTTGTGGAGCAAATGTTGTAGTGGAAAAAGTGAGAAACGCAATCAAATTGCAGAACAATCACAAATTTTGCATCCCTAAAAGCAGAGCCAGTACAAGGTCCTCCAGCACCAAAGCCTGAGGCACCAAAGTGCCCCCTCCATCCCTCCCACCCCAGCTGTCACACACTGATTGCTATTAGACTAAGAGGTGCCTCAGGGCTCCCAACACCTTAATATCTAGTTATCTGGCTTGCAGTCACTGCCATGTATCCCTTTTTCTTATTCCTCTCTGCTTCAAACGCAATAGGGGAATGATAGCTGAGTGAGTTGGGCGCCCCCTTCTGCACTGCGCCCTGAGGCTGGAGCCTCTCTCGCCTCTGCCTCGGCCCGGCCATGCCTAAAAGGTGCCCATACATCTAGCGATTTTGGAGGCCAATTGACCAATAGACAGATCTCTCTCTGATCGAATCTGATCGGAGAGAAATCTGTTGGCTGCCATAAACCGCAGGCTGATTACTAACCGATTTCAGCATGAAATGTTTTGGCAATTGGCCCTCAGCCTCTGTCCCCTCTAGGTTAAGTGTACCCCCAGAGCCCCTGCCCCTTCCGGGTTTGCGCCCCACGTCATTTCCAACCACGTGGGGCAAGAACCCAGAAGATGGGTCCAGCTGGCGGCGGAGAGGTAATGTATTAATGCAGGGGCATGAGAGGAGCGTTGTTTAATCCACTTAACCCCTCAATCTCTTCCCCTAGTGTCTTCACCCCACTGCGCTCTAGTTTGTAAGCACAAAAGGGAAGTGTCTCCTTTTTCTGTATATCTTTATGAGCATGTACCAGTATTGGATCAAACTACACATGACTATATATTCAATATTTGTACTTTCATTTGTTGGATGTCCTGATAGTATGGTGTATTGATCCATTAAAGGGAACCTGAACTAAGTAAAATTATTTAAAATAAACACATGAGGTAACTTCAAATGAACATTACATAGTTACCTCGCCATAAGTTCCTCTTAGAAGCTCACCATTTTCTTCTGACAGTGATCCCTTCCAGTTCTGACAACATTTTGTCAGAACTGAAATATATCAGTTGCTGTCAGTTATAGCTGAGTGGAGTCCTTGTTTGTTTCCCTATGGCTCAAGTGGGCGATGTTAGAGTTTAAGAGTGTGCTGACCAGAAAGCTGTTATGGGGTAATGGCCATTTTCGAAATGGAGGATGGAGAATTCCCTGGATCACAGTGGGCAAACAGGATGCGGGACAGGTGAAAGAGATTGATGAGTAGACTACACAGGAGGTAAGTATGACCTGTGTATGGTTATTTTGACTTTTAATTTTCAGTTCAGATTTTCTTTAATGTATCTATGCTCCCCACTATTGTCAGTTTTGTATTATGTGCAGTGCTACGAAAGATGTTGGTGCTATATACTGTAGATTAAAATTAGTAATCATTTTTTTAAATGTTTCTCCTTAGAAGCTTAGCTATGCTCTGGGGAGGCTTCCCTTTCATCTTCGCCATGGTGGGTGGCTATAGTCAATGGCGGACAAAGCCCCTGTGCAGAATAAGGGCTGTTTTCCGCTAGCAATCGCAATCACAATTGCCAGCAATTGCTAATTTTTTGTTATGCAATTGCGATTTTTTATTTGCATTACATTATCACTCTTAAAATCGCTCCAGAAAGCGATTACAATTTGCAAATCGAATCACTACAGTGGAAAATACTTCTCATGATTTCTATGATAAAGTAGCAATCCTAGCGATTTAAAAATCGCTGGCGATTTGCGATTCAGCTGTGCAGTCGAAAAAGGCCAATAAATGTAGGTAGCCCCATGTGAGTGGGTGTGGTCATAATAGGTCATGGGCGGATCCAAAAATGCATCAATAGCATAAAAATATGTAAAACTACACGGTAGGCACAGAGTTAATGTAGCACATATTCTCTACCTATTAATTATGACTCATACATGACTGGGTCAAAAGCAATCATCACTGTTTCTCATGCAGCAGTGTAACACATGTTCTTAAAGAGAGCCCGAGGTGAGCTCATAAACTGGAAAAAAAAAGTAGGCTACACGATCCGAAGGGGCTGAGCGATCAGGTAGCCGCAAAAACCGCCGTTCCTGTGGGCAGTAATGGCCCACTTTCACTTTCGTGACCTCTGGGTCCCGACGCTGCACTGAGAGACTGTGTGTCTCTCACAGTGTGCAGCAGGGAGGCGGGGGAGCGGCAGGGGGTGTGGCCAGGGAGAGCTGCCCACCTCTGAAAACCCTGTAGGAACACCCGGTAGGCCTTTTGAACAGGAAATTCCTCTCCCCGTGTTTACCCAAGAACCACTTTGGGTTCTCTTTAAAGTGTATCTGAGACCAGGAAAAATAATCACTGTTCCTCATGCAGCAGTGTAACACATGTTCTTAAAGTGTACCTGAAACAGGAAAAATAAAGTTTTATACATACTTGGGGCTTCCTCCAGCTCCCTTCGCCCTGATCATTTCCTCCAACACCTGCAGCCTCTGCATTCTGGTCCGGTAATTTGACAAGTCGGCGCAGGCACAGTGCGACTAAGAACACTCCCCATCTCTTTTCCATGGTTGGGAGCGTTCTGCGCCTGTAGTACTGCGCAGGCGCAGAACCCTTCGGGCAATGGAAACGTGATGAGGAAGCGTGTGCGGCCAGGCCCCTTGTCAGAATTCTAGCGGTTTATTTATGCAGGAAAAGCTGTCATATGTACTGTATATGTTTTAAGTTTTAATGTTCTATGCAAAACTTCATTGTAAACTGTAAAGTTGGGGTACTTTTTTAAAATATTACTCTGAGACATCTCAGCATATTCCAGACAGTGAAACTCATAATTATATTATTTTAGTTACAAGAAGCTAAAACATTTTTTGTTTATATTACACAAGCATCTTTCAAATGTCAAGGTTATAGATATAACCGGAAGACTGGAAACAAGTTAAAACTCACATTACTGCAGCAATCTTATATATACACATTTGCTCAGTTATTACACATAAATATTATAAATCTAAATGAGAATAATAAATACATTCCTTCTAAAAGAAAGAAATATTTATTGTTAAATCATATAATTAAATATAATAGAATGTATTACTATTTAAATGCTGGATTCAGCCAGTGATATTTTAAGACAGTAAAACATTCTCATAAGATTGTTTTAGTTCTAGAACATTGTTGACATGTTACAAGGCCATCTCAGCTAGCTGAACACTCATAGCTGATAACATATGCTATGTTTTGGGAACAGGCCTCATAAAATATAAAACAAAAAGAAGGGGTTTTCCCAATTAGTTAAATATGTTAAAATGGTGACATCTCCCGGTTGAAATTATTAAAGTTATTTCTTCATAAAGGCAAATATATACAACATTATTTTATATTATTAAATTTTAATGTGCAATTATATCTTATATGATTAATTGTTTTAAGAAGAATTATATAATAAGCTTTATATTTAAATAAGTATATTAGAAGCCCTGCATGTTTTAATAAGCCTTAAATTGCTGAAGACTCTTTACAGTGTTAGTGTTAAACTGACCAATTTTATGTCTGGGAAAGGACAGACACATTCCAAACTAATTAGCAGAAGGACACATTATTAGAAATGTGTCATGAATGACATTGTTTAATGTTTGAAAGTCCCAATGTCTGGGTCAAATAAGTCAAATAAGCAGACAAGATGGCTTGTGACGTCCATTTTTATTAACTGCGTCAAATATGACCTATTAATCAAATGTCAAAATGTCAAACACTCCAAATGATGTTAATTCTCACAAGATAAGGCAATTAAGGGTTTATAAACAAATCTGTTATGGTTATTTTAAATGTCAACTATTTACAGTATTCAAAACAAAGATTGCGAGCTACGCACGGAAGTTTCAGCCAATCAGAATATGGGATTTAGGGAAAGTCCAGATTAGGCAGCCATATTGCATCCAATCACTATAAAAGTAGGAGCTGAAAGCCTACCAATCTCCTGAGAAGACACACAAGGCATAAGCTACCTTCCCACAAGTGGTTCTAGATGCTGAAGAGATGACAGAGAAGGGGTAATATGCTTAATATTCTGGTGATTTACTTTATTAATATTTCAGCATTAAGTTCTGTCAAGAAGTTTTTTTAGAAGCTATGTTTATGCTATTTCTTTAAGAAGATTACTACAAATTTTACACAGTTACTAGATACACAGCTTTTGATACAGATGAGACTACTTTTGATCTTATTCTACATAACACAACTGTTATATTCTTTCTTGAATGTACTTAGAAGATTGATGATTGCCTGGTTATAAAGCCTTGATGAGATGGAATACTGTTAGAAGGAAATACTACTTGGAACTGTTCATACTTTGTATATATGCTGTATGATAAGCAAATACAATTGTTTATATAAAATCATATACTAAGTGCTCTGATTCATTTCAAGGTACACCTTCAATCTATAATTACTGTTATAGAGGGTCCAGACCCCGCTATGCCGGATTTACAGTATATGATAGCAATGCTTTAAAGGCTGGTCCTTTATTGAGTTAGCAATCATGAAAAAGGCAAGAACCGCTCAGGTTTTTGACACCCTGACTCCCGCAGTTACCAGGCCAGATTGTGGAGGCTGCAGGCAGTGGAGGAGGACAGCGCGGGACTAACCAGCGCGAAGGAGGCATTGCACTGGATATCTTCCACAATGCTTTTTACAGAGTACAGAGTGCAATGCTTTTTACAGTGTATGAATAAGACTCAACTAGTTAAGCTTGTCAGCTGCTCCTCCCAGGAAAGAACCACAAACACAGGCACCCGCAAGGGTGCGTACTTATCCCGGTCCTGTTCTCCTTGTACACAAACAGCTGCACCTCATCTGCCGACTATCAAGGTCATCAACTTTGTACACAACACCACTATCCTTGGCCTCTTTGGTAAAGATGGAGAGCATGCATACCGAAACAAGATTTAGCGCGTTTGCAAATGGTAAAAGGACAACCAGCTCGTTCTAAATGCAGTAAAAACTGTTGAATTGATAGTGGCCTTCAGAAGGTGCCCTCCCGCATTCAACCCAGTCTCCATCGAAAGCACCACCATCTCCAGGGTGTCTAGTGTTCGGATCCTAGGCGCTACCATCACCAACGTTTTGAATTGAGGAGAGAACACCTTCAAGGTCCAGAAGAAGACTCAGCAAAGGTTGTTCTTCCTGAAGCAACTCAGGAAGTTTTGGATGCCGCGGAAACTTATGACTAGCTTCTACCACAAGCGACAAGCTCAAACTCCAGAGAGTAATCAACGCTGCAGAAAGGATTATCGGGTCACCCCTACCACCACTGCACCTCCTGCTGACCTGGAGGTCCAGGGCCAACAGGTTATTGAATGATCCCAGCAGTTGCTACTTTAAGGGTCTCCCATTGGGCCACCTCTACAGAACCATCCCCATTAAAACCTACAGACGAGAACACCTTCTTCCCCCAAGCTGCCCTCCTACTGAACTCAAGCCACTGCCCATGCAAAATCCCAGCCACGGGGAAAATTACAGCTACATGGAGGAAAGTGACAGCGGGAGGGAGAGACAGCTGCTGAAAAAACTGGGTGCAGACACATACATGAACCTAGAGGATAGTCTGGGCCTGACTGTGGTACAATTGCATGGATCCCAGAGGACATGGTGCCCCTGTGTGGCTGCCCTGCTGGCGTGTGCCTATCTCTGCCTCTGGCTACAGTAGTCTGTAAGCATTTTGCTACTTGTCTCGTTATCTAGATGCATTGGGGTCAATTTTCATACACTGTTTTGGGCAGCATCTTGGCAATGGGTGCTGTGCAGATATGTTGACTGTCTCCCATCTGAGCAGCATGTTCTGTTCTGTGGAGGAGGGAGGACACAGGAAGTCCCCTCATGAGGGCAATCTATCCTGGCGGACCGCTACAAAGGAAGCCAGCAATGTCGGGGACTCCTGTAGACCATCCTTTCAGCCAAAACAAATCTAAAGTGCTTAAGTAGCTTTACTTACACCAGCTGCGTATAATAGTATGTTTAATACATTTTAATGCCTATATAACTAGTATAAATGGTGTTTGTTTGGTGTTAAGCTTTAAGTACAGCCATGAGAAAGCGTGACTTTGGAATAAAAAGGGATGGCTTGTAGGATGTTTTCACAATGCTTTTATGATGCTTTTATGATGCGTTTACATCTGCTACAAATTGACTATTCAATGAAACTTACTGCCGTAAATGCCTTTTTTATAGGGAGCGAAAGTCACCGACAAATTGTTCTGTTAAAAGCAATTTGTAGCTGAATGGCCTAGCTAGACTGGCACTTCCTGTAGAAAACGATTTCCAGTAGCGAGTATGTTGGAGTAGGAGATCTGTAAGGGGTTATCGCTGGCGTCTTTCTTTCATGTAATAAAAACTTCACATGAAAAAAAAACAAAAGCTATAACAGAAAATACAAGGTAATAAACATGTTGTACATAGTACAGCCAGAGCCAAAAAGACACAGAATGGAACATGAACTGGTAGAATACAACAGGAAGTGAGGGTCTCTAGCGCTCATTTCCTGTGGCGAAAATACAAAATGCACAGAAGTGTATTGAAAACATATGCTTCTGTGCACGTGCGCTGCAACGCGAATACGGTTTAAAAACCTGCATTGCTATAGACTTACAAGACTTCCGGTCCACCACACATCACTATGCAATTCGCCTGACAATGCACAGATGTTCTTGCGGCAGATGCGCCACCGCATCCAGTGTGAAAGGCATATACTTTCATTGCCCTAGCATCACCTTGCTTTAAAAAAAAGGTAATGCACCACAATGAAAATGCCCCAGTGTGAAAGAGGTCTCACCCTTAACACCTCCCCTATGCCTAACCCTTAACAACACCACAACACCTACCCCTACAGACCCCTTCATGCCTAATCCTTAAGACTCCGCCACATCTAATCCTTAAGACCCCCCTCACACACACACCTAACCCTTAAGATTTCCCCCACACTTAACCCTTAAAGTGAATGGGAACCGCATTTAAAAAAATGAGACAGATACTAACCCAAGAAGAGGGAAGGCTCTGGGTCCTATAGAGCCTTCCCGCTCCTCTCCTGGTCCCCTCGTTCCAGTGCTGGCTCGCCCGGTAGCAGTATTTGACTAATTTAGTCAAATACTGCTTTACCCGGCCGAAGGAGGCTTCAGAAGTCTTCAGGGAGCCCGAGTGCTCCTGAAGAAGGGTGGCTCTGTACTGCACCTGCGCAAGCGCGCTCTCTTGCCTGTGCAGTATGGAGCCGCACGTCTTCGGGAGGACACGCTCCCAAAGACTTCCAAATACCCTTTTGGTGGGGGATTGAAACGGGGTGAGGGGGAAGAAAACCAGCACAGGATAGAGAGCACCGAGAGAGGCGACGGAAGGCTCTATACGACCCAGAGGCTTCCCTCTCCTTAGCTAAGTATTTGATTCATTTTTTTTAAAAATGTGGATCCCAGATCACTTTAAGACTTTCCCACACCTAACCCTTAGGACCCCCTCAGTCTCACCCTGTGAGGGGTAGGAGCTCACTATTTATCAGGCGATGCAGGTGCCAAAATTTCTTCTCAATGCCAAATGCCAATTTTCCCCTTAAAACTTTAATAAATCCAGGCTGCCCGAAATTGGCAGTGTGCGCCAGCATTGTCATTATAGCAGGTATAGCACATTGCACATTGGTGCCATACTAGCAGGGCCGGGCCGAGGCATAGGCTGGAGAGGCTCCAGCCTCAGGGCGCAGTGTAGGAGGGGGCGCAAAATTCATTCAGCTGTCATTCCTAATTGTGTTTGAAGCAGAAAGAAATAAGAAAAGGAGGTACATGGAAGTGACTACAAGCCAGATAACTAGAGATTAAGGTGTTGGGGGCCCTGGGGTGCCTCTTAGTCTAATAGCAATCAGTGTGTGACGGCTGGGGTGAAGGGATGGAGGGGCGCACTTTGGTGTATTAGCCTTGGGTGCTGGAGGACCTTGTCCCGGCTCTGCATACTAGTGCCCACAATTTATCACGGCTTTATAGTCTGTGACCGCAATGGAAAGTGTCAGGAAGTGCATTTGATTGTCCCCATAACAAGCTGCATACAATTTGTAATCAATGTCCATATGAGACGAAAATATTAGCATCTTTTGGACCAAACAGTAATTAAAGATGGTCAATGAAGCGGAAATAATACTTAGTTGATGCACAATTCCGTTTAAGCATCCTGAAAGTGGGCCTACCAAATGAAGCCAAAGTGGAATTTGGTCCATTTTCACACGACAGGTCATTTCCGCTCCCATGCTGCACCGGATTTGGGCGTTGCTTGAGATGATCGTAATTACGATTACAAGAAATTTTACTTACATTTTTCGCAATCGCGCCCATACGTAATTACGATTTGTATATTCAATTGATTTTTGTGTAATCCATTTGTAATTTTGTGCAACTTTTGCAGACTTTTTGCATAATTTTGTGCTGAATTTTGCAGTTAATTGCACAGCCCCTATACATGCCACTGTCACCAAAATTGCTACATAGGTTAAAGAGAACCTGAGGTGGGTTTTAAAAATCAGCGGGGAGGGAAGGGACGCAGGCGGGGAGCAGCGATATGGTGGAGGCGGCAGAGCGGCAGAGAGTGACAGTGGTCATGTGAACAGCCTGCTATCGACACGCTGTGTGTCGCTAGCACGGTGGTTTGATTTATGGGGGCACAGCAGATCACAGGGGGGGTCTGGGGGAGAACAATACAGCAACAGAGGCTGGGCATTATATGCAGACCCAGCCTCTGTGTGCAATTAGGATTTTTAAAACCCACCTCAGGTTCTCTTTAAGGAGATTTTAAAAAGGCAAAGGAAAAATGCCTTTTAAACTGTCATTTTTTCTGAGTTTAAAAAAGATTTTTCTTTTGCAAATTAAAAATTGATTTTCTCAAAAACTACAAGGTCTTTTTGAAATATTATTCTTTTTTTACTTGTTCACAATATTAACTTAGGTAGCAATCTTAGTGTAAATAGCATGTAACCCCATACAAGCTATTGTCACCAGAATTGCTTTGCTATTTTCCCCTAAAGTCGGCACAAAATGATGTGAAAATTATGCAAAATTACAAAATGTAAGTTACCAGTTACTGTTACAAATGACATTGATTCATTTTTTTCCCTCGAAATTTTGCATTATGAATTTGCATAAAGATTGTGATTTATTATGCAAAATTACCATTATGCGAAATTCATGCTCATCACTTTATGCCACTCCCTTCCACAGCCTAGAACCTATTTGAAGCAAAGCCAATTAATTTGCCAGCATTTTTATGAGATGTGGGAGGAAACCGTTGCAAACAAGAGGTGAGCGATAGACTCCTGCTCTGCCTGTGCTATACTGTGATCCTGAATAGTGAAGAACAAAAAAATCTTCTATTATGCAAATTTTTAGTGACCCAAGACTCCATTACAACTGATTCAGTGAAAGCCAGCAGCTGCCATTCAATTATCTGACAATCACTATACATCAGCGGTTCTGAATGTGTGCCTGGCTTTTAAAGGCATAAAGAGATAATTTGCATATAAACAAGTGTGAGGCCTGGAACCAACTTCAAAGCACAAATCGCTATCGCAATCGCTAGCGTTTTTAATGAGCATTTTGTAAGAGATTTAATGAGCGTTTTCTGGCGATTTTGGTAGCGATTTTTAAAAGTGTAAACTTTTTACCAGCGATTGTGTAGCGATTTGCGATTAGAATTTTTAATTCTGATTTGTCCTTTCGATTAACTTTAATTTTTTTTACAGTGCGCAGTAATTTAAAAATGCTAGCAAATCGCTCTGTATAGCGATTCATGAGCGATTACACCTGCGTTTATATACTATATATTGCAGAAACGCAAACGCTCAAAAATGCTGCATGTCCTGGGTTTGCAATTTTGCAAATTGCAATTGCTCCAGTGGAATGTGGCCCATCCATTAACATTAGCTGAGCGTTTAGGGAAATCACTAGTGTTTTGAATCGCTCCCTAAACGCTCAAAAAAATCGCTCTAGTGGGTTGTAGCCCTTAGGCAGGCCACCGCTACTCCACAGCCGCACCGCATTGCATTAGTATGCCATTTTCTTTTCATTCATGCATAGACTGTTTGTATGAATAGCCGCATGTCACTCAGCGCCACGCGGCGAAATAACCTGCTTCATCTCTGCCAGGGCCGGTTTAAGCAACAATGGGGCCCCAGGGCAAAATAAACCTGCCCCCCCCCCCCCAACATATACCCCGGAACAAAAATCGGCATTAAGAGACCTTTTTTGCAGCTGGTATAGTCAGGGTGTGAAGCCCCAAGCGGTCGGAGCTCCACATTCTGGCTATTCCAGCCTGCATGGGGGACAAGGGGTTAAAAAGTTTCAGGAGGGGGGACCCCACAATTTTTTTTTTAAATTCCCACACTCTAAACATAAAAAAAAAAAAAAATAGGAAAATAGGAAAACATGCCAGGGATCTTCATACAGCCATATTGAGGCTGTATAGCGATCCCTGGCCAAAGCGCTGCTGCTGCGTATAGACCCCCTGGAAACCCCGTCAGGAAATTTATTGCGCTTTCGTTTGATGCATGTAAAATTACACTACCGTTAGGTTTGCTACTAAAAGTGACATTTACCGCATTTAAAAGTATACTTTTTTTCCTTTGAAACTTTAAAATCGATTTTCTCAAAAACTATAAGGTCTTTTTGAAAAATTGTTTTTTCCTCTTATTCCTGATGATCTCCTTAACATACCCTGCAAATTTAGGGTTTCTAGCATTTAAGGTGGATTTGCTATTAACCATTAAAGTCGGCAGGTTTTTAAATGTGTTTTTTTTTCCTTTGAAACTTTAAAATCGATTTTCTCAAAAACTATAAGGCCGATTTTGAAATTTTTTTTCCTCTTGTAGCCACTGGGGGCCCCTACAAGCTCTGGGGCCCTGGGGCAGCTGCCTCCTTTGCCTTAATGGTAGCGCCGGCCCTGATCTCTGCTGCCCCACCAGCTAAGCTCCACTACACCACATACTATACTACACTAACACTGCACTACACTAACACCTCAGTACTTCAGATATTACCTGATCCCGCCGCCGCACTCATCTCCTGCTCACTCCAGTCCTGCTTCTACACGAGCTCCTCTTCTCCTGCAGCTGCTGGCGATATTGTGTACACTGCGGCCATCTGAACGTGGAGTGCAGGATCAGGTAATATAGCTCCCCCGTGTACTCTGCACCACTTATCTACCGTACCTTCTGAATATAATACACACCCACTAAGAACTGGCAAGCCACTCATAAATCTCTAAACATAGCGATTTGTGTGCGATTTTAAATTATTGCAAACTGTAAAAAAAAATTATAATAAATTGAAAGGACCAAACAGATTTAAAATTGCTAATCGCAAATCACTATCACAATTGCTGGCAAAAAGCTTTAAAAACGTTTTAAAATTGCTACCAAAATCACCAAAAAACGCTCATGAAATCGCTTACAAAACACTAATTAAAAATGCTAGCGATTGCGCTAGCGATTTGTAGTCGGTTCCAGACCTTAAACTGACTTGCTAAACACATTAGCATACTGTATCTCTCCCAAAGTGCTTATAAGATCTGCAAACACTGAATGAGGCCTGGGAGCCACTAGAGCATTTTTTGAGCGTTTAGGGATCGCTTTCAATCGCTAGCGATTTCCCTAAACGCTCTTCCAATGTAAATGGATGGGACAAATTCCATTAGAACGATTGCGATTAGGCAAATTGCAATCGCAGGACATGCAGCCTTTTGGGAGTGTTTCCATTCATAGCATACATTGCATTGTATAGGAGTATGGAAATTGCTCCCAAAATCACTTGCAAAATGCTATCACAAATCACTAGCGATTGGGATAGCGTTTTGCGCTTTCCAGTGGGTCTCAGGCCTGAGTAGGGCTGCTCCTGCCTCATATTCCTAAGGCAAGCATTGGCAGAGATAAGGTTATATTGTGGAATTGAAGCATAATCGGCACTGGCGTAACAATAGGGCCTGCAGCCACTGCAGCTGCAGAGGGGCCCGCTCGGGGCCATTTTGGGGGGCTGGAGGGGTCGCAGCATGAGGGGAAAGCCATGCTGAAGTTCGGCGGGGAGGGTGGACGGTCCCCCCCACCCTCACCTCGGGCTCTCCCCTCCAGCATCAATACCTTTATCTGTGCAGCGGCGGGCAGCGGCAGATACATACCTTCCGTGCACTCCAGCGTGGATGTTTCTCCCTCTAGTGTCTGACGCGACTTCCTGTTTATACAGGAAGTCGCGTTAGAGGCTAGCGAGAGGAACGTCCACGCTGGAGCACACGGAAGGTATGTATCTGCCACTGCCCGCCGCTGCACAGATAAAGGTATTGATGCTGGAGGGGAGCGCAGAGGGGAGAGCCTGAGGTGAGGGAGGGGGAGACCGTCCCCCCTCCCCGCCGAAGTGCAGCATGGCTTTCCCCTCATGCTGCGACCCCTCCAGCCCCCCAAAACGGCCCCGAGTGGGCCCCCCCACGGCTGCAGTGGGGGGGCCCACTCAGAGCCCCCAAGGGGGGGCTCTCAGAATTTCTGCAGGGGGGCCCGGGGGGGCCTAGTTACGCCCCTGATAATCGGTAATAGAAAAAGCATTGCATTATTGATGATTTATTTTAAGCACACTTAAGAATAAGTACGCTTACGCTTTAATATAGCGCGGATATATTTTCTGCAGCGTTTTACAAAGGACATCAAACAACTCACATCACTCGCTCTCCCTCAGGACATCTCCCACAATGCTGCATTTCACATGTAGGTAATGTTATTCTTTCCTTTTTAGTGCACATAACTGGTTCAATAAAATGTATTTTAAAAGTGGGTCTGCTGACTAAAATATATATATATATATATATATATATATATATATATATATATATATATATATATATATATATATAATAAGGCTTTGAAGAGAGAGGCTTTTACTTAGGCCTATTATAGTCCCTCTCCACACGGATGCTCATCTTCCCATATCTGAAGCCATTCTGCCCCTGGGTGGTTTAGCAATAAAGTGACATGCCTAGATTTGGTTGCTGAAAGAAAAAAACTATTTTGGACGATTTGTATGTTTTTACAATCTTATCTTTGCCTAACTATGGTTCTATGTGCTACTTAGTAATGTGCTGGTGCATGATGAGGGCGGGGCCAGCACGTCTGACAGCATTACGCTACGGGAACCGGCCGGGACTGAGGTAGCTTGGAAAATCCAAAGCAACGCCTCCGCATGGACAAGCGGGAGCGGGACGCTGCATTAAACTAGCTAAGGGGGCGGACATTCACCCTAAAGGTGGCCACTAATGATTCAATTTCTAGCAAAAAATCATTTGAGTGATCAGATAATTCTGATCAGGAGAAAATTTGTTCACTACACCATCAACGAACCAATCTTTGCTTCCTATCTATCACAACCAACAAGAAAATCCAAATTTTGGTTTGACCAAAATCCAATTGGATGACTATATTTATAATCGTTCATAATCAATTGTGCCTATCAATGGAGATTATTTACAACCAATCCGATCCGAATTTCTGATTGCTCGAACGATTTTTTTGCTAAAAATTGGACCGTTAGTGGCCACCTTAAAGATACCGAGACATGCTCATTACAAGCCCTGGGCTGTGTAAGTGTAACTTTAATCACAGGCAGAGGCTTCTGAGTTAAATGCATACTGTGCCATGATGTTTTTATGGTCTTATATTTTCTGGATGGAATAAAACGTTATTGTGGAAAGCTGGTCGCCCTGCCTGTTTGAAGAGAAGACTGTATGATCAAAAGCGCACACCCCACAATCAGGGGTGTTGCTAAGATCGTAAGAGATGTGGGGCACTTTTGGACACTCCAGATGGAAAATGGGTGTGGCCACACACCGTAATGTGGGTGTGGTCATGGGTGGAGCCAAATGTACATGAACTTATCAGCGGTCTAAGTAGGCCTGCCCAACAGAATGTTGGATCAAGCCCCCCTCTCCATTAATACAAATTTTTAGGCACCGTGACTCCTAGCATGCCCCCATAGAAGAACCACAGTTCCCTGCATGCCCCAATAAAAGGCGTCCCAGCACCCAGCATGGCACCGCAGCATCCAGTATGCCCACATAGAGGCACCACAGCACCCAGCATACCCCCGATTGATGCGCCACAGCTCCCAGCATGCACGCCAGTGAGGCACCGCAGCTGACTCTGCCTGGGGGACATCCGGGGCATGGCCACAGATCTTTGGGGCTAGCAACGCCCCACAATTCTCTATGGTGGAGTGGATCTGGTGAGCAGGTTTATTGCACGGACGGGGGGGTGTGGTCACGCACTGGTCACCCAATGTGGTTGTTCACAGCTCAGGGGGACACTTTGGAAGCTCTGAATAATCTAATAACAGTATAACGCTATGTGGAGTTGCATCTTGTTATACAGTAGGTTGTATACATTGGAGAGCGCAGCAGAAATACTTTGACTTTATTGAATTCCAGAATGTTTTTGTGAATAGGTGACCAAGGCTGGATTTATACTTTTTACACCCCTAGGCAAACTTTCTTGCAGCTCCCGTTCCATGTGCAGCTCCTCCTATTCCCTGCCCACCCTCTTCTATGTGTTACAGTACAGCACCCCCCTTATATTATATAAAAATACCTTGGGCTGAAGCTTCCTATTTCTATCTAATGCTCCTTATTTGCAACCTCTGTATTCCATTTGCAGCAACTCTTCTTCCATGTCCATCCGCCCCTCAGCTAACTGGCACCCAAGGCACGGGCCTTTTGTGGCCTTTCCGGAAATCCAGCCCCATTGGTGACTAAAACGTTTTATTTAAAGGACACCAGAGGTGAAGATAAACGAATGAAATAAACAATTGTATCTATCTTCCTTCTCCTAAAAATGACTTTTTAAGATATTCCACGGTTTTATTATATATTTTCAATCTACTTTTTAACTTTTTACTGTTTTATTGTTTTTGCTCAGTGACAGATTCATTCAAGTATGCCAGAGCTAAAATCTATGAACTATTGACCCTTTTTATCTCTTTTCTGCTCTCAGAAGCAATTTTCTGCTAGGAAAGTGTTTTACAGTTGTAATTTCTTATCAGTGAGGGTCACACTGTAGTCTGACCCAGTCCTGACTCAGACAGGAACTGCCACTTACATACCTGATGTTTAACTCTTTCAGGCAGGTATCCTTTAAGGTGTGATTTTGCTAATACTTCATATTTCAGTAAAATAGTACCTCTCTCCAAGGAGCATAAACTCTGGTGAAATTACCGTGCACACACAGTGTGTGGCAAGCTTACTAGTATTTATGTAACTGATGCAACTCACATTGCTTTTCCCCAGTGGCAGCTTGGAAAGGCTTTGTGGTGGTTAGTGGGATGCCTGACTGCATAATGATGCTGGTTTCTCTTCTCTTTGCTTCAGAGTACAAGGGCGGGGCCACGTGCAGGAGGCATGGTTACATGCAGCGGCGGGACTTATTACACCAGCCATACAGTGACCTGATTTTTCTGGGCACAACCTGGGAGAAGGGAAAATAGAGTCATGCAGGAGGAAGGTGCTCCACTTACCTTCTGCATGACTCAATTCTCCCTCCAGCAGGATCTGTCTGTCTGCAGACCCCTATATGACTTCTAGTGCATATGAAATTTCACCCCCTCCTTTTCCTCATTCTGCCTGGCTGTAGATAGTCTGTGTCCAGTGTCCACAGTTAACCATCGGACTGATGGCATTGGTTGTTCTTTCCTGTATCCTGGCTCTGTTCCTCATACCCTGGTTGGTGTGCTGTTACTGCCTTCAGCGTCTGCCGTCAGTAACGTCATGCACACAGGCAGCAGGAGGCGGGCACAAACACGGAGCACGGGAGCCAAGGTTATTGCGTGGCCACGTGGAGCAATGGTCAGGACATCCGGCGGCCCACCTGGGATATTGGCCAGGACATATTGCTGCCTTGGATGGCAGACCCTAATTCTGGGACCTGTCCCAGGTAATCGGGACCTATGGTCACCGTGTCCAATCGCAAGGGCATGTCTCATCCTCCCTTTGCATTGTTGTGTGTATCACACAGCACGGGCAGAAAAGAGAAAGAGATAGATAGAAGCCTGCAGGAAACTCAGTGGAGCATGCAGGGCGCAGTGAACGCACCCTGGCTCTCCAGGCAAGTTTCGGGAATGTCTGTTGGCAAAAATGGCCCTGGGTGGTTTACAGGAGCAACTGGAAAGCTCCTGCACCATCTAAAAGTATGTGACTTTGTTTTCATAAGTCACTTTAGCGTAAATAGCAGCTTTACTAGCTCTTGAGTTAAACTCATTGTGCCTTCACTTTCATCTTTGCCCGATTTCATGCACCAAAACCTCCAAGGCAACAACAAAAAGGAAGACACGGCACTCAGGAGCTGTGTGCAGCGACAAGCTGTATTGAAGCAGACAGTACACCTCCAAGGCCGCATTTATATCTTTTCAGCCCTTAGGTCCAACTTGTTGGGGTCCGCCTTCCATGTGCAGCAGTGCCCCTCCTATTTTGTGTGTAGTCCCCTCTTCTATGTTCAACATCCACGTAGTACAGCCCCTTTCTTTCATGTACAGCTCCCATGAGCATCAGCTTCCCTTTTTTATGTGATGCTCCTAATCTGCAACCTTTTCTTTTATTTCTAACAATCCCTATTGCACATCCATGTGCCCATTCGGCTGCAAGGCCCTGGCCTTTGCAGCCTTCCTTGATGTACGGGCCTAAAAACCTCAGAAACTACCAATTATTTTAACGTTTCACAGATGATAACCTTTGGCTGCGCATGTTTTCCCCACCAACGATCCCTTTCTGCTGCTGCGGTATATGGCGGGCTTTCTTTAATTCAGGCAGAGGAACCGGTGTGATGAAGGTAAACACATCCATGGGGCCGCTAGCGAAGCATCCCCTCCGCCAATAAAATGAACAAGTGCGTCATGTAACTGTGTGATGATAATATCAGAGCCCAGCGGGAGCCTAGACCAAGTGCATAACATGCTTCAATACTCCTCTTACTAGGAAGCCACGAAGAAATGCAAGTTCAGCATAAACCCCATACACTTTATCATCGCTATAAATAAAATACATGGCTTATGTAATGAAACACGATATAAAGAGCAGCCACTGTGGCATTCTGGGCTGATGCTATCTTCCAGCGCCGAATAACAGCAGGAAATACTGCACATTCTGCAACTATTTAACCGTTATCGCTAGACACGGGGGACGTGTCTGCTTCTTACGGCCTTTTTAAACATTTAAGCGAAACTTCTAAAACCAGTACAAGGATACTCCATCTTACTAAACTCTACCGTGTGACTGCGATGCTTACTGGTGAAACTATACTCTGGGCACGAACCTTAGAAAAGCTTTGAAAAGGTCTGTAAAAGACTTATGGAAGCAGCGATGTTCCGACAGCTCCTTCCTTTGCATGTTCTCAGCCTCTGATTGGCGAATGTAACAGTATAGAGAGGTGTCAGAGGATCATGTCATCGAGCTGTGTAAATTCATCATTTAACAGACATACCCAGGATTAAAATCCTCCTCAGAAGCTTGGAAAGGAATTTAAAGTTGAACTAAATGCAGAACTTCCCTCTTTGCTTTAAAAATGTAGCCAAAGCAAGACAACGTTTATGAACAAAAAAATCTTCATTGCAAATTTTAAAATCCTAAAAAAAAAAAACCTGTAGTTTTAAATTAGTTTCACTAAAGCTGGGAGCACTGAAAGGGTTAATCCACTGTGTTTACTGTATGGAGAGCTTCTTTGGCTCTGCTCTCCTGCAAGACAGCACACAGAACATTTATAGTTTTCTCCCAGTGGACTCAAAGCACCAAAGCAGCAGCCACTAGGGCACGCTCTAAAGGCAGTAGCAGTGTTAGGGATTCTTGCTCAAGATCTTCTCACTAAATAGGTGAAGGGATCAGTGAGGAGACCTTGGACAAGACTCCCTAACACTGCTAAGGCAGAGCTCTCCTGCAGTCTACTACCAGTTGTTGATCAGAACTAATTAGACAGTTTGATCAGCGTAAACAAACACAGAACACAGAGAAGTGAATTTCTTCAGCAACTTAATGTGGAATAAAGACTTTGGGTCCACTTTAAAGTGTACCCAAGTTGACAAGATAAGATATTGAGCATATACAGTGTCAACCATACAAATAACTAGTTTGTGTTCTTTTTCTTCTTTTTGTGCCTGAGTTAACATTTAGGTATGCAAGTGATAGTTACTTTCTGATCAGGGCCCAGCGGGACTATAGCGTGACTCTCCCTGATGAGGACATTCACAGCCATAAAACTCTTTCCTGGAAGAGAACAGCTTCTGAGTCAGGAATAGATAAAAAGGTTACTGGTTCATATCTTTTAGCTCTAGGACACTTTAAAACCGAGCCATTGAGCAGAGACAATAAAACACTAAATCTATTTTTCTAGTTTTTAAACATAAAATAAAACTTTGGGATATCTAAAAAAAGGGCATTTTTAGGAGTAGGAGGATAAATACGATTGTTTATCTCATCAGTTTCTTTTCACTTTGGGTTCACTAGAACTTTCAATAGCTTTAATAATCTATGAGGTTTGCAATCGCACAATTTAGATACTTACCTTGGTAGGAGGAAGCTTCTGGGTCCTCCAGAGGCTTCCCACGTCCTTCTCCGCCAAGCTATTCCAGAGATGAGATCCCTGAACATTGAAGGTGGTACAAATATACCAGTATGTACTGTATATTCCTTTTCCTTTTCAGTGTGTCCTGCCCTCTTTCCTTTGGATCCCCTGTCTGCTGTCACCACCAGCAAAGTTCATGTGCCTCATGGGGTTGCCCAACTGGACCAAGTGAAGGACTCCAATTTTTCAGTGTCAAAAGCTACTAACTCCTCCTAATGCATAATATCATTAACTACCTTGACCCAGAAGATCAGAAATGGAGGGCAAGTACTTTTCCCTAATCTATCAATTATTGTCCTGGCAGCAGAAAGAGGGTGCCTTAATAAGCCCTATTTTAAAGAGACACTGAAGCAAAATAATAAATTATGATATAATGATTTGTATCGGTAGTACAGATAAGAAAAAAAACAGTAGGAGCAGAGACATCAGTCTAATATTGTTTCCAGTACAGGAAGATTTAAGAAACTCCAGTTGTTTTCTATGCAAAAGAGCCATTGAGCTCCACGGATTTAAAAGTTGCAGAGAGCTCTGTCTTCTAAAGCTTGTTATCTCAACTGTCAGTCACTGTATCTTCTTTTTCTCTCCAGAGGACAGTTCAATAGTTCACTGGCCTGCTCTGTAATAATCATGTAGAATGCTGAGTAGTGTGTCAACTGCAAATATTAGAGAATGATGCAATGTTATAAAAAACACTATATAACTGAAAATAAAAATATGAGAATACATTCTTTGCTACTAATGTTCTAGTAATTATCTGTACTACACAACCAATCTATATATATATATAAAATCGTGTGTGTGTGTGTGTGTGGTGTGTGTGTGTGTGTGTGTGTGTGTGTGTGTGTGTATATATGTGTGTGTGTGTGTATGTGTGTATGTGTGTATGTGTGTATGTGCCGCGATCACGTGAAAACGGCTTGACCGATTTGAACGAAACTTGGTATACAGACCCCTTACTACCTGGGATGATATGTTCTGGGGGTCTCGCGTCCCCCCTGCTTACCTGGGCAGAGCTACAAACAGCAAATCAGATTCCACCCATTAAAGTGAATGGAAAAAATGGAAAAGGCTGCCATTCTCACAGTAATCAAGCCAGAGTCCCCACACTTGGCACAGTTGGTCACTTGGTGACCGAGGTTACAAATCCAGGAAAAGTGGGTGGAGCATAAAACAGCCAATGACATTTCAGACATTCATTTTAAATGGAAAAATGTAAACTGCAGCCATTCTTACACTGTTAATCACAGGGTTCTCAAACTTGGCACACTTGGTCAGTGGGAGAATCAGATTAATATTCAGGAAAGTGGGTGGAGCCTACAACAGCCAATCAAAAGTCACCTATTGATTTTCAAGGGGAATATTAAAACTGCTGCTATTCTTACACTGTTAATGGCAGAGGCTTCAAACTTGCTACAGTCAGACATTGGGTGACTGGGGTCCAAATTCACTAAAGGGGCAGGGCCACAAACAGCCAATAAGACTTTCTTGGTGGATAAACTGCTTCCATTCACACATTTTTGATGCCAGGAACCTGAAAACTCACAAACGTGGTCATTGAGTGACTGTGTGTCAAGGTTACAAAAAGTGGGCGGAGACAAAAAATAATAGGAAAATATAAACTGCAGCCATTCTTACACTGTTACAGGCAGGGTTCTCAAACTTTGCACAGTTGGTCACTGGATGAATGAGATGAATATTGAAGAGAGTGGGTGGAGCCTACAACAGCCAATTAAAATTCACCTGTTGATTTTCAAAGGGAATATTTACATTGCTGCCATTCTTATGCTGGGTACACATGTTGCGATTTCCCGCTCGATCCGCGGGATCGATTGGATCGATTAGATTATTTCCAACATTTTCGATCGGGTTTCAATGGATACAGCCATCGATTTTGCATATTAAGTATGCAAAATCGACAGCTGTATCCATCGAAACCTGATCAAACATATTGGAAAAATCGAATTGATCCAATCGATCCTGCGGATCGAGCGGGAAATCGCAACGTGTGTACCCAGCATTACACAGTTAATAGCAAATGCTTCAAACCTGGTTCTGTTAGTCACTGGGTGACTGGGGTTCAAATTTGGAAAGGGGGCGGAGCCACAAACAGCCAATCAGATTTTTTTTTTATTTCAATGGGAATATACAAATTATTGATACCAAAAGCCCAAAGCTCATAATATTGGTCATTGAGTGACTGTATGTCAAGGTTAGAAAAAGTGGGCGGAGCCAACAACTACATTTTTTCCAGGGGAGAATATAAATCGCAGCCATTCTTGCACTGTTAATGGCAGGGTTCCCAAATTTAGCATAGTGGGCCACTGGGTGACTGGGATTAATATTCAGAAATGTGGGTGGAGCCAACAACAGCCAATCAAATTTCACCTATTGATTTTCAAGGAGAATATTTACATTGCTACCATTCTTACACTGTTATAGGCAGAGGCCTCTTGCCTGATAGGTGACTGGGGTCCAAATTCACTAAAGGGGTGGAGCCACAAACAGCCAATCCAATTTGTTAGATTGATTTCAGTCATTCTGTTATTGGCAGGGTTCTCAAACGTGACACAGTTGGTCAATGGATGACTGGGATTAATATTCAGGAAAGTGGGTGAAAACTACAACAGCCAATCAAAATTCACCTATTGATTTTCAAGGGAAATATTGAAACTGTTGCCACTCTTACACTAATAATGGCAGAAGCCTCAAACCGGCTACAGTCGGTCATGAAGTGGCTGATGGTTCAAATCCGCTAAAGGGGTGAAGCCACAAACAGCCAATCAGATTACTTTACTGGATAAACTGCTTCCATTCACACAATTTTGATGGCAGAAACCCGAAAGCTTAAACTTGGTCACTGGGTGACTAAGATTAATATTCAGAAAAGTTCGTGGAGCCTAAAAAGAAAATCAAAATTCACCTGTTGATTTTCAAGGGGAATATTTAAATTGCTGCCATTCTTGCACTGTTAATGGCACAAGCCTCAAACCTGCTACAGTTGGTCATTGGGTCACTGGGGTTCAAATTCAGAAAAGGGGTGGAGCTCCAAACAGCCAATCCGATTTGTTTCATCTCACTGGTAAATTACAAATTGATGCCAAGGACACTAGAGCTCACAAACTTGGTCATTGAGTGACTGTGTGGCAAGGTTACAAAAAGTGGGCGGAGCCAAAAACTAATTTCACTAGGAAAATATAAACTGCAGCCATTCTTACACTGTTACTGGCAAGGGTTCTCAAACTTTGCCCAGGTGGTCACTGGGTGACTGAGATTAATATTATGTGAAGTGGGTGGAGCTTATAATAGCCAATCAAAATTCACCTGCTACAGTTGGTCATTGGGTGACTGGGGTTCAAATGCTGGAGAGGGGCAGAGCCACAAGCAGCCAATCTGATTTGTTTAATTTCTATGGGAATATACAAATTATTGATGACAAAGACCCCAAAGCTCGAAAACTTGATCATTGAGTATTTGTGTGTTAGGGTTAGAAAAAGTGGCCAGAGCTAACACCAGCCAAATACATACCCAGGCAACGCCGATTCATCAGCTATTATTTATAAAAGTGGATGGAGCCTACAAAAGTCAATCAAAATTCACCTATTGCTTTTCAAGGGGAATATTTAATTACTGCCATTCTTGCACTGTTAATAGCACAAGCCTCAAACTGGCTACAGTTATTTATTGGGTGACTGGGGTTCAAATTCAGAAAAGGGGTGGAGACACAAACAGCCCATCAGATTTGTTTCATTTCAATGCCAATTATTGATGCCAAAGACTGCAAAGCTCACAAATTTGGTCATTGAGTAATTAGGTAATTGTCTGTTACTGTTAGAAAAGTGGGCATAGCCAACAACAGCCAAATACATACCCAGGCAATGCTGGGTCATCAGTGGGCGGAGACAAATACAAATTTCCCTGGGAAAATGTAAACTGCAGCCATTCTTACACTGTTAATGGTAGGGTTCTCAAACTTTGCACAGTTGGTCACTGGGTAACTGGGATTAATATTCATTAAAGAGGGTGGATCCTACAAAAGCCAATCCAAATTCATTTATTTGCCTTTCAAGGGGAATATTCAATTGCTGCCATTCTTGCACTGTTAAGGACACAAGCTTAAAACCTGTTACAGTTGGTCATTGGGTGACTGGGGTTCAAATTCAGAAAAGAGGGTGGAGCCACAGCCAATCAGATTTGTTTAATTTCAATGCAAATTATTGATGCCAAACAATGCAAAGCTCACAAACTAGGTCATTGAGTCATTGGGCTTGATTCACAAAGCGGTGCAAACTGTTTAGCACGGGTGTGCTAAACAGTTAGCACGTGAAGTGCCGTTCGCGCACAAAAGTCCGCGATCGCGCGAATCGCGGCAAATTGCGCGCGCAAAAGTCCGTGAACGGCACTTCACGTGCTAACTGTTTAGCACCACTTTGTGAATCAAGCCCCTTGTGTGTTAGGGTTAGGGAAAGTGGGCGGAGTCAACACCAGCCAAATACATCCGGGGCAACGCCGGGCAATCAGCTAGTTAATTATATTATAATTTTTTTCAGATTCAGTGTCTCTTTAACCAGTTCAGCCTATCTGGACGAGCATGTCCGTCCATATAGGTTCTGCTGCTGCACGGTGTGCGCGGTCGAGCGCACTCCCGCTCCCTGCCGCTAGCCCCCCAATCAGTGAATGGGAATATAGTTCCCATTCACCGATCTAAGTGCCCCGCAGAAAAAACAAGAATCTCTCATCAGAGACCGCCATCTTTCTGCCCCCCCCAAAAAAAATTCCGTCCTCTTTCTAGTTCCTGGATGTTCGCATCCAGGACTTTTTTGACTTTGGCCATCTTGTGGCCAAATAGTACCCATAACTACACCCATATACATTTTTTTTATTAAACAATTACATTATTTTAAATTTAAAATTATCTGTTTCCCTCCCACACCAAAAATTACCCAAATACATTTTTTAATTAAAAAAAATAAAATAAATGAATTACAATTAAAAACAAAACAAAAACAACATAAATAGTTACCTAAGGGTCTAAACTTTTTAAATATGCATGTCAAGAGAGTATATTATTATATTATTTTAAATTATAAGCTTGTAAATAGTGATGGACGCAAATTTAAAAAATGCACCTTTATTTCTAAATAAAATATCGGCACCATACATTGTGATAGGGGCATCATTTAAACTGTGTAATAACCGGGACAAATGGGCAAATAAAATACATGAGTTTTAATTACGGTAGCGTATATTAATTTCAAACTATAATGGCCAAAAACTGAGAAATAATTATTTTTTTTCATTTCCTAATCTTCCTGTTAAAATGGATTTAGAAAAAAATAATTCTTAGCAAAATGTACCACCCAAAGAAAGCCTAATTAGTGGCGGAAAAAACAAGATATAGATCAATTAATTGTGATAAGTAGTGATAAAGTTATTGGTGAATGAATGGGAAATCAAAACAGGAGAGGACCCACAACATCCACACACAGATAAGCCAGAGGGAGCCAGGAACCTATAGAGCTCAGCAACCAGCAGGAAAGCTATGATTAAGGGGCCATGAGCTCCAATACGCGTGAGGTTTTTTAACCTTTTGTACCCACTGATGTTACAATAAATGGAGCACTTTTTTCACCCAGCCATTGGTGTAGCGGAACTTTTCTTTCCTGCTGAATGAATGGGAGGTGAATGTTGCTCGGATGCATAGGGTTCGACGCTGTGGGGCTGAACCAGCTAAAGTAGCATACTGTCCCCGAATCATTGATAACGCTATTTCAGGATTCAAGGGTATAGTTTGCCCACTAAGGGCTTTATAAACTTGGAAAATGTTTTCAAAATAATCTTTAAGTCGGGCTCAAGACCACCATATGTATATCTGGGAAGGACATCTCCAGCACTGATCCAACACAGTGGAGAACATTTTACAAAATATTTGAGGACACCAGTACCAATTTGTGGACAACTTGTAGTTGCAACCAGGTAGAGACAGAGTATGCATCTTCCTGCCCATCATATTCCTCCACTAGGAACCTACCATCAGAAGGTTGATAGAATATGCCACTGGTGTAAAGAGAGCAAGCTGGTCCTCAACATAGCCAAAACCATCAAGCTGACGATCAACTTCAGGAAGCACACCCCCAACTTACCTCAATTCTACACTGATGGCACTGACGTGGAAAGAGTATCCTGCATCCACCTCTTGGGCTCAACCATCTCCAACAATCTGAGCTGGAAGGTCAACACAGCCTCCACCTAGAAGAAAGCCCAGCAGAGACTATTCAACTAATGAAGTTTGGTATGGCTCAGGAAGTTTGAAGGCCCTTCAACCTTGTCACTATTGAATCTGTCCTCCTTTCATCCACACTGGTCTGATACACCGCTCCTCCTTTACTAATAGATACAAACTACGAAATATTCAAATGACAGATCAGCAGAGAGGATAACTGTGAAACCCCTCCTCCCTCTAGACCTACTCCACAACTCTAGACTGCGCTCCAAAGCAATGAGGCTTGCCAAATAACCCTTCACACCCAGGCCACAGTTTCTTCAGTCAGCTCCCAGGTTTTGAGCCATCTTCACCAGGTCTCAAGGCATAGAAGCACGTTTTCCCCTCTGCTGTCAAACTCCAGAACTAATTTCATGTCCCCTTCCCCCCTGTCCCCCTTAGGGTTACGTCCGCTGGTATAGTAATCAATAAACTGTCTATTAAAATAAGGTCTCTTGCTGAAATAATGTATCTTGCTTGGAATGCTGTTTATTTTGTGTCTTACCTCCTACTTTGAGTCCTGCATGTTTCCTGTATATGCAGAAACCAATTCTGGTCATGACCAAGTCATGCTTGATGAATAAAACATATTCTGAAAGGTAAGAGAGGGATGAGATCTTGTCCTCTCTCTTTCAGAGAATGGGGTCTTCTTACCCACTGCACCTTTGTGTTAACCCATTGCCTACCAATCCTGACAGTGAACAGGACCATGACAATATGACTGGTTTGGCCACAAAATTTGGAGACAAGATGAATATCTGCTTACCACAGATGGGTTAGTGAGTCTCTGAGTCATTATTAAATCCAACCTGTCTCAAACCCAAGTCTTCCCAGGTCGGCCGTAGCAGATCTCATGCTATAATCCTGAAAAGTCCCAAACATTACTCATGCTCAGAGGCCCCTCAGCACAATGTTCCCATCTACTATCGCCGCTTCAGTAGACTAAACACATTTCTTCTGACCGCTAAAAATGTTGGCTGGAGCTCAGCTAAAGCCGTAAATTATTTATGCTCCCTTTATTTAGAGTTGACAAAACAGTGTCTGCGCTTGTTTCTGTGCAGTTAGCAATAATTTGATTCAGTGTTAAAGTCTTTAATATCTCCCTCTTTTTCCTCCTGGAGACTCTTATCTGCTGTTCAAACACATATCCGTGAAATTCTCAGCTGCAGGAAGCTATCAGGCATACATTCTCATCAAACAAAACCCTGGCTGAGCGCAGGAGATTGTGTTCATATCAAGCCGGCTAAGCACGAGGCATCCAGGACCAGAAGAGACAGAACCAGACTCTCTCGTAGGGAGACAACAGCCTTTAATGAAGTTTTTTCCTTTTTTTTTTCCTTTGCTGAGGGAAACGATCAGATTAAGAAGAACGTTATATGTAGCCAAACAAAAAAATGTGTTCCTTAGAACAGATGTGTTAATTAAGCAGATAAGAAGTGTTGCTGAATTACACATCATAACCATACTGATGGAGTCAGCACTTCAGTAACATCAGAGGGCACCCAGAAAGTTCTCTACAGAAAGTCTTAAGCAGATAAAGAGGGTAGTTAGGTGTACCGGCATGGACCAGTGCCCTCGCGTTGCTTTTTTCACCAACCCTACTACACAGGGCCGAAATTAACATTAGGCACACTAGGCACCAGCCTAGAGGCACCAGTGTGTTTAGAGGTGCCTTTTTACTATCCTGGAAATACGCTGATGACCCTGCCCCTGGAGCACAGAGAGCTGGAAGGGCAGTCCCAACCAACCTGCCCATCTAGTTCTATATGCTCTGGTGACATCAGCACTTCTCCAGAATGGTGAACATGGGCATGCTGGGCAGGGGAAAGGAGTAAGAGGAAACGGCTGGGCCAGCCAGGGAACAAGGGTAGCTAGTATACTTGGTGCGTGGTTTTGCAGGCATTGAGATTTGGGGTTTTAGCAGAGATTAGGGCACCAGAACTTCTGTGCCTATAGGCTGCCAAGATGTAAATCTGGACCTGCAACTACAGGAAGAGCTTGAATCACAATTTTGCCTATGAAGAGGAGGCATGAACAAATATCATCAGTGCCTGCTTTCAGAGGGAAGAAGAAAGTGATTAGGTAAGGTCACCCAAGTAAGATTAACAAAAGCAGGTCAGGAGGATCCATGCATATGCCACTAACCAGGTGGGGAAGAAGACATCATGCAACATGCAGGAAATGACAGGTACTTGAGTGAACGGTGAGCAGAGAGGAGGACGCACAACGGACAACGCACAATGGACAATGGCATGGGCTACATGGCAAAGGAGAGGTGAGAGAAACACTGCTTCTGTTGTACCTATACTCTGCATTATAGATGGGACTGAGGCGAACGTTCAGCCGACAGTAGCACATGAGGACGCGCTGTCGGCGGACTGATAAGGCTGTTTCTGAACAATCCGCTACTGTCAGCTGAAAGTCCGCCCAGCGGGAGGGTCTGACAGACCCGTCGTTGGCGGCCATAGTGCATGTGTACGCACCTTTATTAAGGTGTAGACATAAGTTTTCACAGAGAGAGTTATCTTATCTCTTCATTCCTTAAGTTACCTCACTGTAGTTATTTTTACATGCAGTCAATTAACAGCCTGTCTTTAACTTCAGAATTCTGGAGTTATTTTAAGGATTGAAGAGTTAACTTTAGAGATCTCACCTTAACTTAAAGACAGAATGTGACCACCCTTTTTCTGCTTACAGAGAGCGACATCTCAGCCTGAGTGGGGACAGGCCTAATTTCCCCTCAAGCGCTATCAGTGGTTGCCTGCATTCGGCAACCCATGTTTGTGAGTATATTTTTATACAATTTATAATACACAATTATCAATCAACAATAATACACTATTGGGGCTCTCGATTTTCTTTTTCTTTTTTCAATCATTAAAGACAGAAGAGTTAACTTTAGGTTTGCCTGAGGTAAAATGTTTTCTGAATACTACATGCCTTATCACCATGGTGATAACTCTAGAAACTTTATTAAAAACAGGAGATAAGCTTAGTAAATTGAGGCCAATATGAACAGTTCAGTTCCCTCCGTGCATGTCTTCCACCAATAAACAAGATCGAGGTTTACCAGCTCAAAGCAACCCATGCTATAAGGATGTATAGAGAGCAGTTCAATATTCTCCAATAAGCAGATCAGGAACAGTGGGAGGTACTAATGATGTAGTGCTGGAGCCACGTCCAAAGTCTATCATCTCACCATATTAGCATCATGGCATTAGTAACTCGTCAGTATAATAATCCACAGTGGGGAAGAGGTCTAAGGTGCCACCCATCTCGGCAACTTAGACCTCTTCCCCGCTGTGGGTTATTGTACAGACGACACGCTCAGGAGTGCCTCTAGCCATTTTATCACTACAGCCGAGGAAACCTGAGCCCCCCCCCCCCCCCCCCCCAGCAGTTCACCAAAAAAATAATCATAAAGCGGCAGCGTTTAACCGGAAAATAATCGTAATGCGGCATCATTTCACCAGAAATTGAACGTATTGCGGAAACATTTTACCATAAAATAATCGTATTGCAGCAGCGTTTCACCAGAAAATAATCGTAATATGACAATGTTTCACCAGAAAATAATTGTAATGTGGCAGCGTTTTACCAGAAATTGCACTTACTGTGGCAGCGTTTCACCACAAAAATACATGTAAATGTGGCAGCGTTTCCCCAGAAAATACACACTGCGGGCAGCGTTTCACCAGAAAATACACGTAATGTGAGCAGTGTTTCACCAGAAAATACACATAGGCAGGGCTACGCTTTCATGAGGCACAAAGGCAGAAAGAAGGAGGCACAAAGGGGGACAGAAAGAGGCACAGGGGGACTGAAGAAGGCACACAGGGGGACATGAGGAGGGACGAGGGTCAGAAGGAGGCATAAAGGGGTACAGAAGAAGGCACAATGGGGGACAAAAGAAGGCACTATGGGGGGCAGAATGAGACACAAAGGAGGACAGAAGGAGGCATAGGAGGACAGAAGGAGGTATACAGAGGGGCAGCGGGAGGTACAGGGGGACAGAAGAAGGCATGAGGGCTAGAAGTAGGCACAAAAGAGGACAGAGGAAGGTACAGGGGGACTGAAGAGGGGGAACGAAGAAGGCACACAGGGGGACAGAAGGAGGCATAAAGTGGGGCAGAAGGAGGCACAATGGGGGGCAGATTGAAGGTACAAAGGGGGACAAAAGGAGACACAGGAGGAAAGAAGGAGGCACAGGGGGACTAAGGGAGGCACACAGGGGGACAAAAGGAGGCACAGAGAGGGCAGAAGGAGGCACAATGGGGGACAGAAAAAAAGCAAAAATGGGGGCAGAAGGAGGCACAGGGAGACAGTAGGAGACACAAAGGGGAACAGAAGGAGGCAAAAAGGGGGACAGAAGGAGGCACAAAAGGGGGACAGAAGAAGAGGCAGGGGGATGTAAGGAGGCACAGGGAGACCGAAGGAGGCAGAGGGGGACAGACAGAGCCACAGAGAGACAGAAGAAGGGCAAGAAAGGAGGCACGGGGTGACAGAGTAAGGTGCAGGGGACAGAAGAGGTGCAGGGGACAGAAGAGGTGCATGGAGACAGAAGGAGGCACATGAGGACAAAAGGAGGCAGAGTGGGACTGAAGGAGGAACGGGGGCAGAGGTAGCACAAGGGGACAAAGAAAAGCACAAGGGTACATTAGGAGGCACAGGGGGAAAGAAGGAAGCACAAAGGGGCACAGAAGGGGGCAGAGGTGGCACAGTGGGACTGAAGGAGCACATAGAGACAGAAGTAGGCACAAAGGGAGACAGGAGGCATAAAGGGAGACAGAAGGACAAACAGGGGGTCAGACATGGCACAAGGGACTGAAGGAGGCACAAGGAGACAGAAGGAGGCACAAAAGGGACAGAAGGAAACACAAAGGGGGAAAAAAGGATGCACAAGACACAGAAAGACACAGTGGCAGCTGCCTGCAACTTGCACTAAGCAGATGCAGCAGAAGCAAGGAATAGAGTGCCCATGGGGCGGGGCTTAGTCAAGAAACGGGGTTTCATTCAGGGGCGGCACTTAATCCAGCAACATGGAACCCCTAGGACCAATGGCACTCCAGGCAATGGCCTGTACTGCCTATGCCTAAAGGCGCCCCTGGACATGCTCAACTTTGATTCCAGGGCACCTATCTCTTGGGCCTGTATGTCAGTGTTTTTAGTTCAATTCAGGAAGAGTTTTTTTTATTCTATTGATGTTTTTAAGGCTACACAAATAAAAGCAGTCTACACTGACATACTGCTTTCTTGTTTTTTACATGCTAATACTGTGAGACGATAGCCTATGGACATGGCTCCAGCACTACATCATTAGGACCTTCTGGACTTCCTGACTGGCGGATTGGAGAATATTGCAGTGCTCTCTATACAACCTTGTATAACGTGGGTTGGTTTGGGCTGGTAAGCCTCGATCTTGTTTTAATCCATGCTGGAAGGGACAGAACTGTACATATCATCTGATTATGTTTCTACTGTTTGGCTTTCTGAGACCTGCCCTGATATTTGATTAGTAATAACTTTTAACAGCTAGCTAAAATTTACTCAACACTTTGTTTTTTCTGCCTATATAATTTTATTGCGTAACACGGTAAACAAATTATTTTGCTACAATTCTGAAGAAACTCAATATATGGACGGGCACGGGGATACTCTAATTATCTGTCTACATTTATTTGGAAAAGTTATCCAGGATTCAGGTCCAGGTAAGAAACTTTTAAAACCTGAGGTATAACAGAAAAGTTATAATTTTCAATCTTATATGTTTTCATCATTATCCTAATCCAAGTGTGTTCTGTAAGGTTCAGAAACGAGAGGACCTCCGCACATTGTTACGACAGAATTTAAACAGGTTCTCGAAATCATTCAGTATAAACAGTATCCAACAGTCTCCTGGAACATCATCACTATATTGATCCTCATATCTGGCGGTTCGATGCTTGATGCTTGATGTGGCTTGTGTAGTAATGGATGCTGGCGTTGTCTTTTGCTCTAAATCCAATAGAGCAGAGGAAGATCAAGTTAACATTCCCATACGTTCCCAAAATAATAAAATTGAACTTGATTTCTGCTGTTCAGATGTGTAGTCATTTTGTTGTGGGAATTGCATTCTGTCACTGGGATGCCAGGCTCATCCTAGTGTTAAGACATTTATAGATGAAAATGCAGCTCGGGTAATGAGTTTGTACCGCACACAACTCCATTAAGCCGCTGCCAGATCTCGCTCATTTTTTATGTTAAAATAAAGATAGAAAAAAGAGCACATTGAGAAAAAGAAAGATGATTGCAAGCCCAGTGCTAGTGCTGGCTGAGCTCAGCTCTTACTGGAAGTGCACCTGTTATGAAGTCTTGCAAAATCTCTTAACAAAACCTAAGCTCCTGGGGAATCTAGTGAACTGAGTCGCATCTGGCTTTGTAAACACTACATGGCCAGAAGTCTGAGTCCTCTACTGATCAGGGAAATTGTGAGATTTTGCTTTATCGCTGTCGTCATCAGCTGTAATGTTCAGGGCCTGCGCTTCCATGGGGGCAAACTGAGCAATTGCCCAAACTTCAAAGCCAGCTGAATAGCTGAATGGGCCTCTTAGGTCTCACAGGTCTCCACACCCCGCACCCCCGCCCTTCCTTGTAAGCTAATGGTGGTTTTCCCAGCAGTGTTCAAACGCTTAATTAAGGAGTGGAAAATTATGGGTTCTATTGAAACCAAATCATGGTCAGGTCAGGTAGACCAATTATAATTTCATCCACAATTGCAAGAACAATTGTTTGGGATGCAAGGAAAACCCCATAAATAACTTCAGGTGAAATACAGGATTCTCTGACAAAATGTGGTGGGGCAGTAGATGCACAATAAGGAGGCACTTGAAGAAAGATGGGCTGCATGGTCGAATTGCCAGAAGAAAGCCATTACTACACAAAAGACACAAATTATCCTGTTTAAAATATGCCAAACAGCACAGCGACAAGTTTCAAACCTTCTGGCACAAAGACATTTGGAGTGATGAGACAATTAACTTTTTGGCCACAACCATAGACACTACATTTGGAGAGAAGTCAACAAGGCCTATGATGAAAGGTACACCATTCCTACTGTGAAACATGGTGGTGGATTGCTGATGTTTTGGGGCTGTGTGATCTACGAAGGCACAGGAAATCTGTTCAGAATTGAAGGCAATATGAATGCAGTAAGTTATCAAAAATACTGGAGGAAAATTTGCACTCATCAGCCAGAAAGCTGAGCATGGGATGTACTTGGACATTCCAACACGACGATGATCAAAAACACAATGCCAAGTCAACCTGTCATTGGCAAAATAAAGTGAAGGTTCTGAAGCAGCCATCTCAGTTTCCTGACCTCAACATCACAAAGTCACTCTGGGAAGACCTCAAAAGTTGAAGTTTATGCAAGGCAGCCCAAGATTTCATGGGAACTGGAGGCTTTTTAACAAAGGAAAGGGCAGCTTTACCATCTGAGAAAAAGAAGAGCCTCATCTACAACTACCACAAAAGAATTCAAGCAATTTATGGTATTAAGAACTGGGGTAAGTAAACGTCTCATTAGGGTCCTTTGGGTAGTTTGAGAAATTGGGGTGCAGCCTGCCACAATGCAGCATTGACCAGATTTGTCATTATAGCTAAATTGGTCAGACATTGATGTAGCAAATCAAGTAATGTATGGGCACTTTAAGTATGGGCAGTGAGTTGCAAATAATTCAGAGTTTTATGAAAATGTTTTACTCATTTTATGCAATTACATTCAGCATGAAAATTGACCAATGGAATTAAGCCATTTAGGAATCTGATTGGTCCATTTTCAGGCTGCATACATTTGTATAAAGCTAGCATAAAGTCTGCATCATTTTTGAATTATTACCATTCCTTAAAGGAAACCAGAGACCCCCCCCCCCCCCAAAAAAAAAAGTTTTATACATACCTGTGGCTTCCTCCAACCCCATGCGCACAGATCGCTCCCATGCCGCTGACCTACGCTGCCTGCAGCTCCGGTATCAGGTCCCGCTAGTTCTGCGCAAGAGAAGGGTGCCCTGTCTGCTGAAGAGATGCGTAGAGAGCGCACTTCCTCTTGCGCAGACTGGCCATGATTGGCAGAATTGACAGGACCTGATACCGGAGCTGCATGCAGCGGAGGATGGCGGTGTGGGAGCGATCCGTGCGCATGGAGCTGGAGGAATCCCCAGTTAGTTATAAAACCTTTTTTTTATTTCGGCTCTGGTACACTTTAACCATGCTAAATGATCAGCTAGACAGCATATGAAAGTAGCAGCTTCCATTTTCAACCCACTTTAATTTTCCTTTGAGGTCCACTCACTACTGGTCATTATCCCAATGGCCCAACATTCTTTTACGTACTAAACTTAAATCAAGTCATTACATCTCATTACAGCATTAGGACCGCCATTTGTCTATCCCGCCTATAATAACTATAATGACAATCGCAACATTTACAAAAAAAAAAAGAAAGGAAAATACTTGGTTTAAAAATAGGATGGCTGAACGAGATGACATTTATGGTTCACATCCCCGTCAATGCTTGGTGGCCCTCACAAGGTCTAGATTTACACCTGCCATACCTGATGTACCATCATAATTGTATTTTTAGGTATTATTATGTACTTTAAAAGCCTTCTTCCTTGAGCGCTCCTTCCCCTCTCTTCAGTAATGGACTGCGGCGCTCTAGCCATGAGCCGCGACGTGACACCTTCTGCTCAGTGTGACATTTTTCTGACTCTGTTTTTCTATCCTATTCGCCGGTAAATAAATTACCCATGTTTGACTGAGCGCTCTTTTGTCCCGTAAAAACCTCAATTTTGCAGCGGGTCACCAGAGTGAAAGTGACCCCAAATCGAAAGGTGCCATCAGCCGTATGCGGCTTTAAATAACAACTTCAAAAGCTCGGCAGTTTTTAATAACTGTTTTAAGTTTACAGCCAGTAGATGTTATGAAAAACTTTTTTTCTTTTTTTTTTTTCTCTTTTAGCCAAGTTGATTTTATTGCTGACAACAGATTTTTGTAGATCAGCGATGCAATGCCTGGGAATTTTCGTCTGCAAAATACTCTAAAAAAAACAATAAACAAACCCCACGAATATCTTTCCAAAAATGTGTAAATGGAAAGGTTCACACTACTGTTACTGTCTGCAAGACTGTGCATAGCACCAGGGCCGGCCTTAGGTTTCACAGCGCCCTGAGCGAAACCTGATTTTTGTGGCCCCTCTTCATCCTCTTCCCATGTGTGTACACACACAGACACACACACACACACACACACACACACACACACACAACACACAGACACACATACACACACACACACACACACACACACACACAAACACACAGACGCACAGACACACACACACACACAGACGCACAGACACACACACACACACAGACGCACAGACACACACACACACACACACACACATACACACAAACACACAGACGCACAGACACACACACACAGACACACACACACACACACAAACACACAGACGCACAGACACACACACACGCACACACACACAGACGCACAGACACACACACACACACACACACATACACACAAACACACAGACGCACAGACACACACACACACAGACACACACACAAACACACAGACACACACACACACACATACACACACAAACACACACACAAACACACACACAGACACACACACACACACACACACACACACACAAACACACACACACACACACAGAGAGAGACACACACACACAACACAGACATACACACACACACACAAACACACACACAGACACACACACACACACACACACACAGACACACACACACACACACACCACACACACAGAGAGACAAACACACACAAACACACACACAGACACACACACACACACAGACACACACACACACACACACAGACAGACAGACACACAGACACACACACAGAGACACACACACACACACACACATACACACACACACATACACACACACACACACACAGAGACACACACACACACACACACACATACACATACACACACACACACAGACACACAGACACACACACACACACAGACGCACACACACACACACCACACACACAGAGACACACACACACACACACACACACACACAAACACACACACCACACACACACACTTCCCCTTTTCTCCTGAGATATCTCCTAGGATGGTGGTTACCAACCTTTTTGATGTTGTGACACATCACGCCAAATACTCAGATCTCTGTGACACGTCACATATGTATAATAGAAGAAATACTATTAATAACCATGAATGATGGAAATAGTGCGTTATCCTGAATATACTTGAAAATGAAGGCTAGAACCTTTTAGGTACAGTATATTAATAAAAACAATCGGTGGGACAGTTAGCCGCCCCCCCCCCCCATTTAGAATGATAGCACAGCACCAACAATTTGCACCACGCGTTATAGCCGCAGTGCCCCCCCTCCCCCAAAAAATGCCCTCAGACTCAGTGTAGGTAGGTAGGTAGCCAGGTATAGGTGCCCCCAGTATAGGATCTCATGTGTAGGTGCCCTCAATATAGGTTGCCATCCCCCCTATAGGTAGCCAGGCGTAGGTACCTCCAGTATAGGTAGCAGGTGTTGGTGCCCTCAGTAAAGGTAGCCAGCTATATGTGCCCCCACTCTTTAGTGTATATATATATATTACAGGCAGATCCTATTAAAGGCAGATCCCCCCCTTAGTGTATATTATAGGCTACTAGTCTTGTAGGCAGATCCCCCTTTTAGTGTATATAGATTGGCAGATTAGTGTATATATAAGCTTAGGCTACTACTAGTTCCCCTTTTAGTTAGGAAGCAGTCAGATTCCCCCCTATAACCCCCCCCCCCCCGTATATAGCATAGAAGAATAGTAGGATCTGATAGATATTAATAAGCATATACCTTGTCCTTATACCATAGTGTAGGTAGGTTAGGGATGGGATCATTGGGAGCCTTACTTTTGCTGCTGATCACTAATGGGGAGCACAAGAGGAGAAGATAGCCAGGTGGTCTCTCTCACAGAGGAGAGGACAGACAGTCACACAGCAGGGCAGGGAAGGGTGGCACACACGTGCTGCGCGCTTCAGCGCTCCTGGCTCCATCAATGATCCTATCACGGGGCCGGGTGCCGGGCGGAGTCTCGCACTGACTCCAAGAGGCAGCACCGCAGCAGTTGCTGGTCTTCGCCCCCATCACCCCCAGCGCCAACACCAGGGGGTGGAGCCAGAGTGAAACGTAATCGACCAAGCCGGAGCCCGCAGCCACCGCAGCACAAAATAAAAATATGCGTCAGGAGCGCGGCGCCCCCTGGAAGCCGGCGGCAAGGCGCCATGAGTGATCGCTCCGGTCAGGTCAAAGGCCGGCCCTGATTAGCACCATTGCTGTATGTTTCAGAATGAGGTGTGGGATGATCCCAACAATTCCCAATACAACACAAGAGATGGGAGCCATCCAACTTCTCTGCTTCATAATGTAATTTTTAGAATCAGAGGCAGCAGTATAGTATAAAATGTATTAAAAACAGTTTAAAAAAGGGGGAGGGAGTTAGTAGTGGACTTACCTTCCCACAGAAGATTTGACTGATTCAAATCAATTAAGAACAATGGTTTATTTCTTACTCCAAAAACTGCTGCAATGCGTTTTGCAGGTCAACAGCCCGCTTCTTAAGGCAAATCCACAAGGAGCAACTTTAAAGAGTAACCGTAACCAAGAATTGAACTTCATCCCAATCAGTAGATGATGCCCCCTTTTCTCAAACAGATCATCAGAGGGCTCTGTATGGCTGATATTGTGTTGAAACCCCTCCCACAGATGTCAGGACCATGGCTCTGATATCACACTGTGGGAGCCTTGTTGCATTGTGGGAAATAACAGCTGTTTACAGCTGTTTTTAACTGTCAAAAAAGCAAGCAGCGTCTCCTTCCACTGACATCACCTGCTAGCAGTAAAAATGTCACTATGTGATAACTATCTGAATGTACAGTATATCAGGGAGAGGAAAGATTTTACAATAGGCAAACACTGACTAAATCATTTATACATAATTATTGTAAAAATGAGGTACTTTTTTATTACATTATTTTCACTGGAGTTCCTCTTTAAATCCTTCAGGACAAGTAACAGTGGCGTAGCTGAGGAGCTTGGGGCCCTAGTGCAAGCTTTACATGGGGCCCTAAGCACTCTATTGATATGAAGTCCCAAAACCTACCGAGGACAATTTCAGTGTCAGAGAGGTGTAATCAAGGTTAGAGAAGAGTTAGTTAAAGCGGACCCAAACCAAACATTTTTTTAATTAAAAATATTTAGTTGCACCACTCTGACACATACAAAGATAAATAAACACTCCTTTAAACCTATGATCATTTCAGTGCATGCTTTTCACCCTTCTCTTTTCATAGCTAGGGTTATACTGGGGGCAGCCATTAGCAATTCCTCCATTGCTGGACACCATCTACTCCACCAGTTTGCCGGAAAAATCCCGGCAATTTGAAAGGAAGGGAGGGGTTCTTCCAATAAATGTAAAATATTTTATATTTGTCATCATGCAGCTGAAAAAAGGCTGCTATTTATTATTATAAGTTAGAAAATAGATTGTATTTCTGAAATCTTGTATTTTTAGTTTGGGTCCACTTTAAGGATTACTACTATTCAATGCACATAGAGGTGTTTATTACTAGCATAGCACCAATTAAAAGTTAATAAAATGGTTGAGGGAGGGCCCCTGGTGGGCCCCTCTGGTCCAGGGACCCTGGTGCAGTCGCAACCTCTGCAATCCTTATTGCTTATTGCTATGCCACTGATGAAACGCTTTACTAGTCCTGATGAATTTAAAGTTTCTACCCCATTTTTAAACTGTTTTTGAACATGTTATAACATGCTGGCGCCTCTGTTTCTACAAATTACGAATTATCCACCCTGATGGAAGGGTTTTTACCCAACTTTTCTACATCTATGGATGTAGATGTAGAAAAGGCTTCTTAGCCTGAGTGGGGACAATATCATTTCCCTATCTGCCTCTGCAGTGGTTGCTTTATAGGTAACTCATCTTTGTGAGTAGTTTCTCATATTTATACACAATTTAGGAACTCCAGTGAAAATAATGTAATACAAAAGTGCTTCATTTTCACAATAATTATGTATAAATGATTTAGTCATCAGTGTTTGGCCATTGTAAAATCTTTCCTCTACCTGATTAACAGTGGGATGCGAAAGTTTGGGCAAAGTTGTTATTCGTCATGATTTTCCTGTATAAATCGTTGGTTGTTACAATAAAAAATGTCAGTTAAATACAGTATATCATATATAGGGGACACCACACAGTGATATTTCAGAAGTGAAATGAAGTTTATTGGATTTACAGAAAGTGTGCAATAATTGTTTAAACAAAATTAGGCAGGTGCATACATTTGGGCACCACAAAAAAGAAATGAAATCAATATTTAGTAGATCCTCCTTTTGCAGAAATTACAGCCTCTAAATGCTACCTGTAGGTTCCAATGAGAGTCTGGATTCTGGTTGAAGGTATTTTGGACCATTCCACTTTACAAAACATCTCTAGTTCATTCAGGTTTGATGGCTTCCGAGCATGGACAGCTCTCTTTAACTCACACCACAGATTTTCAATTATATTCAGGTCTGGGGATGGAGATGGCCATTCCAGAACGTCATAGTTGTTCCTCTGCATGAATGCCTTAGTGGATTGTGAGCACTTTTTAGGGTCGTTGTCTTGTTGAAAGATTTAGCCCCAGCGCAGCTTGAGCTTTGTCACTGATTCCTGGACAATGGTCTCCAGAATCTGCTGATACTGTGTGGAATACATGTGTCGCTTAACTTTGACAAGATTCCCATTCCCTGCACTAGCCACACTGCCCCACAGCATTATGGAACCACCATCATATTTTACAGTAGGTAGCAAGTGTTTTTCTTGGAATGCTGTGTTGTTTTTCCTCCATGCAAAATGCCCCTTAAATGCCCAAATAACTCAATTTTAGTTTCATCAGTCCACAGCACCTTATTCCAAAATGAAGCTGGCTTGTCCAAATCAGGCATGAGCTTCCGAATTCCGCGGAAGCTAAAATACCGAAATTCCGCCGGAATTGGGGTTTCCGCATTGTTCCGCGGAATCCGGAAACGTCAAACAGGAATGCGGAATAATGCGGAATTCCGGCAAAATCGGAATCGGAATGAATGGACCAATCAGGAGATGCGGAATGAGTTGACCAATCATGACAACAAGCTCATGGACGCGAAATTCCGCCTGGGAGCCACCCCCAAAACAGTGCGCATATAAAAAAAACAGCATTTCCGTAATAAAAGGCTGAAATTTACGAAAGTACACTTTTCAATCATGTTTCCATAATATACAACAACTTTATTGACAATAGGCAACATAGACACAATCATTCGAAAATTACGGAAGTCCGGATAAAAATTACGTAAAATACATGCGGAATACCGCGAAATACCGCGGAATACCACGGAATACCGCCGGAATGTGCCGGTATGCAGAATTTCGGTATGATGGTATGCGGAATTGTCCCGGAGACGGAAATGGGCTCTTCCGACCATGCCTGGTCCAAATGTGCTTTAGCATACCTCATGCGGCTCTGTTTGTGCTGTGGGCAGAGAAAAGTCTTACTCTGGTTAACGTTAAAGAGAATCTGTACTTTAATATTCTTACACTAAAAAGCATACCATTCTATTCCTTATTTTCTCCTGTGCCCCTCTGTGCTGTTTCTGCCACTCTCTGCTGCAATCCTGGCTTGTAATTAACAGTTTTAGGCAGTGTTTACAAACAAACTAACCAGCTTGTGATAGGCTCACATAAACAGAGTGTGTGAGTCATACAGAGTGTGCAGGGGGCCTGCAGAGGGTGTGTATCGCTTCTATCCAATCACAAGCAGCCCTGCACATTCCACACATTCAAGCGTTAGCCCGACAGACACGACAGAGGAAAGGAGATAAGATTTATTACAGAGACAGTGCAATTAGGAAAGACTGCAGTAAGCCACAGCACATTAGAACAGGCATAGGAACTTATAGGATAGAAGAACTAAGGCTGAAAAACTTGTTACAGAGTCTCTTTAAGTACTAGCAGTGTCTGCCCCCTTAAGGACCAGAGACTGCTGGTACCAGAAAGCGTGGAATACCGACAAATCGCCACACATACTGCCACAACCGCCGTCCACGCCACACGCTGGGAACCACAGGCCACTGTGAGCCGCTGTCCATCAATGTAAGCCAATTGGAGTTTCTTACATTGATAGACAAGGTCAGGAGCCAATGAAATCAGCTCCTGACCCGCTCACAGGGCTCTGGCATCATAGAGAGGGCAGGGCGAGTGAGCTGCAGCAGGGAGACAGCGCCAAGACCGGCAGGAGCGACGAGAGTGTCGAGAATGCGTGACGTCGGTGAGCTGAAATCCACGCCCTGCCAGCCAGATCAGCATCAAAACAGGGCGTATATTTCCCAATTAGCGTCGTCTTTAAATGGTTAAGACTCTCATGTGGTCAGCAGCCAATGTGGATAATTCTCTGCACTCAAAGCCAGATCTCCCACCAGGCAACCTAGGCAGGTGCTTGGGGCCTAGTGGGGTCAAGGGGCCCACCTGCCACCTTCTCTGACCTCTCTTACTAAAAAGTCCACAACAGGGCCTCAAATATATTACCTTGCCTAGGTCCCCATTACATTTTAATCCATCTGTCCGCACCGCTGGCCGGGGCTATGTGTCTTGTTTTAGCCAATCTTAGCAATAGTAAGACCTCTTCATACAGCTGCACATTTTATAATTCACTCTCGTATCATTCCCCCAGCGTAATATAAAACCAAGCAAAAACCAGTGGAAGGAAAGTAAAGAAAAAGAAAGAAAAGAAAAATCCCCTCTCTGCCATTTTATTATACTCCTTATAACTGAGCTCAGCATTTTAACGTGGTATCAAAAAAAAGAAAATAAGAGGGAAGATAACATGGAGCTTCTTCAGATACTATAAATCTCAGTGATTGTCACCCGTGTTCTCTGCCGAGATAACAAGGTCAGGATTGAGCCTTAATTTCTTTTGCCATCATTCCTGCTGTCAGCCGTGGTTTGCCGTGGACAGTAACTCAAGGGAACCACGTGTGAGCTGCACTGATAACAGGATGGAAGACCAGGACACAAAGACATACAGCGAAATCACATTCCTCCACATTTATTTCTTATGTCTGTTCGGCTATGTATCATGTGTGCTTTACGTGTGTTTAATTTGCCTGCATGCTACCACACGTGTAATCACTTGTGTACTGCAGGAGAGGTTGCAGACAAGTAGGAACTATTGACCATATTTTCTGGTATTGTCCCTTAATAAAACCACTTTGGAAATCTATAGATGATTTAACCAGTAAATTGTCAATGAGACAGTGGCATACCTACCATTATGCTGGGTACACACTATGAGATTTTATGGTCGATTTACTGTCAGATCGATTATTTCCAACATGTCCGATTTGCTTTCTGATGGATTTCCGTTAACTTTAATAGGAAATCGATCAGAAAATTCTCGGAAATCCATCGGAAAGCAAATCGGACATGTTCGAAATAATCGATCTGACAGTAAATCGACCATAAAATCTCATCGTGTGTACCTACCATAAGGCTGCAGGTGCTCACAGCACCGGGTGTAGCCATGGCTAGGGGTGCCGCTGTGTTGCTCAGTCACTGTGTTCTTCCACCTGGGACCTTCTTTCATAGTTGGGCAACATTCAGGAAAATAGCAGCAGGCAGTGCATGGGACTGTACTACTTCCTGCACTAGATGTAGCAACCCTCCCACTTCCTGTCCTGTGGGCAATGTGTCTCCTCGCTCTCTACACAAAGCCTGCAGTGAGTGAGTGTGCAGAGCAGCAGGGTGAGTAGAGAGAATGATTGCTGTGCTGCAGCTGGGACATTAGCAGGGAGAGGTGGCAGGGTGTGTTTAGTGCGTCAGAAGTTGCCTGTCATTATTAGCCATGTGCACTGGCTGCTGTAATACCAGAGTGCCCTAGACTATTGATTGTTTATCCTGATTAGAGTAATTAACCAATAATGCAGGGCAGTCTGCTGTTGCAGAAGCCAGTGGCACTGACATCTTCTGCAGCACAGAGTTTCATAGCGATTAGCTCCGTCCACTCCCTGATGACTCCTTTTCCCCCAAAATCCCAAAATTTGCAGCAACACGCTCGGCGCCTCAACCCTCCCAGCAAAAAAATTGGTTGTTTTTGAGGGGTTTCTGTAAATAATCAGCACCGGGTGTCAAATTCCCTAGGTACGCCACTGCAATGAGAATTAGTACTATCCCATCCCAAACAGCCCTTCTCCATATTCATATCATAGACTTCCCTGCACAAGAAAGATTTATAGTAAATCTTCTTCTGCCTGCAACCAAAAACTTAATAACAGAGAATTGGAAAACTACATATATACCTACTGAACAAGAAATCATAAAAAAAAAATGATTTCGTATTAGTTGTAGAAAAACTATCGTCAATGTGTTCTGATAATACAATCTCCTTTCTAGATAAAGCAAAACAATGGTCTTCCATATATCAGAGTACCAAACTCTTCTGAAATAAACTCTCACATTTATAATGATAAAAAAAAATGATAAGATTGCTTATTTATCTTTCTGTAAGCTTTAAGAAGCAGCTATAGTCACCTAATTATATAAGACATCCATGTTTAACTACCCAGGTAACAGTTCCTTTCTTGTTCTTATTTCTTTAGTTTGTTCATTTATAACAGTTTATATTGGGTAACAATATTACTACTCTGTCTTATAAAAGTACAAGAACTATCACAAGTAGTATATCTAAACTATAAAGAATCCAATCTATTATTCATAGGACGCGACTTTTGGGCCTTAGCAGGAGGAGCAGTTGAGAAAGTTGCAGGGAAAAATGGGCACAATTGTTATTTATCAATATATGTGGGCGCAAGTGTTATTAATCAATATACAGTATGTGGGCATAATTGTTATTTATCGTAATATACAAAGCCGTTACGCTATTTAGCGGGCGGCTGCAGTTAAATTTAAATTTATCGTATTATCGGTAGCAGGGATAGGGGGGTGTTAAGGTTAGGCACCACCAAGAGGTTCTTAGGGTTAGGCACCTCCAGGGGGGTCTTAGGGTTAGGCACCACCAGGGTGGTTTTAAGGGTAGGCACCACCAGTAGGGATGCTCGCTGGATTGCACAGAATTGTTAATTCCGTGATTCCGGCCGGAATTAGGTAAATTCCGATTCCGGCCGTCGGAACGGAATTGCTAAACCTCTCAAACCGAATTTCGCGGAAATTTTTCCGAAAAAACACAAAAATCTCTCTCCTCCTCCTCCTCCATCATCCAGTAGGGAATTGCAGTTTTTCAAAACAGCTTACATACCATGGCTGGGATTTGAACCCAGGTCTCAGTGTGTAGTAGGTTTCTGACTTACCCCCTAGACCACCAACCACACTACTTGCTAAAGCTGGCCTAGCATGTACCATTATGATCAATCCAATAAAAAAAGTACCATGATTAAGGATTTGTACTTTTTAGAAAGCCAGCTTACATACCTTGGCCAGGATTAGAACCCATGTCTCAGTGTGTAGTAGGTATCTGACTTACCCCCTAGACCACCAACCACTCTACATGCTAAAGCTGGCCTAGCATGTACCATTATGATCAATCCAATAGAAAAAGTAGCATGATTAAGGATTTGTACTTTTTTTAAAAGCAAGCTTACATACCTTGGCCAGGATTAGAAACCAGGTCTCAGTGTGTAGTAGGTATCTGACTTACCCCCTAGACCACCAACCACACTACATGCTAAAGCCGGCCTAGCATGTACCATTCTGAACAATCCAATAGAAAAAGTAGCATGATTAAGGATTTGTACTTTTTTTTTTTTTTCATAGCGACGGAATTTATCATTGACGGAATTCGTGATTTCCGGCAGAACAGAATTTGCTGGTTCCGATCATCCCTAACCACCAGGAGAGTCTTAGGTTTAGGCACCACTAGGGGGGTCTTAGGGTTAGGCACCACTAGGGGGGACTTAGGGTTAGGCACCAACAGGGGGGTCTTAGGGTTAGGCACCACTAGGGGGGTCTCAGGGTTAGGCACCACCAGGGGGATCTTAGGGTTGGGCACCACCAGGGTGGTTTTAGGGTTAAGCACCACTAAGGGAGTCCGAGGGTTAGGCACCACCAGGGGGTCTTAGGGTTAGGCACCACCAGGGGAGGGTTCTGTGTGAGATTAGGGAGAGGTTAGGTTATAGACAGTTAGGTTCAACATTATCAGTAAATTTACTGATAATGTAATACCACAATTAAATCGTTATTTACCGTTTTTTTGTTATTGATTTTGTTTTAGTTAACGTTGCACTTAAATTGTTATTTACCGATATTACTAGTAAAATCGTTATTTAACGTCGCGCCTAAATTAGCTTGCAACTTTTTCAAATGTATGCTTAGCAGGGTGACTCTTCGGCCCCAGGCTCCAAGAGAAATCGCTCCTAGTTAACCTCAGATTGTATATCTTCTTTTACTCAATATACTAATAAGATATGATGGAAAATCCTGACCATTCATAACTGGTTATCCAAAATGCTTTGGTATACATATTCTTGGTCCAATACATTGAAAAATTACAAACTTATATGTATACGATTGTACTTATGGACATAACGATTATTTGTTATTCTTTTTTCTTAAAAACACAATAAAAAATATTGAAATACACTTGTGTACTGGATCTAAGTTTTGTATTGGGTTATACCAGTTTTTAAAGCGAAACTGAAAGTTAAAAAAAAAAAAAGTGTTTCACTTACCTGGGGCTACTGCTGTAGCCTTCCTGTCCTGCCCCGGTCCACGATGATCCTCCGTTCTCCCGCCGCCAGCTACTTTTCGGTTCGGTCAAAGCGGCAACTGCGCCTGCTCGCCCAGAGACACGCATAGCTTTCTTCGCCTTCCCACCTGCTATAGCGTCCTGCACAGGACGCTATTGCTGGCTGGAATGTGAAGAAAGCTAAGCGAGGCTCAGGGCGAGCAGTAGAGATGTCGCAAACCTCCGATTTTCGGTTCGCCGACCGGGTTCGCGAACTTCCGCAGAAGGTTCGGTTCGCGGAAAAATTAGCGAACCGCAATAGACTTCAATGGGGAGGCGAACTTTGAAAAATAGAAAAAATTATGCTGGCCAGAAAAGTGATGGAAAAGATGTTTCAAGGGGTCTAACACCTGGAGGGGGGCATGGCGGAGTGGGATACATGCCAAAAGTCCCGGTGAAAAATCTGGATGTGACGCAAAGCAGCGTTTTAAGGGCAGAAATCACATTGAATGCTAAATTGCAGTCCTAACGTGCTTTCAAACATCTTGCATGTGTATACATCAAACAGGGAGTGTAATTAGAGTACTGCTTCACACTGACACACCAAACTCACTGTGTAACGCACCGCAAACAGCTGTTTGTGTAGTGACGGCCATGCTGGACTACTGCGCAACATGGCGTGATTGCTCTTCCTCACTCAGTGATGTCAGGTAATGTGTGACTTCCTTCTCAACTTTCCATGGCATTGTTAAAAAGCTTACGTTTTGTTTTTAATTTACATTTTCTACTTGCTGTGTACTTGTTCAGTACCGCTACAATGAGAATCCTGTGGAGGCGGGCAAGTCTGCCATTGTGACCCCGGGTAATGGCCGGGGAATGAGAGGTTTGAATCCGGTGTGGAGCCTGAGCAACGGCTACCACTACACATCCAAGGAGGGCAGCGGGCAGGCATGCACGCCCGCCCGCCCCGAGGTAGTGACCAAAAATAACAATACAGGAGGAGGACTTTCGAGGCCCTGCTGTGTATTTGAAATGAATGTACTTTAAATCCTTTAACGAGAACCAGTTATGGCGGGCAAAGATGACACCACATTCCTTTCACGAGAATCATATGGAGGCGGGCAAGTCTGTCATTTGTGACCCCGGGTAATGGCCGGGGAATGAGGGATGGAATCCGGTGTGGAGCCTGAGAAACGGCTACCACCACACATCCAAGGAGGGCAGCAGGTAGGCATGCACGCCCGCCCCGAGGTAGTGACCAAAAATAACAATACAGGAGGCGGACTTTCGAGGCCCTGCTGTGTATTTGAAATGAATGTACTTTAAATCCTTTAACGAGAACCAGTTATGGCGGGCAAAGATGACACCACATTCCTTTCACGAGAATCACATGGAGGCGGGCAAGTCTGTCATTTGTGACCCCGGGTAATGGCCGGGAAATGAGGGATGGAATCCGGTGTGGAGCCTGAGAAACGGCTACCACTACACATCCAAGGAGGGCAGCAGGTAGGCATGCACGCCCGCCCCGAGTAAGATGCAGTGAGGTGGCCAGGTGGGTTCACACTCAACACAACAGGTAGTTAGATGCAGTGAGCTGGGTTCACTCAACAGTAAAGGTACTTAAGATGCAGTGAGGTGGGTTCTCATTCAACACAACAGGTAGTTAGATGCAGTGAGGTGGCCAGGTGGGTTCACACTCAACACAACAGGTAGTTAGATGCAGTGAGCTGGGTTCACTCAACACCACGCTAGGTATATGTAGTGATGATGTGGGTTAAGTAAACACAACAGGTACTGGGTAGTTAGATGCAGTGAGCTGGGTTCACTAAACAGTATACAGTAAAGGTACTTAAGATGCAGTGAGGTGGGTTCTCACTCAACACAACAGGTAGTTAGACTTAGATGCAGTGAGCTGGGTTCACTCAACACAACGCTAGGTATATGCAGTGATGAGGTGGGTTAAGTAAACACAACAGGTACTGGGTAGTTAGATGCAGTGAGCTGGGTTCACTCAACACAAAGCTAGGTATATGCAGTGATGAGGTGGGTTAAGTAAACACAACAGGTACTGGGGTATATGCAGTACTGGGTAGTACAATGTGCAGCTCCCTGTCACACACACAGGCAGTCAGTCACTGAATGTGCTGGGCTGCTGGCAGTGGCACACACACTATCAATTAGCAAGGCTGTGCATGCAACAAAAGTGTCAGAAAAAAAAAATGTACAGGTTGAGCTCTGAAAAGAGCTGTTGCTGGGTGCTTTAAAAGCAATATTAATCAGTCAGGAACAAGCAAAGCAGCCTAGAACCTAACTAATCTGTCCCTAAGAGAAAAAGTCTGCAGCAGCTGTCCCTTTCCTCTCTCTAGCAGGCACACGAGTGACTGTAATGGCCGCCGGAGGCTGCCTTATATAAGGGGGGGTGGGGCTCCAGGGCTTACTGTAGCCTGAATGGCTACAATGTGCTTGCTGACTGTGATGCAGAGGGTCAAAGTTGACCCTCATAGTGCATTATGGGGCGAATCGAACTTCCGGAAAAGGTCGCCTGGCGCAGGCGAACGCGAACCCCCAATGTTCGCCTGGAACCGTTCGCCGGCGAACCGTTCGGTACACCTCTAGCGAGCAGGCGCAGTTGCCGTCGACTTACAAGTCAATGGTATGACTGAACTGAAAGTAGCTGGCAGCGGGAGAATGGAGAATTGTGGGGGACCAGCACAGGACAGGAAGGCTGCAGGGGGCTGGCAGAAGCCCCAGGTAAGTGAAACACTTTGTTTTTTTTTTTACTTTCAGTTCCGCCTTAAAGAGAATCTGTACTGTAAAATTCTTACAATAAAAAGCATACCTGTAACGATTGGTGTCAGCACGCAGAGAGAATCTGATTATTGGTGATCTGCAGTATCACCAAGAATGCAGATATATACCTGATTATTGATGATCTGCAGAATCACCGATAATACAGATATATTGCTAACCTCTGGACACCTTTTGGTATGTGAGTGTTTGGTGCAACAGTAGTACTTTGAGTAATGCACCTACTGAGCAGGTGATAATAGACAGTAAAGAGATACTGCTCTGAGAGCATAGGAACCTTCCAGCAGCTTGAGACTCCTCAAGGGGTGGAGTCAGGCTGAAGATAGGGAAGGCCAGAGGGTGAGTGACACCTGAAGGTGGATGTCACTATCTGGTCTGGAGACTATCTCTTAATAGGAGAGATAGCTCTCGAGGTCGGGCTCGCCAGGTCGGCAACACACTGACAGATAAGTACAAAGACAGAAGGCTGATTCGATATCCAAGGTAAGCAGGGTCTGGCAACGGAATATCAGATATGCGAGGGACCGAATCAGAAGACAGAGGAGTAGTCAGAAAAGCAATAAGTCATAACAGATATCAAGAATGCCTAGTCTGGGTGTGAGGCCCGTGGTCTCAGCACCCTGGAACTAGTCTGAAATATAACACAAATGATAGTACAGTTCTCTAATCTGGGTGTGAGGTCCTTGGTCTCTACACCCTGGAACTAGTCTGGAGTATAACACAAATGATAGTACAGTTCCCTAAGCTGGGTGTGAGGTCCTTGGTCTCTACACCCTGGAACTAGTCTGAGCATAAACAGAATAACGGTTCAAGTAAACTGGCTAAGTGAGAATTCCCAGGTCTACCTGGTTCAAACACACTGTAGGATCTGACTGAGGTCTGAGTGCTTCCACGTAGTGATCGCAATGGCAGACAACTTGCAACTGGCCAGCAGAAACTATATATGGAGTAGTGCTCTCCAGCACCACCCCTAATTGCTCAACCAATAGTATCCTGCTCAGGAGTCAGCTGATCGGCGTGGTCAGCTGACTCTCCCTGCCTAGTATAAGAATTCTTCCTCTCAGCGCGTGCGTGTATTCCTAAGCCTGTGTGCACTAACAGACCCAGCCACAACAGACACACGCTGCCGCGTGCAAACCGCCGCGCTGGACGCGGAACCAGCCGCCTGACTGTTGTTGCATGCGGCGGGTTTTCCGCGTTCCACCCTGCCACTAGACACACGCTTCCGCGTGAAAACCGCCGCGCTGGACGTGGAATCAGCCGCCTCCTCTGTAGCACACGCGGCGGCTTTTCCGCGATCTCTCACAATATCATTCTATTCATTATGTTCTCCTGGGCTCCTCTGTGCTGTTTCTGCCACTCTCTGCTGCAATCCTGGCTTGTAATTGCCATTTTTATGCAGTGTTTACAAACAAAACACATAGCAAGTGATAGGCTGAGAGTAGCTCAGTGTGTGAGTCATACAGAGTGTGCAGGGGGCCTGGAGAGGATGTGTATAGCGTCTATCCAATCACAAGCAGCACAGCACATTCCATCCAGACTGCCTCAGCCCGACAGAGGAGAGAAGATTGGATCATATATCAGAGATAATACAGCCACTGTGCAAATAGGAAAGGCTGCAGTAAGACAGAGCACATTAGAACAGCCATAGGAACATATAGGATAGAAGAAATAAGGCTCAAAATTTTGTTATAGAGTCTCTTTAAAGTTCTGCTTCAGTGTTCAATCTGTGTCATTGCAGAAGGACAGAGTCACTCCCTTTTAACAGCCACAGTGTAGTAAGGGGGGGGGGGGGAGCAGGGCCTACAGGGGCCCAGTCCTGGGATGCAGAGTCCTCCTTACTCCTCTTCTGTGTAGCCGCGCTTGTCGTGCAGCCTGTCACCTTGCGACTCCCGATGCCTGTCACATGACATGCAGTGACAAGAGCCACAAGTTTATAGGCTGCATGGCGCAACTACACTGAAGAGGAGTGAAGAGGACCTGTCCTGTCACTGGAATTAAGTAATGTATGAACAGCATAAACGCTATTGTTATAGTGGCCTTGTTGATGGGTTTGAGTTCTAACCCTACTGTTCGGCTCGTGGGTACTGTTGAATTTGTATAGCAGTATGGGGGTCAGGTACTGGTGAGTTGAGTCAGTTCGGAGGCAGGTCCACAAATACAGACCATGCAGGACCATGTCAGGGGTGTAACTACAAATCGTGGGGCCCCCCAGCAGAACTTTGATGGGACCCCTCAATGTTTACACCCTTTCACTTGGCAACCCCTCACAGCCTGGGGGCCCATCTCGTGAGGGTCATAAAACACCTATAACAAGTGTCGCCCCCCCAAAACACCTGATCTGAAGGATGGATCCCTTTATGAGAGGGAGTCAGTTAGTAGTTGGGCCCCCCTTACAGTTGTGGACCCACCTGCAGTCGTAGGGACTGCTCCCTTCTAGTTACGCACCTGGACCCTGTAGCCCAATGCATGACAGCTAAAGAATCTAGCCTACTTTCGCCGCACTTTGGTAGAGGAACCAGTGGTGCAACAACGATTCATGAGGCCCACCAGTGTAACTTTGATGGGCCTACCAATGTTCTCACCCCTTCCCTTGCCTCTCCTTTTTGCCCTTCAAGGCTTGGGGCTCATCTCACTCACGCATTTATCAAGATGGCGCCCACGTGTGCAGCCTCGGTCGCATCGGCTCCCAGCTTAGTTTAGTGTAAATAGTGTTAGCGTCTTTTTCTTTTTGTTTCTTTTTAGTGCTATTGTTAGTGTAGTGTAATCTAACCTTACTTTGGTGTGTAGCTTAGCGTAGGGGCTGCCTGGCTACCTACGTGCTGAAGCACCCTCGTTCTGGCGAGGACCCGCTCTTGCCCTGCTTCAGGCCCTCCGGCACTCGGAGGAGCCTCCGCAACAGCCAAACAGAGGGGAGGAACACGCTGCCCCGGAGGTCCTGCGGCTAAGCCACCTACGTGGCATCCATCCCGGTCCCCGTCGGAGGACCAGCGCCGCCTCATCTCGCAGCTGGAGGTGGATCACCGCTGACCCCGCAGCCCCGGAGGTCCTGCTGCTAGGCCACCAACGTGGCGTCGGAGGACCAGCGCCGCCACATCCCCGCAGCTGGTGGTGGATCACCGCTGCCCCCGCAGCCCCGGAGGTCCTGCTGCTAGGCCAACCACGTGGCGTCGGAGGACCAGCGCCGCCACATCCCCGCAGCTGGTGGAGGATCACCGCTGCCCCTGCAGCCCCGGAGGTCCTGCTGCTAGGCCACCCACGTGGCGACGGAGGATCAGCGCCGCAACATCCCCGCAGCTGGAGGTGGAACACCGCTTCCCCCGCAGACCTGCTCTTCCACCCTGCTCCTTCTTCAGGCCCTCCAGCACCATCGAAGGGGCCTCTGAAATAGCTCAAACAGAGGTGGAGGAACACCGCAGCCCCGGAGGTCCTGCTGCTAGGCCACCCACGTGGCATCCATCCCGGTCCCCGTGGGAGGATCAGCGTCTCTGCCAGTCTCTGCAGAACTTTTACAAGGTGTGTACACTGTATAATCTGTACGCTAAGCATGTACCACTTGCTGCACAACTTCAGCACTATGTGTAGAGCCCGTGCCCTGTGAGGGACACTTATAGCAAATACTGAGCCGCACTGGGACATTCTGCTGAAGCTGGGCCAACTAGCCATCTTGAGGTGGCTTATACAAGTGGAACTGGCTACTGACAATTAACATATATCTTGCTGTCTTGCTACAGCTCGGAATTGCTGTGACTTGAACTGTACTTGTGCCCCTTTGCCCCATCTGCTCTGCACAACTTGCTGGCTGCACTCCTTGCTGGTCCTGCTTTACAAGCTGCCCGCCACACCGCTTGACTGTTATGGCTGCACCCTGCTGGTCCTGCTTCGCCAGCCGCTTGCCACCAGCCGCCTGCCTGCCACAGTGACCGCTTAGTCTGTTTTTGCCTGCTACATGTCTGTTTGCCTGTTACCTGCACGTGCCATCTATTGCTCCATATACCACAGCGGCTCCATGACTCTGAAGCCGCCGCACTCCCCTAGCACGATGCGCATCATCACACACACCAGAGAGGAACTCCTGCTATGGGAGGCCTGCAGTGCAGCATCCTATGCATCTCTGTGGGACACAGTATGGGCACACATCGGGCTACTTACCAGGAGGGCCAGCAGGATATACCGCCCCAGGGGAAAGAGAGCAGGAGCACAAGTGAAGCTTAAAGGAAAAGGCCTGCGGTCACCCATCCCAGCCATCCTCCTGGCCAACGTCTGCTCCCTCCCAAATAAGCTTGATGAACTGCTCATAGTACTAGGACGCAATCGTTCAATGGGCGCGAATACCCCAGTCCTCTGCTTCACTGAAACGTGGCTGAACGACACCATCCCGGACAACTCCCTCCAACTACCTGGCTTCAACCTCTTCCGTGCGGACCGTGATAGCACACTCTCCGGGAAACAGAGGGGGGGTGGCATCTGCTTCTATATCAAGGCCACCTGGTGCACAAACACATCCATCATGGACAGATGCTGCTCCCCTGATATTGAGCTCCTACTCATAAATTGCAAACCTCAATACTCACCAAGAGAATTCTCCTCCTATGTTCTTGTAGGAGTATATATCCCCCCCAGTGCCAACACCAAGGTCGCTCAGCGCACACTCAGCGACGCCATCTCACGGTGGGAGACATCCCTCCCAGACTCCCTCTTCATCGTCTGCGGGGACTTCAACAGCGCTAACCTCCGCATAGAGATGCCCCGCTACAAACAGCACATTACTTGCCCCACCAGGAATCAGAACACCCTGGACCATTGTTACACGGTCCTCAAGGATTCGTACAAACCTATTCAACAGGCTCCCCTAGGAAACTCAGACCACTGCCTAATCCATCTAATTCCCACCTACAGAAGGCACCTTGAATCATCCAAGCCAGTCCTCAGGACTGTGAGAAAGTGGACAGAAGAGGCTAAGCTACAACTACAGGCCTGCTTTGACTGCACCGACTGGGCAACCCTCGAGTCAGCCTGCCTGGAGGAATGGTCAGAGAACGTCACCTCCTACATCAGCTTCTGCGAGGAGCTGTGCATCCCCACAAAAACTTTCAGGGTCTACCCTAACAACAAGCCCTGGTTTAACGGCAAGTTACGCCGGCTCCGGAAAATCAAGGAAGAAGCGCACAAGTCTGGAACACCAGAGGAGTTCAAGGCAGCCAGGGACTCCCTCAAGCGCGAACTTAGCGTCGCAAAAAGGGCCTACTCCAACAAGCTGGGGCTCCGCCTACACTCAAACAACACACAGGAGGTCTGGCAAGGGCTTAGGGCAGCCACACATTTCAAACCCTCTCCTCAACAAGCACCCCCGAGTCTCGAACTAGCAGAAAAACTCAACGAATTCTATGGCAGGTTTGAACATCAACCTACCCATGTAGGTGACTGTAGGTGAACCGAAGGCCACCCACTGGGCACCCCCCATATCCACCTCTCCTAGTACTGGCAGTGCCCTCCCAGAACCAGTAGTAGTCCAGGGGACAGACAAACTCAGGCACCTCCAGAGACTAAATCCTAGGAAAGCCTCTGGCCCGGACGGCGTGTCATCCATGTGCCTGAGATCCTGCGCTAGCCAGCTAGCCCCAGTTCTGACCTCTATTTTTCAGAACTCCCTGTCGGCTGGCAAAGTACCCTCCTGCTTTAAAAGGTCCACTATCATACCGGTACCTAAAAAACCAGGTGCTACGGATCTCAACAACTACAGACCCGTGGCCCTTACCTCAACTGTCATGAAGATCTTTGAAAAACTAGTCCTTACCCATCTGAAAAACTCCACCAACGCTCTCCTAGATCCACTTCAGTTTGCATACAGGGCAAACCGGTCCATAGAGGATGCCATCAACATCAGTCTGGCATACATTATGGAACATCTGGACAGACCCAACACCTACGCCAGGATCCTTTTCCTGCATTTTAGCTCTGCTTTCAATACGATCTGCCCGAACATCCTGTATAACAACTTAGCGCAAATAGGGCTTGACGTAAATCTCTGCAACTGGATCAAGGACTTCCTCACAAACAGGACACAACAGGTTAAACTTGGCAGCTGCCTCTCCCAATTGAGGACCACAAATACTGGCGCCCCCCAAGGCTGTGTACTGTCTCCGATCCTGTATTCCCTGTATACAAACAGATGCACCTCCACTGCCGACTGCGTTAAGGTAATTAAATTTGTGGACGACACCACCATCCTTGGTCTCATCAGTGAGGAGGACGAACGCACCTACCACAGCGAGATCGAGCGGATCTGCAACTGGTGTAAGGACAACATGCTTGTCCTAAACGCTGCTAAGACGGTCGAGTTGGTTATCGACTTCAGGAAATGCCCCCCCCCCCCCACTCAGCCCGGTACTCATTGAAGGCACGGAAGTCACCAGAGTATCTAGCGTTCGGTTTCTGGGCACTACTATCACCAACGACTTGAGATGGAGTGTAAACACCACTAAATGCCAAAAGAAGGCGCAGCAACGGCTGTTCTTCCTAAGACAACTCAGGAAGTTTGGTATGCCGCAGGAGCTGCTGTCTAGCTTCTACACTGCCACCATAGAGTCAATCCTGTGCTCCTCTATCATCGTGTGGTATGGTGGAGCCACGTCTAGCGACCGGTACAGACTGCAAAGAGTAATAAATACAGCGGAAAAAATCATTGGTTCCCCCTTGCCACCTCTGGACCTCCTCCACGCATCCAGACTGAGAACAAGGGCAGACAGGATCACGAATGACCGGCTCCATCCCGGCAGCCGCTTCTTCAACCGCATGCGCTCAGAATACCGTTACAGGGCTATTTCCACCAAAGCCTCCAGGCACAGGAACTCCTTTTTCCCCCAAGCAGTGCGCCTTCTGAACTCCAATCTCACACACAGTATAACTAAATAGCACATCTGTGACCCAGGCCTAAATAAATATGTACTTATCCTGTGGATTACCGCAGGTAGTTTTTTGCTCTAACATACCTTCATTCTTCTGTACTGCACATGTTTTTTGCACTACCTCGTTTAATGTCTTTGTCTGCTCGTCATTGCATGCTTTGATGTACTATGCTCTATGCTGATGTGTACCACAAACAATTCCGAGTGTGGCAACTGCTGCACTTGGCGAAATAAAATCTGATTCTGATTCTGATTCACAAGGGGCATAAAACAAGTGTGGCCATCATGAGCTTCACATCCATAACAAGTGTAGCCACAAAACACCTGATCTGAGGTATAGTCTACTGTATGGGAGGAAGGGATGGTTTGGCCCCCCACAGCTCTGGCCCCCCTGTGGCCGCAGGGGGCTGCTCCCTCTAGTTACTCCCCTGGGAGGAACTTAGATTAGAGGTGTATATCTGCTATACATTCTGGACCTGTTCCATCCAACCCAAAGTACAAAAAAAAAAAACATACACAAGAGGAGAGGGAGGCAATTCTAATGTAATGACTGGATCAGAAAACTGGAGCTGGGCCGCACAAGCAGAAACACTGAGTAAGAAATTAAGCAACGCGCAGCGGAAATAACAGTTTGGGACGGCATAAGCATTTAAGCTGCCTCTTAATGTACCAGAGTACCGATATAGCAATCTCTCCTTCATTGTGACAGGCTGGTGCTCATATCCTGCCGTCATGGAAACCAGCCTGGCATATGGCATGTGCATGCTGATCCTTTACCCCCCCTGGCACCTCCCGACTATGTGCCCACAGTGCCAAGTCATAATCACAACAGCAGATTAGCAGCTTGGGTCGCTGGCCAGCAGTCCATTCCAGGAGCCGCTACGCGCTTATTATCCTGGCGAGGGGACATATTGTGCCCGGGCTCGCTATCTGCAGACGATTCAGCAGAAGTTCTGCATATATGAGCATTGGAGATTTTTTTTTTCTATTCAGTTCCAATTGTTGATTGTACGTAATTAACTTTAATGGAAGGATTATGTTCTTCCTATGGATAAACAAACCCATCCATAATGGAATAGTTGAGCTATTAACACATGCCAGTTCTTTCAACTAGGAAGTGCATCCATTTTACAACAGCAGTAAAGCATTATTTTCAGAAAGCCCACAGATCCCATGTGTAGGGCTTGAAACGATTGGCCAGCCTTTAGTCACATGAGACAAGACGCAGAACATGTATATTGGGATTTTCTCCTGGCGGACTCAAAGTGCCAGAGCTGCAGCCACTAGGGCAAGCTCTATAGGCAGTAGCAGTGTTTGGGAGTCTTGCCCAAGGACTCCTTACTGAGTGGCTTACTGATCAGTAACAGTAGAGATTAAGACAGATTAGCAGTGGGGGAATATGGCCTTTTTCATTTCATCACAGTTTTCTCAAAAAATGTAAAATTTTTGCACAAATCAGAATGTTTGCAAAAATATATTGACATGATAAGTCATTTTTTACCGAATGTCACATGTGTAGAAGGCTATGGACACTTTCCAACAAATGAGTACAAATGCAGATATTCATGGGCAAAAATACGTTGAAGTCTACGAGAATGAGAAAACACAACTTCGCACAACTCGTATATATGCGAATATTTCTGAGCAAGCATGCAAAAAATACATTGTTTCCAAATGGATTGAAGTCAATGGGAAGTAGAAAACACATTTTCAAGAGAGCTGAAGAGTTTTCACGTCATTTTTCCTTTTTTAGGCATCTGAAATCTAAATCACTGACGCCAGCAAATTTTCGATTTTGTGCCCGATTTTTTTAGCTCCTCCCAGCACTTACCTGTGTGTTAGCAGTTTTTTTATAAAGCTCTTATTTAAGCAGTTTTGCAGAGCGATTCTGTTTTTTCACTTCCTGACATCAGTCACGACGTCAGCCAGAAATGAATAAATACAATGGGCTTGATTCACAAAGCTGTGCAAACTGTTTAGCACGAGTGTGCTAAACAGTTAGCACGTGAAGTGCCGTTTCGCGGACTTTTGCGCGCGCAATTTCGCGCGCAAAGGTCTGCGATCGCGCGAATCGCGACATGTTGCGCGCGCAAAAGTCCGCGAACGGCACTTCACTGTTTGGCACACTCGAGCCAAACAGTTTGCACGGCTTTGTGAATCAAGCCCAATGTATTTATTCATGAAAGCGCTGGGGAAATCGCAATACAAAGCGTTTTTTCAAGCGCTTTGCGATTTCCCTACACCTTTCATTGGGGCAAATCGCCCCAAAAATGGTACAGGCAGCGCTTTGATGAGCAGATCGGAATTGAACCGCTCAGATGTGAACACTCTCATAGGGAATCATTGCACAAGCGCTTTTAGGGCGATTTTGCAAATCGCCGGCACTTTAAAAAAGGTTTGAACAAGCCCTAAATGCACTTTTTGGTGTGCATCGGCCTACAGTCAAAATTGCGTGCAAAGCTCCTACGTTTGGACCCTGCCTCAGTGTGTGTGTGTGTCTATATTTTTCCTTTTTATTTTTCATCGATGGGCATTCTGGCTTCCTTCAACATTGTAAAAACATACTGTTAATTAAATTGGTTCCCCCTTTTAACTAGCAGTGCTTGGCCCATATGCAATTCACTTTGGCCTCAATTCACGAAGCTTAACTCCTGTCTTTAATAACTCTTCTGATCTGTTTTACAGTTATCACCATGGCGATGTAATTGTGATAACTGTAAAACAGCTCAGAAGAGTTATTAAAGACAGGAGTTAAGCTTAGTGAATTGAGGCCAATTTCTCTCAAGTTTTCTCCTAGGTGATATTTTCACAACTTGTCATAAAATGCCTTTTAAGCCACCAGAATGAAAGAAAATACTCTCTGAGGCGCTACACCTGCTATTGCCGGAATTCTGTTTTGTCCCCACGTTTATTGCCTGATGAAGCTGGCTCGGCCCGCGAAACGCATTGCACTGCACTTTTTGGGGTACTATATAATAAATGTGATTGCTACTTTTGAGACAGTCTTTCGTGTCTGCTTTATGGAGGTAAGTCCACCACTTCCTCCTAGCAAATTTTAAAGGTTTTATCCACTTTTATTCTGCTGGCGCCTCTGTTCTCCTACTGCAAGAAAATACTCAAAATCAATTTGATAGCACTTTTTCATCAACTTTTGGGTACTTTTTCAATTCTAAAATGCTGAAAATTTAGTTTAGAGAGAAGATGAAAAGTTTCTCCTAGGAGATAACTCAGGTGAAAAAATTAATTGCATATGGACCATGGGTTTTAAAGAGGAACTGTAACAACAAAACGTCCCCTGGGGGGTACTCACCTCGGTTTGGGGAAGCCTCAGGATCCTAATGAGGCTTCCCACGCCGTCCTCCGTCCCTCGGGGGTCTCGCTGTAGCCCTCCGTACAGCGGCGACGGAAATATTTACCTTCCCGGCTCCTGTGCAGGCGCTCTGGTGGCTGTCGGCTCCGAAGTAGGCGGAAATACCCGATCGTCGTCGGGTCTGCTCTACTGCGCAGGCGCAAGTCTCCGGCGCCTGTGCAGTAGAGCAGACCCGACGGAGATCGGGTACTTCCGTCTAGTTCCGAGCCAAAAGCAGCCACAGCGCCCCCGCTGGAGCCAGCAAAGGTAAATATTGAACTGACAGTCGGCACAGTCGCCGGCTGTTCGGAGGGCTGCAGCGAGACCCCCGTGGGACAGAGGACGGCGTGGGAAGCCTCATTAGGATCCGGAGGCTTCCCCCACCCAAGGTGAGTACCCCCCAGGGGATCTTTTTGATGTTACAGAGTCTATTTAAGTGCTGCTATTATTTTTATTTTTTACTTGTTCAGGGTCAGTGTGTTTGAAATGTCATCATTCTTTTTAATTCTTGTGCTGGTAAGATGGGTTTAAGTAAAGCAAGTATGCTTTGCATGTGCATATATGCATTTAAAAATGTATTCCCTTGTACAATATGCAGAGCAGCAGCCTGCAGACTGAGCAGCTCTGGTCTGCTTCAGGTAAGTGATGATTGACTGGTGGGAACTAAGTTGGCGAGCTCGCCGTCTGCTAGTGGGGCTGCCCAAGGCAAAGTATTAGCAGGCTGATACCATTAGCAATTATCATGATGAGTGTCGCCTATCCCCGGCGACTCTCTACCCGTCTGTGATCACGTCTATAAGATGCCAGTAAGTGGAGAGGAAGGGCAGTATATGGAGTTAACGTCTCGGCAATCAGAGGAGAGGTGGACGGTGATTAGAACTGGCTGACACTCCTCGGTGACAGAACGAAGGAGAATCCTGTTTTTCCAGCAGCCGCTTGCAGTCTCAAGGGCACAGCCTGCCAATCAAGGCCGCACTGTTCTTGTACCCATCGTTCCTCAGTTATTTCACACCTGACATGTTCTTTTATAGATCAAAGAATAGTTCTGTCTGCTTCCACTCTGCTTCAACAACTGTTGACACACCGTATAGCGCTTCTCTTGAATATTTTACCGAGCATATTGTAAAACCGTACATGACTATTTGTGTTTTCCCCCATGTTCGTTTGTGAATTGAAATGCAGAAGGCTTCCAGGCTGATACTTCTTGTTGCGAAACTGATTTGCAAACTAACTTTGAGATGGTATCTTGGAATCAAGAATTAAAGAGGCACTTTGGCGAAAAATTGTAAAATTTTAAATAAGTGCAAACATATACAAATAAGAAGTATGTTTTTTCCATAGTAAAATGAGCCATACATTACTTTTCTCCTATGTTGCTGTCACTTACAGTAGGTAGTAGAAATCTGACAGAAGTAACAGGTTTTGGACTAGTCCATCTCTTCATAGCGGATTCTAAGAGATTTATTTATTTTCCAAAGCACTTAGTGAATGGCAGTTGCTCTGTCCAACTGCCAAAAACTGTGTAGGGAGCAGGGAAGCTGGCCAGCATCATTGTTTAAATCCTTTTTAGGGAATATCTTTATAAAGAATAAAAGCCTTGCTGAGAATCACCTACGAAGAGATGGACTAGTCCAAAACCTGTCACTTCTGTCAGATGTCTACTACCTACTGTAAGTGACAGCAACATAGGAGAAAAGTAATTTATGGCTCATTTTACGCTGGAAAAAAATGTATTTTTTTTATTTCTCTATGTTTGCAAATATTTTACATTTTTCAATTTTTCGGCATAGTGCCCCTTTTAGAAAACGTATTTGCCAAGTACGGCAGAGCCGTACTCGGAATGGCTTGTGGTACACATGGCTTATAGGGCAACTGAAGTGAGAAGACTATGGAGGCTGCCATGTTTATTTCCTTTTAAACAATACCAGTTGCCTGGCAGCCCTGCTGGTCTGTTTGGCTGCAAAAGTATCTGAATAACACCAGAAACAAGCATGCAGCTAATCTTATCAGATCTGACACTAATGTCAGAAACACCTGATCTGCTGCATGCTTGTTCAGGGTCTATAGCTGAAAGTATTAGAGGCAGAGGGTCAGCAGGGCTGCCAGGCAACTGGTATTTCTTAAAAGAAAATAAACATGGCAGCCTCCATATACCGCTCTCTTCAGCTGTCCTTTAAGCAAAAGTACTCCAACCTTAGCAGGTATACAATGGTACAGCATACATTGCCAGGCCATTCACAAACATAACAGTAACACATTTCTTAGCAATAGTATATGCTACGTATATAGAAGAGAGGAGAAACACCTAGGGCGAGCATAAGGAATGGGCAGCTAAGAGATGCGCATACTAGGAGGTTAGTGTCGAGGGGGCTGGCATTTAACAGTAGAACTGCTTGATGGAAAAAGGAGTTCCTATGTCTGGTGGTTTTGGATGGGATAGTTCGGTAGTGCCAACCCAGTGGGAAGAGTTCAAAAAAGCAGCTGCCAGGGTGAGAAGGGTCACAGGAAATCCTGCTGGCCCTCTTCCTCAGCCTAGCAGTGTGAAGGAGGTTGAGAGATGGTAGGGGTGATCCGATTATCTTCCGCATCATTAATGACTCTTTGCAATTTATGCTTGCCGCTAGCCGTGGCACGTGCATACCGGACAATGATGGAGGAGCAAAGGATAGATTCCGTGGTAGCAGTGTAGAAGCTGGACAGGAGCTCCCAAGGCATGCCAAATTTTTTAAGTTGAAGCAGGAAAAATAGCCTCTGCTGTGCCTTCTTCTGTATTTTGAAAGTGTTTTGCCTCCATTTTAGGTCAGTGGATAAGGTTGTGCCAAGGAACCGGACAGATGACACTCTGGAGACTTTGGTCCTGCCTATGTTGTTTGGTGGAAGTAAAGCAACTCCCACCAAACAACTTAACAGCTCAACCATTTAAGATGAGGTTGTTATTCTTGTACCAATTGCAGATTCTCTATATTTCGCTACGATAACCATGCTCACCGTTGCTGCCAATGAGACTGATGATAGTTGTGTCAGCCGAAAATGTTATGACCTTAACTGAGTCTGTGTAGGAAGTGCAGTTATTAGTATACAGGGAAAACAATAGCAGGGACAATACACGCCCTTGAGGTGCACCTGTATTGGTAGTTCTCATGCTGGAGGAGCAGTTACCGAGCTTGACCTGTTACATTCTTTCTGATAGGAAGCTCTTGACCATTGTGCAAAGTGTGGGGTCAACAACGAGCTGCACCAGATAGTCGATAAAAATGCCCAGGCAGATCGTGTTAAAGGCCGAGCAGAGAAGTCCAGAAACAGGATTCTGACGTAGGAGTCCGGCCTGTCGAGGTGCTCCATAATGTGTGCCAAGCTGACGTTGATGGCATCCTCTATGGATCTGTTTGTCCTGTATGCGAATTAGAGTGGGTCAAGCAGTTCATAGGTGGTGTGTGTTAAGGTGAGTGAGGACTAGACGTTCGAGAATCTTCATGATAGTGGGTTTTAAAGACACAGGTCTAAAGTTGTTGAGGTCTGTGCTACCTGACTTTTTGGGAACTGGTATACTGTAATTGTGGATCTTTTGAAACAGGAGGGGACTGTGCCTTCCGCTAGCGACCTCTTGAATAGAGAAGTGAGCAAAGGAGCTAACTGATCCACACAAGTTCTTAGGCAGATTGATGACACACCATCCAGACCCAAAGCTTTCCTGGGGTTGAGCTTGGGAAGGAGCCTAAGAACTTCGGATTCCTGGACTGCAACTGGGGCAGTGGCGCTATGGTCTTTCGGTGCCATTACCATCAACCTCAGGGCCACGAGCTGCTTGGGCTGTTGCTCGAATTTGCAGTAGAACTCATTGAGCTCCGTGGCCAGTTGGGTGCTAGAAGTCACAAGTTGGGGAGGGGGTTTGAAGTTTGTGACTGCTCTGAGGCCTTGCCATACCTCCCGCGAGTTGTTGGATTCAAGCGGAGTCTCAGCTTGTCAGAATAGGCCCTCTACCCGCAGTTCCCTGTTCAGGACATTTCTGGCCTCCCTGAACTCCTCAGGGGAGCTGGATCTTTGTGCCTCCTCCTTGCATTTCCGAAGCTGGCGCAGCTTGTTGTTGAACTAAGGCTTGTTGTTGGGGAAGGCCTTGAAGGTCTTGGAAGGGAAGCAGAACATTTGGCCACCTATTATCAGCATAAGTTTGGACGCCTCATACATTCCATACTTGTACTGATATTTTCTATGAGCGTCCATAAATTGCCCGATATTTATCATTTTTTGAGGAGAAATTCTGTGAGCTATCATTTTAATGATACTAAAACTAGGGACCTCCACCAGGTGACACTCCACTGAGGCAAAGGTTTAAGACCATTAAGCTGGAGAATCTTAAGTAAAGTTGTCTGGAATGTCTGCCTACATCACATAAAGATCCGTCACACTGGTTCTTCCTGTGTCTGTGTGAGTTTCCTCCGGGCACTCCGTTTTACTCCCACACCCCAAAAACATACAGAGACGTTAATTGGCTTCCTCCTAAATCCACCCTAGACTGCGATACCTACACTACAAGATACATACATAGACATATGACTATAGTAGGGATTAGAATGTTAATCCCTCTGAGAGACAGTTATGTGACAAGACAATATACTTTGTACAGCGCTGTGGAAGATGTCAGCACTATATAAATACTAAATAATAATGACACTTTAATAGAATGTAAAGTAGTCAGTGTACAGCTTTTATAACAGTATAAATTTGCTGTCCCATCAAAGTAACTCAACGCACAGCCATTAATGTCTGTCAAGATATCTGACGTCTTTATAAACCTCTGTATGAACCTTTAGACTGACAGGTTAACGTTGCCTATTTTATCAAACTGGGAAGCTTCAAGCAACTCTAATTAATGTGTTGAACGAAGGAAACGATCTACTCTTGGTAACACTTTTCCTTTAAAGCAGCCAAGCAGGATTGTCAGCCACAAAATCAAATTTACACACTGCTCTGTGGTTATTATGCAGTCTGCAGCCTGACCCTGCATCGCAAGCATTCAATATAATCATAAAGGTTTCTGCTGTACTGCATCTTATCTCAGTCAGCCTGACTCTATTCTGGTATATTGTCGGGGAAAGGGAAGCTTGTTATCTCCCCTCCCGTATTCCTGCTCCTCACTGATTGGCTGAGGGCAGTTCAGTGTGACAGGAGGCTGAGAAGGGAAATGCACATCACCCCTCTGCAGAAGCTGCTGAAATACTATGTATGCTGTGCTCACATGTGTTTACAAAGCAATCTAGATATGGCAGTGCAGTTTCTAGGAGAAAAAAAGAGTAAGGGAGGAAATTAAATCAGGATTGGCTTCAGTCAGACGCAGTAAAGAGGGAAAATGCCTGAACCAGTTTTCTCTTTATTTACTACAGTATATACATTTCAATGAAAGTAGACAGTACAATACATCTGTTATATAAGTAGAACAAGTATTTATCTACTTATATATGTGTTTTTTTTCCCCTTGGGATAGTATGGCTGCCCCTGCTGCTTTAAAACATTGAATCAGGTATCAGGTTTCTTATTTTAAAGGCAACCATATTTTCAAGGAGCCGATGAATGTTGGCCGTCTTTGCTTCACACGTTAAGTTTATCTGGGAGTGAAAATTCGGTAATCTCCTTAGAAGAAAACACTGCAGTTTAAGCGTTTAAGGGAAACATGGGAGACGGAGCAAAAGGTCATTGATTGGATTTATCGCGGGCAGCCATAAGGCAAGATCTTTCATTGTTTGTACAATATCCTGTGTTATCCAATTAACTGCTCCGGCGTTGCTGAGGCGTGATACCGCCGCATATCGCAAAGATACATCGTAACTTGTAAGTAGAGTCCGCTGACTTTCATCAAAGGCCCGAGCTTGGGGGACATTACTCTATAACCTAACGTGAAATATATAAGAAACAAAAAAAAAACAGACCTAATAATGAAATGGAATGAAGACCATATTTTTCAATAACTGCAGAAAATTTAACTTTATTTCTAGCAGAGAAACATCAGCGCTAAATATCAGAACCTCGGCCTAAAAGGAAGGAGGTAAATAGGCTTTGCAATCTCTCCCGCGAGGTCCAAGCATGGAAGAGAAGTCAGATCTAGAGAAGACTGGAGGAACATGGAGTCTCTATTAAAGAGACTGTAGTCTCATAAAAATCATCTTTTTATTTCAAAAACCTCTGTTACATTATTGCCCTAACTAAAACGCTGCATCCCCGTGGCTGAACACTAACTAAATCCCTCCAATCTCCCCCGGGCACACTGCGGGGAGCGCTTCCGTGAGAGGCAGAGCTTTCAGCTGCAGCTCTGCCTCTACATGCATCTATCAGCACGTATCTCCGCCTCTGCCCGCCCCTCTCAGTCTTCCTTCATTGAGAGGGGCGGGGGAGAGGCGGAGATACACGCTGACTGACCCATATGGAGGCAGAGCTGCGGCTGAAAGCTCTGCCTCCTCCAGCATCAAAATCCACGACCAAGAAAGTTGAGGATTTTACGGGGGAAAGGTAGGGAGTTAGGGGGGATTTAGTTAGATTTCAGCCGCAGTAATGCAGTGTTTAGTTAGGGCTATAATGTTACAGAGGTTTTTGAAATAAAAAGCTGATTTTTAGGACACTTCAGTGTCTCTTTAAGGTGGCCATAATTTGGTTGAACTTCTTCTTTATTTTTAATTACTATTTTTTAAAGCAAGCAATAATGTGGACAGATTGACTGATGATGATTATTACTATTTAGTCTGATGAGACATACATAATTCTAGTGTTTTAGTTTTGAGTCTGATATTGCGGTTGCTTACATCTCAGAAATGACGTAATATCCCTACACAAGCCAATGGTATCCTAAAGTGATGGGCACGAGGTGACATGTGACATGATGAGATAGACATGGGTATATACAGTGCCAAGCACACAAATAACTATGCTGTGTTCCTTGTTTTCTTTCTCTGCCTGAAAGAGTTAAACATCAGGTATGTAAGTAGCAGTTCCTGTCTGAGTCAGGACTGGGTCAGACTACTGCGTGACCCTCACTGATAAGAAATTACAACTATAAAACACTTTCCTGGCAGAAAATGGCTTTTGAGAGCAGGAAAGAGATTAAAAAAGGGTCAATAGTTGATAGATTTTAGCTCTGGCATACTTCAATGAATGTGTCATTGAGCAAAAACAATAAAACAGTAAAAACGTAAAAAGTAGATTTAAATATAAAATGAAATTGTGGAATATCTTAAAAAGTCATTTTTAGGAGAAGGAGAATAGATACAATTGTTTATTTCATTCGTTTATTTTCACCTCGGGTGTCCTTTAGTAATATATAATGGACTATATGCAATTCACTTTTTCTTCTGTTGTTTCTCCTAGGTGATATCTGCACACCTTTCCAATAAATGCCCTTTAAAGTGGACCCGAACTCTTGCACAGGACAAAAGGAAAACAGAGAGAAATCCACCCTGTATGTATTATATTTTTGTGTCTATAGGCTCCAGTGATGTAAATCTGGGCCTGGTTGCTAGCCAAGGATAAACAAGAAGCAATGATTTACAATAGTCTAGATAATCATATGCAGTAATACAGTAGAACAGTGCCATCTATAGGCCCGATATATGAACACCAAATATCCCCTTGTTACAAAAGCTTCTTTAAACAAATGTGTCTGGTTAGTTCTCAGGGCCAAATTTGTAGTCTTCACCGCCCAATACCACTGTCAGCAGCTGCCCCCCTTCAGCATAGATAACCAGATGATCCCCCCTCCAGTATAGGAAGCCAGATTACCCTTCCTTCTCCCTTCAGTATAGGTAGCCCGTTAACTCTTCCCTCCAGTATAGGTAATGACCCTACCCCCTTCTCCAGTTTAAATAGACAAATGACCCCCCTTCCCTCCAGTATAGGTATTCTATTGACCCCACTCCTTCTAGTATAAGAAACCAGATGACCCCCCCCCCCTTCCTTATAGATAGCTTCCCTCCAGTATAGATATCCAGGAGACCCTTCCCTTCCCCTTAGGATAGCTTGCGTCCCACCCGCCATTGATCCTTTGGTGCTCTAAGCCATGGCCTAGTTGGCCTTGGCTTAAATTCAGACCTGTTAGTTCTGTTTCCTGTTCTCCGGTTTGGTCATCATTTCATTCTAAGTTATTTGATATATTTCCGTGTTTTTTGCTTTTCTGTTATTGTAGTTACACTTTAAGAAGCCTTGTCTTGTTCATTCTTAGAGGTATTTCCGCCTTCTCAAACATACATTGAGGTTTAATGTCAGTCTAGCTACAGTATTACTTCTCTTCTCTCTAGTTAACAAGGAGTCGCTGATTTTGGTGCGAGAAGCTGGCTGATGTGAAATACCCATTTGACGAAAGAGAGATGAAAAAAAAAACACTTAAACTTCTTGCAAACATTCCTAGTGTGCTTAGCAGATGTCTGATATAAACGCGGTAATCCTTTTCAAATGAAGCATGCAGTTACGCACTCGATAGGTGCCCTACTCCGCCGGAATACCAAAATACCACCAGGATAAAGATAACGTTTTCTTAAGAAATCAGCGGTGGTTCAGAACACGCTGCTCTTCATTTTCACCTACCTGAGCAGGAGCCGCTGTCGTATTTTCATCATTTATTTCATAGAACGCGTGTCTTTACAAGGGTTTTTTTTTTTAAAGGCACTTTTGGAAGAAAATTACAGTTAAAATGCGTCATCTCAGCAGGCGACACCACTTTGCAGCATTCGGCAAAATTAATGGGAAACATTTCCTTTTTTAAAGCAGAAAGTAAATTGCAAGGAGCTGCAATTTGATGGATTTACAAAATACTTTCTGATTTCTTTGATGGTTTGATTTTTTTTTTCACAAGTTGGTGTTCTAAATATCTGATTTTACGGTAAACAGACTATCAGCCCTACTACGTGAAACATTTTTCAGGGCCATGGAATAGATAGAGGCAAAAGATAAGCTTCAAATGAACAAAAGCAGAACATAAAAAATTACCCATTTTTACCTTAAAGCAAACCAGAAGCAAAAAAAAACGTATGATATAATAAACGGTATCTGTAGTACAGATAACTGATAGAACATTAGTGGCAAAGAAAAGAGTCTCATATTTTTATTTTAAGGTATTTAGAATATATATATATACTAGTTGATGACCCAGCGTTGCCCGGGTATGTATTTGGCTGGTGTTGGCTCCGCCCAATTTTTCTAATCCGAACACACAATTACTCATTTACTCAGTGACCAAGTTTGTGAGCTTTGCACTCTTTGGCATCAATAATTTGCATTGAAATAAAACAAATCTGATCGGCTGTGGCTCCACCCTCTTTTCTGAATTGGAACCAATCACCCAATGGCCAAGTGTACCAGGTTTGAGGCTTGTGCCATTAACAGTACAAGAATAACAGCAATTAAATATTCCCCTTGAAAAGCAATAGGTAAATTTCAATTGGCTTTTGTATGCTCCACCCATTTTTCTGAATATTAATCCCAGTCACCAACTGTGCAATGTTTGAGAACCCTGCCAATAACAGTGTAAGAATGGCTGCAGTTTACATTTTACCAGTGAAATGTTTATTTGTCTCCATCCACTGATGACCCAGCGTTACCCTGGTATGTATTTGGCTGGTGTTGGCTGCACTCACTTTTTCTAACCCGTCCCTAACAAACAATTACTCAATGACCAAGTTTGTTAGCTTTGCGGTCTTTGGCATCAATAATTTGCGTTGAAATGAAACAAATCTGATGGGCTTGTTGTGGCTCCACCCCCTTTTCTGAATTTGAACCCCAGTCACCCAATGACCAACTGTACCAAGCTTAAGAACAGCTTAAGAACCATTAACAGTGTAAGAATGGCTGCAAATTATGTTTTCCCAGTGAAATTTGTATTTGTCTCCGCCCACTGATGACCCAGCGTTGCCCGGGTATGTATTTGGCTGGTGTTTGCTGCACCCACTTTTTCTAACCCTAACAAACAATTACTCAGTGATCAAGTTTGTGAACTTTGCGGTCTTTGTCATCAATAATTTGCATTGAAATGAAACAAATCTGATTGGCTGTTTGTGGCTCCACCCTCTTTTCTGAATTTGAACCCAGTCACCCAGTGACCAACTGTACCAAGTTTGAGGGTTGTGCCATTAACAGTGCAAGAATGGCAGCAATTTTATTCCCCTTGAAAATCAATAGGTGAATTTTGATTGGCTTTTGTAGGCTCCACCCCATTTTCGAAATATTAATATCAGTCACCCAGTGACCAACTGTGCAAAGTTTGAGAACCCTACCATTAACAGTGTAAGAATTGCTGCTGTTTACATTATCCCAGTGAAATTTGCATCTGTCTCCGCCCACTTTTTGGTTATGGGAATAAAAACGATGCTATACGTTATTCCAGGTAATGTACTATGTGTGGGCCACATTTCATTCAAATCCATTCAGCCATTTTTGCGTGATCGAGTAACAAACATCCAAACTTTACCATCCTACTAATATAATAAATGGGAAAGTTTGGATGTTTGGACGTTTGTTACTCGATCACGCAAAAATGGCTGAATGGATTTGAATGAAATTTGGCACACACATAGTACATTACCTGGAATAAAGTATAGGATACTTTTTATTCCCATAATCAAAAAGGGGGCGGAGACAAATACAAATGTAAACTGCAGCCATTCTTAAGCCCAGTGCACACCGAGCGGTTTTTGGAGCGATCCGCCGGCCGCATCTGCCTATAAAAACGCTTGTCTAATGTATTGCAATGGGATGGTGCACACCGGCGGTTTGCCGTTTTTGCCAAGCCGCAAACGCGCCTCCTGCTGCGCGTTTGCGGATTTCGGAAGCGTTTCGTCCTCAATGTAGAGTATAGGAAAAACGCAAACCGCTCTGAAAAAAGCTACTTCAGAGCGGTTTGCCAGGCATTTTTGTTACAGTAGCCGTTCAGTAACAGCTTTTACTGTAACAATATGCTTCCAATGGATGTAACACAGGTGTTGGAAAAGGGCCTTAACTTTGTGGTCACCAAATCCTTTGATTATGCCAAATTTGAAATTGACCTTTACAAAAGTATACGAAAAATGAACATTTATCGGAACTTTGGGAATAAACATTGTGTATCTCATCAATCATCAATTGGTTCCCTTGGTTTTCTCCCGGAGTTGAAACCTGAAGATGAACCAGCATTGATTAACCTACAGGAATTGTTTGAAGAAGGGAATGCCTGGGGGGGAGGGGAGTCCCCTGAAATTACAACTGTACCAACAAAGCAGTTTTTTGCATGTAAATCTACTACCCCTTATCCGCCTTTACAAGGATCAGCCATTGATCTATTCCAACGTCAGATTTTAAGGGAAACAAAAGCGTTATTGTACCCTCATGACAAGAGGAACCTTACTCCTAGAGAGTGGAGAGCCATACAATGGCTAAAAGCTCGTCATGATCTGACAATAAAAAAGGCGGATAAGGGGGGTAATATTGTGGTAATGTCGACTCACAAATATTTGCAAAAAGCAAAACGTCAGCTTGAGGACCCAACAACGTATACTAAGTTGAAATCAGATCCCACTATATCTATACAAAACAAGCTTCGTTCCTTGTTGCGAAGTGGGGTTCAAGCAGGTTACCTTAGTCGCAAATTGGGAGATGACTTACTCCCAGATTTTCCAAAAAAGCCAGTCATATATTTCCTCCCCAAGATACACAAGTCCCTGGTGGATCCCCCTGGCAAGCCCATCGTCTCTGGGAGGGGATCAGTGACTGAGCCCCTTTCCAAGTACCTGGACCATGTTCTCAGACCACTCCTACTTGAGATCCCCTCGTATCTGAAAGATACATCACATGTGTTGCAAAAGGTCGAGAAAACGAGTTGGTATAAAGGTGATCGACTGGCAACCATCGACGTGGTAAGCCTGTACAACAGGATACCGCAGCGATTGGGGGTCAGTACGATGTTCGACCTCCTCGTCGAGTCGGGACACCATGACATTCTTGAGAGTGAATTTTTGTGTCGCTGTCTAAATTTCGTCCTTGAAAACAACGCTTTTCGGTTCGGAGGGGAGTGGTTTAGACAGATATCGGGAACAGCGATGGGGACGTCGGTGGCTCCCACGTTCGCAAATCTTTTTCTGTCTAGATGGGAAACCATCTACATCTATGGGGAAAGAAACCCCTATAGGTGTTATCTGAGAGCATGGTCCAGGTATGTGGATGATGTGCTTGTCATTTGGAGATCCACCAGGGAGAAGTTTAATGAATTCCTGACATACCTCCAGCAGAATGACATGAACATGCAGTTCACTGGAGAGTGGGGAGGTGAAAAGGTTTCCTTTCTTGATCTTTCCTTGGAGGTGGTGGGGAACAAACTAATCACAAAAGGGTTTCGCAAAGCTACAGCAACGAATTCCGTCTTGCATAATGAGAGCTATCACCCACATCATGTCAAAAACTCAATCCCTTATAGCCAATTCCTAAGGTTAAAACGGAACAATACAACAAATGTTGATTTTGAGATACAAGCACAGGAGATGCGCCAGCGTTTCCTAAAGAGAGGTTATGATCCCACGATGGTGGATCAATCCCTTGTTAAAGTGAGATTAACTGGTTCCCCGCCGCCGTACAGTATATCTACGCTCCTTTGGACTTAACTTCCCCGCCCGGAGCGTAGATATACGCACCCCCCGCCGCTACCGCCGCTACCGCCGATGTCCGCTCTCCCGCTCGCACTCCCGCGATCGTGCACGCCGCTGCCCGCTCGCCCGGAGATCAATGAACGGGAAAATACATTCCCGTTCGTTGATCTCTGCCCCCGCAATGATCTGCTGCTTTCGCTAAGCAGCTCGATCATTGTAAAAAAAAAAAAAAAAATACCAGCCTCTTTGTACTTCCTCCAACATGAACACCATCTCTGTGAATGCTTGCAGCCCCGGAAGGGTGATGTATTAAGATCTTACATCGTGTAATTTGTCATCAGTCTGCATATGCTCCTGGAATAAATGTAAGCTCAAAGTAACTAGTGCCCACGGAATGTTTTCTTGATGATAATTGAATATGTGTAATCTGCTACACAAAAACGCACCCAAAACCGCTAGGTATGTTTAGAAAACCTCTCTAAACATACCTAGAATCGCTCTGAAATCAGCTCCCAAAACCGCTAGCGTATTGCGGATCTGCTAGCGGTTTTGGTGTGCACTGGGCCTTACACTGTTAATGGTAGAGTTCTCAAACTTTGCACAGTTGGTCGTTGGGTGACTGGGATTAATATTTAGAAAAGTGGGTGGAGCCTATAAAAGCCAATCAAAATTCACCTATTGATTTTCAAGGGGAATATGTAATTGCTACCATTCTTGCACTGTTAATGGCACAAGCCTCAAACCTGGTACTGTTGATCATTGGGTTACTGAGGTTCAATTTCAGAAAGGGGGTGGAGCCACAAACAGCTAATCAGATTTGTTTCATTCCAATGCAAATTATTGATGACAAACACCGCAAAGCTCACAAACTTGGTAATTGAGTAATTGATTAATTGTGTGTTAGGGTTAGAAAAGTGAGCACAGCCAACACCAGCCAAATACATAAGCGGGCAACAGGGGGTCATAAGTGGGCGGAGACAAATACAAATTTTACTAGGAAAATGTAAACTGCAGCCATTCTTACACTGTTAATGGTAGGTTTCTCAAACTTTGCACAATTGGTCATTGGGTGACTGGGATTAATATTCAGAATAGTGGGTGGAGCCTACAAAAGCCAATCAAAATTCACCTATTGATTTTCAAGGGGAATATGTAATTGCTGCCATTCTTGCACTGTTAATGGCACAAGCCTTAAACCTGGTACAGTTGGTCATTGGGTGACTGGGGTTCAAATTTAGACAAAGGGGTGGAGCCACAAACAGCCAATCAGATGTGTTTAATCTCAATGCAAATTATTGATGCCAAAGACCGCAAAGCGCACAAACTTGGTCATTGAGTAATTGTGTGTTAGGGTTAGAAAAAGTAGACGGAGCCAACACCAGCCAAATACATACCTGAACAATGTCAGGAAATCAGTGGGTGGAGAAAAATACAAATTTCATTGATAAAATGTAATCTGCAGCCATTCTTACACTGTTAATGGTAGGGTTCTCAAACTTTGCACAGTTGGTCACTGGGTGACTGGAATTAATATTCAGAAAGGTGGGTGGAGTGTACAAAAGCCAATCTAAATCCACCTATTGATTTTTAAGGGGAATATTTAATTGCTGCCATTCTTGCACTGTTATTGGCACAAGCCTCTTGCACTGTTAATCACCTGTACCTGGTACACTTGGCCATTGGGTGATTTGGATTCAAATTCAGAAAAGGGGTGGAGCCACAGCCAATCAGATTTATTTTATTTCAATGCAAATTATTGATGCCAAAGATCGCAAAGCTCACAAACTTGGTCATTAAGTAACTAAGTAATTGTGTGTTAGGGTTAGGAAAAGGGGGCGGGCCAACACCAGCCAAATACATACCCGGGCAACACCGGGCATCCAGCTAGTTTACAATATTAGTACAATCCTACTAAATATAATAAATGGGAAAGTTTGGATGTTTGTTACTCGATCACGCAAAAATGGTTGAATGGATTTGAATGAAATTTGGCACACACATAGTACATTACCTGGAATAAAGTATAGGATACTTTTTATTCCCATAACCAAAAAGGGGCGGAGACAAATACAAATTTCACTGGAAAATATAAACTGCAGCCATTCTTACACTGTTAATGGCAGGGTTCTCAAACTTTGCACAGTTGGTCGTTGGGTGACTGGGATTAATATTCAGAAAGGTAGGTGGAGTCTATAAAAGCCAATCAAAATTCACCTATTGATTTTCAAGGGGAATATTTACATTGCTGCCATTCTTGCACTGTTAATGGCACAAGCCTCAAACCTGATACAGTTAAACATTGGGTGACTAGGGTTCAATTTCAGAAAGGGGGTGGAGCCACAAACAGCCAATTAGATTTGCTTCATTTCAATGCAAATTATTGATGCCAAACATCGCAAAGATCACAAACTTGGTAATTGATTAATTGTGTGTTAGGGTTAGAAAAGTAGGCACAGCCAACACCAGCCAAATACATAAGCGGGCAACGCCGGGTCATAAGTGGGCGGAGACAAATACAAATTTTACTGGGAAAATGTAAACAGCAGCCATTCTTACACTGTTAATGGTAGGGTTCTCAAACTTTGCACAGTTGGTTACTGGGTGACTGGGATTAATATTCAGAAAAGTGGGTGGAGTCTACAAAAGCCAATAAAAAAAAACCTATTGACTTTCAAGGGGAATATTTACATTGCTGCCATTCTTGCACTGTTAATGGCACAAGCCTCAAACCTGGTACAGTTGATCATTGCGTGACTGGGGTTTACATTCATAAAACAGGGTGGAGCCACACACAGCCAATATGATTTGTTTCATTTTAATGCAGGTTATTGATGCCAAAGACCGCAAAGCTCACAAACTTGGTCATTGAGTAATTGATTAATTGTGGGCGCAGCCAGCACCTGCAAAATACATAATCGGGCAATGCCGTGTCATCAGTAGGCGGAGACAAATGCAAATTTCACTGAGAAAATGTAAACTGCAGCAATTCTAACACTTTTAATGGTAGGGTTCTCAAACTTTGCACAATTGTTCACTGGGTGACTGGGATTAATATTCAGAGAAGTGAGTGGAGCCTACAAAAGCCAATCAAAATTCACCTATTGATTTTCAAGGGGAATATGTAATTGCTACCATTCTTGCACTGTTAAGGGCACAAGCCTTAAACCTGGTACAGTTGGTCATTGGGTGACTGGGGTTCAAATTTAGACAAAGGGGTGGAGCCACCAGCCAATCAGATTTGTTTAATCTCAATGCAAATTATTGATGCCAAAGACCGCAAAGCTCACAAACTTGGTTATTGAGTAATTGTGTGTTAGGGTTAGAAATAGTAGGCGGAGCCAACATCAGACAAATACATACCTGAACAATGTTAGGAAATAAGTGGGTGGAGAAAAATACAAATTTCATTGCGCAAATGTAAACTGCAGCCATTCTTACACTGTTAATGGTAATGGTAGGGTTCTCAAAATTTGCACAGTTGGTCACTGGGTGACTGGGATTAATATTCAGAAAAGTGGGTGGAGCCTATAAAAGCCAATCAAAATCCACCTATTGATTTTTAAGGGGAATATTTCATTGCTGCCATTCTTGCACTGTTAATCACCTGTACCTGGTACAGTTGGCCATTGGGTGATTGGGGTTCAAATTCAGAAAAGGGGTGGAGCCACATCCAATCAGATTAATTTTATTTCATTGCAAATTATTGATGCCAAAGAACGCAAAGCTCACATACTTGGTCATTAAGTAATTGTGTGTTAGGGTTAGGAAAAGTAGGCAGAGCCAACACTAGCCAAATACATACCCGGGCAACGCTGGACGTCCAGCTAGTATATATAGTATATATACTATATAGTATATATATTCTGTACCGAAAGCTGCCATTGCATTTTATTGAACAGTTGCTGTGTTTGTATATTACAATCTATCTAGTGATCACTTCTCAGCTCTTTCTGCTCCTCAGCTCAGTATATCTCAGTTAGACAGTTTGCTAATGTTTACTAAATGTATCTGACAAAGGAATGTAAACAAAAGATAATGTTATTGCCTCTTCGGATGTGGCCAGAAGCTGCCCACTGAAGCAAGGAGCTTTCCACTGAAGAACAAAGTGCTGTGTTTAACTGTTTGAATGCTGTCCTGCTACAATTTTTTTGTGGTAGTAGATTTTATGCTGTAACTAATCTTTTAGAACAAAGAGGAAATATTTCATACCACTTTAAGTTAAGAAAAAAATTATAGATATGATGTACAAACCAAAATATATTTTTAACTTCTAGCTCATCAAAGTAGGCCACCTTTAGTAGACATAACTGTTGAACACACTGGAAGTATTTCGGAAATTGTCATAAAATATTCTTCAGATGGTTCTTCCCAACTCTGTTACCATAAACTGGGCAATTATCCCAGGGCCCTCAAGCACTGCCACCTCTTCCCTTAACCCCACCTCCCACCCAGGTCACCCCTCAACTTTATTTTTATTCCTAGGGCCCCTGCAGAGTTTTTAGCACCATTGCAACTCACATGTCCTGGTGGGCGCACTCTACCATTGTTATGTGCACTCCCTTCTTCATCCTCGCAGTAGCGCCTCTTCTCAGGGACTCAGCGCATGTTATTACGTGCCCCTCTGCAGGGGCCCTGGGGAAAAAATAAAGTTGGGGAGACGTGCTGAGGCCTTGCAGCTGGTTCGGTGGCCCTTGAGTGTGTATTTGCAAAGAGAACCCTAATGTCGCTTATGGAGGAGAAGGGGCTGTCAGGGGTGCCCCTGAGTTAATTTTGCCCCAGGGCCCCATTGTGAGTAGAAACAGCCCCGCTTCTCTGTCCAGTTCATCCCAAACCAGCTCGATGATGTTTACAGGACAACCGAGGTGACATGTGACATGATGAGATAGACATGGGTATGTACAGTGCCTAGCACACAAATAACGATGCTGTGTTCCTTTTTTTTCTTTCTCTGCCTGAAAAAGTAACATCCAGTATGCAATTGAGAGTTATTATCCGGGTCGGACTATAACATAACCCTTACTGATAAGTAACCACAGCCATAAAACACTTTCCTGTCAGTAAATGGCTTCTGAGAGCACAAACGAGATAAAAAAGGGTCAATAATTCATAGATTTTAGCTCTGATATACTTCAATGAATGTGTCATTGAGCAGAAACAATGAAACAGTAAAAACCTAAAAACTAGATTTAAATATAAAATAAAATTGTGGGTAGGGATGCTCAAATTAGGCTTCGGGAGATATCCGGATTTTTGCTATCCGGATATCTCCCAGTAATGCTGTGCGGGCTGGGCGGGGGGGGGTCAAGCTTACCTCTCTGATGTCTTCTTCGGTCGTCCCTCGGCGCCTCCCACGATGCGCTCCACGCGCGTCACGTGATTACAAACACTTCCTCCTTCAACCCGGAAGGAGGAAGTGTTTGTAATCAGGTGACCGCCGCTTGGAGCGCATCGTGAGAGGCGCTGAGGGACGACCGAAGAAGACGTCAGAGAGGTAAGCTTGACCCCCCCCCCCGCCCGCACAGCATTACTGGGAGATATCCGGATAGCAAAAATCCGGATATCTCCCGAAGCCGAATTTGAGCATCCCTAATTGTGGGATATCTAAAAAAGTCATTTTGTAGGAGATGGAGGATATATACAATTGTTTATTTCATAAGTTTATTGTCCTTAACTACCTGCAGACCGCCACAGTATGAATCTACGGCGGGCAGGGGGCGCTGCGGTTCTGACCGGACGTAAACTCTACGTCCCATTCACCGTACGCCCCCTCCCGACCCTGCCGCTGTTGCCGCTCGATCTCCGCCGCAATGTGATGCTCTGCCGCCTCTATGACGGCAGAGCACTGTGAGCCGGGCAGGAGCAGTTTTTATTGGCTCCTGGCCCTGTCATTCATGTAAGCCATTCCCATTGGCTTACATGGAGTGACAGGGTCAGGAGCCAATGAAAGCGGCTCCTGACCGGCACACAGCGCTCTGCCGTCGTAGCAACGGCAGAGAGAGCAGCCTGCGGCGGGGACTGAGCGGCGTGACCGGCGGATTTTAGCGGCGATTCGACGGAAAGCAGCAGTTTACTGGATCAGAACAAAACCGATTAGGAAAGAAAAATAAATAGTGCATGGTACGGACCAAAAAACACCTCAAACGAAACAGTATTTATGAAAACTGTATACATTTTAAATAATAAAAAAATAGATATTATTTTATTCATTAAAACTGCCCAGTATTCCTGATCACTAAACACACAGCACCCAGTCCCACCCGTCCCCTCTAATCCCTGAACACAACATCCATCCAAACAGACATGTGCACCGACCACATACAACCATTAATGAGACAAGGCCTTGTTAGTGTCGACCCCTGGATCCATTCATAGAAGTTGTAATGTCAGCAAACAAGTCCATGTCAAAGCCTGTAAAGTCCATGCACTGCTTGTAACTCCAGCCGGAAAGCTCATATACAGTCCAGATTGATCCAGAAAAATCAAGCAAAAATGCAGGGGTTATATGCAATATTTAGCAGTACTATTATGCTTCCTTAATGTCCCAGCAGGCTCATATCCCATGCAATAGTGCAGCAATGTCAGCATCAGCAGAAAGGCAGGCATGCAAGCAAAGCAGAGAGGCGGTTTTCTCCTGTATGGATAAATCGCACATGCATATAAACACCGTTGAAGTCTCAGTACCTTGAATGGAGATAATGGAGGCAGTAGCAGGAAGACATAGAACAGAAGTCAGTGATGCCAAGTAACACCCTGCAAACTGTCCAGGCTTGCTCACCCACAGGCCCTCATAGTGTCTGTATCAAATGGTAGCCAGCCGGGCATGGATGGAAGCAGGTCAAAGAATCCCCACGTGTGATCGCAGAGTCCAAGGATCATACGGTGGACCAGGAGGCGCTGGATCCCAGGTGCTGCGGGGGTGATCAGGTATCTCAGCAGACACGCGGTGACGCCACTAGCAGCCTCGACATGTTTCACGAGCGTCGGCTCGTTTCCTCAGGAGGCGTGGCTCACCGCGTAACCGCGTTTACTGGATCAGCACCCTCTGGTCCTTAAGGGGGCAGAGGGTGCTGGTCCCAAAGTGGTTAAAGTCTACAGACTGTGCTGGCCACTCCATGTTTACAAGCTTACTATCTTGTTGTTTTCTCCTAATACGGTTCGGATGAGCATTGTTCCTCTACAATTGTTCAGCTGTGCACAGGGTTCCAGCAATGGGTGCTCAGCTATAGTATAGCCAAAAGCCATTCAGGTCTGACAGGTCAGATGAGAGTCTTTAAGCTACGGCAGTTCGCACACAGGGTTCCAGGTTAGTGTTAGGCGTAGATATGGGGAGGTTAGTGTTAGGTGTAGGTAGGGGGATAGTTAGGGTTAGGTGTAGGTTAGGGGGGAGGTTAGTGTTAGGTGTAGATGTAGGGAGGTTAGTGTTTGGTTTAGGTAGGGGGGAGGTTAGTGTTAGGTGTAGATAGGGGGCAAGTTAGTGTTAGGCGTAGATGTGGGGAGGTTAGTGTTTGGTGTAGGTAGGGGGGAGGTTAGTGTTAGGTGTAGGTAGGGGGCAGGTTAGTGTTAGGTGTAGATAGGGGGCAGGTTAGTGTTAGGCGTAGATGTGGGGAGGTTAGTGTTAGGTGTAGGTAGGGGGATAGTTAGGGTTAGGTGTAGGTAGGGGGGAGGCAGGTGTTAGGGGTAGGTAGGGGGATAGTTAGTGTTAGGTGTAGGTATCAAGTAGGTTAGTGTTAGGCGTAGATGTGGGGAGGTTAGTGTTAGGTTTCGGTAGGGGGAGGTTAGTTGTAGGTGTAGATAGGGGGCAGGTTAGTGTTAGGCGTAGATGTGGGGAGGTTAGTGTTTGGTGTAGGTCGGAGGGAGGTAAGTGTTAGGTGTAGCTAGGAGGGAGGTTAGTGTTAGGTGTAGGTAGGGGGATAGTTAGTGTTAGGTGTAGGTATGAAGTAGGTTAGTGTTAGGTGTAAGTATGAGGTAGGTTAGTAAGTTAGTGTTAGGCATACGTAGTGGGAAGCTAGTGTTGTGCATAGGAAGGAGGTAGATTAGTGATCAACATAGATAATGGGTAGGTGAGTATAAGGATAGGATAAGATAAGGCAATAATAGAATATCGGTAACATTACTGATATTCTACTATCAGCAACATTTCATGCACTATTTACCTTACGCCGCTTTTAAACATACGCTCACTTCAGCCATTTAAACTATTTGCCGCTGGATCCATCTGAAAATGGCGCCTGAGAATAATGGTGCACGGTGTTGCCGCTAATCCGTTTGCCGCTTATCGCTATTTAACGTTAAAGCCTTATTGTTATTTAACGTTAAAGCCTTATTGTTATTTAGCGTTAACACACAGAACCCTCTCTGTACCTATCCCTAACCCCTAAACCCCCCCTGGTGGTGCCTAACCCTAAGACCCCCCTGGTGGTGCCTAACCCTAACCACCCCCCTGGTGGTGCCTAACCCTAAGACCCCCCCTGGTGGTGCCTAACCCTAAGACCCCCCGGTTGGTGCCTAACCCTAAGACCCCCCGGTTGGTGCCTAACCCTAACCACCCCCCTGGTGGTGCATAACCCTAAGACCCCCTTGTGGTGCCTAACCCTAAGACCCCCCTGGTGGTGCCTAAACCTAAGACCCCCCCTGGTGGTGCCTAACCCTAAGACCCCCCCGGTTGGTGCCTAACTCTAAGACCCCCCGGTTGGTGCCTAACCCTAACCACCCCCCTGGTGGTGCATAACCCTAAGACCCCCCTTGTGGTGCCTAACCCTAAGACCCCCCTGGTGGTGCCTAAACCTAAGACCCTCCCTGGTGGTGCCTAACCCTAAGACCCCCCGGTTGGTGCCTAACCCTAAGACCACCCGGTTGGTGCCTAACCCTAACCACCCCCCTGGTGGTGCATCACCCTAAGACCCCCCTTGTGATGCCTAACCCTAAGACCCCCCTGGTGGTGCCTAAACCTAAGACCCCCCTGGTGGTGCCTAACCCTAAGCACCCCCCTGGTGGAGCCTAACCCTAAGACCCCCCAGTGGTGCCTAACCCTAACCTTGACAGTGTTACATTAAATCCATTCACCGTTTTGCAGTTAAATAACGTCTGCTGTTTGGCATATGAACGGCACTATTGATAAATAACGTTACTGTGCACAATAACATCTGCTGTTTGGCAAATGAACGGCACTATTGATAAACAACGTTAGTGTGTGCTACTATTGATAAATAACGTTAGTGTGTGCCGTTTTTCTTCTTTTTTCCCCGTGCGCCATTATTATGCAGTACTAACGATAAATAGCGTATCTTTTTAATGCGGCGCCATTTTTATGCATAGGCGCTGTGCGCTATTCACTGATCCCTTGCCGCTTTATCCACGTAGCAATAAACTTTGATATCTGAGTATCTGGTTTGCTGACAGACTACCAGCGATGGGAACTGAACTTATGAGCACATACAACTATCTTCTTGAATATGGTACAGAAGTCAGTGCAAAGACTTTTTCGCCCAGCGAGAAAACACAGCCAAGAGTTGTTACTTTAGCACAGAGAAACTAAATAAGAGAGTATCGCAACCTATAACTCTGTCCCTCCCTAGAGTCAGTCTGACACCTCACGTATTGAGCCAGTCGTATAAATGATGTGGAGGAGACACGACTACTGCTTCAATAGTTTACGCTAATCCCCTTAAAAGCAGAATAATGATCCCAGCGCACCAGTCACTCAGCTTGGCAAAGGACACGGTTTTCCAATAACACTCCCTAGTTTTGCGTGCGACTGATTTGCCTTAAACGCTGTCGCTGAGAAAAGTTTGCTTAGTAGTTTTGGATCAATTAAAATCCTTTTCAGTTGGATATTTTTGATCATTTTTGCTTCCGTCTCACTCTTTTAAGCTGTTTGAAAAGACAAACTTTTTAGAAAAAAATTTATTGAAAAAAAGACTAGTCAAGTGCTCACCAAATTAAATACGAAGGTCATACAGAAAGTAACATCAGCTTGGTTTTGTTTGCCATAAAATATACTAGAAATACTGGTGGAGTTGCCCTTGATGATATACTACTAGAAAATGTTATGTTATGTAAATGAGAAGTGTAAAGTCATACCTTCTCAGGAGAACAAACCAATACTAATGGAAAAGCTATATTTATTCATGTACAAGAGACAACGTGTTTCATGGGTCTTGCCCTGCTTCCTCAGGGGTCCACAGTCACAAGGACCTTGGTGTCCTCCCAATTTATCCAGGAGAGTGAGCAACCAGCATCTGCACCAACAGACCTGGGACACTGAGCAAGGATGGTTTCCCCTAAAGTAAGACATCCCCCGAGAATAAGCCCTAGCAGGAATTCCTAGCATGCTTGAAATATAAGACATTCCCCGAATGTAAGCCCTAGCAGCAGCCCACATGACACCAGCAAGTCACGCTCAATACAAACACCCTGAGAAAGCATCCAATCAGGATGCGAAACATAGGTGGGCGGAGTTAAGACAGACGGTCGGAGGGGTGACGTCACCGAGCAGCTTGCCGACTTCCATTCATGGCGGTGCCGCCCGCGATGTTTCAGCGTCATTGTGCCGTTTACTCCATTGCTCTACGAGTCATGGGAGAGCCTCTCCTCTAGAGTCAGTAACTCCATGCCCGGACTGCCAGCACTTGTGCACCTCCGTTATATCTCCAAGATCCGCCCCTTCTTAACTCCGGACACGACCAAACTGCTCATCCATGCCCTCATCATCTCCTGCCTTGATTACTGTAACTTCCTCCTTTCTGGCCTCCCTTTGAAACACACTGCCCCCCTGCAATCAGTGATGAACGCGGCTGCAAGACTCATCCATTCTTCGCACCGCTCCGCATCCACATCTCCCCTTTGTGAATCCCTGCACTTGCTCCCTATCCGTTTCAGGATAACTTTCAAATTTCTATGCCTGGCGTATAAATCTGTGCACAAAACCTGCCCTACCTACATCTCAGAACTTGTTCACAGGTATACACCAGGTCGCCCCCTCCGATCCTCCAACGACCTTCGCCTCACCACCCCACGCATTTCACACTCCCATGACTGCCTGCAGGATTTCTCAAGAGCTGCCCCCACCCTCTGGAACGCCCTTCCACCACCCATCAGACTTGCTCCCTCTTTCAACACATTCAAGCAAGCCCTCAAAACCCACCTCTTTATGATGGCCTACTCACCTCCTACCACACAGTAACTCTCTACTGAATATTTAACAGCCCCACCTAGTGTTTCCACCCCACCCTTTAGATTGTAAGCCTCTGGCAGGGTCCTCCATTCCCTAGTGTAATCTACAGGATCATGTACTCCTGTCCTATGACAGCCTGTACTTGTATTACTGGGCCTACCTAACCAGCCCATATCGCATGATCATGTATTTTGTACAATTTGCATGTATAACTTTGTTCTATGTTGTATAACCTTGTTATGTCTGTCATCCTTGTATCATTGTATATATTTATTGTCCAGCGCTGCGTAATATGTTGGCGCTTTATAAATACAATAAATAATAATAATAATAATATCTGGAGCGGCTATGAGCTGCAAGCATCCTGGCCCGCTGAGTGAATACTGAAAGGAGGGAGAGGACTTTGGGATGACAGTATGGTGAGAGCACCAAGTGCACTGGTTTTTGCTATCACTTATGCTTCGGCCTACTAACATCGACTGCCAGTCTGCTTTGCAAGAATATTGCTATTGATTCCCTAACTAACTTAGAGGAACTGTTTTTGCTATCTGCGAGGCGTGAACTCTGCTTTTTAAGGAGGGCCCCCACTGCTCTCCAATTGTGGCACATGTGTGAATGCACGGATGGATGCTGGTGTGTTCATTTTGTTGATGCATAACCATTAACCCCGGGTTGACTAAACCCCCATTATTCGAGACAGCTGTCTTATAGCTATATGGATCCGCTTCCTTGTTTTTATATGAGTGAGTTCATGTTGTTATGTCCCACTGACATTTTGTACTTTGGAATTTTGGTGTCTGTTTTTTGTATTAATAAAGCTCCTTTTGTATCTCAAGGTGGCCTATGACCCATTTACATTGCTAAACTTATTCTGACAAATTTCTAGGGTTTGGCTCTGCCCATTATTATATTTTGGGTAAGAGACATTAGGTTTCAGACATCTGACACTATATATATTTTTGAATTGACGCTCAAATACAAAGCCTGGATACAGGAGAGCAGCAGTATAATGTGAATTTTACAGTCCTGTATATGTGTCAGGCAATGTGTGTTTTGATCTGTCCTGATAAGCATCAGCAGCACTTCACCTCTTCCCAGGACACACAGCTTATCCTGTCATAGCTTTGGGGAGCCTGACAGAGTTCTCTGCCTGCAAGAAATAGACTCTGATCCACATGATCAGCAGAATCAATTTCTTGTAAGTGAGAGCCAATATCTGCAAACCACAAGCTCTGTGCATGCTGCTTGTGTTTCAGCATGGCATGTAGTATGTACATTTTGTATAGGAAAACTACCATAGTTTCCCCCAAAAATAAGACATCCATTGAAAATAAGCCCTGGCAAAGATCCCTCCCTATGTAACAACTACAGGCCAATTTCACTTCTAAATGGCGATATTAAGATATTTGCCAAGATCCTGGCGAACAGGATAGGCCCCCTCCTCCCATTCCTGATCCACCAAGATCAATCGGGCTTTGTGCCCGGCAGAGAAGGTCGAGACAACACCACCAAAGCGGTGGGGATCCTTCACTGGCTTTCTCGGAGTCACACGGAGGGTTTCCTCCTATCCACTGACGCAGAGAAAGCCTTTGACAGGGTAGCATGGGACTACACTCAAGCAGTCCTATCTGATGTGGGACTAGGTCCTCACTTGATGTCATGGATCAGTCTACTCTATAGCAACCCAACAGCTAAAGTAAAGGCAAATCTCTCCCTGTCAGACTCCTTCTCAATCACAAACGGGACCAGGCAGGGGTGCCCCCTCTCCCCTTTAATATACGTCCTCTCCCTTGAACCCTTCCTGAACCTAATTAGATCAAATACTAACATCCACGGCGTTCAAATTGCCCAGAGGGAATATAAAATAGCTGCATTCGCAGATGATATGCTTTTCTTTCTATCCCAACCACTGATCACACTCCCCAACTTGGTCAAAGCATTGCGGGATTTCGGAAAGATTACTAACCTAAAAATCAACTTTGACAAATCCTGGGCACTCAACGTATCCCTAAACACATCCAATTTTGAGCTCTGTAGGGAAAGATTTCCCTTTAAATGGGAGCAAAAGGCAATCACATACCTAGGGACCAAACTACCGGCGAAGCTAGAAAACCTATTTGACCTTAACTACGTGCCACTTAGAGACAAAATCCTAAAAGAAATCGCTGACTGGAACAAGCTCAAGGGCCTGTCCTGGTTCGGCAGAATGGCCACCATTAAAATGACCATCCTACCCCAATTGCTCCATCTATTTCAGGCTATTCCGGCCCAACCACCTGCAGATTTTATCAACTCCCTACAAGCCCAGCTTAACAAATTCATCTGGGAACACAAAAAAATTAGAATCAGCAACAAAATACTTTCCCAGCCAATAGATAGAGGAGGCTCAGGGTTACCAAACCTAAAACTTTACTACTTAGCATCCCATCTTCTTAGAGTAAATGACTGGACTACCCACCCAATTCAGAAAGACTGGGTTCACATTGAACAACACATTAGCGGAATTCCGCTAGGGGCTCTCCCATGGGTCGAAACTCCACTCTCACACAATACAAACTCAAATCACCCCTTTATACTGGCCACCAAAAAAGCATTTATTACCTGCTGTAATCAATACAAAATCTCTGCCCTGTCGGGCCCCATGACACCATTGCTAGGAAACCCTCAATTCCCCCCGGGGAATGACTCACTGTACTTAAAAACCTGGGCAAACCTTGAACTTCCAAGGGTACACCATTTCCTATCACAAGGTAAACCCAAACTCCAGGGAGAAATCAAACACCCGACACCTGACCAAACAATCCCTCTATGGACATTTCTCCAGATACGCCACTTCCTCAACTCTAGGAAACCCGAGAAAGGAACACCATTTAGATTAACACAATTTGACCAGAGATGTATTTCAAAAAGCACAAAACGACACTCGCTTTCATGGCTATATAACCTCCTGCTATATGCGGTACAATCACTGGCCACCCTAGCCAAAAAGCTCTGGAACAATATGCTTACCACTCCTCTATCCGAAGAGCAATGGAACACTATCTACCTAAATGCACACAAATCCACTAGTTGTACCAGAAACAAAGAGCAAAACTACAAATTCTTAACATACTGGTGCAGAACCCCTGATAGGTTACACAAATTTCTACCTGACATTCCCAACATATGCTGGCGATGCGAAGGGGACCCGGAGATCTGCTACATATAGCCTTTTCCTGCCCTCAGCTGGCTGGATTCTGGAGAGATGTACACAGGATTACTCAGCAAATTTCAGGACTTACAATCCCCTTCAACCCAGAAACTTTCCTATTACACTGTTCAACTATCTCTCCTGCACAATATAAAAAATCCATACTACCACATCTGATCACCACAGCCAGAGCCACCATCCCTGCACTTTGGAAAACCAAAACAACCCCTACCTTAAAACAATGGTTCCTAAGGGTCGAGAGAACTAAAGGACTGGAGGAACTGGTCCTAACTGCGAATGATCAAGCTGATAAGATTTCTAAGATATGGGCATGTTGGTATGACTACACTGACTCTGATGAATACAAGACTATTATGTCAAAATAGGCAACAAGTGATCCTGGGAATGCCCACTTTCCCTCCTCTCACCCCCCACGGGACCTCTCTCTTTCCTTCTTGCTACTTACACAGCTCTTTTACCTCTTTTCTCTCTCCCCATACCTCAACACATCCTCTGAAAAACTATATTATAGCCCCCTCTGGCTACCTGTCTTTACCAAAATAATGATAATACACACCTAAGTAGGTACAACGCCCTCTTAAACACCCACGAGAATTAACAAGAACCGGGTAATTCCAGAGGAATAGAACAGCCTATCACAACAGCAAATCGAAGCAGCGAAACTTAACCTAATGTTAAAATACTATATACTAACACTGTGATTACTGTTAAAAAGCTATCTCATGTATGTTGTTTGACTGTAATTCGCTTATTATACTTGTACTTGATGTAATCACTACAAAATATTTTCAATAAAAATATATTGGAACAGAAAATAAGCACTAGCACATCTTTTGGAGCAAGAATTAGTATAAGACAGTGTCTTATTTTCGGGGAAATATGATATTCCCGCAGGCTCAGACGATGGTTGCAAGTTTTTGCAACCCACCCTTGTGAGGTTATTACTTACACATGTGTTCTTACATATATCTCCTTGTTCAATGATACTGCACCATTGGGCTCCTGGTCTCATTCCACAGATACTTGGACGTTGTGGGTAACTATCAAGGATCGATTCTTTTACCATTTGCCACAAAACGTATTCTTTCTGTGTAATGTGACGATCTACCCGCACCCACAGGGTTATTCAGCGGGGATTGACATGGGACTGCAGCTGGGAGTAGTCCGGCGTCCCACGGAAAAAAGGGTTATTGTGCATGCTACATATGAAAGTAGGGTCTGCACATGGAATGGGAGGAGGGCTGTTGTACATTGTAGGGAGTGACTAGAAAGTTGGCCTAGGGGCAGAAAAAGTATAAATCCATTCTTGCTTCTGCTTGTGTATTAGTGATGAACACAAATTTAGCATAATCGTAATTTTGCATTGTAACTAGCTGGCGGCAGAGGACCGGAGGCTCCGTGAGTGACTGCGAGGGCACGGAACGGCTGCAGGGAGTCGGTAGAAGCCCAAGGAAAGTAAAACTGATTTTTTTATTCCTGGCTTAAGTGTCCCTTTAACATACTTAGCAATTTTAATGACAATAGCATGTATGGGGGATTTGCTATTAACCGCTAAAGTCGGCATAAAATTGTATGAAAAAGTATGCAAAATTACAAATGGGTTACACTGAATCAATAAAAGTCCAAATCGTAATTACATATGGTGGTAAGTGTGAAGATTTACGCGAAATTCCACGCTATCTTAACCACTTTACCCCCGCCCGTACGAATTTCTCCGTCCCTTTTTCCATCCTTTAACCTCCAGGGACGGAGAAATCCGTACTTTGCGCACTCCCGCCGCTGCCCGCGCTCCCGCTCGTAAACACGCCGCCCGCCGCTAGTAAACACGCTGCCGCCCGCTCGCCCGGAGATCAATGAACGGGAACATCCATTCCAGTTCGTTGATCTTAGCCCCGCAATGATCCGCTGCTCTCCGATGGGCAGCGCGATCATTGTGAAACGATACAAACTTACCCAGCCTCCAAGTACTTCCTCCAAGCTTCCGGAAAGACGCTTGGAGGTCGCATTAAAGCAAAAAGTTACTGTGGCCATCTTGTGGCCAAATAGTAAAACTACACCCTACACATTTTTCACATACAAATAAATTACTTTTACACAAAAAATCAACTCATTGTAACGATCGGTGAAGCACAGAGAGGTCTGATTACCGGTGATCTGCAGAATCACGGGGAATACAGACGTATACCAGATTATAAGTGATCTGCAGTCTCACCGATAATCCAATATACTAGCTAACCTCTGTTCACCTGAGTAGAGTGTAGTGATTTGGTGTAACAGTAACAAGCCTCAGCGCAGTCGGAAGTACTGCGCTGATTCCTTCTGCAGATCTGGACTCTCCAAGACGGGAGGAGTCAGACTGATAGTAGGAAGGTTAGTCTGAAAGTGACACTCAGGAGGAGATGCCACTGACAGGACGGGGAACCGCCTCCAATAGTGAGGTCGGTTCTCGAGGTCGGACAAGCCAGGTCGATACACACGGACAGATAAGGTACAAGATCAGGAGGCAAAAGCAGAGTCGAAGTACAGGCAAGGTTTGGCAACAGGGTATCAGATATATCAAGGTACAAAATCAGGAGACAGAAGCAGGGTCTAGGACGAGCCGGGGTTCGGCAACAGAGTATCAGAGATATCGAGGTACAAGATCAGAGTTCAGGAGGATAGTCGAGACAGGCAAAGGGTCATAACAGATAATCACAATCAAACTAGTACTTTAGCTATCAACAGAATCTAGCTAAGTGTAGGATTACAGCTCCAGCTGGTCCCGGCACACTTGCGGATCTGACTACGGATCTGAGTGCTCCCACGTATGTGATCGCACGCCAGACAAGGAACAAGTGAACAGCCAGCAGTATATATACTCAAGGACCTTTCCAGGACCTCCCTAATTGCTGGACCAATGAAAGTTGTGGAAAATGTCAGCTGACCAGCCTGGTCAGCTGACTACTTCTGGCTGTTATATAAGCTCTGTCTCTGTGCGCGCGCGCGTGTCACTCTGAATCCTGGTGGACTATCAGTCCCAGCCACACCAGAACTGTCTTGCAATGTATCTTGAGCACCATGTGTGGGGGCCGCTTCCAATGCGGATTCCGCCGCTCCCAATGCGGATTCCGCCGCTCTGCCTAAGCGGCATGCGGCGGTTTTTCCGCGTTGTGACGCGGAAACAGCCGCCTCACCTTGAGAGACGGCGGCTTTTTCGGCGTTTCCTTACAGTACCCCCCCCCCCCCCCCCCCCGAGGAGTGGACTCCGGACAGCTCCTACCATGTTTCTCGGGATGTAAGGCATGAAACTCCCTCCTTAAGTCGTCTGCATGCATGTGTGTCCCCGGTACCCATTGCCTCTCCTCAATGCCGTACCCTTTCCAATGTACGAGGTACTGTACCGAGTTTTGTACCGTGCGTGAATCTAAAATCTTCTCCACCTCATATAGGAGGAGGAGGAGTAGGACCCACCTGGACTGCTGGTTTAAGAAGGGACACGTGGAAGGACCTTACCCCCCGCATGCTGGTAGGGAGATCAACGGTATAAGTAACATTGTTGATCTTCCTGGCTACCGGGAATGGACCCACAAACCTGGGACCTAGCTTGTCAGAAGGTTGTCTCAGGGTCAAGTGACGTGTGGACACCCAGACCAAGTCTCCAGGTTGGAACCTCCACTCCAATTACCGTCTTTTGTCAGCTTGACCCTTCTGACTCAAAAAAGCCTTTTCCAGGTTACTCTTTACTGTTCCCCAAAGGTCCTTAAGTGACCTTTGCCAGGTCTCCAGGGCTGGGAATGGAGTGGAGGCTACTGGCAATGGGGAAAATTTGGGTGATCTCCCCGTCACTACCTGAAAAGGAGAAAATCCGGAGGACGAGTTTTTTAAATTATTTTGCGCAAATTCTGTGAAGGGCAAGAATCTAACCCAATCGTCTTGCGCCTCAGCAACGTAACACCTCAAAAACTGTTCTAAGCACTGGTTTATCCTCTCCGTCTGGCCATTTGTCTGTGGATGGTAGCCTGATGAAAATGACAGCTTTATGCCTATGAGCTGGCAAAAAGCCTTCCAAAATCGTGAAACAAATTGGACTCCCCTGTCTGAGACTATGTTTTCAGGAATGCCGTGTAATCGGAAAATATGAGTTATGAATAACTCGGCCAATTCCTGAGCTGAGGGGAGTCCTTTCAATGGCACGAAATGGGCCATTTTGCTAAAACGGTCGACTACCACCCAAATGACCGCCATGCCCTCAGATCTGGGAAGCTCCCCTACAAAATCCATGGACAGGTGAGTCCATGGTTCACTCGGGGTGGGCAAAGGCTGCAGGGTACCGATAGGTGCCAGCCGGGAGGGTTTACTCTTGGCACAAATCGCACATTCCCTCACGTACTCCTTGCAATCCGCTGCCAAGGACGGCCACCAGGCGCATCTGGCTACCAAATCTTGTGTTCTAGATGCCCCAGGATGCCCAGCATTCTTATGCGCATGGAACATCTCTAGAACCTGAAGACGAAATGGCAGAGGAATGAACAGCACCCCTGCGGGCTTCCCTTCCGGGATGTCTTGTTGAAAGGGAATCAAAGTCTCCTTCCAATCCTCCCAAGTCTCTGTTGCGGCTAGTACCAACCTCTGGGGAATAATGGTCTCTGGAACGGAGGTCTGTGCTGTCTCTGACTCGAAGCATTTGGATAAAGCATCCGCCTTGACATTTTTGCTACCCGGGGTGTACGTAATAATGAAAGAGAACCTAGAGAAAAACAACGACCATCGAGCCTGATGGGGCTCAACCTCTTAGCCCCCTCGATGTACTCTAAGTTCTTGTGGTCAGTGTAGACCGTGACCGTATGCTCAGCTCCCTCTAACCAATGTCGCCATTCCTCGAAAGCCAGTTTAATGGCTAGGAGCTCTCTGTTGCCAATATCGTAGTTCTTCTCCGCAGGAGAGAACCTACGGGAGAAGTAAGCACACGGGTGCATTCTGCCCTGCAAGCCAGATCGCTGAGACAACACAGCCCCCACCCCGACCTCCGAAGCATCCACCTCAACAATAAACGGAAAAGACGTATCCACATGTCTGAGGATGGGTGCTGAACAAAATAGGCCCTTCAGGGTGGAAAAAGCCTGTAACGCCTCAGGAGACCAGTGCGTGGTATCTGCCCCTTTCTTGGTGAGACTGGTAAGGGGAGAAATGACCGTAGAGTACCCCTTTATGAACCTCCTATAATAGTTGGCGAAGCCAAGAAACCGCTGAAGAGACTTCAACCCAACCGGCTGAGGCCACTCCAGAACAGCGGAAACCTTGGCAGGATCCATAGACAGGCCTGTGGTGGAAGCTATGTACCCCAAGAAAGCGACAGAAGTTACCTCAAATATACACTTTTCAAGCTTTGCGTACAAAGAGTTCTGCCTTAGTTTGTTCAAAACGAACCTCACATGGGTCCTATGTTCAGGGAGGTTGTTGGAGAAGATAAGGATATCGTCTAGGTAGACTAGGACAAATTTCCCCAACACCTCCCTGAAAACCTCGTTGATGAGTTCCTGGAAAACGGCCGGGGCATTACATAGCCCGAAGGGCATCACCAGATACTCATAATGCCCGTCTGGTGTATTAAAGGCCGTTTTCCACTCATCGCCCTTTCTTATGCGTATCAGGTTGTATGCCCCCGCAAATCCAGCTTAGAAAAGATCTTGGCGTCAGTGATCTGTGTGAACAAATCGTCTATCAGAGGTAGCGGATAGCGATTCTTCACTGTAATCTTGTTAAGACCGCGGTAATCAATGCAGGGCCGTAAGCCTCCGTCTTTCTTTTTTACAAAAAAGAAGCCTGCCCCGGCAGGCGACCGGGACGGGCGAATAAACCCCTTGGCCAAATTCTCCCTGATGTACTCCTGCATAGCCAATTTTTCAGGCCCCGACAAATTGTACAAATGACCCTGGGGGGGTACACAACCGGAACGGAGATCAATGGGACAGTCAAAAGGGCGATGGGGAGGCAATTTATCGGCTGCTTTGGGACAAAATACATCAGAATATTCAGAATAATGGTCAGGTACACCCTCCACCTGGACTCTGGTTTGCCCTAATGTTAACTTCCCCAAACACCGCTGAAAACAATGCGGTGACCAGGTGGTTAACTGACCCGTGGCCCAGTCAATATGCGGTGAATGGACTTGCAACCACGGCATGCCTAGGATGATAGTGGAGGTTGACATATGTAACACAAAAAATTGTAATTGTTCCCCGTGCAATACCCCTATGGTGAGCTTCACCACCGGGGTCTGTGACAGGGCACGATTCCGTTGCAGAGGGGAATCGTCCACTGCCGTGACCTGTATGGAGGGTCTCACGGGAGTGAGTGGAAGACCCAACTCCTGAGCGAATTCGAAGTTCATGAAATTGGCCGCTGAGCCAGAGTCAATAAAAGCCTCAGTGGCTACAGAGTTATCATCCCATGTAACAGTACAAGGGAGAAGCAATTTTCTTTCTTTAAGGGGTGAAAATTGTGTGCCCAGGGTGACACCCCCCACTACTCCTAGGCAAACTCGTTTCCCGACCTGTTAGGGCAGTTTCGCACCCTATGCCCTGCTGCTGCACAATACAGGCACAGCTGTTCCGTCATTCTCCGCCTTCGCTCCACCTGGGTCAGTTTTGATCGACCAATCTGCATTGGTTCGGGCGGAGGCAAGGCCAGAGAGGGTGAGACAGGCGGAGAAGGTGCTACTAGAGGTGCAGCGGACGGTGCCGCGTAAGATGTCACCCTGACACGGTGACTGCCCCTAGTCTGCCTCTGATGGCATAGCCTGCGGTCAACTCGAATGGCCGATGAGATGGCCTCATCGAGTGTTTTGGGCTCGGGTACGGTTAGCATTAGGTCAGAGACCTCCTCCGACAACCCAGACAGGAAGTAATCCATCAGGGCATAGTTGTCGAATCTGGCGGTGACTGACCACCTACGGAATTCTGCCGCATAATCCTCGACCGAGCCTCTGCCTTGCCGCAAAAGTTTGAGCTTCCGCTCAGAGGACGCAGCAAGGTCAGGGTCGTCGTAAATTACGGCCATGGCCTTAAAGAATTCCTCTACCGAGGTCAGAGCTGTATCAGTGGGAGGCAGGTTATATGCCCAGGACTGGGAGTCGCCAGTCAGCAAAGTTTTAATAAAGATGACCCGTTGGATCTCAGTCCCCGAGGATCGGGGTCTCAACTCGAAATACGATAACACTCTACTCTTAAAATTCCAGAAGTCAGACTTATGGCCGGAAAATTTATCTGGTACGGGCATACGTATGTCATCACTAGGAGGGGATCGCACCGAATCAACTGACGTCTGAAGGGTTTGCACAGAGCCTGTTAGGGCATCAATCAAAGCTTTGTGCTGGCCCAGTGCTTGATGGATAGTATCCACCGAAGTGGCAAGCACGGTCAGAGGGTCAGCGCGTGCGTCCATCAGTTTATTGGTCTGGCGTTCTGTAACGATCGGTGAAGCACAGAGAGGTCTGATTACCGGTGATCTGCAGTATCACGGGGAATACAGACGTATACCAGATTATAAGTGATCTGCAGTCTCACCGATAATCCAATATACTAGCTAACCTCTGTTCACCTGAGTAGAGTGTAGTGTTTTGGTGTAACAGTAACAAGCCTCAGCGCAGTCGGAAGTACTGCGCTGATTCCTTCCGCAGATCTGGACTCTCCAAGACGGGAGGAGTCAGACTGATAGTAGGAAGGTTAGTCTGAAAGTGACACTCAGGAGGAGATGCCACTGACAGGACGGGGAACCGCCTCCAATAGTGAGGTCGGTTCTCGAGGTCGGACAAGCCAGGTCGATACACACGGACAGATAAGGTACAAGATCAGGAGGCAAAAGCAGAGTCGAAGTGCAGGCAGGGTTTGGCAACAGCGTATCAGATATATCAAGGTACAAAATCAGGAGACAGAAGCAGGGTCTAGGACGAGCCGGGGTTCGGCAACAGAGTATCAGAGATATCGAGGTACAAGATCAGAGTTCAGGAGGATAGTCGAGACAGGCAAAGGGTCATAACAGATAATCACAATCAAACTAGTACTTTAGCTATCAACAGAATCTAGCTAAGTGTAGGATTACAGCTCCAGCTGGTCCCGGCACACTTGCGGATCTGACTACGGATCTGAGTGCTCCCACGTATGTGATCGCACGCCAGACAAGGAACAAGTGAACAGCCAGCAGTATATATACTCAAGGACCTTTCCAAGACCTCCCTAATTGCTGGACCAATGAAAGTTGTGGAAAATGTCAGCTGACCAGTCTGGTCAGCTGACTACTTCTGGCTGTTATATAAGCTCTGTGATCCAAGAAAAGCAAGTGTGGCACTCCTAGCAATCCAGGAAAGTTCAGTGGGTAGAATGACACTGGGCCAAAACTTCTCGCACAGTCAATCACTTGCACTATACAAATTCAGCCACTGACGTGTGCCCTGTATACATAGTAGGAAGGAAGTATTGCATGAATTCACTGTAAACAAGAAGCAGATTCGGGCACCATCCGTCATTCAGCTCATTTATTAAAACAGCTTGTGCAATATGAGATGTCAAATGGATATCACCTGATTCTCATGACGATACTGTGCAGGATGGGGTGGAGGTGGGTGCTCAGGGTTGCAGAAGGGTCGGCGACGGCCGTTTCGCGTCCACCAGGACGCTTGGTCACGCTGCGTTCCACAAAATGGCCGCCGAAGCACTTCCGGTATATGACGGGGATAAGCCCCGCCCCTTCCGGTTGTGCGTCGGCGCCAGTGCTTGGAGGTGATTGGTCGGCGGGTCGAGGGAGCCCAGATCGCGGTACGCATGCGGGGCCTGGTGACGCGAAAAAGGTGCGACCTGCAGGTCGCACGGCTGACCCACGTAAAACATTTATACTGAAACTCAGCCGGCGTAGGTGTGGCAAAATAAGCCACACCGCCCTATTAACGCGTAATAGAGGTCAAGTGACCTCCGAGCATACCCAAGAGGTGTATGCCACCAAGCTACAAAAATACACATGCACACCCACGATCCAGGCGCCATCTCGTGGCCGATATAGTTAGTGCACTACGTGTGTTACATAAACATACAAGATTGATATAGTGACTAAAACCAAAACGTCGGGGCGTAAAAAAGGTAAGCAGGAGGTCATAATTTTACACTTTCTGGGGACATCTACCCCCATATAGCCTAAACTCACAAATAGAGTGCTATAGGCTATAGTAGAGGGATACGGGGGATACATCACAGTATCGTCATAATTAGAAGGGGAGGGGGAAAGACAGCACGGGGCACCGGACAGTAATGCAATTAACATATACAACACAGAAGATCACATAATATCTCAAAAGGGTTAACAATAAAAGATCTACTGGGCAAGATTTACTCCAAGGAGCATATCAGGGGTCTAGCATACATGAGAGCTCTATTTTGTCATTTAAACCAAGGGGGCCCATAGCGTTGGTTTGTAGGATTAGCCAGGTTTCTCTCCTCAGTAGCATTTTCTCTCTATCGCCCCCTCGTCTTTGGGGCTCCACCCTTTCCAATATTGCGAATTTTAAACCTCTGCCATTCCCCCCATGTTCCTCATTCATATGTGTTACGAGCCTTGTCCCACTCTTTCCGGATTTTACCGAGCTTAAATGCTCCCCCATCCTAACCTTCAATGGGCGAGTGGTTTGGCCTATGTAATAGCGGCCACATGGGCAGAACATCACATACACCACAAAATCCGTGGTACAGGAAAAGAAAGCCCTAGCCTGGAAAACCTCCTTCCCCACCCGTACACTCCTCTGAAGTAGCATGTGGGGACAATGGACACAATGTCCACATCTGAAGTTTCCCTTGGGGATGGTTCTATTCAACCAATTTGTCTTCCTAGGGGTAATAAACTCACTCCGAGTGAGCATATTCCTCAAGGTGGGTGCCCGTCTAAAGGCCACCCGTGGTGGTCCCCCCACTTTCCTCGACAAGTCAGTGTCCTTCATGATAACGTCCCAGTGCCTAAAGATGGTCTTTCTAATCTTCTCTGCCATAGGGGTATAGTCAAAAGTAAAGGTCATTCTTTTACTATCTGATATCTTTCCTTTTTTTGAGACCAGCAAGTCCATCCTTTCCTGCTTTTTAGCACGTACTCTGGCTGCTCCCAGTTGGACAGAGTCATAGCCTCTTTTAATAAATCTTTCAGTCATCTCATCTGCCTGGCAGTCAAAGTCCGATTCTTTCTTATTATTTCTCCTCAATCTCAAGTACTGTCCATATGGGATTGCCCTGATGACATGTTTCGGGTGAAAACTACTAGCATGTAAGATTGTATTTGTCGCCGTCGGTTTTCTATAGCCCTTGCTCTGAATCCCATCGTCCCGAATCACTAATTTCAAGTCCAAAAAAGTCACCTCTGTATGGCTCAATTCTGCCGTAAATTCCATATTAATTTCATTGGTATTCAGATACCTCATAAATAAATCAAACTCATGGTCAGAGCCTGACCACACCACCAGGACGTCGTCCACATACCTCGACCATTGTCTGACGCATCTCCGAAACGGGTTGTTCTCGGAGAATACGGCAGATTCCTCCCACGCCCCCAGGAAGAGGTTCGCAAAGGAGCATGCCACCGGGGTCCCCATGGCGGTGCCGGCGGTCTGTTGGAACCAGCGCCCATCAAAGAGGAACACATTGTGCTTCAGCACAAACTCCAAACATTCACATAAAAAATCAATATATTCATCATCCTTATTAGTACGTTTCAAAAATTGTTTGACCGCCAGCACCCCCAAATCCTGAGGAATACGGCTATACAGACTGACCACATCAATAGTGGCCAGTCTGTCTCCTGGGACCCATGTGGCACGCTCCAACATCTGTAACACCTCCAAAGTGTCCCTCAAATAAGAGGGCACCCCTCTCAATAGGGGGCGCAGGAGATGGTCGAGGTATCTGGACAGTCTCTCAGTGAGAGACCCACAGCCAGACACTATGGGACGCCCCGGCGGTGCGGTCAATGACTTGTGTAGTTTTGGGATATGGTACCATACAGGACGTCTCGGGAAGGGGGGCACAAGGTCCATGGCCAATTTCCTGGACAAAAAACCCCTCTCCACCCCCTCCTCCAATAGGTGTTTCAGTCTGGTCTGGAACCCTGGGGTCGGGTCAGCCGCGAGTGGACAATAGGTGGTTGTGTCATTTAATTGCCTCTCGGCTACTTGCTTATATTGATCTGCAGACATTATGACCAAGTTGCCACCCTTGTCCGCCCCGCGGATGACAAGACCATCGTTCCCTTTTAGCCATTCCAAAGCCGATCTTTCATCTTTACTCAAATTAGGCACCGCCTCTTCGTAAATCTCTGCTTTTATATCCTGCATTACTCTATCAAAAAAATGGTCTATGCTAGAGCCAGGGCTAACCGGAAAGGGATGTATCGATCTACATGCTCTAAATGAGTATGTTTCCCCTAGGCTCAGTTTCTCCGTATCGTCAACCAGTCCCGCCCACCCCACATCTTTACCCTCAGTCCAGAGTTCATCTATGAACTGGGCCAGCTCCTCATCAGTTGGGTCGTCTCGTGCCCATAGGTCAGAGACCATGGCATCGGTACCTGACCCTATCGTCATTTGAGGTAAATCCTGGGGAGTAGAACTAGAAACACCCTCAGTAGGCCTACCGTCAGTTCTGGGGTTTCCCACCAACCTCACGGTCTCAAGGCCATCCGTCATAGGGTGGGCAGGAACTATAGTTCTCTTTTGTAGATCTTGATCTTTCACGTCTTCAAACTTTTGGCAAATCACCAACTTGCGTGCTGCTTTAAACAAATCAATCGTGAAAGCTGTTAAGTCAAATTTCCTGGTCGGACAATAATTTAGGCCTTTTTTCAAAAGTCCATTACAGGCTTCCGGTATGTCCACGCCAGATATGTTAATGACCTGTAACTCTTCTTCCCCATCCACTGGCGTTATCTGGTTGCTTTGCGTTTCTTGTTGTTCTGGTTTGGCTCCTGGACTCCCTCCCAATGCACCGCTCGTCTTGCGTCTGTGTCTGTTCCTTCCTCCTCGTCTGACTCTATGTCTAAAGGGGCAGTTGCTCCAACACATGATGGCTCAGGCACTTGTTTGACAACCACTTTCTATAGTTCCTGCCCACCCTATGACGGATGGCCTTGAGACCGTGAGGTTGGTGGGAAACCCCAGAACTGACGGTAGGCCTACTGAGGGTGTTTCTAGTTCTACTCCCCAGGATTTACCTCAAATGACGATAGGGTCAGGTACCGATGCCATGGTCTCTGACCTATGGGCACGAGACGACCCAACTGATGAGGAGCTGGCCCAGTTCATAGATGAACTCTGGACTGAGGGTAAAGATGTGGGGTGGGCGGGACTGGTTGACGATACGGAGAAACTGAGCCTAGGGGAAACATACTCATTTAGAGCATGTAGATCGATACATCCCTTTCCGGTTAGCCCTGGCTCTAGCATAGACCATTTTTTTGATAGAGTAATGCAGGATATAAAAGCAGAGATTTACGAAGAGGCGGTGCCTAATTTGAGTAAAGATGAAAGATCGGCTTTGGAATGGCTAAAAGGGAACGATGGTCTTGTCATCCGCGGGGCGGACAAGGGTGGCAACTTGGTCATAATGTCTGCAGATCAATATAAGCAAGAAGCCGAGAGGCAATTAAATGACACAACCACCTATTGTCCACTCGCGGCTGACCCGACCCCAGGGTTCCAGACCAGACTGAAACACCTATTGGAGGAGGGGGTGGAGAGGGGTTTTTTGTCCAGGAAATTGGCCATGGACCTTGTGCCCCCCTTCCCGAGACGTCCTGTATGGTACCATATCCCAAAACTACACAAGTCATTGACCGCACCGCCGGTGCGTCCCATAGTGTCTGGCTGTGGGTCTCTCACTGAGAGACTGTCCAGATACCTCGACCATCTCCTGCGCCCCCTATTGAGAGGGGTGCCCTCTTATTTGAGGGACACTTTGGAGGTGTTACAGATGTTGGAGCGTGCCACATGGGTCCCAGGAGACAGACTGGCCACTATTGATGTGGTCAGTCTGTATAGCCGTATTCCTCAGGATTTGGGGGTGCTGGCGGTCAAACAATTTTTGAAACGTACTAATAAGGATGATGAATATATTGATTTTTTATGTGAATGTTTGGAGTTTGTGCTGAAGCACAATGTGTTCCTCTTTGATGGGCGCTGGTTCCAACAGACCGCCGGCACCGCCATGGGGACCCCGGTGGCATGCTCCTTTGCGAACCTCTTCCTGGGGGCGTGGGAGGAATCTGCCGTATTCTCCGAGAACAACCCGTTTCGGAGATGCGTCAGACAATGGTCGAGGTATGTGGACGACGTCCTGGTGGTGTGGTCAGGCTCTGACCATGAGTTTGATTTATTTATGAGGTATCTGAATACCAATGAAATTAATATGGAATTTACGGCAGAATTGAGCCATACAGAGGTGACTTTTTTGGACTTGAAATTAGTGATTCGGGACGATGGGATTCAGAGCAAGGGCTATAGAAAACCGACGGCGACAAATACAATCTTACATGCTAGTAGTTTTCACCCGAAACATGTCATCAGGGCAATCCCATATGGACAGTACTTGAGATTGAGGAGAAATAATAAGAAAGAATCGGACTTTGACTGCCAGGCAGATGAGATGACTGAAAGATTTATTAAAAGAGGCTATGACTCTGTCCAACTGGGAGCAGCCAGAGTACGTGCTAAAAAGCAGGAAAGGATGGACTTGCTGGTCTCAAAAAAAGGAAAGATATCAGATAGTAAAAGAATGACCTTTACTTTTGACTATACCCCTATGGCAGAGAAGATTAGAAAGACCATCTTTAGGCACTGGGACGTTATCATGAAGGACACTGACTTGTCGAGGAAAGTGGGGGGACCACCACGGGTGGCCTTTAGACGGGCACCCACCTTGAGGAATATGCTCACTCGGAGTGAGTTTATTACCCCTAGGAAGACAAATTGGTTGAATAGAACCATCCCCAAGGGAAACTTCAGATGTGGACATTGTGTCCATTGTCCCCACATGCTACTTCAGAGGAGTGTACGGGTGGGGAAGGAGGTTTTCCAGGCTAGGGCTTTCTTTTCCTGTACCACGGATTTTGTGGTGTATGTGATGTTCTGCCCATGTGGCCGCTATTACATAGGCCAAACCACTCGCCCATTGAAGGTTAGGATGGGGGAGCATTTAAGCTCGGTAAAATCCGGAAAGAGTGGGACAAGGCTCGTAACACATATGAATGAGGAACATGGGGGGAATGGCAGAGGTTTAAAATTCGCAATATTGGAAAGGGTGGAGCCCCAAAGACGAGGGGGCGATAGAGAGAAAATGCTACTGAGGAGAGAAACCTGGCTAATCCTACAAACCAACGCTATGGGCCCCCTTGGTTTAAATGACAAAATAGAGCTCTCATGTATGCTAGACCCCTGATATGCTCCTTGGAGTAAATCTTGCCCAGTAGATCTTTTATTGTTAACCCTTTTGAGATATTATGTGATCTTCTGTGTTGTATATGTTAATTGCATTACTGTCCGGTGCCCCGTGCTGTCTTTCCCCCTCCCCTTCTAATTATGACGATACTGTGATGTATCCCCCGTATCCCTCTACTATAGCCTATAGCACTCTATTTGTGAGTTTAGGCTATATGGGGGTAGATGTCCCCAGAAAGTGTAAAATTATGACCTCCTGCTTACCTTTTTTACGCCCCGACGTTTTGGTTTTAGTCACTATATCAATCTTGTATGTTTATGTAACACACGTAGTGCACTAACTATATCGGCCACGAGATGGCGCCTGGATCGTGGGTGTGCATGTGTATTTTTGTAGCTTGGTGGCATACACCTCTTGGGTATGCTCGGAGGTCACTTGACCTCTATTACGCGTTAATAGGGCGGTGTGGCTTATTTTGCCACACCTACGCCGGCTGAGTTTCAGTATAAATGTTTTACGTGGGTCAGCCGTGCGACCTGCAGGTCGCACCTTTTTCGCGTCACCAGGCCCCGCATGCGTACCGCGATCTGGGCTCCCTCGACCCGCCGACCAATCACCTCCAAGCACTGGCGCCGACGCACAACCGGAAGGGGCGGGGCTTATCCCCGTCATATACCGGAAGTGCTTCGGCGGCCATTTTGTGGAACGCAGCGTGACCAAGCGTCCTGGTGGACGCGAAACGGCCGTCGCCGACCCTTCTGCAACCCTGAGCACCCACCTCCACCCCATCCTGCACAGTATCGTCATGAGAATCAGGTGATATCCATTTGACATCTCATATTGCACAAGCTGTTTTAATAAATGAGCTGAATGACGGATGGTGCCCGAATCTGCTTCTTGTTTACAGTGTTATATAAGCTCTGTCTCTGTGCGCGCACGCGTGTCACTCTGAATCCTGGTGGACTATCAGTCCCAGCCACACCAGAACTGTCTTGCAATGTATCTTGAGCACCACGTGTGGGGGCCGCTTCCAATGCGGATTCCGCCATTCCCAATGCGGACTCCGCCGCTCTGCCTAAGCGGCATGCGGCGGTTTTTCCGCGTTGTGACGCCCTGCTGGACGCGGAAACAGCCGCCTCACCTTGAGAGACGGCGGCTTTTCCGCGTTTCCTTACACTCATTACCTCCCACACTCCCAATTTTTTTTTTTTTTGTAATAAAAAAAAAATTAAAAAATGTACAATAAAAAAAAATACATAAATAGTTACCTTAGGGACTGAACTTTTTAAATATTTATGTCAGGAGGGTACAACACTGTTACTTTATAAACTATGGGCTTGTAATTAGGGATGGACGCAAAACTGAAAAAAATGCACCTTTATTTCCAAATAAAATATTGGCGCCAAACATTGTGATAGGGACATAATTTAAATGGTTTTATAACCGGGACAAAAGGGCAAATACATTTCATGGGTTTTAATTACAGTAGCATGCATTATTTAAAAACTATAATGGCCGAAAACTGAAAAATAATTATTTTTTTTCCCACATTTTTCCTATTTTCCCATTAAAACACATTTAGAATAAAATAATTCTTGGCATAATGTCCCACCTAAAGAAAGCCTAATTGGTGGTTGAAAAACCAAGATATAGATCGTTTAATTGTGATAAGTAATGATAAAGTTATAGACGAATGAATGGAAGGAGCGCTGAAAGGTGAAAATTGCTCTGGTGGTCCAGGGGTAAACCCCCTCAGTGGTGAAGTGGTTAATTAACAGATTACGATCACTAGTGTATATGCAGCCTCTGTAGCAGGCAATCACGGACTGTTTTATCATAGGAGTGGAATTCTGTATCTCTTTTGGTCTACATGACCGAAGGAACAAATTAGAATCCTTTGTTTCATTTACCATCTGAAAGTTTGCTGGTTGCTGCGGCAACCACTTTTGCCTCTGTGTTGATAATAGGTCTGTAGTAAGAGTAAGATAGAAGAGCCAGGTGAGAGAGAGAACAGGAGAAAAGGGAGAAAGGAGAACAGAATAGAGACCTAGAGAGTTTACAGGTCTGGACTGGATGCATATTTACTGCTTGTTCCTGTGCTTTCCTATGGAGCCTGCCTTATGTCTGAAAAAAATAAGCAGCAGAAGATATGTTAAATTATAAAGCAACCATAAAGAGCACAGCAGGGTTTTTGAGTGTTAGTGCTTCTACTTTATCACCCCATCAATACACACATTGCTAACTGCAATCCAGATCTACAGCTCCGCAGAGTAACTATGCTTACGATCAGCCAGCAGAATCCCGATATCTGCTCAGCATCAGAAAAAAAAGCCTCCACTACAGTCAATGCTAATGTCATTATGATAGATAAGGTGCGGTTTTCTGTGTAAAGTCAGAGGATCTTCCAACTAGTTCACACCTTCATCACATCAAGGCTGGACTACTGCAATGCCTTCTATACAGGCCTTCTAAACAAGGATCTGTACCACCTGCAATTAGTACGGAATGCTGCTGCCAGATTGCTAACAAACCAGCTTCTCCACTGTCACATTACACCGATCCTTTACTCACTGCACTCTCTACCTGTAAAATGGAAAATTGTCTTCAAGTTTGGACTGTTGACATTCAAATCCCTACACAGTTAGGGCCCTGGATACATGAAGGGCTTGCTGAAACAGCACCAGCAGGAAGCATAAACTTGGTCACTCACAGAATGCAATTCAAAACCTTTGGAGCCAGAGCTTTCTGTCATGCTGCCCCTATCCTTTGGAATTCCCTACTGCACTTAGTAAAGACAGTCCCATCCCTGGAATTATTCAAATCCAGACTGAAAAGCCACCTGTTTAGCCTGGCATTTGCAGACTTATAGGAATTCGTCCTCTTTACTAATCAACCAATTACTGGTCTGAGCCATGCTTATGCGCTTTGAGTCCTACGGGAGAAAAGCACTTTACAGATGTTGTTTGTTGTTGTTATTGATACTTTTTGACAAATTATTGAAAAAAAGGTGCAACTGGTGGAAGTTTTCTTGCTCTTGCCAGGGAATGAAGATCAATAAAGCAGCAGTTTGCAAGCCTAGCACAAGGTGTTGTTAAGCGCAAGATTTACAAAACCCTGTCAAGGGGGGGGGGGGGGGGGGGTCAAAGTATTCTTTCACAATGGTGGTTGTTTTTATTGTGCCTTTACCTGGGCAAGGGACACTAAGTGACCTCTTTCTCTATTCCACAAGGAGGTGGATAACTGGGTGCTGTAAATTATTCAAGTGGGATCCGATATTCCGCCATAAGTCCCTCCATAGTACCACCTCTATCTCAGCATGGACACCAGAGGGTGATTTGCAGGAGGGAAGAGATTTATACTCTATTTTTGCAGAATTTTCCCTGATTTCAAGAACTATGCTGCTCTTGTCACCATGGCCAACACTAGTGTTGGGCGAACACCTGGATGTTCGGGTTCGGGCCGAACAGGCCGAACATGGGCCAGATGTTCGACATGTTCGGCCCGAACCCCGAACTCAATGGAAGTCAATGGGGACCCGAACATGCCGCAATACGGCCCCCCTATGGGGTCGCAGGCATAAGGGGGGAGCATGCCCCGATCGCGGGGGGGTCGGAAATTCCCCCCACCCCCTCCGCTAGCGCTCCCCCCTCTGCCCGCTTCCCCATAAAAAAAGTTTGTTGAAAGTTAATAGTACCGCTGGCTGGCTCAGTGGCTGGCTGGCAGTGGTGTGAGTGAGGAGGAGGAGTCCGACTAGGACGCGTTGAGGCCGGGCAGCGGGCGGTTCAGCGGTTGTACCCTTGTGGTACTTCCGCCCTTTCTCTGACCTCACGTCCTCTACGTGATGACGCATACGAGGGTACGCGTGACGCTGTTTTTTTTTTCTTTAACTTTGTCTGCAAAAACAGTGTCAATTACGGTAGCTAGATTGTTGGTTATAATAAGTGTATTACCTGTACTTGGGAAATACCTAGAAGTCCCCTCACTCATTAGAACTAAATATTTGAGTCTGAAGGAGTGACAAAATGTCTCCTTCAAGTGAAAAAGATGTCCAGTCAAAGTGACTTTGAATATTTCATTTTTTACACATTTCTGAGTATCCATTAATGACCTCATTCATCTGAGAGTCTCTCAACCTAAAAAAAAGTTTTGGTTTCTCAAGAAACAGGGAAAGTAGGTGATGCATATTCCTTACATCATTATTTAATATACTGTACATCTCCAAAATGAGTAAAGCTCTTTCAGAATGAATTTTAACGCCTCGTTGCCCCTATGTCCTTACCAGGCTTGCTCAAATTCGAATTTGGGAGATACCCGGATAGTTCTACCTAGATATCTCCCAGTAAAGCTGTGCGGGGGGGAGGGGTGTCAATCTTATCTGAATGACGTCTTCTTCGTTCTGTCCCTGGCGCCTCCCACGATGCACTCCAAGCGCCACATTTGCCGGTCACGTGACTACAAACACTTCCTCCTTCCGGGTTGAAGTAGGAAGTATTTGTAGTCACGTGACCGGCGAATGCGGCACTTGGAGCGCATCGTGGGAGGCGCCAGGGACGGATCGAAGAAGACGTCATACAGGTAAGATTGACCATCTACCCCCCCCCCCCCCCCCCCCTCACAGCTTTACTGGGAGATATTCGGAAAAAGCTATCCGGGTATCTCACGAATTCGGATTTGAGCAAGCCTGGTCCTTACGTATAATTGTAATTTCCAGTTGAGTTCCAAGCTGGCTACCTCCTCATAGTGGGACCCGGGCAATGTCAAGTAAGGGCTTGCCTGTTGGGGTGAAGTATGGTGGGGACTTTGTGGGCCTCCTGCAATCATGGTAGCCGTGAAGGCCTGACAGGAACCGAGAGCATGATCATTAAAGTGAAGGGAAGACAGTATGGAGTTGCTGGTCTCCCATAGGAAGCCTCCTTGGGTAGCGAAATAAGGAATCTCTGGTTAGACCTAGCAAGTACTGGGGTAATCCAGGGTCTACCAAAGCTAGCATGGCTACTGGAAGTTGAATTTCAAAGGCTAAAGGGAAGAAACCTGACAGAAAATCAGTATGCCTGGTAGCTTAAGGTGGCAGCCCCACCACCAGTATCAAGTGCTGAAGGATAATAACCTACACACCAATGGAGTATCTACAAGGGAGAAGCCCCTGCGACTCAGGGGGGCCCATAGCTGTAAGGGAGGGCAAAATACTACTTCACTCCCTCTGATAAAGGGGCCCATTTTTCAGATCAGGTGTTTTTGTTGCTAGACTTTGTATGTGTGTGAAAATGATGATGGCCACACTTGTTTTATGACCCCTGAAAGATGTGCCCCTATGTTGTGAGGGTCATCAGGGGTAGGCAAAGGAAAGGGTGTAAGCATTGGGGCCCCCAAAGTTTTTGTTGGGGGCAACATGATTTGCAGTTGCACCACTGCTACACACCTCAGATCAAATTATTACTCAAACTAAAGTGAAGGAAGTCCAGACAGATTGTACATTGACGACTTTTGGCTAAGTTGATAAACGTAGCCTGTAAGGTGAGTATCTTCACTGGACAGGAAAAAAGTGTGATGTGAAATCTTGCGCTAATCACACACAGTGCTGGTACTTCTTCAATACAGCCACTAGCAGCTCCTCTACCCCGGCTGGAGGATGTTACTGTAGCAACAAGGAAAAAAGTAGAAGGAGGAGCGCTCCGTAGTGTATTAAAAAACTTTTAATGGAAAGACACGCAAGAATTAAAAACACTTACTATAAAGTGATGAAAAGCAAGCATCTCTTGGGAAAAAACCAAACAAATGACCCACGCCTTTGTCAAGCTTGACAAAGGCGTGGATACGCCGAAACGCGTCGCAAAGTTACTGCACACATTGACCAGAGGAGAGGAGCCTACGGTCCTTTTCCATTCAGGACCACCCCCACTGCTGGCCACAGAGGAGGAGCAGGTCATTTGTTTGTTTTTTTCCCAAGAGATGCTTGCTTTTCATCACTTTATAGTAAGTGTTTTTAATTCTTGCGTGTCTTTCCATTAAAAGTTTTAATACACTACAGAGCGCTCCTCCTTCTACTATCTTCACTGGACACAATGGGGAGTTGCCCCCACATTTTTTCTCTATGACTTCTTCTGTATGAGAAGAGTTGTCTCCACACATACCTCAGAGTTATGCCAATACCTCCTACATTTACAACCTGGTTAAAGAAATCTAAACAACGGAACAGCTTGCACTTTTCAAAAAATCACTTTGTCTTTTCTCGCCCATTCAAACCGCATTCCGAGTCTGTCTGCTTAGAATTAAGCAAGTAAGAATGCCGGTATATTGTCACTAACTAAATATTGCTCTTTTTCACGACTCCCAGAGGGGGAAGGAGAAGAAAATTCTCTCAATCATCCTATAGCAGGAAGACATTATTTACCTGACTCTGCACCAATAAGTAAAAGTACTTTTATTTCCCGCGCCGTTTTAAGGCGGACCATTAGAGTGGATATGGTGTGACATTAAGTGAAGTATCCGTGTTATGATACAGTAGTTTGTAGCAATGTTCTCTCTTTTAGTATTATTAAAACACTACCTTGCATCCGTAATACATCACCATCTGCTTGGAGCGATCAGCCGTGGCGGTTTATTGCAGCGCTAGCTTTTACACTTGGCATTTAAGAAACATTCTCATGTTGTTCAAAATCAGCTGTGCAGAATTCCAGCTCCGAATGTTTCCCGTGAAGAACGGAGAGAGGAGAGCAGGTAATAAAAAAATGAATAAATGAATCTGTTACCATTGAGAGGAAACCTATAGTGAGAGAACGACGAAACAGGCTGCCATGTTTATCCCTTTGAAAAATGTTTTTAAAAAATTGCCTGACTGTCATGCTAATCTTTTGGCTTCGAGTGGGCGTAAGCTATAAAGGAGGCCACGGGAAATTCAGAGGTAGAATAAGGTATTGGCTGTGACATTTAGAGATAAGCGTAATGACTTAATTACGATTTCGCGAAATTTCGCGTAATTAGTGTAATTACGATTATGGCCGTAAGTACATAATCGTAATGAAGAAGGATTTTGCGAAATTCCGCGTAAGCGTAATTTTCGCATTGCAGTGGGTATCGCGAAATTACGTTTGCCTTGCATGCAACCGTTTGTAAGCGTAGTTACATAACGTAATTTTGCGATAGTTCATATTACTGTAAGCGTTAATTTTCGCGTCATTTTCGTGTTACGGTGGGTATCGCGAAATTACGTTTGCCTTGCATGCAAACGTTTGTAAGCGTAGTTTACACCCTTGAACTTCGCATGCTTAGTTTTAACATTATTTAACGCGAGAAAGCGTTTATATGCGAAAATTTGTTAGCGTTCGTCTGACTACCGCTGATTCGCTTCTGATTGGCTAATGCGAACAAGTAATTTTTTATAGCTAACAAGTAATTACGAAATTCGCGAAATTACGAAGAAATGCGAAATTACGGGATGGTTTAACGCGAAATTACGTTATGGTTTAACACGAAATTACGTTATGAACGAAACGCGAAATTACGCATTGAAAATTACACTTACGGTATTTTCAATTACGATTTTAATGGCAATTACGCTACCATAATTTCGCATCGTAATAGCAAATTTCGCATGCGTAATTATAGTAACGCGAAATTTCGAAAATTTCGGCTCAACCCTAGTGACATTTACTTACCTACTATAAAGCGTGTCTCGGGCTCTCGGCTTCCATAGGGTTTTGGAATCAGAACATCAGAGTAGGAAAATGGGGGGGGGTGATCAGAGAGCACCCTACAGGGATAAGGCACAGAGACAATGGGAGCTCCGATGGAGCAGTAAGTCCCAATAATAGATAGTATCAGGTGTTGTAGCAATTTAATACTCAAAAAGGAGGATTGCAGCCAGGCAACCAACCACTGTAGGCAAGTGCAAACTTGGCTCCACTCAGGTGTCCTAGAGACGGGCCGCCAGGCGAATAATTTGCCGCAAAGATTGCATATCTGCATTTGCCTCCTCAGGCGAATACATGATTGATTCAATTTGCCTTCTATACATCATCATTGAGCTAAACTTTCACCCCTTACTTCACAGTCAGCGGCCAATCAGCTAGCACCCCCTTCTGGTCTTCCCACCCCCCAGGGGCATAACTAGGAGGAGCCACTGGGCCCCCCTGCAGAGACTCTGACCCCCTGGTGCATGCTCAGGGCTGTTTTGGGGGGCTGGAGGGTGCGCGGTATAAGGGAATAGCCATGGCCACACATCAGCGGGAAGGGGGGACGGTCCCCATCCTGACTCACCTTGGGCTCTTCCCTCTGCACTCCTATCCAGCTTAAATAAGTGTGTGTGCAGGTGGCGGGCAGCAGCAGATATACATACCTTCTTTGCGTTTCCACCGTGGGTGTTCCCCGTTCTAGTGTCTGATGCTACTTCCTGCAACCCCCCTATAAAAAAAGCCAGGATGGCAGCCATCTTAGACTCTTAGGGCCCTTTTCCACTAGCAGTCGCTAGCGTTCGCGCTGAACGCTAGCGATTGCTGAATCGCAATTCCGCCATTTTCCCGACGTTTGCGGACGCGATTTTGCTATGCTATGCACTGCATAGCAAAATCGCGGCAAAAGTCGCTCCGCGGCGCGATCGCGATCAAGTAAAAAACGAATCGCGGTAGTGGAAATGACCTACCGCGATTCCTATGTTAAAAAGCAAACCGTAGCGATTGTAAAATCGCTAGCGGTTTGCGGTTTTGCGATTCAGCTAGCGCAAACGCGCTAGTGGAAAAGGGCCCTTACTGTGGATGCTGTCTTAGTGAGAGCAGGGACAGTGTGTTGCTGACAGGGAGAGAGTTAGGTAGGTCTGTGTCCTGTGTCCTAAACGCCCATTTTTCCTCGGACCCCTATTTCTTGCATGAGATAAAAGTAGCTGTGACCACATTTCCTATGGATGGAAAAAATTATGACGGCTATCATGAGAAGGTCATGGTGGCGGATCACTTACATTTACATTCACTTACACTTACATTGAACATTGGATTTGAAAAAAACCGCAATGTTTATCATTGGCTGTGGGGTGCCAGTTGGGTCAGTTGGCCACCAGGGCTTTGTTTTACCAGGCGCTGCCATAAACTGTATGACTACAGTGCACCAGGTGCTTCAGTTGGCAGCCAGGAAGTGAGTGGCTAGGCCACAGGAAGTGATCAGCTGATGCGCTCCAGATATCTGCAGGAGGTAATAGCTAACGGTGCTAGGGTTAGCCATTACACTGAAAATTGTCTATGGGCAGTGAGGTAAAGTCAAAGGGTGGAGAAACACTTGAAAATTAATAGTTAACACATCAATTACCACTTGGGCCCCCTCTGCTCCAGGGCCCCATAGAAATTGCTATGGCTGCTGTGGCTATTACTACGCCCGCCACGGGTTCTCTTTAACCTCCATGGTGGTACGCAGTTTTAGAGGCTGCGTCCGCGGGAGGATTTTTTTAAATAAAAGTTTTGCTATATGTCTAAGCTAGCACTTCGCTAGCTAATTATGTCTCCCAAGCCCCCCCGGCAACCAACTAAACCCCCTGATCGCCGCCGGTAATATTTACCCCTCCGTGATCCCGCGAGAGCCGCAGCTTCACGATCCAGCTTCACTGTTGCTATGGCAACGATCGGACATGACGTCATGCGCAGTCCAGATCCTCCCGATAGCGAAGCCTGGAGCTGATTGGGAGGCTGCGCCATCGCGGGATCCCTGGGGGGTACGTATTACGGCGGTGATCGGGGGCGATCGGTGGGGACCAGAGGTACTTGGGGGACATAATTAGCTAGTGAAATGCTAGCTGAAGCCTATTGCACAAGTTTTATTTTAAAAAATCCTGCCGGGGCCATGCGATCCCCTGCGGCGGCTAGTACGACACTGTGTCGGGGTTAAGTATCTCAGAATTTCTAGGTGACTGTACTTTACTAGAAAAGACCGTTCTTGTAAATAATTGAAATGTATTTACAGCCTAAAATGTAAAAGTACAATTCAATAAAATGAAATCAGAAAAAAGACAGCGTTTCTTTATCAAAAGTGGATTTTTCACTTTAATCGATGCTATTTATTCTGGCTCATGCGGTTGTGCCCTGTACTGTATGTGTGTATCAGTAGTTGCTGCTATTTTCTGAGTACCGATGAAGTGTGTTGGGGAGGGGGGGGGGGGGGGCGACGAGATGCATTAAATGTTTTATTCTTGTATATGAGACAGAGATGAGTGAGACGCCGGGTTATTGTGAAGAGTGCTGATTAGTTTGTCATTGCGAGCTCTTTTGCAGCGGCGTTCCGGCTACCGACCATCACAAGCAGGCATTTCTTTTCATCCACCAAGTGAGCAATTAAATACAGCAGAGAAGAGAGACCAGCAGCACAATTGACTCCCATTAAAATGTCCATTATAGCAGGAAAACTTTGGTCTAATTTACATTGCTGGAGAACGCGATTCTGTGTTTGCTAGGTTTCATACAGCTTGTGAAGAAATTCTATTTTTATTTTTAATGTTTTAGCAGTATGCGCTGTATACGAGATGCCAAATCCAGCGCGATAGACAGAGAGTGTTAGAACTTTGCATACCACAGAGTATGCATACAAAAGAAAAAAAGAGGTGTGTGCTGAGAACAGGTATCACCTGACCGTATTTTTCAGACTATAAGAAGCTCCTGACCATAAGACACACCTAGGTTTAGTGGACAAAAACCAGGGGGAAAAATATATACTAAACCTAGTGCATCCATGATGAAGGGGCATCTTGTGGATTATGCCCCCTTTGTACACCATGCCCCCTTGTACCTCTTGTGTCTCTCTGTATCCTCCTCTGTCCCCCTTGTGTCCTCCTGTGTCCCCATCTTTCCTACTCTATGCCCCTTTGTGTCCCCGTTTGTCCCACTGTGTCCTCCTCTGCATGGGTACAGTACAGGGAGTCCCCAACATTGTGGCGGGTTGGAGGATCGTATTGGCAGGGGTTAACAAGTCAGGTACTCCCTGCATTTGAACTATAAGACACAGTGACTTTTTTCTATGTACTATGGTACTATGGTATAATAAATTATAGCATTTTTGCACAAAATCCAGGTGGAGACCCGGTCACTTGTTCCTTACTTTGTGTTCTGTGTTAAATAGTCAACTACGTCCTGACAATATTGGGGGTTGATGGCCCGTGCCTTCTTCTGAACACTGTACTTTGGTCGAGGGCCGCACGAAATCACGACAGTGCGAACAGACCTGCCGGGTTGCCTGCCTCTAGCTCTGCCTCTTGTTTTGTCCATTTTGGGGGGGATGAAGTGAAAGGTATGCACTGACTTGACTAATACAATGTGCGGTTACACAGGTGCAGTGAACAGGTTGCAGTGACTGCTGGTACAACAATGTGAGGTTACACAGGTGCAGTTAACAGGTATGCACGGACTCAGGGCCGGATTTCTACTTTTAACCGCCCTGACCAACTTAACAGCATCTCAACCAACCCCACCCCCCAACTTACATACACTGTCCCCCCTAACATATAGTCTTAAAGTGAACCTGAAGCAAAATAAAGATTAGATACTTACCATGGTAGATCCTCCTAGGGCCCACTGTTCCAGTGCTGGGAGCCTCTGAGCATATTCAGACCCCACCACTGCTGCTCAGGACCCTCTTTTTCAAGGCTGTACTTCACTCTATGTACAAGCCCAAATGTAGTGGGCATGCTCCAGTATGGTCTGCACATTCCCAGTAACACAAAGCCGCTTGCATATGTCCTTTTCCTTTTTACATGAGTGGATTTGTGCTACTGGACACGTTCAGACTGTACTTGCACATGCCCAGTACGGTTGTGTTTGTACACAGATGAGAGTGCAGCCACAAACAAGAGGAGAGTTTTGTGCACCAGTATGGGTATCCAGATGACTGCCTCCCTTCAGTATAGGTAGCCGGATGACCCGCTCTCCCACCCCTGCATAGGGGTCAGGAGCACCACATCTGGGGGCCACAGAATGGGTTAGGGACCACTTGAGAAGGGCGCATGAATGGGACCGTGCATGCGCAGTATGAGTGCTTGGGGTTCCAGTCATCAAAATTACAGAGGACCAGGATGGAAGGGGGACACACTTGAGAAGGGCGCATGAATAGGACCATGCATGCGCAGTCGGAGTGCCTGAAGTTTCAGTTACCAAACTTACAGAGCCGCCAGTGGGAGAATGGAGGGGGACCAGAGATTGCTGTAGGACCTCACGGACTATGGGGGGCTGGAAGAAGCCACAGGTATGTAAAAGTACCTAGTTTTAAGAACAGCTTAGGTGTGCTTTAAAGAATAAAAAAAACACCACCACACAATTCCAGAAAATCAGAACTAAGCAAAAACAACAGGATTTACACATGCTTGGGGTTTCTACCAGCAGGGAAGGGGGATACTGCTTCTGGCCCCTCAGTTCCTTTTCATTCCTCTCCATCTGCTGTAGCCACACTAAAAAGCTGTGACTAGCCTCAGTCACAGCTATGGTGCATGCAACCTCCTCCATCATGCTTCCAAGTGGCTAGGCACAGAAGCTGTGGGTCAGAGTGCTCTGCACATGTGTAGTTTGGAAATAATCAAAATTGTGCATGCACAGAACATTACTGGCTGCAGTGGCGTAGCTAAGGAGCTGTGGGCCCCGATGCAAGTTTTGCATGGGGCCCCCCAAGCACTCTATATATGACAATTGATACGGCGCACCAAAATCTACCAATGGCAACTACAGTGTCAGAGGTGCAAGAATGGGATGGGGAACAGTTTGTTAATGATTACCACTGTTCAAAGCCTCTATAGAAGTGATTATTATGAGCACAGGACCAATAGAGAGCTAATAATGCAGTTGAAGGAGGGCCCTTCAGGGCCCCTCTGGCTTAAGGGCCCCGATGCGGTCGCTACCTCTGCAACCCCTATTGCTACGCCCCTGACTGGCTGTAGCTGCTGTGCACAGATTCTGGGAAGCATGATTGCGGAGGAGATGCTGTGCACACAGGACATTGCATGTGCCCAATTGCAGCTTTTTAGAGGGTTGACAGCAATATGACAGGAGTTCTAAGAAACTGAGGGGCAAGAACTGTATAGGGATGGGGGGTGGAAGAAAACTTAGGAATGTGTAAATCCTGTTTGTGTGTGTTTTTTTTTTAAGCTATAGGTCTCATTCAAAACACATCCAGCACATCAACCTACAATATCCTGGGTCCCCTCCCTCACTGAAACACGATGTGCTCTCTCACTCACTTTTACAGCTGGATGTGAGGCCAGGACTCAGTGCATCAGCATTCGGCAGCTGTACAATTCCTGCAGGTAGTTCAGCCATGTGGAAAAGAGGGGGGATGAGTTGAGCCTCTTGTCACTTTCGTTATCTGCTGAACACAAAACTCCTCTAACAGCACAGCACGCATGGCTCGGGCACATAAGCAAGGGGGAGGAAGCGGGGGTGGGGCAGCCTAAATCTTTCACTTTTAAGAGAATGACAGCGGGCAGGGCTGCAGCGATACAGCCGCTGCTCCTTTCACACTCACGTTAGTAAAGCTGTCTGCCCTGTCCATGTCCGTAGCTGCTGCTGCTCATACAGACATGCTACTTTATGTGCAGAGCAAAGCAGGGGCGGCCGTGGATAAACATAGCACTGCCAGTCTATTATTGTGGAGGATAGAGTCAGCAGCTGTGAGGACACCGTTTGGAAGGTTGACTGCTTGTTTGTCAACCCGCCCCTTCCTTGGCTCCGCCCTAGGCACGTGCCTATTCGGGCCTGCCCACAAATCCGGCCCTGCACGGACTGGTATATAAAACAGTGTGCGGTCACACAGGGGCAGTGAACAGGTATGCAGTGACTGGTATTACAAATGTGCAGCTGTCACACACACACAGGTACCCTGAACAGGGATCCAGTGACTAGTATTACAAACGTGCAGCTGTCACACACACAGGTACAGTGAACAGGTATGCAGTGATTGGTATTACAAATGTGCAGCTGTCACACACACAGGTACCGTGAACAGGTGCAGTGACTGGTATATAATATAACACTGCATGCGGTCACGTAGGTGCACTGAACAGGTATGTAGTGATTGGTATCAATACAATGTGCAGCTGTCACACACACAGGTACCGTGAACAGGTGCAGTGACTGGTATATAACACTGCATGCTTCTGTCATGCACGTGCAGTAAACTTGAACAGGTATGCAGTGATTGGTATTACAAATGTGCAGCTGTCACACACGTGCACTGAAAAGGTAGGCACTGAATGTGCTGGGCCTGGCAGTGGTACAGTAGGAATTAGCAAGGGGCCAAGGGCCAGCTGCGACTGACTGACAGGGCTGTATATGTAAGTGTCAGTGACACACACACACACAAAAAAAATAGATCACAACATTAGCTCTCAAAAGAGCTGTTGGGGGGTGCTTTTTAGCAATAAGTATCAGCAGGAGCAAGCTAACAAGCCTAACAAGAGCCTAACTAAGCTTTCCCTAATGTATCTGCAGCAAACTCTCCCTTCTCTAATTACTGCAGCCACACGAGTGAGGGAAATGGCCAACGCTGCCTGCCTTTTATAAGGGGGGGGGGCTCCACCAGGGAGTGTAGACTGATTGGCTACCATGTGTCTGCTGACTGTGATGTAGAGGATCAAAATTGACCCTAATGATGTAGTATAGGGGGTGGGTCGACCTCACATATAGTTCACGGTTCACCGCAAACGCGAACCACCAAAGTTCGCGTGTTCGTGTTTGAATGCGAACCGTTCAGGCCATCTCTAAAGAAGATAGGTGTCTTCATTTCTATTTTTGCATTTTTTATTTTATTTTTTTGTAAGGATGGGTATACATTGATGTGTAAAAATTATTGGAATGCAAACTATGCAGCTATAAATTGTTGGGTAATGCTACACTCAAAAGTTGCATGTGTTTTAAAAGTGGTGTAACTTTTTATGTGACAAAATAAATATTAGGGCTGGTGCACACCAAGAGCGGTTCTGAGCGTTTTTTAAAACTCTTTCAGGGGGGAAAAAGCTTGGCTAATGTTAGTCAAGGTGCACACCAGAGCGGCTCGTTTTTCCCCAAAAAGCAAACTCGAGTCTTGCAGCATTTTTTATATTTCTGAAGCATTTCTGACTCAATGTATAGTAGAGGAAAGTGGAAAACCGCTCTGAAAAATGCTAGATCAGATCGGTTTTCCAAGCATTTTTGTTACAGTAGCTGTTCAGATACAGCTTTACTGTAACGAAATATAAAATTTGCTACACAAAAATGCTCCAAAAAACGCTAGGCATGTTAATAAAATCTCTCTAAACATGCCTAGAATCGCTCGGAAAAACCTCTTCAAAAAACGCTAGTGTTTGTGGATCCGCTAGCGGTTTTTGGTGTGCACCAGCCCGAACTTAGTACATAATGCAAATCATGATGCTACAACTCCTCAACATCTGGAGAGCTTTGATGACTATACCAGGTTTGAGGCTTGTGCCATTAACAGTGCAAGAATGGCAGCAATGTAAATATTCCCCTTGAAAATCAATAGGTAATTTTTGATTGCCTTTTGTAGGCTCCACCTACTTTTCTGAATATTAACCCCAGTCACCCAGTAACCAACTGTGCAAAGTTTGAGAACCCTACCATTAACAGTGTAAGAATGGCTGCTGTTTATATTTTCCCAGTAAAATTTGTATTTGTCTCCGCCCACTTATGACCTGGCGTTGATCTTTTATGTATTTGGCTGGTGTTGGCTGTGCCTACTTTTCTAACCCTAACACACAATTAATCAATTACCAAATTTGTGATCTTTGCTGTGCTTGGCATCAATAATTTGCATTGAAATGAAACAAATCTAATTGGCTGTTTATGGCTCCACACCCTTTCTGAAATTGAACCCCAGTCACCCAATGATCAACTGTACCGGGTTTGAGGCTTGTGCCATTAACAGTGCAAGAATGGCAGCAATGTAAATATTCCCCTTGAAAATTAATAGGTTAATTTTGATTGCCTTTTATAGACTCCACCGACCTTTCTGAATATTAATCCCAGTCACCCAACAACCAACTGTGCAAAGTTCGAGAACCCTACCATTAACAGTGTAAGAATGGCTGCAGTTTACATTTTCCAGTGAAATTTGTATTTGTCTCCGCCCCCGTTTTTGTTATGGGAATAAAAAGTATCCTATACTTTATTCCAGGTAATGTACTATGTGTGTGCCAAATTTCATTCAAATCCGTTCAGCCATTTTTGTGTGATCGAGTAACAAACATCCAAACATCCGAACGTTCCCATTTATTATATTAGTAGGATTATACTTTGCATGCAAACTATAGTGGAAGCCAAAGTTCCTCCATCTATATATATAAAATCGGATGTATGTATGTATGTGTGTGTGTATGTGTGTGTGTATGTGCCGCGATCACTCGAAAACGGCTTGACCGATTTGAACGAAACTTGGTACACAGATCCCTTACTACCTGGGATGATATGTTCTGGGGGTCTTGCGGCCCCCCTGCACACGTGGGCGGAGCTACAAACAGCAAACCAGATTTCACCCATTCAAGTCAATGGAAAAAATGTAAAAGGCTGCCATTCTCACAGTAATCAACCCAGAGTCCCCACACTTCGCACAGTTGGTCACTTGGTGGCAGAGGTTACGAATCCAGGAAAAGTGGGAGGAGCATAAAACAGCCAATCAAATTTCAGCCATTCATTTTAAATGGGAAAATGTAAACTGCAGCCATTCTTAGACTGTTAATCACAGGGTTCTCAAACTTGCCACAGTTGGTCACTGGGTGACTGGGATTAAGATTCAGGGAAGTGGGAGGAGCCTACAACAGCCAATAAAAATTCACCTATTGATTTTCAGGGGGAATATTTAAACTGCTGCCATTCTTACACTGTTAATGGCAGAGGCTTCAAACTTGCTACAGTTGGTCATTGGGTGACTGGCGTCCAAATTAACTAAAGGGGCGGGGCCACCTACAGCCAATCAGATTTCCTTGGTGGATAAACTGCTTCCATTCACACATTTTTGATGCCAGGAACCTGAAAGCTCACAAACTTGGTCACTGGGTGACTGTGTGTCAAGGTTACAAAAAGTGGGCGGAGCTAAAAACAAATTTCACTGGAAAATATAAACTGCAGCCATTCTTACACTGTTAATGGCAGGTCTCTCAAACTTTGCACAGTTGGTCACTGGGTGAATGAGATTAAGATTTTGGAAGGTGGGTGGAGCCTACAAAAGCCAATAAAAATCACCTTTTGATTTTCAAAGGGAATATTTAAGCTGCTACCATTCTTATACTGTTAATAGCATATGCCTCAAACCTGATACAGTCAGTCATTGGGTGATTAGGGTTCAAATTCAGAAAGGGGGCGGAGCCACAAACAGCCATATTTGTTTATTTTTCAATGGGAATATACAAAGTATTGATACCAAGGACCCCAAAGCTGATAAACTTGATAACTGAGTGACTGTATGTCAAGGTTAGAAAAAGTGGCCGTTGCCAACAACTAAATTTTTAACATGGCAGGGTTCCCAAACTTTACACAATTGGCCACTGGGTGACTGGGATGAATATTCAGAAATGTGGGTGGAGCCTACAACAGCCAATCAAAATTGACCTATTGATTTTCAAGGGGAATATTTACATTGCTACCATTCTTACACTGTTAATGGCAGAGGCCTCAAACCTGATACAGTCAGTCATTGGGTGACTGGGGTCCAAATTCACTAAAGGGGTGGAGCCACAAACAGCCAATCAGATTTGTTAGATTGATTTCAGCCGTTCGCTTATTGGCAGGTTTCTCAAACGTGACACAGTTGGCCACTGGGTGACTGGGACTAATATTCAGGAAAGTGGGTGGAGCCTACAGCAGCCAATCAAAATTTACCTTTTGATTTTCAAGGGGAATATTTACATTGCTGCCATTCATACACTCTTAATGGCAGAGGCCTCAAATCTGGTACAGTCAGTCACTGGGAGACTGGGGTTTAAATTCTGAAGGGAGCGGGCCAAACACAGCCAATCAGATTTGTTTAATTTCAATGGTAAAATGCAACTTATTTATGCCAAGGACCCCAAAGCTCATAAACTTGGTCATTGAGTGACTGTATGTTAAGGTTAGAAATAGTGGGCGGAGCCAAAAACAACTAACTTTTTACATTGGAAAATATAAACTGCAGCTTTTCTTACACTGTTAATGGCAGGGTTCTCAAACTTCCCACAGTTGATTACTGGGTGACTGGGATTAATATTCAAAAAAGTAGGTGGAGCCTACAAGAGCCAATCAAAATGTACCTACTGATTTTCAAGGGGAATATTGAGACTGCAGCCATTTTTACACTGTTCATGACAGAGGCCTCAAACCTGCTACAGTCGGTTGTTAAAGAGACACTGAAGCGAGACTAAATCTCGCTTCAGCTCTCATATATAGCAGGGGCACGCGGCTTAACGGGGGTCCCTTCACCCCCAACCCACCCCCCGCAATACTTGGTCGTAAAATGGTCGCTGGCTGTCTCTTCCTGGAGGCAGGGCTAACGGCTGCAGCCCTGCCTCCCAGCGCGTCTATCAGATGCGCATCGCCGCCTCTCCCCCGCCCCTCTCAGTTAGGGAGGCTGAGAGGGGCGGGGGAGAGGCGGAGATACGCGTCTGACAGACGCGCATGGGGCAGGGCTGCGGCGGTTAGCCCTGCCCCAACCAGGAAGCGCTCCCCCGCTGCACGGAGGGGGTTTGGGGGGACAGGGACCCCCGTTAAGCCGCGCTATAGCGGTGTTTTAGCAGGGGCACGCATGCCCCTGCTAGCTATGAGGTCTGAAGCGAGATTTATTCTCGCTTCAGACTCTCTTTAAGTGTCTGGGGTTCAAATTCAGTAAAGGGGCAGAGCCAAACACAGCCAATCAGATTTCTTTGCTGCATAAACTGCTTTCATTAGCAGAATTTTGATGCCAGGAACCCAAAAGCTCACAAACTTGATCACTGAGTGACTGTGTGCCAAGGTTACAAAAACTGGGTGGAGTCAAAAACAGATTTTTCTGGGAAATTGTAAACTGCAGCCTTTCTTCACTGTTAATGGCAGGGTTCTCAAACTTTGCACAGCTGGTTTCTGGGTGACTGGGATTAATATTCAGAAAAGTGGGTGGAGCCTAAAAATGCCAATCAAAAATCACATGTCGCTTTTCAAGGAGAATATTAAAATTGCTACCATTCTTGCACTGTTAATGGCACAAGCCTCAAACCTGGGACAGAGCCACAAACAGTCAATCAGATTTGTTTCATTTCATGGGAAAGTACAAATTATCGATGCCAAGGACCCCAAAGCTCACAAACTTGGTCATTGAGATACTGTGTGTCCAGGTTACAAAAAGTGGGCGGAACCAAAACCAAATTTCACTGGGAAAATATAAACTGCAGCCATTCTTACACTGTTATTGGCAGGGTTCTCAAACTTTGCCCAGATAATAATAATTGCAGTATTTGTATAGCGCCTTTCTCCTGTCGGACTCAAAGCGCTTGCGAGGCAGCCACTAGAGCGCACTCAGTAGGCAGTAGCAGTGTTAAGGAGACTTGCACAAGAAACTCCTTACTGAAATAGGTGCTGGCTTACTGAACAGGCAGAGCCGAGATTTGAACCCAGGTGGTCACTGGGTGACTGAGATTAATATTCAGGGAAGTGGGTGGAGCCTATAATAGCCAATCAAAATTCACCTGTTGATTTTCAAGGGGAATATTTAAATTGCTGCCATTTTTACACTGCTAATAGCAGATGCTTCAAACCTGCTACAGTTGATCATTGGGTGACTGGGGTTCAAATGCTGGAGAGGGGGTGAAGCCACAAACAGCCAATCTGATTTGTTTCATTTCATGGGAATATACAAATTATTGATGCCAAGGACCCCAAAGCTCACAAACTTGGTCATTGAGTGTTTGTGCGTTAGGGTTAGAAAGTGGGCGGAGCCAACACCAGTCAAATACATACACAGGCAACGCTGGGTCATCAGTGGGTGGAGACAAATACAAATTTCCCTGGGAAAATGTAAACTGCAGCCATTCTTACACTGTTAATGGTAGGGTTCTCAAACTTTGCACAGTTGGTCACTGGGTGACTGAGATTAATATTCAGAAAAGTGGGTGGAGCCTACAAAAGTGAATCAAACTTCACCTATTGCTTTTTAAGGGGAATATTTAATTGCTGCTATTCTTGCACTGTTAATGGCACAGGCCTCAAACCTGGTACAGTTGGTCATTGGGGTTCAAATTCAGAAAAGGGGGTGGAGCCACAAACAGCCAATCAGATTTTTTAATTTCAATGCAAATTATTGATACCAAAGACCGCAAAGCTCCCAAACTTGGTCATTGAGTAATTGTGTGTTAGGGTTAGAAAAAATGGGCGGAGCCAACACCAGCCAAATACATACCCGGGCAACGCCGGGCAATCAGCTAGTAGTACAATAAATGTAGCATTTGGTTTGGACGCAGGGCATACATTTTCAGCCTAATAGAGGTGGTGCATGCCTGAGCAATTAACCAGTCAATTGCAGCATGTTTTTAGGGATGTGCACCCCCCCCCCCCTTTTTTTCGATATTTTTTATCTTCTCTAACTTTTTAGCATTTTACAATTGAAAAAGTACCCAAAACCTGGTGAAAAGGGGCTATCAAATGTATTCTTAGAATTTTCTTGCCTACTGTGGCTTAAAATGCATTTTATGACAAGTTATGAAAGTATCAACTATAGTAGGAGAAAACTTAGGTGAAAAAGTAAATTGTATATGGGCCCTTATTCAATTCAATTTTTTCTCCTAAGTTCTCTCCTAGTTGACATTTTCACACCTTGGCCATTATGCGATTCCCTTTTTCTCCCGGGTTTTCTCCCAAGAGATAATTTTTCATCCTCTATTTAAAACAACTTTTAAGCATTTTGTTTTTGAAAAAGTACCAAAAAGTAGTTGGGAAAGTATTATCAAAAGTATTTTTAATGGTTTTCCAGCTTGCTGGTGGTTTAACCTCCCTGGCGGTAACCCCGAACATAGTTCGGGGTAAGCCGTGCAGGAGGTTTTCTCAGGCCCTGCTGGGCCGATTTGCTTAATTTTTTTTTTCTGCACGCAGCTAGCACTTTGCTAGCTGCGTCCGCACACCGATCACCGCTGCCCCGCGCTCGATCGCCGCTATCCGTCGCGCCGCGCCACCCCCCCCCCAGACCCTGTGCGCTGCCTGGCCAATCAGTGCCAGGCAGCGCTGAGGGGTGGATCGGGACTCCCAATGACATCACGACATCACTGACGTCGGTGACGTCATCCCGCCCCGTCGCCATGGCAACGGGGGAAGCCCTCCAGGAAATCCCGTTCCTTGAACGGGATTTCCTGATCGGAGATCGCCGAAGGCGATCGAAGCGGGCGGGGGGATGCCGCTGAGCAGCGGCTATCATGTAGCGAGCCCTGGGCTCGCTACATGATTTAAAAAAAAACAACTGCTGCGCTGCCCCCTGGCGGAATTTATTAGACCGCCAGGAGGGTTAAAAAGCATTTTATTTACGAGTTTGAAAATATCACCTAGGACAACTCAGGAGAAAAAGTGACTTGCATATGGGCACTAATCACTAAAATGCCATTTAAGCCACAACCAAGCAAGAAAGAACTCAGAATTATTTTTATAGTACTTTTTCACCTACTTTTTCAATTACAGAGTGCTTAAAGGAAACCAGAGCTGAGGGATTATATAAGATTTATACATACCTGGGTCTTCCTCCACCCCCATCTGCACGGATCGCTCCCACGCCTCCGTCCTCAGTCTTCTCCCTCTTCAGTACTGGGTCCGATAACTTTACCCAATTGTGGTCAGTCTGACGAAAGAGAAGTGCACCCTCTATGTATCTCTCCAGCAGCTGTCGGAGAGATACGTAAAGAGCACACTTCTCTTGCATCAGACTGGCAGCGACTGGAGGAAGTTACGGGGCCGGGTGCAGAAGACTGAGGACGGCGGCGTGGGAGCGATCCGTGCGGATGGGGCTGGAGGAAGCCCCAGGTATGTATATATTCTTTTATAATCTCTTGGCTCTGGTACACTTTAAAGCAGGGGTCTCAAACTCAATTTACCTGGGGGCCGCAGGAGGCAAAGTCAGGATGAGGCTGGGCCGCATAAAGGATTTCACAAAAAAAGTCCTCAAATGTCATTATTAACAGTTTTAATTATTTCTTCTGAACATGAAGTGTCCAAACTATTTTGCCTATTTTACCTTATATTTCGCTTCAGTGCTCCCATTACAAGTAATCCGCCGTGTCCCCGCTGCAAAACGAGGGCTGCAGAGCCCCCAAATCCCCCGGGGGGCAATCCGCCGGCATTTCCTGGAAGGGTCAAAGCTTTCAGCTTCAGCTCTTCCCCTCTTGACGTCAGTCGCGGCGTGGCCTCTGCCCGCCCCTCTCACTCTTCCTTCACAGAGAGGGGTGGGGAGAGGCAGCGATCCGTGTGGCGATTGACGTCAGGAGGGGCAGAGCTACAGCTGGAAGCTCTGCCACTCAGCACAGTCGTGGATGTTTGCCCGGGTGATTTGGGGGCTCTGCAGCCCTCGTTTAGCGGTGGGGATGCGGCGGATTACTTGGGAGCACTGAAGCGAACTATAAGGTAAAAAAGGCAAAAATAGTTCGCTTCAGTGTCTCTTTTGCTTTTGCCGGCGAGGGCCACAAAATATTGTACCAAGGGCCGCAAATGGCCCGCGGGCCGCGAGTTTGAGACCCCGGCTTTAAAGGTTATTTGAAACAAAAGATTATCTTCTAGGAGAAAACTTTGGAAAAAAACTGAATTGAATAAAGGCCCTGGTCTCCGAGAGAGCTCTGTGGCAGAAGCCTGCAAAACTAAATAGCCTGGGCTGAACATCACTGGGAGGGAAGGGTTAAATACCAATACACAGCAATATATAGATACAGGGAATGTTTCTGATGCTGAAACCAGGATAATTCCTGTAAGGGCTCGTTTCCACTATCGCGGTTTCCGGCGCGATTCCGCAGAATTTCCCCGCGCATGAATCGCACGGGGAAACTCTACCATAGGGGATAACGGCGCCGTGGCCAAATCGCTTGCGGGAGCGATTCGGCCGGAACCCCCCGCAGAATTTGCGGCAGAAGCTGCGAATCCCATAGCCGTGCATGGCACGGCTCATGGGATTCGCCTGCGCCCACCCGCTCAGACGCACGCCGCACTAGTGGAAACGAGCCCTCAAACTGAGTATCCCGAATAATGTATTGCATTCTACACATTCTGCTATATTTTGTTGTGGTGCCTCTTTTTCTGTAACAAGGAAGCACACAAATGTAAAACAAAAAGAAAAATTGCAAACTAAGGGTTCTTATCCTACACCTCTTGGTCAATTTTTTTTTTTATTTTGTGTGTGTGTGTGTTTTTTTTAAATTGCCGCTACTTCCACTTACCATCATTATTTATGAATTTTACTGTTTCAGGATGAATTTTAACCAAGGATTGAACTTCATCCCAATCAGTAACTGATACCCCCTTTCCCACGAGAAATCTTTACCTTTTCTCAAACGGATCATCAGGGACATCTGTATGGCTGATATTGTGGTGAAACCCCTCCCACAGTGTGATGTCATGGCCATGGCCCTGACAGTTTGCTGTCTGTTAAACTCGTTGCATTGTGGGAAATAACGGCTGTTTCCAACTGCCAAGGAACCAGTATCTCCTTCCCCAGAGCTGCACCTGGCAGGACTAAAGATGTCGCCACCTGTGATACATTGCAGAATGTAAATCAGGGAGAGGAAAGATTTTACAATGGACAGATGCTGACTAAATCATCTATAAATGAATATATTGTAAAAAAAAAACAAATAAATAAATAAATAAAGCAAGTTTATTCATTACGTAATTTTCACTGCAATTGATCTTTAACCACTTTAGAACTATGATTGAATGAATTACTGCTGCATCTGATAATCCCGACTCACAATCCTCACCAATCTGTTCATCAAACACATTACAGCGAGCAAACATGTCTAATGATTTCATCAAACAGAACTATAGATGAAATCAAAGCAGCAATTAATCAAGCAATCATTTAATTCTGTAAATTGGACGATTATAATAATGTATACAGAGAATTAAATAGAATAAATGCGAAGTCAATTGGCCTATTAACTAATATTTAATTACTCCCAATTCTGTGCCATATTTAAACCCAATAACCATCTAATTACCCAATAACCCTAATTTCCGTATTTAGCCTACCCATGGCCGAGGGCAAACCTTGGGCCACACCTCACCCCTGCCTCCCAAAATGCCACAGTCGCTACTCTTTGTATTTGCGAATACAGTAATGTAAAAATGACTTTCCCTTTATTTTCTGATTCATAACTTTTGTTTGTTTATAATACAGAGTACCTAGCATGCTCTTGGTGAACCAGAACCCTTGGAGTGTGTAAGGGGCTACAATGGACCTAAAAGCCTTCTAGAGCCATATTAACCATTTCAGCCCACAGGTATTTTTCACCCTACGGACGAGAGGAATTTTCACCTGTCAGTGCTCTTCCCATTCATTCCCCAATAACTTTATCACTATTTATCACAACGAAATTATCTATACCTTGTTTTTTCCCGCCACCAATTAGGCTTTGTTTAGGTGATACGTTGTGCTAGGAATTATTTTATTCTAAATGCATTATGATGGGAATAATAAGAAAAAAATTGAAAAATTCATAATTTTTCAGTTTTCAGCCATTATAGTTTTAAAATAATTTATGCTACCATAATTAAAATCCACACATTTTATTTGGTCATTTGTCCCGGTTATTGCAACATTATAATTATATCGCTATCACAATGTATGGTGACAATATTTTATTTGGAAATAAGGGTGCATTTTTTCAGTTTTACATCCATCACTAATTTATAGTCCATTATTTAATATGTCCTCTTGTCATACATATTGTTTATTTATCCCCTAAAGTCAGTAGGGTATTTTACTATTTGGCCACAAGATGTCCCCGCTGAGCAAACATCCTATTAGTGTACTTTGTCACAGTGGCCGTGGTAAGATTATGAATGGGAACATTGTTCCCATTCATATGATCGGGCAGCGGAAACCGACCAAAATCACGCTCTATGTAAGAATAAACACTGTTTTTGAACAAAAACAGTGTTTATTCTCAGTGGACATGCTTTTGTACCTTGCAGCCAATCGCTTTTGCTCCCAGCAGCAGCGCGATTGCGGGCATTTGCCCGCACAATCGCCTGCAAACTCCCCAAACTGCAGGGACGTGACTAGCTCACGTTCGCGCGCCATACATGGTTAATCCATACCATGCACTTATTGAGGATCAATCAATCTGAAGCAGTCTGTATGCAGGTTGGATTATTGTAACGATCGGTGTAACACAGAGAGGGTCTGATTACCGGTGAACTGCAGTCTCACCAGGAATACAGAATATACCCGATTATTGGTGATCTGCAGTATCACCGATAATCAGATATATCTACTAACCTCTGGACACCAGGGAGAACAAGTGAGTGTTTATGCAACAGTATACTTTGAGCACTTCTCCAGAAGTGTGTTCCTTCCTATGGCCTAGACTCTCCAGGAGGGAGGGACTAGGCTGAGGGTAGGAAGGTCAGAGCGTGAGTGACACCCAAGAGGGAGGGTGTCACTAACAGGTCTGGGAACTGCCTCTAACAGTAAGGCCAGTTCTCGAGGTCGGCAAGCCAGGTCGTCAACACACAGACAGATAAAGTACAGAATCAGGATGCAAATACAGAGTCAGGAACGAGCAGAGTTCAGAGGGATAGTCAGACAGGCGGAAGGTCATAACAAATAATACAATGCAATGTTCCTAATGCTAAGGTGTGAACGCCTTGATGTCAACACCTTTGGAAACTATGCTAGAACACAGATACAAACAAGGTCTGAGTGCTACCACGTTGTGATCGCAACGGCAGACAACCAGAGAATGCCCAGCACCCAGTATATATAGTAAGGAGCTCTCCGGCGCCTCCTCTAAGTGCTGGACCAATGGCAAGTGGTGAAATTGTCAGCTGACCAGCCTGGTCAGCTGACTCTTCTCTGGCTGTCATATAAGCTCTGCCTCTCAGCGTGCGCGCGCGTCCTTCTGAATCTGTGTGGACTAGCAGTCCCAGCCACACCAGACATGTCTTGCAATGTAATCCCTGATTCAAGCGCGGGGACCGCCGCCCCGCTCTCTAAGCGAGCGGCGGTTTCCCCACGTCCGGCTGCACTGTCAGTCGCTCTGCTATCTGTGCAATCTGCCGCCTCCAACGCGGAATCCGCTGCTCTGTCCATGCGGCATGCGGCAGTTTCAGTGCCGCCATGCTGGACGTGGAAACAGCCGCCTCACTCTGAGCCCTTGTGGCGGCTTTTCCGCGTTTCCTCACAATTATTGTGGCTTTGTACAATTAACAAGCTGAAACGTCATTGCATTCCAGCGGTTCTGGAGGTGTGTTTATCGCACAGGGACGACAATGGATAATTTGCATATATTCAGCAGTGATGCACTGGGAGACATCTCGAAACTCACTCCAACCTGAATTATCGCAAATACTTTCTGTTTTAAGAAAGCAAACTTTTGTTTTTTATAATAAAAAAAGACATTATAGTAAATGCAACTCACAATTTTGGAATTGATTTATTTGAGGAAAAAGTTTCTCCAATATTTAAAACACCCTTAAAAAAGTGTTAGTCGCTCAGCTGACCAGTGATCCAAATGTCAATGATAACAGCTAAAATTTGATTAGGCCCAGTACATCTTGTTTGCTTCCAGCCCTAGTGGACCTCAACATATCATAAAGTGGACCTGAACTCAGAACTTCCTCTCTGCTCTAAAAGATAAGCAACAGCATAATAACTTTTAAAGAAAAACATGTCTTTGTTTCGACGTACAGAACTTCTGCAATAAATCTGCAGTGTCTACTTCCCGCTTTCATGGAAGCAGAGAAAAGGTTAACATCCTGTGTTTACATATTAGCTGTGTCTGCCGAGGACCGCGGAATTTATGTACTGATGCAGCTGAGATATCAAATTACATTTGTGATTATTTGAAGACGAGGGGAATCAGACAGGCTCTTCTCTCTAAAAACACACAGGGTGCATTTCTCTCTGTTTTCTTTGTGTCCTGTGCAAGAGTTCAGGTCCACTGTAAAGCAACCCTAAAGTGAGAAAAGAAAGACTTAAAGAAAATCAGAGACGAAGCACCCTCATGTATTTTACTATATATATCAATAGGAACATGACAGTAAACACCTACTCTGCTCTTTGTTTCATTATTTACTGCTCAGTCTTCTTGTTATCAGCCCTGATAAAATCTCCGACTGAGCATTCAGACTGGCTTTGCTCAGGAATCATTATAGCTGAGCCTGTCTTCTCTGATGTCTTTTCAAGTCCAAGTCTGCCCCCTTGTGGCTCTGATTTCCTGCTATGTATCCTGGTAACAGGAAATCAGAGCCACAAGGGGGCAGACTTGGGCTTGAAAAGACATCACAGAAGACTAACTCAGCTATAATCATTACGGGGCAAAGCCAGACTGAATGCTCAGTCAGGGATTTTATCTGGGCTGATAACAAGCAGGCTGTGCAGTGAAAAATGAAACAAAGAGCAGAGTAGGTGGTTTCTCTAATGTTCCCACTGAGATGTATGGTAAAATACATGAGGGTGCTTCGTCTCTGGTTCTCTTTTAAGCCCCATCTACACCATTCGATTGTACTATTCGATTTGATTCATTGATTCGATTTGATTCAATCTGACATGTCCGATCAGGATTCGATTTCATTCGATTCAATTTGCCATTGTTTTTCAATGGCAAATTGAATCGAATCGAATCCCGATTGGACATGACAGATTGAATCGATTCGAATCAATGAATCGAATCGAACAAAAAAATTGTATAGTGTAGATGGGGCTTTAGATATCCACCTAAGAAGAGGGAAGGCTCTGGATCTCATAGAGCCTTCCTGGTTCTTTTCCTGTCCCCTCATCCCAGCACTGTTGTTCCAGTGAAATCACTCAACCTGTAGGTAGAATACGTCTTTGGCCATTCTCGGGCAGCATTCAGAAGTACTCTAAAAAAGAGCAGATCTGTATTGCGAGCGCCTGGAAAAAAGGGCACCTGGTGTAGCCGGTAAATGCCAAATTCGGCTACAAAAAGGGCGCCTGGTGAAGCCCATATATGCCAAATTCGGCTACAAAGGGCGCCTGTTGTAGCCCATATATGCCATATAGTTTTTGTTTATAAAAAGGATGCTGTTATAGGCAAAATTTGTTGGGCTATAAAAGGCTCTAGATATAGCTGAGAAAAGTGATTACTATGACCTAACTTCTCCCTACTCTCACAAAAAACCTTTTCCTGATGGTGCCTAACCCTAATCCCTCCCTGGACAACCCCTGGTGATTACTATAACCTAACTTCTCCCTACTCTCACAAAGAACTCTCCCCTAACCCTAACCCCCCCTGGTGGTGCCAAACCCTAAGACCCCCCAGGTGGTGCCTAACCCTAAGACTCCTCTGGTGGTGCCTAACCCTAAGACCCCCCAGGTGGTGCCTAACAAGACTCCCCTGGTGGTGCCTAACCCTAAGACTCCCCAGGTGGTGCTTAACCCTAAGACTCCCCTGGTGGTGCCTAACCCTAATACTCCCCAGGTGGTGCCTAACCCTAAGACTCCCCTGGTGGTGCCTAACCCTAAGATTCCCCTAGCTGAGAAAAGTGATTACTATGCGCTAACTTCTCCCTACTCTCACACAGAACCCTCCCCTGATGGTGCCTAACCCTAACCAGGTGGAGTGGTGCCTAACCCTAACCCCTCCCTGGCGGTGCCCAACCCTAACCCCTCCCTGGACAGCCCCTGGTGATTACTATGACCTAACTCTCTACTCCCACAAAGAACCCTCCCCTAACCCTAACCCACCCTGGTGGTGCCTAACCCTAAGACCCCCCCTGGCTGTGCCTAACCCTAAGACTCTCCAGGTGGTGCCTAACCCTAAGACCCCCCAAGTAGTGCCTAAACTTAAGACCCTCCAGGTGGTGAATGATCCTGAGACTGCCCTGGTGGTGCCTAACCCTAAACCCCCCTAGTGGTGCCTAACCCTTAGACCCCCTCCCCCCCAAACAGTTCTAATTTTGTTTCATCAGTCCACAGAACACTATCCCAAAACGTTTGTGGTAGTGTTCTGTGGACTGATGAAACAAAATTAGAACTGTTTGGTCCCATGGATCAACGCTATGTTTGGAGGAGGAAGAACAAGGCTTATGAAGAAAAGAACACCTTGCCTACTGTGAAGCATGGCAGGGGGTCAATCATGCTTTGGGGCTGTTTTGCTTCTACAGGTACAGGGAAGCTTCAGCAAGTGCAAGGTACCATGAATTCTCTTCAGTACCAGGAGATATTGGATGAAAATGTGATGCAGTCCATCACAAACCTGAGGTTTGGGAGACGTTGGATCTTTCAACAGGACAATGATCCCAAGCATACCTCCAAGTCCACTAGAGCATGGTTGCAGATTAAAGGCTGGAACATTTTGGAGTGGCCATCGCAGTCACCAGACTTAAATCCGATTGAGACCCTCTGGTGGGACCTAAAGAAAGCAGTTGCAGCGCAAGCCTAAGAATGTGACTGAACTGGAGGCTTTTGCTCATGAAGAATGGGCTAAGATACCCGTAGATCGCTGCAAGACACTTGTGTCAAGCTATGCTTCACTTTTAAAAGCTGTTATAACTGGAAAAGGATGTTGTACTAAGTACTAAGAATGAATGTCACTTGGGGGTTGAATAAAACTGATAATGATGTGAGCACAGAAAAGACATTTGTGGTTATTTCATTATAAATGTTATGTTGTATTTGTCTGACTTACAAGTGCTTCTTTGATTTAATTGTAAACAAGATGACTGAAATGATCAAAATCAATGTCAAACTGGCCAAAACACTCAATTTGAATAATTTTGAGCACAACTGTACATCTGCATAAACTAACTAGTGTTGGTGGATGAGCGCTAGGATCAGCAGAAGAAACCAAGAGGTGTGGTCCAATTCCAACCTACCGTACCTGATGGACAACCCGGAAAAGGAGGACATCCCCTAATCCCCTATACTATGAAAAAAAAAAAAAAAAAGCAGCAGAAGCAAGTAAGACACGTAGGGCAGTATTGAACTAGTTAACATTAACCCGCTGTCTGATTTTCATGTAGGCCGTCTTTTTGTTGTTGCCACCTCTGACGGTGTCACCTGGTGTAGTCCTCACCATCCTAGTGACATCACCAACTAGAGTCTCTAGTGTTGGAATCACTCATGCTTCATATGTCTCATGCTGCTGATAGACTTTGAAGCCACTGGTGCTCTGGTCAAGAATCAGTTTCCTCAACAACACATCGGTAACAAATACTTGTCAGAAGCAATTCAGATACTCGTTGCAGATGATTTACAACCTGCAGGTGTCAACCGCATGTTTGGAGAAGCTGCATGTTCTGAATCCTGTCTGGACTCTTCGCTCTTTGATCAAGCCACCGGGAGCCTGGGTTGTGAGCGCAGGGCTGATGGTTGATACCGGGGCGCCTCCGGGGCACTTTACATCGCCAGCCGGTCCTCCACCCACCCTGGAGTTTAACATTACAAATACAGAGGAATTAATTAATAATTTCCCAGCTCTGTGCGGCGTACAAAGAGAAGTGCTGCAGGGCACCCAACACAGAAATACACACTTGCCTATGAATCACCAGATGCTGCTGACCCTTAATGAATAGAACATCTCACCGGATGTTTGTGTGTGTGAGAGAGCTTGTGTGATTCTCATCCAAACAGACCTGTGGCTTTCACCCTTTGATAGGTCTTCATATCTCTGTTCCATCTCCTCTCATGCATAATGTATCTCCTCTACAGATGGCCTCTGTTACTTTTCTTGTTAACTGAAAATATCTCCTTTGCTGCTGGATGCTGTAGAATCATTCTGCTGAACAGATTTGCGCTCACAGCTGCGGTTAGAACCAGGGAAGTCATCATAGCGGTAGTGGTCCGTACAGCTGCTGTGGGGCCTGCTGAGGTGCCATGTTCCAAACGCATGGTTTGGCGCCTGCGCTGTAGCACAATAGCTGTAAATGTGCCCGTTAACGGTCCAATTTTTAGCAAATGATCATATTTTAGATCAGAATTTTATATGAAGTCAGAGGAGCTGATCGGCCCAATCGATCCTGAATTATCATATTACTGATTGTTTCCTTAAAAGACCACTCAGCAAAAAAATTAAGCAATTGAAATCTGACAGAACCGACAGGTTTTGGACTATCAATACACGTACAGACATCTGACCAAATACCTACGATAATTTCAGAGCCAATCCTGTCCCCTTTGTCTAGGCAAGGGCAGAAAAATATATAAGTCAAGTAAGGAGAGATAAACCAAGAGTTAAGTCAGTTAAGGCGAGATAAATCATTAGTTAAGTTAGATAAGGATAGAGAAATCATGAGTTAAGTCATTTACGAAGAGATACATTGTGAGTTAATATATCCTCGAATATAAGTCAACCTCGTATAAGGCGACCCCAAAATTTGACCCTCTTAACCTGGATTTTTTTATTGACTCAAGTATAAGTCTACCCAGCAAAGCTAAAGGTTGCACTTGGGGACCAGGAAGAATTAACAGCTCTACTTGGGGACCAGGAGAGGTTGATGACTGCATTGTGTACAGTATTGCAGCCATTAACCCCTCCTGTCCCGTAAGTGCAGCCGGTAACTCCTCCAGGCCCCCAAGTGCAGCAGTTATTCACTAACCCTCCTGCAGTCAAGTATCCTTTCCTTGTTAATTGTTGTGGCCAGGACTTTCAGACCTGTATTTTCTTGGCATTTCCTTTATAAAGAAAATGTCACTTACCATTGGATAAATTGCTGAAAACGGAAATGTCACTATTAGTACACACATTACTCAGTGTGCTCAGTGTTGCTCATGACTCATGTATAAGTCAACCCCATACTTTTACTTAGGGAGTCACACCTACATTTTTTACATTATAGTCGAGTATATACAAATTAGATAACTATTCAACAGAAAAGGCCCCTTATCTGACTTACTGTAACTCATGGTTTTTCACTTACAGTATATTCCTCCGTATAAGACTACTTTTTAACCCTTGAAAATCTTCTGAAAAGTCAGGGGTCGTCTTATACACCAGATGTCATTGATGCCGTGCGATACACCCTATCCTGTTACCGACTCTCAGATCTCGTTGCTGAGGACTGTAGTGAAGTGTGCAGGCACACATGTGCGAGATCCGAGAGGCAGAGAAGGAGGTAAATAGGATATAAGGACAAGCCAGAAGGGTGAAAGAGGCGTGTTTTATGGGCACAGCACAATCTATTCTTCCATACCGCTCTGATAAACAGGGAGACAAGAAGAGCTGACAAATCTACTCAGGGAGAGTTGATCAATCTAAACAGTCAATCGCCTATATACAGTTATATACTGGGTACCACATACAGTACAGCACCAGAATCTGTTCATACACAGCACCAGTATATGATGCTTTTTTTATTTTCATTTGGTGTGCGTTGGAAGAGGGGTAGTCTTATATGGCGAGTATGTCCCAAACTTTATATTGTAACTGGGAAAGTTGGGGGGTCGTCTTATACACCGGAATATACAGTACTCATTAATTCATCTCATGACTTACTGTATCTCTTCATGGGACATATGCAATTCACTTTTTCTCCTATCTCCTAAGTTTTCTCCTATCCTAGACAATATTTGAACATCTTATCAATAAAATGCCTTCTAAGCCACCAGCAAACAAGAAAATCCTCAGAATATTTTTGACAGTACTTTTTCACTCTACTTTTTAGCACGTTTTCAATAGCAAAAAGTGCTGAAAAGTTATTTAAAAAAAAAGATGAAAAAATGATCTCCTAGAAGAAAATGCAGGAGAAAAAGGGATTTGCATATGCCCCTTATCTGCTTATCTCATGAATTGTTCTCCTTATAGTCGAAATGAAAAATAATTCAGGTGAGATAAGTCAAAAGAAGTTGAAATTTTTTGATTAGCCAGTCGAATATGCCTTCAGGAGTACTTGGTAGGCTTTGTAGGAACTTGTGTTGCTGAGTGCTTCCGACGTCGAGCGGTTCCGTATTGTGCAGGTACAGGTGCACGCTTGCACATACACAGCACGGAGCTGCCAGTCTTTGGGAACACAAGTGCTTCAAAATCCATCCAAGAACTTCCAAAGGTGCGAGACTGGTGGACAGCGGTGGACCAAATGGAGAGAGGACCATAATGGCTCTATGGAAACCAAAGAATTCCCTTTCCGTAGGTTTCAGCTCAGTTCACACCAACTCTAAAGTGGCATAAAACTCAGCATTTCCTCTTTGCTCTAAGGTTGGTTTCACAGTGGGACGTTACAGGCGCACGTTAGAGCAGCCTGTAACGCAGCCCACCGCACAGTAATGAAAAATCAATGGGGCTGTTCACAGTGCGGACGTTGCGTTACATTGTAACGCTGCGTCACAAGGCAACGTACTGCATGCAGTACTTTAGACGCGGCTGAGCCGCGTTAGACTGCTTGCACATGCTCACTAATGTTGGGGAGGAGCGGAGAGCGGCCAGGCACATGGCTAATTAATATGCACTGCACGTTATGACGTGCAGTGTTTACTTCCTGGAGCAGCCGCTCTGTGCGGCGATTGGCCGGCGGGACCACGTAATGCCGCATGCGCGCAAGAGTGCGCATCACGGCATCACTGACGCCAGAGTGAGCTGCACAACGCGGCTCACTCTGTTGTCCAGATCCAGCACCACCAGGCGTTGAGTTAGGGGGACGTTATGCGACCTTAACGCCCCCTCTAACGCAACGTCCTGGTGTGAAATTAGCCTAAAAGATTATTTACAGCATAAAATCTGCTACAAAAAAAAAATTGTAGCAGAACAGCATTCAAACAGTTAAACACAGCACTTTGTTCTTCAGTAAAAAGTTCCCTGCTTCAGTGGGCAGCTTCTGGCCACATCCGAGGAGGTGATAACATTATCTTTTGTTTACATTCCTTTGTCAGCTACATTTAGTAAACATTAGCAAAGTGTTGAAACTGAGGTGTACTGAGCTGAGAAGCAGAAAGAGCTAAGAAGTGATCACTAGATAGATTTCAATATATAAATACAGCAGTTATGAAATAAAATGCAATGGCAGCTTTCAGAGCAGATAAACTGTTATTTGGGAATTTGTAATTTGTAGACAGACAATATTACTTGTGCACAAAAGCAAATATGATAACTGTATGAGTAATAAAAAGTAGGTAAACACATTTTTATTGAATGTTATGTCAGAGTTTTATCCTACTTATCACAATAAGATGAATAAAGACAAATATAAATCCTCTACGCAAACTTTGGGGAACATCGTGCCTTAGATTGTTGTTTTGCCGTGTTTTATTGAATCCGTTTGACTCAGTGATTTTGTAAAGTTTAAAGCAGAGAGAGAAAAATAGGAAAAAAAAGATTTAATATCCCCTAAAAGACTGTGGAATCCTAGCAGCTGCGGTAATCACACTCTCTCTGGCAGGTTTTATATTGTCAGCCATTGTGTGCTTTTTAAAGTGTCATTTCACGCTGTCCTCTTTCTTTTTTTGTCTTAATACAGGAACAAATAGCGGGTGAGTTCATCAAGTGACAGGATGCTCGGCTGCTGTCTGCAGTACACTAATAAGCAGGGAGAAGGAGGCAGCCAGGCTTTCATGGCGGATAATAGAAGCACTGTCAGCGTTAGAGGAATTAAACAGAACATTAAAGGAACTGCGAAGAACATGATCAACAACAGCCACAGTTCAATGAGTAAATTGCAGAACAATGTGTGGAGACCAGTCGCCAGGCAAGGGAGGAGGCATTACTTTTTTGCATACTTCCTCTCCATCATATGAAACGCGTGAACCTAAAATCATAGCCTAGTTGCAGAAGTGAGACTTCCTGGCTATCTCATAAAATGGGGAGAAGAAAGCAAAAACAACAACGAACAACATTTGTAAAGCGCTTTTTACCCATAGGACTCAAAATGTGTAAGCACGGATCAGGCCAGTAATTGATTGGTTGTAAATTTTGGTACAGAGGAAGAAGTCTGCAAATGTCAGATTTTCAGTCTGGATTTGAATAACTCCAGGGATGGGGCTGTCTTTACAAAGTGTGGTAGGGAATTCCAAAGGGTAGGGGCAGCATGACAGAAAGCTCTGGCTCCAAAGGTTTTGAGGTGCATTCTGGGAGTGACCAAGTTTATGGATCCTGCTGATGTGAGGTTGTGAGAGGTGTGGTGCAGCTTCAGCAAGTACTTCATGTATCCAGGGCCCAAATTGTGTAGGGATTTGAATATCAGCAGTCCAATCTTGAAGAGTATTCTCCATTAGCCGCTAGTGCAGTCAGCAAGGAATCAGTGTAATGTGACAGTGGCAAGGCCGGCTCGTTAGCAGTCCGGCAGCAGCAGTGAAAGACTTCATACAAATTCAGAACTACATTTTATGCTGAAAAATTCTGTTTTTCCCCCCCAATGGGATGCTTTGGCTCCTGACCCCATGATTACTGTAAGTCAATCACAGTAATCACTGTTTACAGACAGATCTGGTCCTTGAAGTGAACCTGAACCAAGTAATTTTTTTTTTAAAATAAACACATGATGTGCATGGAAACTAATATTAAACACATACCTTGCCGTCAGTTCCTCTCAGAATCTCACCATTTTCTTCTAACCACGATTTCTTCCAGTCCTGACTAGATCTAGTCAGGCTTGTCTCTCAGGAAGCTAAAAGCCTAGTGTGCTTTTTCACTATATCAGTTGTTATCAGTTATAACTGAAAGGACAACTGATGTGCAAGATAATAGCCATGCCTACCTTATGGCTGAAGTGATATTACTGGTTAATGGAGTGCCGACCCTAGTGTTGTTATCCGCTCATCGCCATTTATAAAACGGAGGATGGAGAATTCCATGAATCACAGTAGACAAACAGGAAGCGGGAGAGGATAAAGAGATTAATGAGTAGACTATGCGGGAGGTAAGTATGACATGCATGTATTTATTTTGACGTTCATTTTTCAGTTCAGGTTTGCTTTAAAGAAAACCCGTCCTCCTGTGTCCCACGGCGGTCTCGCTGCAGCCCACGGAACGCACAGGCGACAAATCCAACAGCCTGTGCAATATTTACCTTTCCAGGCTCCAGCGGGGGCGCTGTTGCGGCTCTTCTGATGGAGATAGGCGAAAATAGCCGATCTCTGTCGGGTCCGCCCTACTGCGCAGGTGCAGGAAACTTGCGCCTGCGCAGTAGAGCAGCCCGACAGAGATCGGCTATTTTTGCCTATCTCCGTGGGAAGAGCGGATACTGCGCCTGCGCTGGAGCCAAAAGGTAAATATTTACATCACCGCCGCTCCGGGAGGATTTTCCCCACCGCCGTGGGACCGAGGAGGACGGGGGAAGCCTCAATAGGATCTGGAGGCTTCCCCCACCTGAGGTGAGTACCCCCCCAGGGGAGGTTTTTTCATTACAGATTTTCTTTAAAAGACAACTGAAGCTAGAGAGATATGAAGGCTGCCATAGTTATTTCCTTTTAAGCAATACAAGTTGCTTGGCAGCCCTGCTGGTCCCCTGGCCTCTAATACTTGTAGCCATAGACCCTGAACAAGCATGAAGAGGATTAGCATTTGTGTTTATCATATGTTTTTGGTGTGTTTGTGATATTCCCTATACACATCAAATATTCAATATTTTCCCTACACACATAAAAAACGCAGTCCTCTGCATCTCCATTGAGTCACATTTTGTGCGTTTTACATCTGTTTTTGAAAATTACGCAGTAAGTCGTGCATTTCGAAAAATGTAAAATGCACATATATGCGTCTTTACATGCGGCCTATACACTTTCATTATCAACAAAAAGACTTGTGATTCTGCCTAGCTTCAAAGTGGAAGATGGAGGGAAAACAATACTGATAAATGGTACTTTTATAAATACGGTGATAAAAATTGAATATTTATTAGCTAAAATATAACAGATAGAAAAGAAACACACATAATAGCATCTCCAGAAACAATGAGGAAATGCATAGTTTGATGTGTGCAAAGATTGCTGAACTGTTATGAACTATTAAATTGTCATTAGCTTGAGTTTTTTATGGGGGCACAATGCTTCAATAAAGACCATTATATACCATTTCTAAATGTGTCAGATCCTCTATAGAAAATCCATGGGTGCCATGTAACACCGAAAGCATTACATCTGTTATTATCTGCTGAGCCTAATTCTTCCATTCTTATTGTGTCATTCCTCCTCATGTAAGCTTAAGAAGCCAGTGAGGGGGTGTCGCTGGATTTCCAGTTATGGGGTTTAGTCACTTTTGCTTTCTTACTGTTGTCATGTTCTGAAAATAATTTTTTTATGTGAGAGAAAGAGAGATAGAGGGAGTGAGAGAGAGATGGAGGGGGGGGGGGGGGGGAGAAAGAGAGAGAGATAGGGATCGGAGATAGAAGCACTATTTCTGGTGAATCCCTGATCTGTTTGACAGTTGTCTTGTCTGAAAGAAATTCTTTATTCTGAAACTTTTCGATGTCACATTCCCACCAGGTGAGGAAGACTCAAGTCTTCTATGCCAAAATCTACCGTGCAGATCTGATCGGGAGAGGAAAGGGTACCTTAGTATTGTAGGAGCATCAATACTGTTTTAAAATGATCTAATGATTCCTTTCTACGCGAGAAGACATGACAGAGATGTTTAATGTGATGATGAGATGGCTGTGATCAGTTCTAAAGCTATGGCCTCTATTCACTAAGGGCAGTTCGGTAACATAATTTAGGTTGGTAAAATACCGCATTTGGTACTTTACACTTTTTTTTCCTAATTCATTAAGATTTCCCGCATGTGGTAGGCACTTGGTAATATACCGAACAAACATGCTTCAATTCAGGAATGAGCAGAAACTACGCCAGTGCAAATTTACGCATCGTAGTTCGTAGGTGAAGTTTCACGCTTACGAATTTATGCGTAGCGAAGTACCGCTACGTGTAGCTTACGCCAACTATGCGTAGTTAACATGTGTATTGCATAGTGAACTACGAATGCTTTACTCGCGTCTAACTTTCCACGTGCGATTGAATGCCTACAAATGTACACATTGGAAAGGGGAATGTACGCATAGAAGAGGTCCCGGTATAAGCATTCAAGGAGAAATGAATGAATAACATTTTCTGCATACGGGCATAAGCATACGCATACACTACGCTTAATTACGTATTTTAACACGTAGTCTACGAAATGCATACAAAGCGAATATTTGATTTCAAAGCCGTAGGTTGGCGAAGCGTAATTGCGTAAAACTATGCGTAGTTCCGGCGTAGCGAAGTTTGCTGACTACAACCATCCCTGCTTCAATTTACTAAGCCGTCCTCGGTAAGTCTCACCAGCTGTGGAGCAGGTCAGGCAGCAAGCTGTAAGTCTTCCCACAAGTGGTGTGCATAAATGGGTTTTAAAGAGGAGCTGTCAGCCATACTATGGCCTCGATTCATCAACGCTTAGCAAATTTGTTAACAACAGTTCGGTAAAATACCGAATTTGTTAACTTCATTTCAGGATTCATCAAAGTTATCTACAGCTGTTAGCGAACATTCGGTAACGATTCGGTAACGATTCGCTAAAACGGAATAAAGTGCAATTCATGAAAAAGAAAGTGGGCGTGGTTTAGCGTTACATTTAGGATTAGTTATCTCCTTCACTGCTCTGTCGTTATTCCTGTCAGATCATTGCTGACAGAGAAGATGGAGCCATTTGAAGTGGTTATGTATCAGCTGAGAGTGATTCAAAGGCGCAGAAGGGCAAGAATAAGGTCTGCAACCATATAAATTTGTAAGAGAATAGATTTATTTGCTATAACACGACATCTGCATTTCTCTTGAATCATCTTGTAAGAGAACACAGGCAGTGTCAGGGTTAACTAATTTGCTAGCTGCACTATAATTTTTTACAAAAGGCTCCTATCAAATTGTGGGATTGTCCCAACCACTTTCAGAATCCTGGTCTAAGTGTAAAGCCCTATTCAGAATGTTGCTACGTAGTGCTCAAAGAACTGCTTTTTACCCACAATTCCATGGGAATCTTATGGCCTTGTGTTAGATTACCGCTGTAAAATGGAAATATCGACACGTTACCGAATGGTTACCGAATTGTTATCGAATTCACACCGAATGAGGAAAAACCTTGATGAATACAACTAGAAATCGCTAAACTTCGAATTCGGTAATTTAACAAACTGGAAAAAGTTATCTCAAAGAGAATGATGAATCGAGGCCAATCTCAGAAAAAAAACCACACACATACATAAGTAGATAAATACTTGCTCTGCTTACATAACATATGTATTGCACTGTCCACGTTTTGATTTTAGTGATTTTTCTACAGTAAAAAAAAGAGAAAACCCTTCTTAGCATTTCCCATTTTTACTGTGGCTGTTTTGAAGCCAATCCTGATGTCATTTCCTCCCTTACTCTCCTCTGCCTGATTGTGTATGCATTGCCCATCCTCCACTATAGAAAGTGCATTGTCTCAGCATGAGAAATATTGGCTAATCAGAGAGGAACAGAGGTGTGGGAGGGGAAACAGGAGGGAAAGAGGCTTCAGCCAATCAGGCTGCATTAGTGAAGTCTGAGGGGAAACTAGAGACGCAAAAAAGGACAACCCAGCATGCCCTGCAACTTCCTTTGTACGTACTAAATTTTGTGTGTACCAAAAAAGAGTCATGTAAACTGGGGAATGATCATTTATCAACAAGAAATAACTATTGGATTGCCTGGTTAGCATCCTTATTACTTGTTTACCAGGTAAAAATGAAGAATTGATTTTTGATTTTATGCCCGACCATTACACTTTAACGTCCAGTGCATTCCCAGCATCCCTTTAGATGTGCTTCAGCCACCAGAGGGAGCTCTTCTGTATACCAGTATACAGATATTCACATCTAAAGGGATACAGAAAAGCCTTTTAAAATGTTTCCTTCCCCTGCTCTGCATTCTGAATTTTCGCCCACCAGAGTATCATACCAAATGGGGTGTGAAGTAGGGCTGTGTGGCTCTCTCTATTGGCTGTCTGCTACGTCTGTCAATGTTACCTCATGGAGAGTACGAGTTATAAGCTGGTTAGAGCTGGAGATAAATACTGGAGACTTTACTTGATTTACCGAATGCTTTAAAGAAGAACTCCAGTGAAAATAATGTAATAAAACAGTGCTTCATTTTTACAATAATTATGTATAAATGATTTAGTCAGTATTTGCTCATTGTAAAATCTTTCCTCTACCTGATTTACAGTCTGACATTTATCCCATGGTGACATTTTTACTGCTGGCAGGTGATGTCAGTGGAAGGAGATGCTGCTTGCTTTTTTGGTATATGGAAACAGTTGTGAACAGCTATTTCCCACAATGCAATGAGGTTCACAGACAGGAAACTGTCAGGACCTTGGGTATGACATCACACTGTGGGAGGGGTTTCACCACAATATTAGCCATACAGACTTCCCGGATGATCCGTTTGTGAAAAGGAATAGATTTCTCATGTAAAAGGGGGTAGCAGCTACTGATCGGGATGAAGTTCAATTGTTGGCTACGGTTTCTCCTTAAGCCTCAATCTTTGTGAATTGATATTTCTTGACATTTCTTGAGGTATTTACCGCACAAGTCAGTAATTTTACTTTTCAATGTGGTGATAGGTTTAGTGTATTGGCATTTGGCAAAGTGATTGGTAAAACCAGCTTTTTTTCTGCATTACTGAATGCAGTGATGCTTAGTAAATTGAGGCCCATGTGCACTCTTTACATTTTCTTCAGCCAAAAATGGCTGTTCAAAGTAAACCTGAGTCCGGAGGGGACAAGAGGATTTTTACTTACCTGGGACTTCTTCCAGCCCCCTGTAGTCTGTCCAGCCTGAACCCTCGTGCTGCTGCAGCCAAACTAAACTCTCCGATCCAGGGGTTACTGCCCATTTGCTGTTTCCAGGCAGAGTGCTGTCTTGATCCTGCTCCCACAGTCAGGAGCATTCTGTGCATGCGCAATTAAAAGTCTGTATACACTGGGCATGCGCAAAACGCTCCTACACCTCTGGGGTGCGATCAAGGAGGCGTGCGGCTGGGACAGGGCATGTACAGTAGTCTGCGATTGATACAGTAGGCATCAGTGGGGGGTTCCGGTAGGGTTAGGCATCAGTTGGTGGAGGGGGGGGGGGGGTCAGTTAGGGTTAGGCATCAGTGGAGGGAGGCTCATGTGTGAATAGAGTGTGTTTTGGCAAAAGTTAAGTATTGGTAACATTTATAGATATTCAGGGGTAGAGTTGCCCCCTCCTTCAACATCTTCAAAAAGGCCCTCAAAATGCACCTTTTCACTCTGGCCTAACCCCCCCCCCCCCCCTCCCCTTCACTGGTGCTCTAACCCCGTAGCTGAACTCTGTTCCTCTACCTTTTGTGTCCCTACCTCTCCCTCTAAATTGTAAGCCTTCGGCAGGGTCCTCCTCCTTGTGTCTCCTACCTGATCATCCACCTCCATTACACCCATCCTATGGATCTGAGTGAACTTGACTTGCCTAATCTCCATGCTCCTATCCGGTAACTAAGCATTACCTTGTACTCATACTGTGCTGAATGATCTGGTTTAAATGTATTCCAGTATTATTGCTGTATGTCACCCCTACAGTGGCTTGCAAAAGTATTCGGCCCCCTTGCAGTTTTCCACATTTTGTCACATTACTGCCACAAAAATGAACATATCCATGTGTTAGAATGTCCCAGTCAAAGTCCAGATCTAAATCCAATCGAAAATCTGTGGTAAGATCTGAAAACTGCTGTTCACAAACACTGTCCATCTAATCTGACTGAGCTGGAGCTGTTTTGCTTAGAAAAATGGGTAAGGATTTCAGTATTTAGATGTGCAAAGCTGGTAGAGACATACCCTAAAAGACTGGCAGCTGTAATTGCAGCAAAAGGTGGTTCTACAAAGTATTGACTCAGGGGGCTGAATAATTACGCACACCCCACTTTGCAGTTATTGATTTGTAAAAAATGTTTGGAATCATGTATGACGTTCGATCCACTTCTCATGCGTACACCACTTTGTATTGGTCTTTCACGTGGAATTCCAATGAAATTGATGCATGTTTGTGGCAGTAATGTGACAAAATGTGGAAAACTTCAAGGGGGCCGAATACTTTTGCAAGCCACTGTAAATATTCTGTAACCTTACAAATGTTCAGCACTGCATAATATGTTGGTGCTTTATAAATAAAATAAATAAATATTTTACTACTGGAATTACCACTGCCCAATAGTAAAATATCGGTAAGTTTACCGATATTCTGCTAACGGATACATTTTTCGGCGGCCAAGTTTCCACAGCGCCCATTTTTCTCGTACACCCATGAAAACACCGGCCCTAAATACAAGCACAGCAAGGGAGGGTAGATTGAAATTGTAGCAGTTTCAGAAAATCACATGGCGTAAATAGATTTTTTTTGTTTTGCTTCTATGAGAGATGTGATATTTCTATGAGAGTGGTTATATTTCCTTTTTAAAGTTCATAAATTCCTGTGTTATAGCCGTAAGAGTCCACAGTTCTGAACCGCAGCGCATGAACTGTGTATTTATATCCATATTTACTTACAAAAACCCTTAGCATGTGACATATACAGTTAAATGTAAAGGAAATAATTTCTGAGAAAAGTACCGTAAATGAAAGGCTGCCTGTTTTCTGCGTGTCTCTGGTATGTATGGTGCAGATGGCAGTGACAGTGATAACCGAGAGCGCTCTAATGTATTCCCGCACATAGACGCGTGATGAATGGTTCTACGTTTCTTTATGGTCAAATGTTTTCTGACAGTGCTGTATAATTTATAGCTTGTGTATGTAAAACGGATGCAGCAAATGAACCACTCTCAGCTCCTATAACCGTGATAAATTGTCATTTTTCAGAGCTGCAACAAGCCAACCAGTGCAGCGCAGATAATGGCAGACTCCGTGTCAACAAAGCGCGGATGTATTTCTGGGCAAACTAAAGTGCACCTGTCATTTCTGAAATAACAACATTCCGCAGATATGGCAGATAACAAACGATTTGGCAGTTCTCTGTACAGTTATGAATTCTTTAGTATCACTGAAAAAAATACAAGTTTGGCTTCTTAAAACAAAAGGTATTTGCGATAATTCAGGTTGGCGTGAGCTTAAGATGTCTCCCACAATGCATTGCTTCTGAATATGCAAATCATCCCTTGTTGTCCCTGTAAGCTAAACACACCTCCTTAACCGCTGGAATGCAATGATGTGTCAGTTTGTTAAAGAGAGTCGGAAGCCTTCTAAAAATCATATTTTTATTAGACATTTATCTTTAGCAAAATCAGCTGTGCTAAAACGTTGCATTCCCACGCAGAAAGATGTCATTAAACCCCCCCAAATCCCCGGGGCAAAATGTGGGGAGCGCTTCCTGTAAGAGGCAGAGCTTTGTGCTGTAGCTCTGCCTCTACTCACGTCAATCCCTGCAGATTGCCGCCTCTCCCCGCCCCTTTCAGTCTTCTTTCACTGAGAGGGACAGGGAGAGGCGTCGATCAGCGGGGATTGATGCTAATGGAGGCAGAGCTACAGCGCTAAGCTCTGCCTCCCCGGGCAGCAAAATCCACAACTTGGAAAGTCGTGGAATTTTGCCCCAGTATTTGGAGGGTTTAATGACATTGTTCTGTCGTGGGAATGCAGCGTTTTAGCACTGCCGATATTGCTGAAGATAAATGTCGAATAAAAAAATGATTATTTTTAGAAGGCTTCAGACTCTCTTTAAATGTATAGAGCCACAATAATCCAACATGCATACAGACTGTTTCAGATTGGTTGGTCATCATCAGTGTATGGCATAGATTAATGTTAGTATCATTGGAAAGGGTGAACTAACCAAAGAAGCAGAATGGCATTACATTTGTACCACCTGTTGAGAGCAACAATTCATAAGCTTTATTTTATCACATAATAGCAAAAACACCACTTAAAACCAGCAATCCTTCCATAATCCAATACTTTCAGGGAAAAAATAAATCCATAAATCTCTTCTGAGGCTCTATATAGACACTCCTTTCTGCCAAACCTAAGTTAAAATAAAACTGTTAGACAATGAATAGAGTGCATAAAGTGCAAGCCATGCTTAAGAGAGAGAGAGAAAGAGCGAGAGGATAGTGACAATGCAATCGTGCACCTCACGGCACACGATTGGAGTCTGACGTCACTTGTGTACAAGTTCAGGGGCTGGAAGATTTCCCATTCGGTGCTATCTAAGGCTCCGTGCACACTGCAAATCTGTTTTGCGATTCCGATTTGCAATTCCAATTTTCCCTGAATGCAATCAACAAAAAAACGGAGAAAAAAAAACGCAGCATGCAGTAAAGTCGGAATCGGATCTAAAAACCGATTAAAAATCGGAATTGCATGCAGTGTGCAGGGAGCCTATCACAGGGATAAATCTACATGCAATGGTGTGGTGTGATACGCTGTGGTTTGCAAATCGCTTGTGTGAAACTAGCCTCAAAAAATACCGGTTGCCTGGCTGTCCTGCTTATCCTCTGCCTTAATTCTTTTAGCCATAGACCCTGAACAAGCATGCCAATCAGGTGCTCTGGCTGAAGTCTGACTGGGTAAGCAGCATGTTTGTTTTGGTTTCAGGTGTGTGATTCAGACACTTCTGCTGACAGAAAGTTTAGCAGGGCTGCCAGACAACTGATATGGTTTAAAAGGAGGTAAATAGGTCAGTTTCCATATTCAGGTTCCCTTTAATTATTCTGCAAGGAAAGCTCTTTTTCCACTTTAAAGGACACCTGTAGAAAGCGTTATATGGAGGCTGCCATGTTTATTTCCTTTTAAGCAATACCAGTTACCTGGCTATCCTTCTGATCCTTTGTCTCTAATACTTTAAGCTTAAGACCCTGAACAAGCATGCAGCAGATGAGGGGTTTCTGACATTTTTGTCCAAATCTGAGAATCTGATTAGCTGCATTCTTGTTTCTGGTGTGATTTGGACTACTGCGGCTAAATGAACCAGCAGGGCTGCCAGGCAACTGGTATTGCTTAGAAGAAAAAAATATGGCAGCCTCCATATAACTCTTACTACAGTTGTCCTTCAATAGTACATCTGTCCACTACATGTATTGCCTGTTTTGGTGATATTGTTCCAATTAGTGCTACGTTGCTGAATATTTGCTTTGCTTAAAGCAAAAAATCGAGAAGGTCCGCACACTCAATTGATCCAAGATCAAGGTTTATTCAACCAATTGTAACACACGTCCACTCCATAAACCAACGACTCGTTTCGGGGCCCCGTTGGGTCCCCTTTGTCAAGGTAAAACAATACAGAATGGTAACATTGTTTTACCTTGACAAATACAGAATGGTAACATTGTTTTACGTTGACAAATACAGAATGGTAACATTGTTTTACCTTGACAAAGGGGACCCCACGGGGGCCCCGAAACGAGTCGTTGGTTTATGGAGTGGACGTGTGTCACAACTGGTTGAATAAACCTTGATCTTGGATTGATTGAGTGTGCGGACCTTCTCGATTTTTTGCTTGCAGTTTACAAAGGTCCAGCACCTCCATGGAGGTGTGGATTCTCATCTTTGATTTTTCTTGGACTTATGCTTTGCTTAAAGGGAACCTAAACTGAGAGGGATGTGGATGTTTCATTTTAAACAATACCAGTTGCCTGGCAGCCCTGCTGATCGCTTTGGCTGCAGTGGTGGTGGAATCACACCCTGAAACAAGCATGCAGCTAATCCAGTCTGACTTCAGTCAGAGCACCTGATCTGCATGCTTGTTCAGGGGCTGTGGCTAAACGTATTAGAGCAGGCTTTCTCAACCAGGGTTCCTTGAGTACTCTGCAGGGGTTCCTTGGCATTTTCCCCCATCGTGGGGATGTATAATGGAGCTCACTATAATAGGGGGTACTGTAACAAGAAGCACTCAATTAGGGGCTTAGGAGGCAGTATAATAAGTGGCAGTGTAATGGGGGTAGTGAAATAAACAGCCACACATACTTTTAAAGACCATGCATCCTGCAAAATAAATGTAGGGGTTCCTCGAGATCAAAAAATAGTTTGCAGGGGTTCCTTGAGATCCAAAAACTATTTGCAGGGTTCCTCCAAGGTAAAAAAAGGTTGAGAAAGGCTGTATTAGAGACACAGGATAAGCAGGAGAGTCAGGCAACTGGTAGGAAAAATCCCCATCCTTCTCAGTTTAGGTTCCTTTTAACTGTCAGTCAACATCACAAGGGCACTTAGCACTGTCCATGGTGCTGAAACAAACATTTAAAGTGGACCTGAACTCTTACACAGGACAAAAAGGAAAACAGAGAGAAATACACACAGTATGTATTTGGAGAGTTTAGCCTGTTTAATTACCCCTCATTTGTGTCTAATCACAAGTTGTAATTTGATCTCTCCCCATGTCACATGACTACCATGGCAGATGAGGCAGATAACCTCATTTGAAAGCACATGATGTTGACAATATGTCTGCTTCCATGAATCAAGAAGTAGACACACTGCAGATTTATTGCAAGATATGTATCATCTGTAACAAAGAAATGTTTTTCTTTAAAGGTTATTATGCTGTTGCGTATCTTTTAGAGCAGAGAGGAAGTTCTGAGTTCAGGTGCACTTTAAAGGATACCAGAGCTCAAAAAGTTTGAAGAAACGGGGGAAGCAGGCATGTACTACCACCTGTCCTTATGCCCATTGCTCCTCTTGTTCTCCTCTCTGCCACCCATGGCTCACCTAAAAGCCCCCCAGGGTTGGGACCTACTGCGCTAGTCCCGGCCAGGCTGCGCACGTCCTACAACTCATGCCCGCGGAATGGAGTGCTCTGCGCATGCGTATGACGTCCCTGCATCATGCGCAGTGATGAAGGCTGCCCAGCCAAAAGCTTACTCTTATTCTGAGTTAAGTTAGCCAATAAATGGCATCATACTGATTCAAAACGTATTGATTTTTACTTATGGCTAACACGGTTGAATACCCTACTGCTACTACTGGGCAGAAAAAAGTGAGGGGTCAAGGTGACTTGTTAGCCTGTTAAGGACGCAGCCTGTTGAACTCTGCGTCCTGTTTCAGGGGTGTAACAATATCTCCCACAACCCCCATGATCATGGGGAGGAGGGGTGGGGCTTTGGGGGCTCGCTTCTTTCTCTCCCCACCCACATGCAGTACAGCTGGATGCGGTGAATAGCAAAGCCCCCATACTTGCTGTTGCTACCAGAATTGATACATATGTTAAGGAGAACCCGAGGCAGGGTTCTAACAACAAAATCCCCATACAGAGTCCGGGTCTGCCTATAGAGCCCAGCCTCTGTTGCTATATAGATTCCCACTAAGCCCCCCCCCCCCCCCCCCTGTGCTCTGCGAGACCCCATAATTCAGAGCCGCACTGCCGACACAGAGCGTGTCGCAGCTGGCTGTATTTACCTCCATAATGCCAGTCTCGCTGCTCCCCGCCTCCTGCATCGCTCCGGTCCCCACCCACATCCCTTCCCTCCCCGCTGATTGCAGGGAAGGGATGCGGGGGCGGGACCGGAGAGATGCAGGAGGCGGGGGAGCGGCGAGACTGACAGGAGGAGGTAAACACAGCCAGCACCGCACGGCTGTGATTTATCGGGTCTTGCTGAGCGCAGGGGGGATTTAGGGGGGATCTGATTAGCAACAGAGGCTGGGCTCTATAGGCAGACCCAGCCTCTGTATGGGGATTTTGTTGTTAGAACCCCGCCTCGGGTTCTCTTTAAGGAGAATAGTGGGTACAAGTTACAAAAATAATTGTTCAAAGAGACCTCGTAGTTTTTGAGAAAATCAATTTTAAAAATACAAAAAAAAAATGGTTTAAATAACTGTCATTTTTCTGGGTTTAAAAAACATTTTTCTTTGCATTTTTAAAATCAATTTTCAAAGGTCTTTTTGAACAATTTTTTTGACTTGCACTCACTATTCTCCTTAACATGTGTCAATTGAATTACAAATTTGTAATTACGTATAGGCATAACTGCGAAAATGTACACCTAATTGTGCGCAATCGTAACTAACAGATTGCGATCATCACTGAGTTAGGGGCCTATGGACCTGGGATGGGGGGGGGGGGGGGGGGGGGCTCATGGTATCTTTTTGCAGGGAGGCCCCATGCACTCTAGCTACACCCTTGTCCTGTTTACAGCCTATTATTCCTGCTAGGAAGTGCAGTAGATTTTAACAGACTATACCCACCCTCGCTGTAATCATGCTTTCATCACTGCTTCCATGCGCCCGGTCCGCTGACAAAGTGATCCCTGTGAGACAGTCACAAAGATCACAAAGTAAAGATAGTCTCTAGTCCTTAAGTAGGCAGAGCCGCACAGTTCCCAAAAGGTTAAACAACACCAGTGTACTAAATGGAGATAAGGGGCCACTTCAAGCTTTCTTTCGTGAGATGCCCATGATCTGTAGTTACCCCCCTTATTGTAGAGGCTAGTGTTAGAGGAATATTAGACAGGAACATGCTGTAGTAGTAGACAGGGCCGAGGCAGAGGCGAGAGAGGCTCCAACCTCAGGGCGCAGTGTTGGAGGGGGCGCACAACTCACTCAGCTATCATTCCCCTACTGTGTTTGAAGCAGAGAGAAATAAGAAAAGAGGATCCATGACAGTGGCTGCAAGCCAGATAACTAGAGATTAAGGTTGAACAGCGAGGAGAACGCCAGCGCATACCACTAAGGCAGCATCTGAAATGACCACCAGCTCAGTGTGCAGCACCTAAATAGATTTTCTGCATACTTCGCATTCAATTCAGATGCAAATCATATGCAAATCTGCTACTACTTATCATACAAACAGGAAACTCAGGAGAAGGGGCTGGGAGCAGCTAACCTGACAGTTACGAAGTTACAAAGTTAAGGAAAGGTGGGTGGAAAGGCTGCGCATCCCCAAACACATGTTGCAATTGAATGGTTAATCGCATAGGCATACACCGCCTCTGCCAGACTGAAAAATGCATGCCCTGCATCCAAGACAAGTGCTAACATTTATTAGTCTGGTAGAGGCGGTGTATGCCTGTGCGATTAACCATTCAATTGCAACATGTGTTTAGGGACCCGCATCCTTTCCCCCCACGTTTCCTTAACTTTGTAACTATGTAACTGTTAGGTTAGCTGCTCCCAGCCCCTCCTCCTGAGTTTCCTGTTTGCATGATAAGTAGTAGCAGATTTGCATATGATTTGCATCTGAATTGAATGCGAAGTGTGCAGAAAATCTATTTAGGTGCTGCACACTGAGCTGGTGGTCATTTCAGATGCAGCCTTAGTGGTATGCGCTGGCGTTCTCCTCGCTGTTCAACCAAATGTAAATTACACATTTTTTTTTGCTTAGCTGCTCCCAAGGTTTTAAATTTAGGTTAGGTCACTTGCCCGGAGGTTTGCCTCACCGTGGCGCAAGTGTCTAGTATAATATACTTTGCATGCAAACCATATTGGAAGCTAAAGTTCCTCCTAGTTTAATAAATGTTAGCATTTGTCTTGGATGCAGGGCATGCATTTCTCAGTCTGGCAGAGGCGGTGTACATGTGTTTAGGGATGCGCAGCCTTTCCCCCCACCTTTCCTTAGAGATTAAGGTGTTGGGGGAGGGGGGTGGGGGTCCTGGGATGCCTCTTGTTCTAATAGCAATCAGTGTGTGACAGCTGGGGTGGGAGGGATTGGGGGGGGGGCACTTTGGTGTCTCAGCCTTGGGTGCTGGAGGACCTTGTCCCGGCTCTGGTAGTAGAGACAAAATGTTATGTAATTACCTTCTGTTTCACGAAAAAAACTATACTATACTTTTATTCTCTGCCAGCTTTGGAATAAGTCTCTGGAGAATCTGCATGTAGTGCTGCTGCGACAGAGCAGGTAAGTACGGACGTTTCTTTCGTAGGCTGTCGCCATCGTTCTCTTTCTCGACTTGTCATGCTCGGCACAATGAAACTTTTTAGGATTAGAACAGTCAGGCAGTTGTGTCTCTGCCACTTCAGGGCTATGTTTTTTTTTTAAATGAAAACCCTCTTTAAGCATTTTGAACAAAGCGTTTCAGCTCTGCATATTTCCCCCCGGTAATAACGTATTCCATATAAAAACGTGTATTTCACAGGTGGACAGCGCAATCGGGAGCCCGCCTGCGAAGATTCTCTGCTTTATTGTATTCTTTCTTTTCTCATGAATAGAACATCACCTTATAAATAGCCCTGGGTAGCCTGGATCCAGGCCTAACACCAAATACTATAAAGTCATAATTACGCGCTTCATTGTACGCCAGGGATGGATGGCGCTCTCAGTACCAGGTGGGACAGGCAGTATTTTCCAAACTTGGGATCTTGCCTTTTGTTCCTCTCCACAATAACAGTATTAATAAGAAAAACAAGGCAATATCATTTTCAGAGAGCCTGATAAAAATAACCGATGGATGCCGGTGGTAGGTGGTAAAATCTCGGCTGGTTATACAATCTGGAGTGTCTACGTAATATACAGCTCCCACCTCCGCTCTGCTAGGCAAGCCTGGATGGAAATTGGATAATGCATATCATACCGGAGGCTATAGATGTGGGATAGCTTCATGTATTCTGCAGGAACCTAGCTACAGTCTTGGAGGGAAAAATAGAATCCAATCCTTGAGTTTCTTCACAAAAGGATCCGCACCATCCAAATTTACAAAACTTTATTCAATCTTCATAAACGCACAGCATTTCCAATTTCATGATTTTTCCTCAAGTCATCTGACACAAATGCAATGTCGGATGACTTGAGGAAGAATCATCAGATTCGAAGCGCTGTGTGTCATAGTCAGAGACCTGGAACATTTAATGCTTTTAAGTGATTTTCTGAAGATTGAATAAAGTTTTGTAAATTTGGATGATGCAGATCCTTTTGTGAAGAAACCACTGGTGGGCCGAAATTTTGCATCAAAATTCGTAATTACGCATCGCAATCGTAAGCGAAATTTCAGAGAAAATTGTAATTAATTTTGTATGTAATAGTAGTATTTCAAAATATCACATCATTTTCGTGAAATTTCGCATAATTTTGTGCCAACTTTAGAGATTAATAGCAAAGCTCCCATACATGCTATTGCTGCCAAAATTGCTACATATGTTAAGCAGATTTTTTTTGTTACAGAGTCTCTTTATTCCTGTGGTGCCCTAGGCCATGGCATATGTGGCCTTGGCTTAAATACAGCGCTGGTGACATCACATGTGTAACAACGTAAAAGACTGGGTCTCTACCTTGATTTTTAGGCCTATTGGTCAATTTACTGCAAGTAACACAGCGCAGAGCACAACGTTTCGCCAATGCGGTTATCGAGTGCTTACAGAGCCATAGTGCAACAGTCATTTTGAGTGCATAAATTAGCATAAAACACACCCATGCATGGGCGGGCACTAAGCTTAAAGAGACAGGCTATTCAACATAGCAGAGAAATTTTTACAGAAAACATTTCAAATTGTATGCTTCATTCATTCCATTCTGACGAAAAAGTTCCAAGATCACTTATTCACCTGCTTTCTCTGCGCAGCAAGGAGGTCTGGGAGTCAACACCTTCACCACACAAAAAAAAAAAACTTTTCTAGCACACATTCAGATCACCCACAGTGTGTTTATTAGAAAAAGCACACAGTGGGCTTGATTCACTAAGCCGTGATAACTGAGGAAGCCGGCAGTTGGCCGGCGACACACGTGTTAGACCTTCCGTCGGGTGGCTGCGACGTTATCGGCGCACTGTATTGGGGCTACTAGCAGGTAATATTGGCGGCGGCCTCACACTCTTGCATCTCTCATTTCACTACCTCCCTCTTTAGCTGGCTGGTCCAGCGTGCTCAGGTTAAACTTTGGTATTGTATACTGTATCAGTACTATATTGTGCCTAGCTTGGTCACACATAGATTATGATGTCTTCTTAAAGGGAACCTGAAGCGAGTAAAATTATTTAAAATAAACACATGACGTAGCTGCAATTGAATATTACATACTAACCTCACCATCAGTTTCTCTCAGAAGCTCACCATTTTCTTCTTACAGTGATCCCTTCCAGTTCTGACAATATTTTGTCAGAACTGAAATACACCAGTTGCTGTCGGTTATATATCAGCAGCTGTCAGTTACAACTGAACTGTCCATGTTTCCCTATGGCTTAAAGAGAAACTCCGACCAAGAATTTAACTTTATCCCAATCAGTAGCTGATACCCCCTTTTACATGAGAAATATAATGATTTTCACAAACAGACCATCAGGGGGCACTGTATGACTGATTTTGTGCTGAAACCCCTCCCACAAGAGGCTCTGGTACCGTATGGTACTCTGGGCAAACTGCCACAATGTAACAATGTTCACAGACAGGAAATGGCTGTTTATAGCTGTCTGCAAGGCCAGAACAGCTAGAAACAGCTACATAACCTGCCCACAGTAACAATGTCACCATGTAATACATGTCAGAATGTGAATCTGGGAGAGGAAAGATTTTACAATGAGCAAACACTGACTAAATCATGTATACATAATTATTGTAAAAATGAAGCACTTTTTTTATTACATTATTTTCACTGGAGTTCCTCTTTAAGTGGGTGATATCACAGTTTAACAGTGTGCTGACCAGAAAGCTGTTATAGGGCTGCGTAATATGTTGGCACTTTATAAATACAATAAATAAATAAATAAATAAATAATAGGGCAATGGCCATTTTTAAAATGGAGGACGGAGAATTCCATTGATCATAGTGAACAGATGGGACACAGGAGAGGAGAAAGAGATTGAGGAGTAGACTACACGGGAGGTAAGTATGACCGGTGTATGGTTATTTTACTTTTTATTTTCAGTTCAGGTTCTCTTTAATGCATTTTGTTTTTGCTGGGATATGCATATATTATATACAGTGACTTGCTTACTCTTGATTGCATTATATATATACTGACTTTTTTCACATTTGTCAATTTTGTACTTTTGCTTGAGCATTGAGGTATAAGTTCCGCCCATACCTATTATATTACATTTTATTGCTAGCCCAATATTGCATGTATATAATTTTCCGTGGCCACCCCACCCTTATTACAGGGTGTTTTTATTACCCTGTTGTAGGATTGTCTTTGTCTCCCTACCTATGTATGTTATTGTGATATTTGTAGTTTTATACCCATTGATCTGATATGTACTCTTAATAAAAAGTATCTTTACGTCTAATACTCTGGTAATCTAGTGCGTTGTGAGATCTTTTCCCTCCTCCCTATTGTATAACATATATCACGGTCGCACTAGCGTTTTGCGTGCGTTATAACATTTGTAAAGTTTTTTTGCACACAAACGCAAATTTTCGTGCGAAAACACGGTCATTTCGAAAACCGATACATGCGTTATAATGCGCGCAAAACGCTAGCGCGATCGTGATATCAGTTATCACGGTTTAGTGAATCGAGCCCCGTGTGTGGTAGAAAAGGGTTTTTTTTTTTGTGGACCTGAACTCAGAGCGTCCTCTCCACTCTAAGGGCCCGTTTCCACTTGTGCAGTGCGAATTGCCGCGGTAAAAATTCGCATGCGGATGTATGCAAATTTTCATCTGAATTCGCATGAAAATTCGCATGAATGACGCTGTATGTGAAATTAACCATGGCAGTGCCGGTGTGCATTTCCATTGATTTCCATGTGAATTCGCATGAAAATTCGCATACCAAAGCCGCAGGCGATTTCCCTATTAAATACATTAGCGGCGATTCGCATGCATTCCACACGCAGGCGAATTCTGAGGGCTCGTTTCCACCATAGCGAATCCGCATGCGGCGCCGACATGCGGATTCGCTTGGTACATTGAAGTGGCCGGGGCTGTTTTCATATGTGCGGCGTGCGGGAGCGATTTGGCGGCGGGCCAAATCTGCACGACGGGACCCACAGAATTCGCCTGCGTCGGGAATCCATGCGAATCGCCGCGAATGTATTTAATAGGAAAAACGCATGCGTTTTTTACATGCGTTTTTACCCACGATTCGCGTGCGACTTCGCACCTTTTTCAATGTTATTTTGCCCTGGCAGAGTCATGGTTAATCGCACGCGAAATCGCGGGTAAAAACGCATGCGGAAACGCATCCGCATGCGTTTTTACAGGCGTCGGGATGCGGGCGAAATCGCGTCGCAACAGTGGAAACGGGCCCTTAGGGCTCTGCCGTGCAGAAAAATCCTGCACAGAAAAACGCTCAGGAAAACTGACAAGTGGAAACAGGCCCATCCACTTGTATTGGCTGTGCGAATCTGCATGCAGGAAACGCATGCAGATTCGCGATAGTGGAGACGGGCCCTAAAATATACACAACAGCATAATAACCTTTAAGCAAAAAACATTTCTTTGTTACAGCTGATACAATTCCTAAAATAAATTTGCTTTGTTTCTACTTCCTGATTCATGAAAGCAGACATATTGATAGCAGCCTGTGCTTTCAAATGAGTTTATCTGCCATCTCTGCAGTGGCACTCATGTGACACAGGGGAGAGATCAAATTACAACTTGCGATTAGACCAAATGAGGGGGAATTGAACAGGCTAAACTCTCTAAATACATTTCTTTCTGGTTTCCTTCTGTCCTGTCCAAGAGTTCAGGTCCACTGTAAGGAGGCAGTGTCTCTATGGTTCACCGAGATTCTGGTTGTCCTTAAAGAGAACCCGAGGTGGGTTTGAAGAATATTATCTGCATACAGAGGCTGGATCTGCCTATACAGCCCAGCCTCTGTTGCTATCCCAAACCCCCCTAAGGTCCCCCTGCACTCTGCAATCCCTCATAAATCACAGCCACGCTGCTGACAAACAGCTTGTCAGAGCTGGCTGTGTTGATCTCTATAGTGTCAGTCTGCTGCTCTCCCCACCTCCTGCAGAACTCCAGTCCCCGCCTGCATCCCTTCCCTCCCTGCTGATTGGAGGGAAGGGACGGGGGCAGGGACCGGAGCTATGCAGGAGGCGGGGGAGCAGCTGAGACTGACACTACAGATGTAAACACAGCCTCACAGCACGGCTGTGATTTATGAGGGATTGCAGAGTGCAGGGGGACTTTAGTGGGGTTTGGGATAGCAACAGAGGCTGGGCTGTATAGGCAGATCCAGCCTCTGTATGCAGATAACATTCTTTAAACACACCTCGGGTTCTCTTTAACCCCAGTACAGAATGACAGATGAAACCCAACCAACTAGTGAACACAGGTGTATCTGCCTGATGCCCTCCCAGCGTACGCAGACTACCATCACTGCCTGAAGTAGACTTTAACAGAAAAGTGCAAACTCTTCTGTATTCCGAAACCTAATCATGCTAATAATGTCTCGCGCACATAACAAGCTGCTAATAAATGTGAATTGATCACCATTAAGCTGGAGAACAGGGACAGTGAATGGAGATAATTATTAATCAACCTCCTCTGTTCCAAAGCTCAGACAATATCCTCGTTTCCAAGCCTGCCTGAGGAGTGTAAAAAAAAACAAGAAAAAGTTAATGAAAATATTATTTCGGGAACTGGCACTGAGGTGAGATACGGTTTTGTAATGTCTTTTTCATAGATCACAAGTTAAAGCTAAGAGGCTAATAGGAAAAAAAATGCAGTGAAATCCTCAAAACTGGAGGAAGACGCAACATTAAAAACACACACGGATATAATTGAAGACGCTAATGTACTTATACTTACTTAAAACCACCCTGCAGCGAGAAAGAAAAAAACATACTCACCCAAGAAGAGGGAAGAGGGAAGACTTTGGAGCCCGTGAAGCCTTCCCAGTCCCCCCTCCCTGTCCTCATTCCAGCCCTGTTTCATACCCCCCCCCCCTCCCCCATACAGCCTTTGGAAGTACTCATAATTATTATTGCATATTTACATAGTACTGATATCTTCTGCAGCACTTTAAAGGGTATATACCATATTTTTCGGTATATAAGACCAAAGATGGGGAGAAAACGTCCCTGCGTCCATAGACAGGGTGTCCCCGACTGACGGATCACTCGGTACGAACTGCTGACACGCCGCAACGTCGGGGACTCCCTACCTTGTCCCCCTGTCCTTCCCTAACACACCCCCTCCCAACTGGTCTCCTCCGCTCCCAAGTAAAATGAATTACCGACAGTGCGGCTCACGTCACCAGCGATTCCAGCAGAGCTCTCCTCTTCCACGCGGCTCTCCCTAGAGATGGCTTCTGCTGATGACGCGATTAGCAGCAACCTTCACTAGTGGAGCCTGGAGGGAAGCTGATCGCTGCTGGAATTTCTCTGCCGCTAAATATATTACACACAGGGGAACGGAGGAGGGGGGGGGGCAGGAGGTGACCAGGGGGGGGGGGACAGGAGGGGACACAAGGGCAGGAGGTGACCAGGGGGGGGGGGGACAGGAGGGGACACAAGGGCAGGAGGTGACCGGGGGGGGACAGGAGGGGACACAAGGGCGACAGGAGGGGACACAGGGGGAATAGGAGAGGACACAGGAGGAACAGAAGGGGGACACAAGGGCAACAGGAGGGGACACAAGGGCAATAGGAGGTGACACAGGGGAACCAAGAGGGGACACAGGGGGAACAGAAAGGTGACACAGAGGCAACAGGAGGGGACACAAGGGCAACAGGAGGGGACACAGGGGGAACAGAAGGGGGACACAAGGGCAACAGGAGGGGACACAGGGGGAACAGAAGGGGGACACAAGGGCAACAGGAGGGGACACAAGGGGAACAGAAGGGGTACACAAGGGCAACAGGAGGGGACACAAGGGCAATAGGAGGTGACACGGGAACCAGGAGGGGACACAGGGGGAACAGAAGGGGACACAGAGGCAACAAGAGGGGACACAGGGGGACAGGAAGGGGACCATTTTTTAGTAGAGAAAAATATATATACATAGAAAGCGTGACAAAGTCCTGAAAGAGGGACAACTAAGGAGGAGGAAAGAGAGACAGGGAGACTGGGCTCCCAAAGAGGGACAGTTGGGAACTATGACTGTGGCTGTCCTCAGAAAGAAGGCTTTGGTGCTGTATATCACGGGCCTGTTTTATTCAACGCTCAGGAAGGATGTGGGGCCCAGATGCACATTGCACTGGGGCCTACGGCTCTGCACCTCCACCCCGGCTCTCCTGCCTTGTGTCTGTAAGAGCAGCAGCCCATTGACCTGCTTTAGTGACAAAAAGTTTTCACTTACTTTGTGAAGAAGAAAGGTGCTTTATTCTATTTATTTATTTATTTTTGAAATGTAATATAAAGTTTGACCTCTCATTTTTGAATAAATGTGCTTTTATAGCACCATTCTTTATTCTCTATGAAATTGATTTTCTTTCACGGACTCTAAATCGCTGCCAAGGAACTTCAAAGGCAGCAGCTTCTTGTGGAGTGTTGCATTAAAAATATAAAACGTATCTGCAAAAAAAAACTTGACAAACTTTACGCTGACAAAAGAACTTGGATTTCCTTGTTTTGAGTGGACTGGATCGCCAGCTGAGCCTTAAAGCGGAATATAACCCTGCATTTCAACTTTGCTCTAAAACATTATTTACAGCATATTATATGCAAAAGGCATTTTTTTTTTTAGTAGACCAGCATTGGAAGGGTTAAACACAGAGGTTCAAAGTTCCGTGGAGAGATATGCAGAAGTTCAGATTGTTACATTCTATTTAGTTATATGTATCTATTGATAAATGTTACACACTCTTTGGCTGTCCTCCAGCTCCTTCTCAGTCAGAGAGATGAGTCACATTCAACACTTAGATACATTTATGTAAACAAAATGTATCTATTTCAGCTTCGGATGCGTCTGCAGAAATCTCCAGGAACTTTAAAGCCCTGTGTAACCCTTCCAATGCTGGTCTAGTAAAAAAAAATGCTGGTTGCATATAATATACTGTAAATAATGTTTTAGAGCAAAGTTGAAATGCAGGGTTATATTCCGCTTTAAAGGACTTCTGTTGCCAATATCTTAAAATACATGTAAACATCTACAAATAAGAAGTACGTTTCTCCCAGAGTAAAATGAGCCATAAATTCTGTTATGTTGCTGTCACTTACAGTAAGTAGTAGAAATCTGACATTACTGATTTTGGACTAGCCCATCTTCTCATGGAGAGTTCTCGGGGTTTTCTTTATTTTTAAAATCTCAGAGAATGTCTTTATAAAGAATAAAGGCCATGCTGAGAATCCCCTATGGAGAGATGGACTAGCCCAATACCTGTCAGTAATGTCAGATTTCTACTACCTGCTGTAAGTGACAGCAACATAGGAGAGAAGTCATCTATGGCTCATTTTACTCTGGAAGAAATGTACTTCTTATTTGTATATGTTTTACATTTTAAGATTTCAGTTCCTCTCCAAAGTGGACCTGAACTCTGGCACAGGAGAAAAGGAAAACAGAGAGAAATGCACCCTTTATGTATTTAAAAGGTTTAACCTGTCTAATTCCCCCTCTTCTGTGACTAATCACCAGAGTAATTCGATCTCTCAGCTGTGTCAGCTGGCTGCCTTGGCAGAGCAGCTCATTTGTAAACACAAGATGTTAACCTTTGTCTGCTTCCATGAAAGCAGGAAGCAGACACACTGCAGATTTATTGCAGGATTTGTATCAGCTGTAACAAATACATGTTTTCATTTACAGGTTATTATGCTGTTGCTTATCTTTTAGAGCAGAGAGGAAGTTCTGAGTTAAGGTCCGCTTTAACAGCTCTTTTGAGCACTGGAAGGAAGCATTGCCCAGCCTTTGTAAGTGACTGCCATGCTACCATTACTGGTCTGACTATAATCTACATGTATGTCCAGGGCCGGTGCTACCATAGAGGCAAAGGTGGCAATTGCCTCGGGGCCCCAACCTCTGCTGAGGCGCCTGCAGCGCCGACCCTGCTACATTCTGCCTGCTCCCCCCGCTCGCACTGCTCCCCGGGGCCCTACAAGTATAATTACCTATTGGTCCCGGCAGGTGAGCGGACAGGCAGTGGCGCGCCGGTTCATAGAGTGGGAGGGAGACAGCATGTCTCCGAGTGCAGCCGCTGCTTGCCCGCTCACCCCTCGGGACTAATAAGTAATTATGGCTGCTATTTTACTTGCAGGGCCCCAGGGAGCAGATAGGTAATGGCGGGGGGCCCCAACGCTAAAGTTTGCCACAAGGCTCTTTAAACCGGCCCTGTGTATGTCTCTGTGGACCCCATTAGGAGGCAATAGATACAGCAGCTCTACTGAGAATAATACATACTGGTCTCAATTCACTAAAGGCAGTTCAGATTTCTCGCATGCGGTAAAAGTTTGGTAATACACCAAAAAAAACATACTTTAGTTCACTAATACTTGTTCCGTAGTCTCACCAGCTGTGGAGCAGGTCAGGCAGCAAGCTATCAGTCTTCTCTTACAAGCCTGCGCATGAACCAGTGCATCCCAGAATCCCTTTACATGTGCATCTGTGCAAACTAGAGAGAGCTCTTCTGTGTATCAGTATACAGATATGCACATCTAAAGGGATACAGAGAAGCCACTTTAAATGTATCCTTCTCCTGCTCTGCTGCTCTGAAGTCCCGCCCTTTAGAGTATTGGATCAAATAGGGTGAGAAGCAGGGCTGTTTGGCTCACCCTATAGGCTGTTTGGCTCTCCCTATTGGCTATTAGAGATGTCGCGAACCTCCGACTTTCGGTTCGCGAACCTTCGCGGAAGGTTCGGTTCGCCGAAAAGTTCGCGAACCGCAATAGACTTCAATGGGGAGGCGAACTTTGAAAAATAGAAAAAATTATGCTGGCCACAAAAGTGATGGAAAAGATGTTTCAAGGGGTCTAACACCTGGAGGGGGGCATGGCGGAGTGGGATACATGCCAAAAGTCCCGGGGAAAATCAGGGATTTTAATCAGGGAGTGTAATTAGAGTTCTGCTTCACACTGACACACCAAACTCACTGTGTAACGCCCCGCAAACCGCTGTTTGTGTAGTGACGGCAGTGCTGGACTGGTGCGCACCATGGCGAGAGTTTTCAAGCCCATATGCTGGCCGGGCTGTGGTAGCTCAATGATCAGAATCAGAATCAGAATGACTTTATTCGCCAAGTGCGACAGGCGCCGCACCCGGAATTATTTGTGGACACAAGGCATATCGGCAAGTGACAAACAGTGCGAGTACACTACACATAGTACAATTTATAAGTTTATAAGACAGAGTAAATGACACATAGAGCGGTTGTCCCATATTATGCAAAGATGAACATGTCGGCCTATGGGCGCGCGTTCGTACTCTAGTGCCCCGAGGTGCTGAGGGGGCTTAGGAGATGGCATTGGGGAGAGGGTCTGAGTTAAGGAGAGTGATCGCTTGCGGGAAGAATGTGTTCCTACGCATGGTGGTTTTGGTGTAGATGGACCTATAGCGGCGTCCCGAGCGGAGGGGACTGAAGAAGTAATTGCCAGGGTGGGAGGGGTCGAGTATGATTCTATTTGCTCTGGACCTCATTCTGGATGTGTGTAGAAGGTCCAAGGGTGGCAGGGGCGACACAATGATCTTCTCAGCCACATTGATGACTCTCTGGAGTTTGAGCTTGTCTTTTGCATTTGCCCCCGAGTACCAGACAATGATGGAGGAGCAAAGGACAGATTCAATGGTCGCCGTATAAAAACTGGTCAGTAGCTCCCTGGGCATTCCAAACTTCCTCAGTTGCCTCAGGAAGAACAGTCTCTGCTGGGCCTTCTTTTGGGTTGTAGAGGTATTCCCGTCCGATCTCAAGTTCTCCGTGATGGTGGTGCCTAGGAGCCGTGCGCTAAGTACCCTAGTGACTTCGGTACCGTCAATGATGACCGGGCTGGGTGGTGGGGCGTTTCTTCTGAAGTCCACTATCAGTTCCACCGTTTTTGCTGTGTTTAGTACAAGTTTGTTGTCAGAGTACCATCTGAGAATCCGCTCGATCTCGCTGTGATATTCCAGCTCCGCTTTATCACCAATGAGTCCTACGATGGTGGTATCATTCGCAAACTTGATGACCTTGACGGTGTCCGCGAAGGAGGTGCAGCTGTTTGTATACAGGGAGAAAAGCATTGGTGACAGTACACACCCTTGCGGGGCGCCTGTGTTTGTAGTTCTTACACTGGAGGAGCAGTCTCCGAGTCTCACTAGCTGTGTCCTGTTCATAAGGAAGTCCTTGATCCAGGTGCAAAGAGTTGGGTCAACACCGAGCCGTTCCAGGTCGTCGTGCAGAATGTTTGGGCAGATGGTGTTGAACGCGGAACTGAAGTCCAGGAGGAGGATCCTAGCATAGGTCTTCGGTTTATCCAGGTGTTCAGTGATATGTGCGAGGCAGATATTAATGGCGTCTTCCACAGACCGGTTTGCCCTATACGCAAATTGTAGAGGATCCAATAGGGTGGCAGTGTGAAGCTTCAGGTAGGAGAGAACCAGTCTCTCGAAGGTCTTCATGATAGTCTGGGTTAGGACGACTGGTCTGAAGTTGTTAAGGTCCGTGACTCCTGGCTTCTTGGGGACCGGGATGATGACGGCTTTTTTGAGGCAGGAGGGAACTTTGCCCAGCTCCAGGGATCTGTTAAAGATGGAAGTGAGGACCGGGGCTAACTGGCCCGCACATGTTTTTAGGCAGGATGGGGATATACCATCTGGACCTGAGGCCTTCCTAGTGTTTAGCTTCCGGAGGTGCCGTAGCACATCGGTCTCCCGGACTGTTACCTGTGTTGGGGGAGTATGACCAGCGTGTGGAGGGGAGGGGGGGGTGGATGCATGGGTGAGGGTGTGGTCGTTTGAGTGGGTTGGGCCTCGAACCTGCAATAGAATTTGTTGAGATCATCAGCTAGTGCAGTGCTCGGAAGTATGTGTTGAGAGGGGGGCTTGAAGTTGGTGGCTGCCCTTAGGCCTTTCCAGACCTCCCGGACATTGTTGGACTGGAGGTTGCGACTCAGCTTGTCAGAGTAGACTCTCCTTGCCACCTTCAACTCTCTTTTCAAGGTGTTTCTGGCCTCCCTGAAACTCTCCGGTGTTCCAGATTTATGGGCTTCCTCTTTTTCTCTCCGGAGCCTGCGTAGCCTTCCGTTGAACCAGGGCTTGTTGTTCGGGAAGACCTTGACGGTTGTCGCTGGGATGCATGTCTCCTCGCAGAATCTAATGTAGGAGGTGACATTCTCTGACCATTCCTCCAGGCAGGGAGCTTCCAGGACTGACCAATCGGTGCTGTCGAAGCAGGCCTGAAGTTGCCCCTTCGCCTCCTCTGTCCACTTCTGATAGATAGAAAAACAGTGACTGTCCAGCTGATCAAATTTGGTCTGTTCACAATGAAGCAATGACCTTATTATCTTCTTGTATGTAGGTAGGCATAGGTAGGTGTCGCAGTAGTTAGCTAGGCATAGGTAGGAGTCCCAGTATAGGTAGGTAGGCATATGTAGGAGTCCCAGTATAGGTAAGTAGGCATAGGTAGGTGTCCCAGTAGTTAGCTAGGCATAGGTAGGAGACCCAGTATAGGTAGGTAGGCATAGGTAGGTGTCCCAGTAGTTAACTAGGCATAGGTAGGAGACCCAGTATAGGTAGGTAGGCATAGGTAGGTGTCCCAGTAGTTAGCTAGGCATAGGTAGGTGTCCCAGTAGTTAGCTAGGCATAGGTAGGAGTCCCAGTATAGGTAGGTAGGCATAGGTAGGTGCCTCAGTAGTTAGCTAGACATAGGTAGGAGACCCAGTAGTTAGCTAGGCATAGGTAGGAGACCCAGTAGTTAGCTAGGCATAGGTAGGTCCCCTAGTATAGGTAGGTAGGTAGGTGTCCCCGTATAGGTAAGTAGGTGCCACAGTAGTTAGGTAGGCATAGGTAGGTGTCCCAGTATAGATAGTTAGGCAGGGCCTGGCTGGCACAGTAATAACAATTACCAAGGTCCAGCTGCAACATATAGGGCTGTATAATTCAGTGAGCAACACACACAGTATAAAACACATCAGGAAAACATTAGAGCTCTCAAAAGAATCAGCCAGGAGCAAGCCAAGAGCCTAACTAATCTTTCCCTAGAAGAACAAGTCTGCAGCAGCTGTCCCTAGTCTATCTCTAGCAGGCACACGAGTGGGTGTAATGGCCGGCAAACCTGCCTTATACAAGGGGGGGGGGGGGCTCCAGGGCTTTGTGTAGCCTGAATGGCTACAATGTGCCTGCTGACTGTGATGCAGAGGGTCAAAGTTGACCCTCATAGTGCATTATGGGGCGAATCGAACTTCCGCAAAAGTTCGCTTGGTCCAGGCGAACGCGAATCCCCGAAGTTCGCCTGGAACCGTTCGCCGGCGAACCGTTCGCTACATCTCTATTGGCTATCAATTTTTACCGCATGGAGATTGTGAGTTACCGGCTGGTCAGAGCTGGAGGTAAATACCGAACACTTTCGCTTGATTTACTGAATGCATTAATCTTTGTGAATTGCAATTTCTTGACATTTCTTGAGGGATTAACGACACAAGTCGGTAATTTACCTCATTACTCTGTAATTTTACTTTTGGGTGCGGTAATAGGTTTAGTGAAAAGGAATTTGTGAAAGTGAGCTGTTTTCTGCATTACTGAATGCGGTAATGCTTAGTCAATTAAGGCCTCTGTCAACTATAGTGGAACGATATCTAAAATATCATCTCTGCTCTAAAGGTAGCCATACACTAGTCGATTTGCCATCAGATTTGACCAACAGATAGATCCCTCTCCGATCAAATCAGATCAGAGAGGGATCATATGGCTGCCTTTACTGCAAACAGATTGTGAATCGATTTCAGCATGAAATCGATTCACCATCTGTGAAGCTGCCGCTTACGTTGCCCCCCCCCCCCCCCCCTCCCACATACATTACCTGCTTCGGCCAGCACGTGTCCCTCGGTCTCCGCTATCTTCTCCTCCATGCTCGGCTCCAGCTTCACTGAACTTCCTGCCGGGGAACTTTAAACAGTAGAGGGCGCTCTACAGTTTAAACTTCCTGCCGGGACAGGAATTTCAGTGAAGCTGGAGGAGCCGAGCACGGAGAAGTGACCGCGGCGAGAGCGGGGACTCGCGCCGGCGGAGCAGGTAATGTATTGCAGCTAGCGTTGGTCATTTGGCATTTGAACGCCGCTATCGACGCACTCCCGACCCACCGGCGATCGAGCGAAATCTTCCGCACAGACCCATCGACGGGAATGATTGATTTCGGACGGATATAGATTGTTCTTTAAGCGTTTGCACAACGATTTCACAGCAGATTCGATCACAGTGATCGAATCTGCTTTATATCGGCGGGAAAATCTTTAGGTGTATGGGCCCCTTAAGGGGATCTTATGAACGTCTATGAAAAAAAAAACAACGATTTGCTAGTTACAGCTTAAAACTAGATACACACTATGCATTTTCCCACCCGATTAATGGGAATCGGATGATCATTTCCGACATGTTCGATCTGCTCCCGTTCTTTATCATGGGAGAATCGATCTCTTAATCAATCGGAAACAGTTCGGACATGTACACGCAAAACAACTTCCTGTCAGATTACCTGTTGATTGGGCGGGAAATTGAATTGTGTGTACCCGGCATAATAGACTGTGTTTCACTTTGCCCAGAAGCTTATCAGTCACATTTGACCCTGATTGCTTTTTGATCACTAATTTTTATTTTTTGTTTTTTATTTTTTTTATTTATTTTTTCAGGATTGAGGGCGGGTTTACATGGCCGGCTGCAAGTGGCTCATTTAGCCAATGTCAAATGCTTTTCTGCTTCAATGCAGACAAGTGTTTGGCATAATTTCCCATCAGTTCACCCCGTTATGAACCCCTGGGGGATACGGAAAATCGATCGCAGAAGCTACATGCAGCATCCTGGAAAATTCGATCCACTGTGGCGCACGCCCTAGTAACAGCAATCGACTGTAAACTCATTGAGATAAATGATCCTGGTGGTAAAAGACATGCATGGAATTTCCCTCACTGTAAGATTTTTCTGAATGACTCCGATATTATACATCTCCTGCAGTAGTAGTTTTGAGCCCTGTTGTATTCTACAGTAGGAGGGAATTGTGGTGTTTACACTGATGACATTACTTTTGGAAAAAAACAAGTAGAATAACTGTATGAGCATTAAAGAAATCATCAGCCAAATTATAAAAAGCTGATTTACTTAACTGGGGCTTTCTCCAGCCCCTTGCAGCCAGCTGTCCCAGGTTGACAGCTCCGCTCTCCACCGCCAGCCCGGAGTCTCCGCACAGTGCAGAGGTTGTCCTCACTGCGTAGTTCTGCGCCTGCGCAGTAATCCGTGGACAACGTGGCCTTGATTGACATCGGCGCTCCAGCAGGTGCAGTAGAGGACGCCTGGCAAGACACCATGTGGGGACCCCAGGACAGCAGCGGAAAACGGAGCTGTGGCGTGGGACAGTAGGCTGCAAGGGGCTGGAGAAAGCCCCAGGTAAGTAAATCGGCTTTTTTATAATTTGGCTGATGATTCCTTTAAGGAGTAGGGAAACACGTTTCTATTTAATGTTATGACTGTAATGCTGCTTTAAAAACAATTTATTTAACATACTGTAATTTATACAAGGATCTTAGGCAGCTCTGTTACCTGAGTGCCTACACTGGCATATATTTGAAAAAACCACACGCTAATTTAGGCACGGTCTTAACGGAAAAAAACGGTTAAATAGCATTTTATTGCAGTTGTAGTAAATATCTGTAAATTTACCCATATTCTACAACCTGATTAATATCGTGAAATATCGGCAACATTTGCCAATATTTCACTATGACATAACCTCTCCCTACTCTCACACAAAACCCTCCCCCCAGGCAAATAATAATCCCCCCCCTCAGGCAACTAACAACCTTCCCCTAGGCAACTAATAAACCCCCCCCCCTCGGGCAACTAATAACCTCCCCCCTCTCGGGCAACTAATAACCCCTCCTCTCGAGCAACTAATAACCTCCCCCCAGGCAACTAATAATCCTCCCACCCCTCGGGCAACTAATAACTTTCCCCCAGGCAACTAATAATCCTCCCCCCCCCCCCCCTCGGGTAACTAATAATCTCCCCCTCGGGCAACTAATAACCTCCCCCAGGCAACTAATAATCCTCCCCCCCTCGGGCAACTAATAACCTCCCCCCAGGCAACTTATAACCCTACCCCGGGCAACTAATAACCTCCCCCCAGGCAACTTATAACCCTACCCCGGGCAACTAATAACCTCCACCCCAGGCAACTAATAACCTCCCACTGGAGAACTAATAACCTCCCCCCAGGCAACTTATAACCCTACCCTGGGCAACTAATAACCTCCCCCCAGGCAACTTATAATCCCACCCCGCTCGGACAACTAATAACCTCCCCCTGGGGAACTAATAACCTCCCCCCAGGCAACTAATAACCTCCCTGTGGGGAACTAATAACCTCCCCCCAGGCAACTTATACCCCTACCCCGGGCAACTAATAACCTCCTTCCCAGGCAACTAATCACCCCTTTCTGGGGAACTAATAACCTCCCCCTAGGCAACTTATAACCCTACCCCAGGCAACTAATAACCTCCCCCGAGGCAACTTCTGACCCTCCCCCGGGCAACTAATAACCTCCCCCCAGGCAACTAATAACCTCCCCCCAGGCAACTAATAATCCTCCCCCCTCAGGCAACTAATAATCCCCCCCCCCTCAGGCAACTAATAACCTTCCCCTGGAGAACTAATAACCTCCCCCAGGCAACTTATAACCCTACCCCAGGCAACTAATAATCCCCACCCTCGGGCAACTAATAACCTCCCCCCAGGCAACTTCTGACCCTCTCCCCGGGCAACTAATAACCTCTCCCTGGGGAACTAATAACCTCCCCCCAGGCAACTAATAACCTCCCCCGGGGAACTAATAACCTCCCCCGGGGAACTAATAACCTCCCCCCAGGCAACTAATAACCTCTCCCTGGGGAACAAATAACCTCCCCCAGGCAACTAATAACCTCCCCCGGGGAACTAATAACCGCCCCCCAGGCAACTAATAACCTCCCCCTGGGGAACTCATAACCTTCCCCCAGGCAACTTATAACCCTACCCCAGGCAACAAATAACCTCCCCCCGGCCAACTAATAACTCCACCCCCCGAAAAACGTTAACCCCCCCCCAGGCAATGAATAACTCTCCCCTCCACAACTAATAACCCGCACCATCCCCAACAATTTATAACCCCCCGTAGAACAAAATGGGAGCCCATAAATTGCTTCGCTACACTGGACTAGGATATGTTTTGTGCCTGCAGTCCGGCTAAATTCGTCAAAATAGGCATCATCTTACAGTAGGAAGAAGCCTTGGAAAGAGTTTTTCCTTCCCCCTAGTTTTTGTTTACGGACTGAAAGATCAAGATGGGTTGAGCAGAGAGCAGCTGATAATAAAAGACTATCACACAAATATTAATAATGTTTACTGACTGGAAATTGCTATAAAGCTTGGAGTGAAACATATTCGCGCTGGCTGCCGCAGTGAGCACCTCCTATCACTCACTGTGACACGCAGCAGAAAGGGACTGCGAATTACACTAATAAAACTTTATTAATACCATAAACAAGGTGTTTGCTGATACATTTGGACATTCTTTATGGCAAGCAAATGCGCAATCTTAATACGGGGACTGCTGCTTTCATTAGCTAGTCAATGGCGTAAGATGTGGAAAGATATACAGTTCAGGTTTAATGATTGTCAGGTGGAGGGTAATACAGCTGCTCAGAGCAAGAAATTAAGCTTGCATGTAGAGGGAGGGTAAATAAAATGCAGGTATAGAGTTTGCCATAACGACTTCCTGTGGCAATGCATTCCACATCTTAATCACTCTTACTGTAAAGAACCCTTTCATAAATAAATGGCTAAAACGTTTTTCCTCCATGCGCAGATAATGTCCTCTAGTCCTTTGAGAAGGCCTAGGGACAAAAAGCTCATCTGCCAAGGTATTATATTGCCCTCTGATGTATTTATACACGTTAACTAGATCCCCTCTAAGGCCTCTTTTCTCTAGACTAAATAAACCCAGTTTATCTAACCTTTTTGGTAAGCGAGACCTTCCATCCCACGTATCACTTTCAAAAACTTCCTAAGGGCTCTTTCACACCAGACAACGCGTGCAGGAGCCGTTCTCCTGCACATGTAGAATAGCCTGCGGCGTATCGTCGGGATGCTGCGGTGCGACGCAATCAGTGGCGGTAGCTATTAATTGAACCCGATGGGAAAACGCTGGCTCCTGAAGATTAAAAGCTCCCGGGTGCGTCGGAACCGCAACGCATCGAAAGGCAGCATCGGGTGTGAAATGTAAAATCGAAGTCTATGGCCTTTCATTTCGCCTTGGTTGACGCAAACATTCGACTTTGCGTTGAAACGCAGCAAATGGGCTCTGGTGTGAAAGAGCCCTCAGCATTATAATTGAAGAGGTACTGGCAAAGAGCATAGCGCAACTCCAAATGTCACAGTCATTGCAGCTGCTTATAATCATAATATGGGGAAGACCTTTGTCATTTTAACAATCTGGGCCATTGGAACTTGTTGAGCCATTGTGACTGTTGGGTCAATTGAGTAAAAATGCACTACATTAGTTCCAAACAGTGGCGTAACTGCAATTCTACCCAGATCCCCCCCCCTCCCCCCGAACCTTATGGATGGCTCTCTTTTTTTTTTTAAACTAACTATGTAACTCTAAACCTGAACTAGGGATTTATTTATTTAACCTCCTTGCCGGTTATCCCGAACTCAGTTCGGGGTAACCTGCGCAGGAGGATTTCTCAGGCCCCGCTGGGCCGATTTGCATAATATTTTTTTCCTACACGCAGCTAGCACTTTGCTAGCTGCGTGTAGTACACGATCGCCGCCGCTCGTCGCCGATTCGCCGCTGCGCCACCCCCCCCGTCCCAGACCCCTGCGCAGCCTGGCCAATTAGTGCCAGGCAGCGCTGAGGGGCGGGACGGGATTCCCTCTGACGTCACGATGTCCATGACGTCGGTGACGTCATCCCACCCGGTCGCCATGGCGACCGGGGAAGCCCTGCAGGAAATCCCGTTCTGAACGGGATTTCCTGCTTACTCTGATCGCCGAAGGCGATCGGAGTGGGCGGGGGGATGCCGCCGCTCAGCGGCTATCATGTAGCAAGCCTTGGGCTCGCTACATGATTTAAAAAAAAAAAATAAGTGCTGCACTGCCTCCTTGCCGGCGAGAATTAGACCGGCAAGGAGGTTAATGGATACATACGAGTAAAACTTACCAATGGGTAAAAATAAAACTTACCGATGACTCTTTATAGCTGACTTTGGTATCAGAAGCTCATTCCTGATGTTTTCATACTGTCAGTCAGTCCTCATCTTGCTGCTCTCGCCTCTAGGCAAAGAAGAAGCTGTAAATCTGAAAATTGTTTTTAAATATGACTTTCCCATGTGTCAGAGCGGGATGGCGTTCCTAGAAAACTAATCACTGATCATTGTTCCGGTTACATTGTCAGGTGATAAATATGTCAGGGACGCCGCTGTCTGTACACATCATCTGCACTGTGAGTGGAAATGAACGGGCCGGGGGAGGGGGGAGACCGTGTTTACTGAAACTTTTTCAGAAGCCTGTCATGGAACATATGGGAGAGCGAAGCATAAAATCCTGCGGAAAAAAACTTCAGTCTAGCTCAGTGCTGAAAACGGATGGAGTCATGTTGTCTTCTGATGGAACTCTTAAAGCAGCAGCGTCAGCCATACTATCCCAGGAAAAAATACACAGACAGTATATAAGTAGATAAAAAAAAATTGTTCTACTTAGATAACATACGGTGGGTTGCAAAAGTATTCGGCCCCCTTGAAGTTTTCCACATTTTGTCATATTACTGCCACAAACATGAATCAATCTTATTGGAATTCCACATGAAAGACCGATACAAAGTGGTGTACACGTGAGAAGTGGAACGAAAATCATACATGATTCCAAACATTTTTTACAAATAAATAACTGCAAAGTGGTGTGTGCGTAATAATTCGGCCCCCTTTGATCTGAGTGCAGTCAGTTGCCTATAGACATTGCCTGATGAGTGCTAATGACTAAATAGAGTGCACCTGTGTGTGTAATCTAATGTCAGTACAAATACAGCTGCTCTGTGAGGGCCTTAGAGGTTGTCTAAGAGAATATTGGGAGCAACAACACTGTGAAGTCCAAAGAACACACAAGACAGGTCAGGGATCAAGTTATTGAGACATTTATAGCAGGCATAGGCTACAAAAAGATTTCCAAAGCCTTGAACATCCCACAGAGCACTGTTCAAGCGATCATTCAGAAATGGAAGGAGTATGGCACAACTGTAAACCTACCAAGACAAGGCCATCCACCTAAATTCACAGGCCAAACAAGGAGAGCGCTGATCAGAAATGCAGTCAAGAGGCCCATGGTGACTCTGGACGAGCTGCAGAGATCTACAGCTCAGGTGGGAGACTCTGTCCATAGGACAACTATTAGTCATGCACTGTACAAAGTTGGCATTTATGGAAGAGTGGCAAGAAGAAAGGCATTGTTAACAGAAAGCATAAGAAGTCCCGTTTGCAGTTTGCCACAAGCCATGTGGGAAACACAGCCACCATGTGGAAGAAGGTGCTCTGGTCAGATGAGACCAAAATGAAACTTTTTGGCCAAAATGCAAAACGCTATGTGTGGCAGAAAACTAACACTACACATCACTCTGAACACACCATCCTCACTGTCAAATATGGTGGTGGCAGCATCATGCTCTGGGGGTGCTTCTCTTCAGCAGGGACAGGGAAGCTGGTCAGAGTTGATGGGAAGATGGATGGAGCGAAATACAGGGCCATCTTGGAAGAAAACCTCTTGGAGTCTGCAAAAGACTTGAGACTGGGGCGGAAGTTCACCTTCCAGCAGGACAACGACCCTAAACATAAAGCCAGGGCAACAATGGAATGGTTTAAAACAAAACATATCTATGTGTTAGAATGGCCTTGTCAAAGTCCAGATCTAAATCCAATCTAGAATCTGTGGCAAGATCTGAAAACTGCTGTTCACAAACGCTGTCCATCTAATCTGACTGAGCTGGAGCTGTTTTGCAAAGAAGAATGGGCAAGGATTTCAGTCTCTAGATGTGCAAAGCTGGTAGAGACATACCCTAAAAGACTGGCAGCTGTAATTGCAGCAAAAGGTGGTTCTACAAAGTATTGACTCAGGGGGCCGAATAATTACGCACACCCCACTTTGCAGTTATTTATTTGTAAAAAATGTTTGGAATCCTGTACGGTTTTCGTTCCACTTCTCACGTGTACACCACTTTGTATTGGTCTTTCACGTGGAATTCCAATAAAATTGATGCATGTTTGTGGCAGTAATGTGACAAAATGTGGAAAACTTCAAGGGGGCTGAATACTTTTGCAGCCCACTGTATGTATTGTACTGTCCGTGTTTTGATTTCCAAGAATGTTATACAGTAAATAAACAGAAAAACTGTACCAGGCATTTTCCATCTTTACTCCCTCTGACTGAAGCTAATTCTGATGTCATTTCCTCCCTTACACTTTGTTTCTCTTAGAAACTGCACTGTCACATCTAGCTTGCCTTGTAAACACATGTGAGCACAGCATGTATCGTATTTCAGAAGCTTCTGCAGAGGGGTGGGGTGTATTTCCCTTCTCAGCCTTCTTCAACACTGAACTGTCGTCAGCCAATCACTGAGGAACAGGAATGTGGGAGGGAAGATAACAAGCTTCCCTCTCCTTGGCAATGTACCAGAATAGAGCCAGGCTGACTAAGATAAGATTCATAACAGCAGACACATTTATGATTAAATTGGAATGCTTGCCATGTAGACTGCATGTAGACTACATAATAAACACAGAGCAGTGGGTAAATGGAATTTGATTTTATTTCTGACAATGCCACTTTAAACAAAGGGAAGGGTGCCCCCCCCCCCCCCCCAAAGCTCTGGACCCTCCCTGTGATCGCCGGGGCTGCTCCCCTTTATTTACGCCCCTGGCTAGCTCTCTTGCTGTCATGCTGATCCTGTGATGTCACATTCGAATTGAGTCCATAACATGGAATAAGCATGATGGTTGGATTTTCTTAGTTCATTAGCCTCATTCGTGTTTGGAGACTGATGCACAGTCGCTTCTTCCACATGGAAGGTTACCAGCTCAGACTCCCATTTCCCGGCCACTGAGTGTCTTCTGGCTGAATTGCAGCATGTGTAACCCTAAGTGTGTCTGAAGGAAACCACCTTGTGTTGCATATGATTGCAGCCGTGCTCAGATGTTCCTCTATGAGACGGTCACCTTCCAACCGCTTGTACTGAGAGATTTCCAGCCACGCCAGTACGCCGGACAGTTGACAGTTGGTGGCTTCACTGCCTGCAGCTATTTGTGTGAAATGGGCCGGCCACCAAGTGTCTATTGGCTCAACTGGCTCAATTGCAGCGTTTGTAACCCTAAGTGTGTCAGAAGAAAACCACCTCGTGTTGCATACTCAGATGTGGCTCTATGACATGGTCACCTCCCAACCGCTTGTACTGAGAGCTTTCCAGCCACCAGGGGGTAAGCCGGAGCAGCTAACAGTTGGTGCCTTCACCGCCTGCAGCTATGTGTGTGAAATGGGCCTATGAAGAGTTAAAATACTTCAGTTAGCTATGCAAAATGGCTGCATTGGGGACCAGGAGAGGTTAATAACTTCACTGCATACAGTATTGCAGCCATTATCTTCTTCTGTCCCATAAGTGCAGCCAGTAACTCCTCCAGGCCCCTAAGTGCAGCAATTATTCACTCGCCTTCCTGCAGCCCAGTATTTCCCCTCTGCCCCTTTCCTTGTTAATTGTTGTGGCCAGGACTTTCAGACCTGCGTTTTCTTGGCATTTCCTTTATCAAGAAAGTCTGATATGGGTGGAGCCAATGTGTGATTTGTACACATGGTAGAGGACAAGAGAGTCCACAGCATGTAGTGTGTGGCTTCTGCTCCGTAAGCTGCAGCCAGTGGTGTGCGGCCTCCTCCTTCATGATTACCGTTATTTAGATGTAGCAGTCTGCTGGAGACAAAGCATCGGCCTGTCAGGCATGTGCTGTGATGTGGAAGCAGATAATGATTTTTTTTTTGTCTATAACAAGAAACACGTTTTGAACATCCCAATCCAGGTTTATTAGCATTCTTGTGCACTCCAGCCTTCCTGTGTCCCGAATTTAGTAAATCAACCTCACTCTGGCAATTAAAGTTGATTGGGGTAATATCTTTAATGACTCACTGTACATAACCATTAAAGCTATTACCCAAATCAACTTTTGTTGGTTTGATGTCAGCAGATCTCCCCCATGACTAATTCCGGAATATACCTCACTGGCTTTAGCAAGTAACAAACTCGGTCTCAGTAACATTCAACATGCAGATGAGGCACAAATCTGTCTATCAGCTTCAGATCTTAAGACTGGCCATACACTTGTCGATTTTCCCTGACGATATCCGGCAGATTCAGTCACTGTGATCGAATCTGCTAATAACCAATGCCACAAATGATACCAGATCCTTTTTTCTGCCAAAATTGATCAAATCGGTTGATTGCACTAGATGGAAAATGTCGATAGGCAGCAGGACGGGAGTGTGGCTGGAGCGGTGTTCGATTTGGGGACACGGACACAGAGTGTTGGCAGCAGAGCTGACACTCATTTGTCTGCCGGGAGGTCTCCTCCCATGTCCGGTGTATTTTCTCTGTGCTGCGGTGCTCCTCCCTGTGTCTTCCCTCCATGCTACAGGGCTTTTACATGGCTTCTCTCCCAGGGTGCAGGCGTCATGTGACAAGTGCTAGAGGCCAAACACTAGAGGCCTGGTGGCATATACAACGGACCTCTAGTGTTCGGCCTCTAGCATTTGTTACATGACATCGGCACCTCAGGAGAGAAGACACAGGGCCAGATTTATCAAGAGTGTCTGAGACAAAATATTGGTAGGTTTTTAGAAATCCGTGCAAAACTGTCTCAGGCATCTTAAGAAATCATTAGGTAGTTCAGATTCCTTCAAAAACTGCTGTAAAATAGGAGGAGCTAGGAAGGTCTCTCAGACAGTGCAGTATGTGAAGGGAATTGCTGTTGCTAAGGTAACCAACACATCTGCTGTATTGATAGCAGCAGGCTCTAAGGAGGAATTCAGCAGGGGGGAGGAGCACATCACAAATCATGTATAGCCTGCACTCTGCAATCATGTCTAGCCTGCAGTTCTACATCTGTAGAACTGCTATCAAGCACTTCTTAATCTGCGCCAGTTTAGGGATGGATTTGCACTTTTCTTAACTGTAGTGCAGCTTTAGAAATTCATGCTAAATTTCCACTATTCCGTAGGATTTAAGAAGGTTCTTATTATCATGCAGAACTGTTCTCCCTGCTGGTTAGAACAGATTAAGAAGAAAAAACTGGTGGTAATACATTGATAAATCTCCCCCACAGAGAGGAGCACCGCAGCACAGAGAGAAGACACCGGACTTGGGAGGAGGCGTGCCAGTGGACAGGTGAGTGTTACCTCCACTGATAACATCTCGAGGGAGCTGCTACCAGGAAACCTGGGGGCCTGGCAGGTGAGGGCTTCACAGATATTTAAATCTATTGAACATATGTGTACAGAGTGTGGGCAGCTAATAGACCCCTCTGCAGTGGTGGGCCGTAATTTCTCATATACAAAATTTTGCATTGAAATTCGCAATTACGCATCGTAAACGTATTGCGAAATTTCAGAGAAAATCTTAATTAATTTCGTATGTAATTGTAATATTTAATAACTTTGTGTACATTTTCACAAAATGTCGCATAATTTTGTGCCAACTTTAGCGTTTAACCACTTGAGGACCACAGTGGTAAACCCACCTAAAGACCAGGCTGTATTCTTCATAATTGGCCACTGCAGCTTTAAGGCCAAGCTGCAGGGCCGCACAACACAGCACACAAGTGATTTCCCCCCCCCCTTTTCTCCCCACCAACAGAGCTCTCTGTTGGTGGGGTCTGATCACACACCTTGTTCTTTTTCGAAATTCCCTCCCTCCCCCCAGCCGGCCAATCACGCGATCGGCTGTAATAGGCTTCTGCCTATGAGAGCCGATCACTCTCTTGTCCCCTAGGGGGACAGCCGTGTCACACGACGGTCCCCAGTGCAGCGCTGCTGCTGATCACAGCGCTGCACTATGTAAATAGACGGCGATCACGCCGTCTAACAGTCACCCGAGTGGCAATAGCCGCTCGGAGAGTGAAGAGGGGGCGGAGCACACCCTGCGCGCGGTCTCCTTCAGTAGCCGGCTCCAGGACCTGACGCCAATTGACGTTAGGCAGTCCTGGGGCTGCCGCCACGGCCACGCCCATCGGCATGGAGCGGTCAGGTAGTTAATAGCAAAGCCCCCATACATGCTATTGCTACTGAAATTGCTACATACATTAAAGGAATACTGTAGGGGGGTTGGGGGAAAATGAGTTGAACTTACCCGGGGCTTCTAATGGTCCCCCGCAGGCATCCTGTGCCCGCGCAGCCACTCACCGATGCTCCGGCCCCGCCTCCGGTTCACTTCTGGAATTTCAGACTTTAAAGTCAGAAAACCCCTGCGCCTGCGTTGCCGTGTCCTCGTTCCCGCTGATGTCACCAGGAGTGTATAGCACAAGCCCAGTATGGTTTGTGCCTGCGCAGTACGCTCCTGGTGACATCAGGGGAAGCGAGGACACGGCAACGCAGGCGCAGGGGTTTTCTGACTTTAAAGTCAGAAATTACAGAAGTGAACCGGAGGCGGGGCTGGAGCATCGGTGAGCGGCTGCGCGGGCACAGGATGCCTGCGGGGGACCATTAGAAGCCCCGGGTAAGTTCAACTCATTTTCCCCCGACCCCCCTACAGTATCCCTTTAAGCAGAAAACTGGGTACGTCAAAAAAAATAATTTTTCAAAAAGACTGTAGTTGTTGAGAAACTCGATTTTAAAATGCAAAGAAAATGGTTTTTAAACTCATTTTTCTGAGTTTAAAAAACATTTTTTCTTTGCATTTTTAAATCGTTTTTCTCAAAAACTACAAGGTCTTTTTTTTTTGGAGAATTCTTTTTCTGACTTTTTCCCCGTATTCTCCTCAACATCTGTAGCAATTTTGGTGTAAATAGCATGTATGGGGGATTTGCCATTCACTGCCAAATTCGGCACGAAGTTACGTGAAAATTTGATGCAAAATTACGAATGACTATAAGAAATCAATTGAATTTACAAATCGTAAATATGTATAACTCTAATTGTGAAAATGTATGTGAAATTAAGCTTAATCATAAGTAGCTGATTACGATCATCCCTGCCCCTCTGTGATCATAAATCATAGAGGGATCTATCAGATGGTCGATCTATTAGGTCAGTGTTTCTCAAACCTATCCTCGTCACTCCCCAACGGGGCATGTTTTGCAGGCAACCTCCTCTATGCACAGGTGGGGTAATTAGTGTCTCAGGCAGGTGGATTCCATGTAGCTGAGTCACTAATGACCCCACCTGTGCATAGAGGAGGTTACCTGCTAAACATGCACTGTTGGGGAGTCACAAGGACAGGTTTGAGAAACACTGTATTAGTGTATGGCCCCTTTACCAACCTGCAATCCCAAGTCCCCAAATGTTTGTCTTCCATATCTTCCTTTACGAATCATCACGCCCTAAAACGTAACACAAGTAAACACCAGACTGATTACTTTCCCATCGTCTCAATCACTTCTCTGCCTGTAATATCAATACATGGCAATCTCAGTAACCTCTGCTCATATAGCCTGCTGCTTGGGGTAATATATTAATCTGCTCTCTGATTTATTCCACACATTCAAGGAACGCTATCACAAAAAATTTTAACGACATGTAATCACATACATATTAGAAGTATGTTTCTGAGAAAAATGAGCCATAAATTACTTTTTTCTTATGTTGCTGTCACTTACAGTAGGTAGTAGAAATCTGACAGAAACAACAGATTTTGGACTAGCCTATCTCATTAACACCTCCATAACTTCAGTTCCCAAAGCACGGTGCTTGTAGTAATATTGGAGTCTTCTCTCTCTTTTATTCCTCACATTCACTCCCTAACCAGCTCCTGTCATCTCCAACTCAAAAACATATCTGGCATCCGACCTTTTCTCACTCAGGATACAACTAAAATGTTAATACAAGCTCTTATAATATGTCTCCTGGACTATTGTAACACACTATTTTGTGTAATACCATCAAACTGGCACCGCTCCAATCTGTACTGAACTCGGCTGCTCGTCTCATTCATCTCTCTTCTCGCTCTTCCTCTGCTGCCCCTCTCTGTCAAGCTCTTCACTGGCTACCAATTAACCAGAGAATCCAGTTCAAACTCCTTACCCAATCCTGCAAAGCTCTCCACAATATCTCTCCCCTGTACATCTCCTCACTAGTTTCCAGATAGTTTCCCAACCGTAATCTCAGATCTGCACATGACCTTCTATTTTCCTCCTCTAGTTACCCCCTCGCATATAGGTATAAAAGATTCTGCATGCACTTCACGCCTCCTCTGGAATGCCCTTCCACAACACATCTGTCACTCTCCAACCTTTGATATCTTTAAACACTCCCTCAAAATGTATTTCTTCCAACAAGCATACGCTCTACCTTAGGCCATTCACCATTTGACCTCTGGCCAAGTTGTACTCGAACTAGAGAACCTAAAAACACTCTGCCTCCAGGTATGCATATTATATATTACCCCACTTCTTCAATCGTGGCAGAGTAGAAGCTTGTCAGAAGCTTCTGGGCCATACCAAACTTCTACAGTTGGCGGAGGAAGAATAGCCTCTGTTGGGCTTTTCTCTGGGTAGAGGCGGTGTTGGCCTTCCAATTCAGGTGAATGGAGATGGTTGTGCCCAGGAGGCGGACACAGGGAACCCTTTCAACTTCTGTGTTGTCAATGTTTATTGGCGTTAGGGTGCTAAAGTCAATGGCCATCTCGACTGTTTTTGCATTTAGTATATTGATGTATTCCGTTGTCTATTATTATGAACCCCATGTTTGTTTCTTACTTTGTACAGCGACACAGAATTTGTTGGCACTTTATAAATCAATAATAAGGAAAACTTTGACCCTCCTGGGGACACTCCCACCACACACACAGTGATCTATTTAAAGAGACTCTGTAACAAAATGTTCAGCCTTATTTCTTCTATCCTATCAGTTCCTATACCTGTTCTAATGTGCTCTGGCTTACTGCAGCCTTTCCTAGTTGCACAGTGGCTGTGTTATCTCTGTTATATAATCTAATCTTCTTTCCTCTGTCGGCTTTGTCAGGCTCAGGCACTCAGGCTGGAATGTGCAGGTCTGCTTGTGATAGGATAGAAGCTATACACACCCTCTCCAGGCCCCCTCCAAGCTCTGTACGACTCACACACTGAGCTACTCTCAGCCTATCACATGCTGTTAGCAGCAATGTCTTTTGTTTGTAAACACTGCCTAAAACTGGCAATTACAAGCCAGGATTGCAGCAGGGAGTGGCAGAAACAGCACAGAGGGGCCCAGGAGAACATAATGAATAGAATGGTATGCTTTTTATTGTAAGAATTTTAGAGTACAGATTCTCTTTGAAAGGAAATAAATATGGCAGTCTCTATAACCATTTTTCCTCAGGTTCCCTTTAATAACATAATAGCGATGATTTATAGCTTATATACAAGCGAAACCAAGGGACGTGAGCAAGAGGGATGAGAGGGCCGGAGTAGCGGCCAAAGATGACATTTTGAAACAGATTCCCTGCACAATGTACAAATTATAACACAAATATGCTGAATCCTAGATACATAACTTTGATCTATAGTGCCTAAATCATGCTGGAGATTATTCCTCCATGAAAGCATCTCATTAGTGCAGCAGCTTTGCAATGTTTACATTTAATTAACTCCTCATCACTGGCACCGCGACCAGTGTGCTTATTCCGTTGACACGGCAGCATCTGGATGCCAAAGTAATTTTCCCGGGCCTGTGTATGCGGTGACAGGAACCATCCTCTGAGTGAGCAGCTGCAGACTTTATATCACGCGTGGCACCTGCAAAGCACACGGCACCAGCGCTAAGGAGACGTCAGCCGCCTTGGCGACAGATGTAACAGTCATGACGGGGCGCAGGATGGGGCCGCGGTGACAGTTCCCACAGCTAGACAGTCCGTAAATAAGAAGTGGTCACATGTGCTGGAGATGTGTTAATGGGATGAGAAGTGGAGGAGGAAGCTTTGCTGTGATATCTCTGTGTAGCATGGCTGTCTGTTCTTTTTATGTCATCTGCAGGACTTTTTACGAGATGCATGATAGCTGTACTAGTGTAGTAATTCAAACATAAAATTAGAAACTTCTTGCCTTCCTACACCTAACACTAACCACCCCCCATCTCTATTCCTAAAGGCGCGTACACATGCCATATTTCCGCAAACAACGGGTCTGCCCTTCCCGCTGGGCGGACGTTCTGCCGGCAGTAGCACGCGTGTTTATGCGCTGTTGGAAGACTGATAAGGCTGTTTCTGAACGATTCGCTCAGCGGATCGTTCAGAAACAGCCTTATCAGTCTGCCGACAGCGAATAACTCACGTGTGCTACTGTCGGCAAAACGTCCGCCCAGCGGGAAGGTCCGGCGGACCCATCGTTTCCAGAAATATGGCGTGTACACGCCTTAACACTAACCTCCACCCACCTAATCCTAACACTATCACACACACACACATCTACACCCAACCTCCCCACTACCTACACTTAACACTAACCTCCCTCCTACCTACACCTAACACTAGCCTCCCTCTACCAATACCTAACACTAACCTCCCTCCTTCCTACACCTAACACTAACCTCCCTCCTACCTACACCTAACACTAGCCTCCCTCTACCAACACCTAACACTAACCTCCCTCCCTCCTACACCTAACACTAACCTCTCCCCTACTTACACCTAACACTAATCTCTCCCCTACCTACACCTAACACTAACCTCCCTCCTACCTACACCTAACACTAACCTCTCCGCTACTTACACCTAACACTAACCTCTCCCCTACCTACAGCGAACACTAACCCCCCTCCTACCAACACCTAACACTTATCTCCCCACTACCTACACCTAACACTAACTTTCCCCTACCTACACCAAACACTAACCTCCCTCCTAGCTACATGTAACACTAACCTGCCTCCTACTTACACCTAACACTAACCTCCCTCCTACCGACACCTAACACTAACCTCCCCCCATCTACACCTAACACTAACCTCTCCAGTACCTACACATAACACTAACCTCCCCTGTACCTACATCTAACAGTTACCTCCCCCTCATTACACCTAACACTAACCTACCCCACCTACACCTAATACTAACCTCCATCCTACCTAACACTAACCTCCTTCCTACCTGCACCTAACACTAACCTCCCTCCTACCTACACCTAACATTAACCTCCCGAGTTCCGCATACTTAAACCCAACAATAAACTCCCGCCTACCTACACCTAACACTATCCTACCCCACCTACACCTAATACTAACCTCCCTCCTACCTACACCTAACACTAAACTCCCCCTACCTACACCTAACATTAACCTACCCCAACTACACCTAATACTAACCTCCCTCCTACCTACACTTAACACTAACCCCCCCCCCCCCTACCTGCACCGAACACTAACCTACGCCCTACCTACACCTAACTCTAACCTCCAACGTACTTACTCCTAACACTAACCTACCCCCTATTTACACCTAACACTAATGTCTACCCCGACCTACACCTAACACTTCTCCCCCTCATTACACCTAACACTAACCTACCCCACCTACACCTAATACTAACCTCCATCCTACCTAACACTAACCTCCTTCCTACCTACACCTAACACTAACCTACCCCCACCTACTCCAAACACTAACCTCCCCTCTATCTACACCTAACAATAACTCTCCCCCCCCCTTCCCTCATCTACACCTAACACTAATCTCCCCTTTAACTACCAATGTTCTATTTGTTATCCATACAACACATACAATTCATTGGGCTTGATTCACTAAGACAAATAGCATGCCTTATCAGAGTTAAGGCACCTTATCATAGTTAACATGCCTTATCAGAGTAGCATAGCGAGTGCTACAAACTTATGCCTGCTAATTGGCAATGAAGAAAGCTCCGCTCGTCCTACCCTGAGCCACTGCGGGTCCAATGACTTTAAAGGACATTATCCCCGCACTTTGATTGGGCCAGTAGGCTGCCTGTCAAGTTTCCTGTCAAGTGACAGGCAGCCTATTGGGCCAATCAAAGTGTGGGGATAATGTCCTTTAAAGCGAATGGACCCGCAGGAGCTCAGGGCAGGACTAGTGGAGCTCTTATCACTGCCAATCAGCAGGCATACGTTTGTAGCACTCGCTATGCAACTCTGATAAGGTGTGTTAACACCGATAAGGCATGTTAGCTCTGATAAGCTGTGTTAACTCTGATAAGGCATGCTATTTGTCTTAGTGAATCAAGCCTATTTTCTCATAAGTTTATTTTGCTTCAGATTTGCTTTAAAACCTAATATTGACTTCTCTCTAGTCTAAACCTTATGCTAGTCCTCCTATTCTGCACACCTTGCCCTAACTTATAACTTTAATCGATACTCACCTTCTGCTGTCCCTAGAGTGCAATGTTTGCACTATACAATAGACAAAATGCCGTGCCTATATTTAGCACCTGGCTCTGGTAACTTGGCGCTTTTGACTAGACATAGCTGAAACACTGTGCCAAATCTCTGCAGTTAATTATGCTCAGCTATTGCAGCCTGTCTTTATTGTAGAGCATAATGAAAGTACCTGCTTTGCACCCGGCTTTCATTTATACATTAGATTTAGCGGCCCTTGTCTGCCTGTTTGCCGAACTCTTTCCCTTGAGACTTGAGCCGCAGGCCGCGGAACGGGGAACATATTAAACTTAGCGAGTCACTTGTAGACTTAGATTACATTACAAGATGCCATTTACAGTGTGATGTACATGATGTAAAACAGTCAAACCCTCCCTGTTTCCATTTGGTTTGTGTTTTTCGCCTGTCAGAATTGGTGCTGAATAAAGAAGAAAATTCTGATTCCAGTCGGCTGGGAGTGACGTGACTCCTCAGAGTAATGGCAGATGGTAATTTATCATCAGTGGATTGTACTGTGTCAATGGGGTAACTACGCACAATTAAAGTCGGTCGTTATTGGTGTTTGTTTGACATGTGTGGTAAGAGCTGCTGTCACAGAAGTTCACTTCCTGAAAGGACAACTAAGGTGAGAGGGATATGGAGGCTGCCTTATATATTTACTTTTAAGCAATACCCGTTGCCTGGCAGTCCTGCTGATCCACTGCCTCTTATCAAGCCGTTTGTCTGCTTAATTGATGATGACATAATTACGGACTTGCCCACATCCAGGGCCGCCAGCAGAAATGTTTGGGCCCCATCCTACTAATATAATAAATGGGAAAGTTCGGATGTTTGTTACTCGATCACGCAAAAATGGCTGAACGGATTTGAATGAAATTCGGCACACACACAGTACATTACCTGGAATAAAGTATAGGATACTTTGTATTCCCATAACTAAAAAGGGGGCGGAGACAAATACAAATTTCACTGGAAACTGTAAACTGCAGACATTCTTACACTGTTAATGGTAGGGTTCTCAAACTTTGCACAAAAACCGCCAATCAGACTTGTTTAATCTCAATGCAAATTATTGAGGCCAAAGACCAAAAAGCTCACAAACTTGGTCACATGTGTGTTAGGGTTAGAAAAAGTAGGCGGAGCCAACACCAGCCAAATACATACCCGAGCAATGCCGGGACATCAGTGGGTGGAAAAAATACAAGTTTCACTGAGAAAATGTAAACTGCAGCCATTCTTACACTGTTAATGGTAGGGTTCTCAAACTTTGCACAGTTGGTCACTGGGTGACTGGGATTAATATTCAAAAAAGTGGGTGGAGCCTACAAAAGCCAATCACAATCCACCTATTGATTTTTAAGGGGAATATTTAATTGATGCCATTCTTGCACTGTTAATGGCACAAGCCTCTTGCACTGTTAGTCATCTGTACCTGGTACAGTTGGCCTTTGGGAGATTGGGGTTCAAATTCAGAAAAGGGGTGGAGCCACATCCAATCAGATTTATTTTATTTCAATGCAAATTATTGATGCCAAAGACCGCAAAGCTCACAAACTTGGTCATTAAGTAATTGTGTGTTAGGGTTAGGAAAAGTGGGCGGAGCCATTCTCTGCCAAATACATACCCGGGCAACGCCGGGCCACCAGCTAGTAATGAATAAACCTAGTGGGCCCCCTTCACTCCCCTCTGTCCTTACATGGTAAATCACAGTCTTTGATGGCCTGAACACACTAACATTCGTAGGTCTGCTTTTCACATGCTCGCTTGGCTGGGAGCACTCTGCGTATGCTCAGTTCGATAAGACTGTAACTCACTTGCTCCCAGTGCATGCGCAGTGCCCCACAACCCAGCTGGATTGTGTGGACTTTACAGGAGCACAACGGATTGGACCAGAAGGGTAGTGAGGGACCTGACAGACTGCAGGGAGCTAGAAGAAGCCCCAGGTAAGTAAAGATCCTTTTCTCCCATTCGTCTCAATCAATCCTTTGCTCCCATTTTGTCTCAGGTTGACTTAAACCACTCAGGTCTATCTGGACAGATATATCCGTCCAGATAGCGTGCGCTCCCAACGCCTTCCGCTGCCGCTGAGTTCAATGAATGGGAATACAGATCCCATATATATACACACTCAATTACATTTAAAATTACCTGTTTACCTCCCCACTCCGAAAAAAAAAACCTAATAAAACTTGTAATAAAAAAAAAAAAAAAATTACAATAAAAAAAAAACAACAACATAAATAGTTACCTAAGGATCTGAACTTTTTTTAATATGCATGTGAAGAGAGTATATTACTATAATTTTTTTTAATTATAAGCTTGTAAATAGTGATGGACGCAAACTGAAAAAATGCGCCTTTATTTCCAAATAAAATATTGGCGCAATACATTGTGATAGGGACATAATTTAAATGGGACAAATGGGCAAATAATATATGTAGGTTTTAATTATGATAGCATGTATTATCTTAAAGCTATAATGGCTGAAAACGGAGAAATAATGATTTTTTTCAATTTTTTCTTAATATTCCCATTAAAATGCATTTAGAAAAAAATAATTCTTAGTAAAATGTACCACCCAAAAAAAAAGCCTAATTGGTGGCAGAAAAACAAGATATAGATTAATTAATTGTGATAAGTAGTGATAAAGTTATTGGCGAATGAATGGGAGGTGAAAGTTGCTTGGATGCATAAAGTGAAACAACACTGTAGGCTGAAGTGGTTAATCACTAACTGACTAAGGTAACTCTAGGGTGATCCACCTGGCACATCTCCCCACATTAATGTGCAGCCAGAAGGACAGACATGGACAGACACAGACTACAGCTTTGGCCCATGTGTGGCACTGTTGCTGGGCCCTAGATTCACTTGGGCCCCATACAACAGCCCCCCCCCCCCTTCCGTGATGCCTCGCACAAAAAAGCTCTCAGAAGACCTACTACGATTAAGAATTGTTGACTTGCATAAAGCTGGAAAGTGTTATAAAACTATCTCCAAAAGCCTTGCTGTTCATCAGTCCACAGTAAGACAAATTGTCTATAAATGGAGAAAGTTCAGCACTGCTGCTACTCTCCCTAGGAGTGGCTATCCTGTAAAGATGACTGCAAAAGCACAGCGCAGAATGCTCATTGAGGTTAAAAAGAATCATAGAGTGTCAGCTAAACACTTACAAAAGTCTCTGGCATATGCTAATATCCCTGTTAGTGAATCTATGATATGTAAAACACTAAACAAGAATGGAGTTCATGAGAGGATACCACAGAGGAACCAACAGCTGTCCAAAAAAAAAAAAAAACTATTCCTGCACGTTTAAAGTTTGCAAAAGAGCACCTGGATGTTCCACAGCAGTACTGGCAAAATATTCAGTGGACAGATGATGATGAGAGATCAACCAATGTTGAGTTGTTTGGAAGAAACACACAACACAATGGCCTCAATTCACTAAGCTTATCTCCTGTCTTTAATAATCTTTCTAGCAGGGGCGTAACTAGGAGTCCCCGGGCCCCCCTGCAGAGATTCTGACGTCTCCCCCCCCCCCCCTCAGGGCCCGCTCAGGGCCGTTTTAGGGGGCTGGAGGGGACGCAGCATGAGGGGAAAGTCATGGGCACACTCAGCGGGGAGGGGGGGGGCGGTCACTCATGCTGTGTCCCCTCCAGCCCCCCAAAACGGCCCAGGCCCCCCAACAGGAGCAGGGGCTGCAGGCCCCATTGTTACGCCCATGCTTTCTAGAGTCATCATCATGGTGATGAGGCATGTAGTATTCAGGAAACATTTTACCTCAGGCAAACCTAAAGTTAGCTCTTCTGTCTTTAAGTCAACTCTTCTATCCTTAAAATAACTCCAGAATTCTAAAGTTAAAGACAGGCTGTTAATTAACTGCGTGTGAAAATAACTACAGAGGAGGTAACTTAACTACAGAGGAGGTAACTTAACTACAGAGGAGGAAACTTAAGGAATGGAGAGATAAGATAACTTTCTCACTGTGTGGAGGTAAGTTTTCTCTTGCCTTATTATCTCCAGCATGATTTTAGTGAATTGAGGCCTATGTGTGGAGAAAACGAGGTACAGCACACCATCATCAAAATCCCATCCCAACTGTTAAGTATGGTGGTGGAGGCATCATGGTTTGGGGCTGCTTTGCTGCGTCAGGGCCTAGACGGATTGCTATCATTGAAGGAGAAATTAATTCCCAGGTTTATCAAGACATTTTGCAGGAGAACTTAGGCCATCTGTCCACCACCTGAAGTTCAGCAGAAAACAGGTGTTGCAACAGAACAATGACCCAAAGCATAGACGTAAATCAACAACAGAATGGCTTAAACAGAAGAAAATACGCATTCTGGAGTGGCCCAGTCAGAGTCCTGACCTCAACCCGATTGAGATGCAATGACGTGACCTCAAAAAAGCGATTTACACTAGACATCCCAAGAATAATGCTGAACTGAAACTCCTGACCGTCGTGCATGTCTGATTTGCAACTACAGGAAACGTTTGGTATGTTGTTGCTGCAAAAGGAGGTCCAACCAGTTATTAAATCTAAGGGCTCACATACTTTTTCCACCTGCACTGTGAATGTTTACAGAGTGTGTTCAATAAAAACATGGAAATATTTAATTATTTGTGTGTATTAGTTTAAGCAGACTGTGATTGTCTATTGCTATTAGGCTCGGATTTACATCACAGGAGTCTATAGGCACAGATGTCCTGGCACCCTAGACTCCGCCCTCCATGAACCTACAAACATCCTGCCGAACTGCACTGCAAGTGTACTGGCTGGCTCAGATGTCACCGCTCCCTGACTTTCCTTGCCCGTCATAGCCTAGGTAGCTACAGGTGGCCCTTAGTATTAGGTGGCCAGAGCTATCCTCAGTGTTGAGTAGCTAGAGGTACCCTCGAGTATTAGCTAGAAGTGCCCCTGAATGGAGGGAAATCTGGTCACTGGAATGCCGGAGCAGGGTGATTAACCTCTCAGTTACACTCAACTCGGGGTTCTGCACAGGGAAGGAGGGAGGCACTAGGGTGGAGAGTGAGCCGCCTTTCCATCATCCGGTGCCTGCAGGCATGTGCCTATAGTGCCTTATGGTAAATCTGGCCCCCTGATTGCTATGACTTAGATGAAGATCAGATCATATTTTATGACCTATTTGTGCAGAAATCCGTATAATTCCAAAGGGTTCACATACTTTTTATTGCTAGTGTATATATTCCCTCTCTCTCTCTCTCTCTCTCTCTCTCTCTCTCTCTCTCTCTCTATATATATATATATATATATAGTATATATCATCTATAATAAAAGCCGTGTACCTGCGTCCTCTCCAGTCCCTGTGTCCGTGCGTTTGCGCTACTGCGCTAAGGTGCATGTGTGGCACACGGGCGGTTGTTGGAGAGCAGGAGGGCGGGTGCAGGGGGAGCGCGGCTTGCATGCCAGGCAAGGTGATGGTGAGGGGGGTCACAGCTGAGCCCTAGCGTCCATTTTAAACGGGTGGGCTTAAGGTTATATATATATATATATATATATATATATATATATATATATATTCCTGAAACATAGAAAGTTAGAATTGAGAGTGGGTGTACCTTCTTTCCCTCATGACTGTATCTCAATCACTCTCACAGGTGTATAATATATGGGTTTTGCAGGATAATGCTCCAATTTTGCAGTACTAGGTATCTAACCTTTAAGTCTATAGTTTTTTCTTCCTACGATATGTGCCCTGCTACATCCTTTGGATTGCTTTATTGCCACTGGTGGTTTTTGTACACCGTGTTATCGATCTGCTCTTATAGTTATTACTGTTGTAACTTTTGTAGCATTTAAGGCTGCTTGGAGTATCCTGTGATTACGGTATACCTTTTACCTGTTGAAGTTGATTTGAAAATGAAGGCGGTATTTAAAGAACTCACGAGACAACAGGACCCTAATTCACAAAACCTGAAAAAGCTTTTTAGAATGCGTGAGCCGGTAATCTTCGAACACTTAAGGATAGACTGGAAAGGCCACACGTTACAATTATATTGTGTTAAAGGTGTAATTCCCAGAGGAACATGAAAAGGCATAATCCCTGCAGGGCGCCTTTCAAATATATATATTTTTTGTACTCAAATAGAAGACAGAATGCTCTGAGCAGACTTCCAAATACAGAGGATGACAACAGAAAAAGAGGTCATTCAGCTGAGTAAGTGTTATAGGGGAAGGTAGCATATTAAAGGGGCACTTTTGAGAACAAATGTTTTTTTTTTTTTTTGGTTTATTGAAGGATGCCTGTAACCTAAATGTGGATTCTACACTGACTGCAGAAGTATGTGCCTGAAGGGTGACATGTCTGTCTGCAGGGTCAGTGTTTTTTTGCAGCCACCGCTGGTCCCTGTATATGACACAAAAAGAGGCAGAGCTCTGTTGCCATCCATCTCCGCCCTTTGAGCCGAAATAGGTGTAAATTATACCGTTTTTTAACAGGCGCGAAATGAAACCGGAAAAATTGGTAAATGTTACTGATATTTTACTACAACTAAACCTAACCCTTCTTCCTGATGCCAAACCCAAAGCCCCCTCTACACCATTCAATTCCAGGTACGATCGATCGAATTTGATTGGATTAAATTCGATTAAATGTATTAAATCCGACATTGCTGATCACGGTTTGATCGGAATTCAATCGATCCTGTGATTGATTTGCATTGAAAACTAGCCAAAATCGGACATGTCGGATTTAATCCATCTATTCAAATTCAATCCAATCGAATTCGATCGATCACGCCTGGAAATAAATGGTGTAGAGGGGGCATAAGGACTGAAGTGATAAGATACCTCTCTGACTGTGAAAACGTATCGCTACACCTTAATTAGGCAAGTTTCTTCAGTGAAATAACACTGAACATACCGATCGATGTATGGTGATAAGTTTTCTGTTTCCTTATTATCACCAGCATGATCTTAGTGAATTGAGGTCAATGTTAGATACTTACGTCATGTTTACAACACATACCGTAATCATGTCATATTATAGAAAGACGGTAGATTGCTGTTCATACATGGCTTAAAGAGTAACTGTCAGGCTGCAGAAGCTAATTTAAACCTCTAGTCTCCTGTGTTAAACAGTTTAGAAGGAAGCCAAAAAGACATTACTGAAGATAAAGATCTCTCTTACCTTTGATGTGTGCTTATCAGAAAAGCTTAGAGCTAAGCAGGACGCAAGCCGCATAACATACTGCAAAGCATTCTGGGGCCCTCCCCTCGGCTGCTAAGGAGAAGACGGGATCAAGTTTCAGCAGCTTCTAAAACTCAGTCCAGCCACAGCACAGATAAATCTCGGGGCAGCGTACACTGCAGGAGTCCGCTATTGTTCCTAGCCACATGGCTCATTAATATTCACTGCAAACTAGTGTTATTCAGTATGAGCTGTTCTGTGATCAGAAGCAGGCAGGACATGACGACACATTTGGCTTCACAAACATGGAACCTGCCATGAGCTGTCAGGAGCATCATTCTCTGCATATACTATATACAAATTCTGTGAAATCCAAACGTGGACAGTGAAATGTATATGTAATGTAAGTACAGCCAATCTTTAGCTACTGATATATGTGTTTATTTTCTCTGAGACCCTATAGCTAACAGCTCCTCTTTAAAAACTGCAGCTCACAGTCTGACCCTGGTGATCAACTTCCATTAAATTCCATAATTTTCATCAAACCAGTCTGAAACGAATTCACTTCTGTGTAATCATCTGAGTGACAATGTTAACTCAGCCTCAAGCATCCTGTTGATTGAAAGAGTGTTTGGAAGTGGCAATATATCTAGGACAATCAGGTAGCAGCAGGTAGAATGACAAGTGCATAGTTTTTGTAGCAAGGAATAAGGATGACTTGTTCTGCACTGATCCCCTTTGTCACCTCTTCTATTAGGAAGTATCTATTGTGTCTTTGACTTTTGGTACCTCAAATGCTCATGTATGACTACCTTTAAAGGGGACCAAAAGTGAAAGGGATATGGAGGCTGAAATACATTTAATTTAAAAAATACCAGTTGCCTTCCAGTCCTGCAGATCCTCTGACTTTAATACTTTTTAGCCATAGACCCTGAACAAGCATTCACGCCGGCCACCTCGCTTCATCACGGCGGCCGGTGTGACAGTACTGCGCATGTGCGGTTTAATCGTGTGACGTCAGCAGTGACATATATACGGAAAAAGGAGCCTGACACTCGGCCCAGTGTAGCGGAGGAGCCGCCGGCCAGCCATATATGGACAGGCCTTGGGAGAGGAGCCAGGAGGCCGCCGTGGGACGTCCCGACCTACGCTGGGCTGCAGAAAGCCTCTGGTGAGTAGTAATTTCTTATTTATTTTGAGTTCGGTGTCCCTTTAAGGTGATCTGAAAGTCTGCACTTCTGCTTTGCTCTAAAACATTCCTTACAGCTTTAAAGCTACTATCTCAGAAAAAAATTGTAGCAGAACATCACTGAAATGGTCAAAGACAGAACTTTATCCTGCCATGGAAAGGCTATTCAGCTTCAAATCCACATCCAGACTGGAGATAACAATCTTTGTTTACATTTCATTGTTGATACATTTGTGTGCAACAAGTAAAAAACACTCTCTGAGAAGCTGTCTCTGCTTCAGGCACACACACAGTTCAGAACAGCTCATTAGAAGATTTTAATATACAGGATCTTCTCAAAAAATTAGCATATTGTGATAAAGTTCATTATTTTCTGTAATGTACTGATAAACATTAGACTTTCATATATTTTAGATTCAAATACACACAACTGAAGTAGTTCAAGCCTTTTATTGTTTTTCTTATTGATGATTTTGGCATACAGCTCATGAAAACCTAAATTTCCTATCTCAAAAAATTAGCATATTTAATCCGACCAATAAAAGAAAAGTGTTTTTAAAACAAAAAAGTCAACCTTCAAATAATTATGTTCAGTTATGCACTCAATACTTGGTCGGGAATCCTTTTGCAGAAATGACTGCTTCAATGCGGCGTGGCATGGAGGCAATCAGCCTGTGGCACTGCTTAGGTGTTATGGAGGCCCAGGATGCTTCGATAGTGGCCTTAAGCTCATCCAGAGTGTTGGGTCTTGCGTCTCTCAACTTTCTCTTCACAATATCCCACAGATTCTCTATGGGGTTCAGGTCAGGAGATTTGGCAGGCCAATTGAGCACAGTAATACAATGGTCAGTAAACCATTTACCAGTGGTTTTGGCACTGTGAGCAGGCGCCAGGTCATGCTGAAAATGTTTCAGCAGATGGAAGCATGAACCCACTTTTGAACCAGAAACAGCGGCAGAAGCGCCTGACCTGGGCTACAGAGAAGCAGCACTGGACTGTTGCTCAGTGGTCCAAGGTACTTTTTTCGGATGAAAGCAACTTTTGCATGTCATTTGGAAATCAAGGTGCCAGAGTCTGGAGGGACACTAGAGAGAGGGAAATGCCAAAATGCCTGAAGTGCATTGTCAAGTACACACCGTCAGTGATGGTCTGGGGTGCCATGTCAGCTGCTGGTGTTGGTCCACTGTGTTTTATCAAGGGCAGGGTCAATGCAGCTAGCTATCAGGAGATTTTGGAGCACTTCATGCTTCCATCTGCTGAAAAGCTTTATGAAGATGAAGATTTCATTTTTCAGCACGACCTGGCACCTGCTCACAGTGCCAAAACCACTTGTAAATGGTTTACTGACCATGGTATTACTGTGCTCAATTGGCCTGCCAAATCTCCTGACCTGAATCCCATAGAGAATGTGTGGGATATTGTAAAGAGAAAGTTGAGAGACGCAAGACCCAACACTCTGGATGAGCTTAAGGCCACTATCGAAGCATCCTGGGCCTCCATAACACCCGAGCAGTGCCACAGGCTGATTGCCTCCATGCCACGCCGCATTGAAGCAGTCATTTCTGCAAAAGGATTCCCGACCAAGTATTGAGTGCATAACTGAACATAATTATTTGAAGGTTGACTTTTTTTTGTTTTAAAAACACTTTTCTTTTATTGGTCGGATGAAATATGCTAATTTTTTGAGATAGGAAATTTGGGTTTTCATGAGCTGTATGCCAAAATCATCAATAATAAAAACAATAAAAGGCTTGAACTACTTCAGTTGTGTGTATTTGAATCCAAAATATATGAAAGTCTAATGTTTATCAGTACATTACAGAAAATAATGAACTTTATCACAATATGCTACTTTTTTGAGAACATCCTGCATAATAAAAAGCAGTTGGAATAAAATGCAATGGCAGCTTGCAGGGTAAGATAAACTACACTTTGGAAACTCGTAATTTGTAGACAGACAATATTACTTGTGCACAAAAGCAAATATCATAACTGTATGAGTAATAAAAAGTAGGAAAACACATTTTATTGAATGTTATGACCGAGTTTCAGACCCCTTTAAGACCTATCTCCAGACACAGTGCTTAGTAATCAGAGTTCTTAAACATTATCTTTTTGTGTTTTTGTGCACCTAAAAATCTTGTCTTGAAAACGTGATCACATGACTTGATCACATTCCCCAGAGGAGAAGGTACAGTGTGAATCTGTTCCAGAAGATTGCCACCTATAGCACAGACAGGCAGAGAACAAAAAAGTCAGGCACTAACTGGTGTATTATGTAATTATGTTTAATGGGTAGAAGATAGAGTATGATGGGTACTGACCGTTTTCTGGTTACAAATTTCAGCTTACCAGTTTGTGTGTTTTGAAGGTAAAGAATTTTTCAGGCTGAACCCCCAGCCTTTAGTATAGGTTAGCTGGGTATATGTGCCTTTAGTACAGTATAGGTTAGCTGGGTATATGTGCCTTTAGTATAGGTTAGCTGTATATGTGCCTCAGTAGAGGTAAGCTGTGCCTTTAGTATCGGGCGGGCACGCTTACCTCCCTCCAGCGGTGGCGTCCTGGCTTCACTCCCTCAGCCGCGGCTGCTTGGAGGGCAGATATGCAGTTTGGCGGCTAAGGGAGGCTCCGGCGGGCAGCGTGAGTGGAGGCAGAAGTTTTGCTTCAGGCGCCGCCCCCAACCATGACACTGCGTCATGGCAGAGCCGCTCCTGGCCTTTCAGCCGCGCCTCTCTCCTTCCCTAATTGGCCACGCTATCAGCGACCAGCAGCAGAATCTGATAGGACGCGGCCAATCAGCCGCGTTCTACAGCTGCTGGCCGCCAAATTCAATAGGATGCGGCCATGGGGCCGCGATCTACCAATCAGGTGGTCGCGATCTACCGTTAGATCGAGATCGACCTATTGGGCAACCCTGGTGTAGATACTATTTGACTCAAATTAGAGGAGGTGCTTGTGTGTCAAATGATACCGCTTAGACTTCTTCAATAATCACCCTGCATCTACATATAGTAGTTATCGTAAATTACCAAGCTGGACATACATTGTATTAAAAACAATATCAAGGTTGACACGTCAGGATTGATGTTTCTGCCACTGATTCTAGCTTTAAGATTGCTCAAGTGGGTCGCCTGGCTGATAGCCTATGCAAAACTCACTGGCACTTTAGCATCACGGGATCACTAGTGGGCCCCGCCACCATAGTCGCACACCCAGGCCTCATTCACACCTCTTGTCTTAGAGTGGCAACTCTCTTGTTGTAATTAGGTTGCGTAGTTATTAATTTGCTGCTATAGGATCCCTTCTAGCTAATTTGCAAAAGGTATAAGATTGAGGTGCTATAGTACTCCACTTGTACAACTACCTCCTTCAATGATATATTCCTTAGGGGGTTCACTTATTAATTCCTGCAAGCATGCGGTTATTTTTAACCGCGTTACTTTTAATTACACTAGTGCTTTTCAAAGCGAAAGCAATCTCCGGCGATTCAACCATTGGCGGTAAATGTCCGCAAGATGCCCCAGTGTGAATGGGCCCATAATGCTTACAGTGAAACAGACAAAACTTTTAATGAATGTCTGTTTTCTGCCCACTACTCACCAGTTCGATTTTCTTATTAGGAAAAAATCGTTTTAATTAATGTCCTGAGTTACTTCACATGACATCCTTAAAATAAATTCATTCAAATGCTCAGGTACTCCATGCTGGATGTAACAGACTCTGATAAGGAGTCTGGGACTTTTAACGAATCACTCAGTGTAGGCAGTTGTGGAAAACAAACAACGATAGTTTCTTATCAACACAGCTAATTACTCAAGCAGGATGAGGAAATACCTGGGCTGTATGTACTGGGGGGAAAAAAGTGAAACGGCAGAGTGCAGATTCTGAGCTAGAAAAGTAACGCAACTTGGGCTTAAGGTCAGTTTTCGAAAAATGGAAAGGTCATTTTTAATAACATTATATTGCAATACCATCAGTGCAGCTCTGTGGTTATAGCTAATTTTATAGACTTTATAAATTAATAAACATCATTATAGTTATTTTTTAGCAAGAGTGGGATTTCACTTGAAAGTGTTAACTTTAATTTTTTACACTGATGAATCTAAACATTTTTAATGCACTTATTTTTTATAATTGCATTTCTGTAAAAAAAAAAATATATAAATACATAACTCTACATAAATAGGGCTTTAAAACATTTTCATTCAATGTCATTCAAACTATTTCATTCAATGTCATGTTAAAAAAGTGATTCTCTACAGCTGTATAGAGTTGCTCATATTATTATTGAATTTATACAATATATCACCAACATCTTTTGTGGTGGTTCACGAATAAACATTTTTCAAACAAGTTACATGAACAAACCAATGCAATCTGCACAAATGTTCAGTTGTGTAGCACACCTTGTACTTAGCATGTGCACATAGCTATAACCTTCCCCCAAAACATACAGATAAGTTAATCTGTATCAGTTAACCATTTCAGCCCGCGGGTATTTTTTCACCTCATGGACAAGAGGAATTTTCACAGTTTAGCGCTCCTCCCTTTCATTCCACAATAACTTTATCACTACTTATCACAACGAAATGATCTATACCTTGTTTTTTCTGCCACCAATTAGGCTTTCTTTGGGTGCTATATTATGCTAAGAATTATTTTATTCTAAAGCATTATAATGGGAATATTAAGAAAAAAAACCATTATTTCTCAGTTTTCATCCATGATAATTTTTAAATAATTCATTCTACCATAATTAAAATCCACACATTTTATTTGCCCACACGTCCTTTTTATTGCAACGCTAAAATTATATCCCTAGTATAATGTATGGTGACAATATTTTATTTGGAAATAAAGGTGCATTTTTTCAGTTTTACACCCATTACTAATTTTTAGCCCATAATTTAATAATAATTTGCCCTCTTGACATACATATTCATACCTCCCAACTTTTTGAGATGAGAAACCGGGACACTTAAGCCATGCCCCCGACCACGCCCCCAACCACACCCCCTGACACACCCCTAGTCAAATTTTATATATATATATATATATATATATATATATATATATATATATATATATATATATATGGTGGGGAGAAGGGTGAGGGTGCCCATGGGTGTGGAGGTAAAAAGAAGGATCGAGGCGCCAGCCGCGGCTGTGGTGTGCGGGTCAAGCTTGTCCCCCCTCCCTCCGAATGTGCCCCCCTGTATGGCGAGATACGAGCGCAGCAGAGCGGCAGTCTTACCATTCCTCTTTGCATATGGGCATCTCGTCTTCTCCGCTTCCTGTGACGTCACAGGAAGTAGTTGGAAGCAAGAGATGCCGGTACGCGAGGAAGATGGTAAGACTGCCGCTCTGCTGCGCTCGTATCTCGCCATACAGGGGGACACTGGGGGGCACATTCGGAGGGAGGGGGGACAAGCTTGACCCGCATCCCGCACAGCACAGTCGCAGCTGGCGCCTCAATCCTTCTTTTTCCTCCGCTGCCTCCTCTGCTGCCTGCCGGGACACAAGGGGGGCTATCCCGGGACAGCGGGACCCCTCCCCCAACCCGTGACGGTCCCGGCGAAAACGGGACGGTTGGGGCCCCTGCATATTAAAAATGTTTTATTCCCGAAATTCAGTAGGTGTAGTTTTACTATTTGGCCACCGCTGAGCACTTCCTAATAGCATACAACAAGTACGCTATAGGAAGCAATGTGTTGCTACATTGTAACTAAGGAAGTGACGCAGGCATCAATGGATGCCTGCGATCACGGTGGCCTGCGGGGAGATTAATGAATGGGAACTTTGTTCCCATTCATAAATCTAACGATCGGCGGCGGAAAGCGGTGCGGTAGGAAGCACGGCGGCTCTACTTAAGAATGAACACTGTTTTTTTTAACTAAAACAATGTTCATTCTCATCGGGCATGTTCGGACTGGCTCAGGGGACTTGTGTCCCCTGCAGCCAACCCCCCCTGTTGCCGGGAACATGACTGCTAGTCATGTTCCTGCAGTTTGGGGTGCTGTGCGTAGTGTTGAGGCGAAATTTTGCGTTACTATAATTACGCATGCGAAATTTGCTATTACGATGCGAAATTATGGTAGCGTAATTGCCATTAAAATCGTAATTGAAAATACCGTAAGCGTAATTTTCAACGCGTAATTTCGCGTTTCGTTCACAACGTAATTTCGCGTTAAACCATAACGTAATTTCACATTAAACCATAACGTAATTTCGCATTTATTCGTAATTTCGCGAATTTCGTAATTACTTGTTAGCAGGGTTGCTTGCGAATTTTCACCAAAGGCATTTTCGTCTGCATGGCGAATTTTGATGCGAAATATCACTACATGGCGAATTTTATATGCGAAATAGCATTCCGTAACGCAAAAACGACGCGAAAATTAACGCTTACAGTAATATGAACTATCGCGAAATTACGTTATGTAACTACGCTTACAAACGGTTGCATGCAAGGCAAACGTAATTTCGTGATACCCACTGTAATGCGAAAATTGTGCGAAAATTACGCTTACGCGGAATTTCGCGAAATCCTTCTTCATTACGATTATGTACTTACGGCCATAATCGTAATTACACTAATTACGCGAAATCGTAATTAAGTCATTACGCTCATCTCTAGCTGTGCGCGGGCACAGCACCCCAAACTGCAGGGACATGACTAGCATGCTCCTGCGGCTGTAGCAGCTGCTGCTGCGGACATGAGGCTCACGTCCCAGTGGCAGAAATGGTTAAAAAGGACCACTGTTGCCACTATTTAAAATATATGTGAACACATACAAATAAGAAGTATGTTTCTTCCTGAGTAAAATGATCCATAAATTACTGTTCTCCTATGTTGCTGTCACTTACAGTAAGTATTAAAAATCTGACAGAACCAACAGGTTTTGGTCTAGTCCAGGGGTCGGCAACCCGCGGCTCCAGAGCTGCATGCGTCTTTTTCATCTTCGCCGCGGCTCCTAGGCGGCTCCGGTGTCAGTGGCTGCGGCGCGAGTGACGTGTGCATTTGTCGCTGGCCGGCAGCCTATCAGAGAGGCCGCCGGACCAGTGCAGTGCAGGGCTTCGGGCGGCCATTTTCCCGTAGCCCTGCAGGCAGGACGTGACGTAGGAAGAGGATCGTGGGAGTTGCGCGCCACAAGGTCGGGACAGGAGGAGATCGTGACAGGAGGTCTTCTGACTAGGTGAGTAAATGGGTTTTTTTTTCAGATATGCTGAAGGATTGTGCATATGGGGGTAAGATCTGCTGAAGGATTGTGCATATGGGGGTCATATCTGCTAACTATTTGTGCATATGGGGGTCATATCTGCTAACGATTTGTGCATATGGGGGTCATATCTGCTAACGATTTGTGCATATGGGGGTCATATCTGCTGAAGGATTGTGCATATGGGGGTCATATCTGCTAACGATTTGTGCATATGGGGGTCATATCTGCTAACGATTTGTGCATATGGGGGTCATATCTGCTGAAGGATTGTGCATATGGGGGTCATATCTGCTAACGATTTGTGCATATGGGGGTCATATCTGCTGAAGGATTGTGCATATGGGGGTCATATCTGCTAACGATTTGTGCATATGGGGGTCATATCTGCTGAAGGATTGTGCATATGGGGGTCATATCTGCTAACGATTTGTGCATATGGGGGTCATATCTGCTAACGCTTTGTGCATATGGGGGTCATATCTACTGAAGGATTGTGCATATGGGGGTCATATCTGCTAACGATTTGTGCATATGGGGGTCATATCTGCTGAAGGATTGTGCATATGGGGGTCATATCTGCTAACGATTTGTGCATATGGGGGTCATATCTGCTGAAGGATTGTGCATATGGGGGTCATATCTGCGAAGGATTTGTGCATATGGGGGTCATATCTGCTAACGATTTGTGCATATGGGGGTCATATCTGCTGAAGGATTGTGCATATGGGGGTCATATCTGCTAACGATTTGTGCATATGGGGGTCATATCTGCTAACGCTTTGTGCATATGGGGGTCATATCTACTGAAGGATTGTGCATATGGGGGTCATATCTGCTAACGATTTGTGCATATGGGGGTCATATCTGCTGAAGGATTGTGCATATGGGGGTCATATCTGCTAACGATTTGTGCATATGGGGGTCATATCTGCTAACGATTTGTGCATATGGGGGTCATATCTGCTAACGATTTGTGCATATGGGGGTCATATGTGCTAACGATTTGTGCATATGGGGGTCATATCTGCTAACGATTTGTGCATATGGGGGTCATATCTGCTAACGATTTGTGTATATGGGGGTCATATCTGCTAACGATTTGTGCATATGGTTTTGCGGCTCCCAGTTTTTTTCTCTTTTCGGAAAGGGGTCCAAGTGGCTCTTTATGTCTTAAAGGTTGCAGACCCATGATCTAGTCCATCTCTACATGGCCTTTATTCTTCATAAAGACATTCCCTGAAAAAGATTTATACAAAGATGCTGGCCAGCCTGCCTGCTCACTGCACACTTTTATGGCAGTTGGGTGGAGAAACTTCCAATCACTAAGTGCTTTTAAAAACAGTGCTGGGCCGAAATTACGCATTAGCGTAATTACGCATCGTAATTCACTACAAATGCACCGTAAGCGTTATGTGTAAGGTTACGGTATTACGCGTAATTAATTATGCGTAGACCGTAGGTTACGTTATTACGCGTAACAAATTACGCGTAAGACAGTAAACTCCCATTGAAATTACACAGTCTGCCGTAATCGCGTAATATTACGCTCCCGTATAATATAAAAAAGCCGCCGACTTTAAGGGTTAATAGCAAAGCCCCCTTAAGTGCTAAGAGCCTCAAATTTGGAGAATATATTAAGGAGATCAGTAGGAATAAGAGGAAATTTTTTTTTTCAAAAAGACCTTATAGTTTTTGAGAAAATCGATGTTAAAGTTTCAAAGGAAAAATATATACATTTAAAAACCCGCCGACTTTAACGGTTAATAGCAAAGCCTGCTTAAAATGTAGGAACACCAAATTCACAGGGTATATTAAGGGGATCAGTGGGAATAAGAGGAAAATTTTTTTTTTCAAAAAGACCTTATAGTTTTTGAGAAAATCGATTTTTAAGTTTCAAGGGCAAAAATGTCTTTTAAATGCGGAAAATGTCAGTTTTTTTTGCACAGGTAACAATAGTGTTTTATTTTCATAGATTCCCCCAAGTGGGAAGAGTTTTACTTACTTCGTTCTGAGTGTGGGAAATATTAAAAAATCCTTCTGATTTGAAGGAACCCCATTGGTGTGCTAAGGACCAATGGGGCTCCTTGGAGCCCAAATACAAAGATGCTTTAGAGAGCTCTGAGCTATATAGCTCAGAGCTCTGTCAGGTGTGTAGGACGCTAAGTCCCGCCGGCTCTCGCTGCCCTCCCCGCCTCTCCCACATGTCACCTATATACATGCTGGCACCCATGGGTGCCAGCATGTATATGGGTGACAGGTGTGGGCGGAGTGGACGGCGGGAGCCGGCGGGGACTTAGCGTGTATGCGGTGGCCGGCGGGTGAGCGGCGAGTGACGTCGGGTGCGATGGAGTTACAAAGTAACAAAGTTGTTACATTGTAACAACTTTGTTACATTGTAACTGATTAGTATATTTCCGAGGATATTGCGTGGGAACTGGCTTTTAAAGGGACAGGTAAGTATTAATGGTTAATTAAGAATATTAAAGGACTTTTTTCGTGGTTATGTTTTTTGTTCAATTAAAATACTTTTTCTATGTGTTTGTGTGTTTATTTACTTTTAACTCTTAAAGGAAATGGGTAAGGGGTACAAGTACCTCTATACTCATTTCTCCTGGGAGGGGGAGGTGGGCATCTGGGGGACCCCTTTTTAAAGGGGACTCCCAGATGCCACCATGAACCCCCCCCCCCCCCCCCAGGAAATTGCGGCCTCCACCTCCACCGCCCATAGGAGGTGGAGAAGAGCCCCTTGTCCTTGGATTGGACAAGGGCTCGGAGAGGGAGGGGAAAGCTTGGCTGCCCCTCCCCTTCCGAGACCCCCCAATCCATGGACCATGCGGGCTGGTATAGTCAGGGTGCGGAGCCCCACGTGGCCGGTGCTCCGCTTTCTGGCTATCCCAGTCTGCATGGGGGACAAGGGGTTAAAGAGGTCTGGGAGGGGGGACCCCACGTCGTTTTTTTTTTATATTTCCCACACTCAGAACGAAGTAAGTAAAACTCTTCCCACTTGGGGGAATCTATGAAAATAAAACACTATTGTTACCTGTGCAAAATAAAACTGACATTTTCCGCATTTAAAAGACATTTTTGCCCTTGAAACTTAAAAATCGATTTTCTCAAAAACTATAAGGTCTTTTTGAAAAAAAATTTTTCCTCTTATCCCCACTGATCTCCTTAATATACCCTGTGAATTTGGTGTTCCTAAATTTTAAGCAGGCTTTGCTATTAACCGTTAAAGTCGGCGGGTTTTTAAATGTATATATTTTTCCTTTGAAACTTTAACATCGATTTTCTCAAAAACTATAAGGTCTTTTTGAAAAAAAAAATTTCCTCTTATTCCTCCTGATCTCCTTAATATATTCTCCAAATTTGAGGCTCTAAGCAATTAAGGGGGCTTTGCTATTAACCCTTAAAGTCGGCGGCTACCTAACATTGATCCATGCGTCAACTTTTCCGCTTGGCAGCATGACCTTACGCATTAATTGCTAGTAGGAATTTACGCGTAAGTCAATAACGTAACAACCTGAATTACGGTATTTTTACGCGTAATTGCGTAAGGGCTATGCGTAATTACAGGCATGTACCGTAAATGAATGTCTACGCCGTAAGCGTAATTCCGTAATGCGTAATAGCGTAAAATTACGCGTAATGATCCGTAAGCGTAGTTTTTTCCATTACGCCCAGCACTGTTTGAAAATAAAGAAAACCCTGAGAACACCGCATGAGGAGATGGGCTAGTCCAAACTGTGTCCGTTCTGTCAGAATTCTACTACCTACTGTAAATGGCAGCAACATAGGTGAAGAGTAATTTATGGCTCGGAAGAAATGTGCTTCTTATATGTACATTTTTATATATATATTTTAAAAGTCATGATTTTGGCGACAGTGATCCTTTAAAACAGTTCATTTGTGCACAAAAGAAAATATGATAACTGTACAGGTAATAAAAAGTAGGAAAGCACACGTTTATTGAATGTCATGTCAGAGTTTTATCCCACTTTAAAGAGAACCCGAGGTGGGTTTATGAAATCATATTAGGACACAGAGGCATGTTCTGTATACAATGCTCAGCCTCTGTGTCCTTTCAGCGTTCCTTCATCCCCCCCCTCCCCCCACGGCTCTGCTGTCCCCCATTAAAAAAGGTGCCGGGCTAGCAGCACGTAGATTGTCGCTAGCCTGCTATTTACCTTAGCCTGTCAGTCACCACCGCTCCCCCGCCTCCTCTATAGCACAGCTCCCCGCCTGTGTCCCCTCCCTCCCCGCCTCTGTAAGCTTCCTCCAATCGGCTTAAGGCGGGGAGGAAAGGGACACAGGCAGGAGGCGGGGGAGCGGCAGTGACTGACAGGTTAAGGTAAATAGCAGGCTAGCGACCATCTGTGTGTTGCTAGCCTGGCACTTTTTTAATGGGGGACAGCAGAGCCGGGGGGGGGGGGGGGGGCAGCTGGAGGCAAACTATAAGGATACAGAGGCTGGTGATAGTATACAGAGCGTGCCTCTGTGTCCTACTATGATTTCATAAACCCACCTCGGGTTCTCCTTAAGTAAGAAGACAACATACTCTGTAAAGCACTGAGGAAGATGTCGGCACTATGGAAATACTAATAGTAAATTGCAATAATGTGGGGGAGAAGTAGGAGGTGGAGATGGGTACAGAGGGCTACTAAATTCTGGTGTCTGACAAGGGACATCACTACTTCATTTTGATATCTGGGGGCACATGACAACATAACCCTTTTCCTGGGTAGAGTTGGGCCGAACCTCCGATTTTAGGTTCGCGAACCGGGTTCGCGAACTTCCGCGGAAGGTTCGGTTCGCGTTAAAGTTCGCGAACCGCAATAGACTTCAATGGGGATGCGAACTTTGAAAAAAAAAATAATTATGCTGGCCACAAAAGTGATGGAAAAGATGTTTCAAGGGGTCTAACACCTGGAGGGGGGCATGGCGGAGTGGGATATACGCCAAAAGTCCCCAGGAAAAATCTGGATTTGACGCAAAGCAGCGTTTTAAGGACAGAAATCATATTGAATGCTAAATGACAGGCCTAAAGTGCTTTAAAACATCTTGCATGTGTATACATCAATCAGGTAGTGTAATTAAGGTACTGCTTCACACTGACACACCAAACTGTTCACTGAACAGAACAGGTATGCAGTGGCGGGTTCACTAAACAGGTATACAGTGGCGGGTCCACTGAACAGAACAGGTATGCAGTGGCAGGTCCACTAAACAGAACAGGTATGCAGTGGTGGGTTCACAGAACAGGTATGCAGTGGTGGGTTCACAGAACAGGTATGCAGTGGCAGGATCACTGAACAGGTATGCAGTGGTGGGTGGGTTCACAGAACAGGTATGCAGTGGCAGGATCACTGAACAGGTATGCAGTGGTGGGTGGGTTCACAGAACAGGTATGCAGTGGCAGGATCACTGAATAGGTATGCAGTGGTAGGTGGGTTCACAGAACAGGTATGCAGTGGTGGGTTCACAGAACAGGTATGCAGTGGCAGGATCACTGAACAGGTATGCAGTGGTGGGTGGGTTCACAGAACAGGAATGCAGTGGCAGGATCACTGAACAGGTATGCAGTGGTGGGTGGGTTCACAGAACAGGTATGCAGTGGCAGGATCACTGAACAGGTATGCAGCCAGGAAAAGCTAAGCCTAACTAATCTTTCCCTATGAGAGACAGACAGCAGCTCGCCCTACTCTCTCTAATGCAGGCACACGAGTGGCCGTAATGGCCGCCGCTGCCTGCCTTATATAAGGGGGTGGGGCTCCAGGGGCTAGTGTAGCCTAATTGGCTACACTGGGCCTGCTGACTGTGATGTAGAGGGTCAAAGTTGACCCTCATAGTGCATTGTGGGGCGAACCGAACTTCCGGAAACGTTCGCCTGCGGGAGGCGAACGCGAACCACCGAAGTTCGCCGGGAACCGTTCGCCGGCGAACCGTTCGGCCCATCTCTATTCCTGGGGAAACCTGACTACTGCTACTGATGTCAGTGGGGCATATGGCTACCTAATTACTTTATCTCAGGGCACATGACTAATTATTATTTCCATTATTTGGGGACATGGTAGCTTAACCCATTTAGGTTCCGTCGTTTTCACGTGAGAAATGTTCACCTCCCATTCATTAGCCTATAACTTTATCACTACTTATCACAATGCACTGATCTATATCTTCTAAGTGTAGCACGCGCTTAGAGTGACGCATCGGGAAGGAGACGGCCAGAAAAAGCTCAGCTTCCGAGAGAAGCTGTCGCTTTTTCAGCGGAGGAGAGGAATCAATGATAGGGCTCCATAGCCCGATACATTGATTCCTTAACTACCGAATCCGCGGCCGGGAGTGCGCGTGCACGCGCACGATTGGCCGCGGGGGCGCGCGGTAGCGCGCATGGTTCCTGGACGTAGAAACTACGTCCAGGAACCAAAATAGGTTAATTATTGTATATGGGTGGATGGCTTCTTGATTTTTCATTTTTATAGGGATAGTTACAGTACTTAAAAGATCACTTTCTCAAAAAAAAATGTACATTTAAAATGTACATTTCTCCCAGAGTAAAACTGCACTATATTTTTTTTCATGTGTTGCTGTCTCTTATAGTAGGTAGTGAAAAGCTGGCAGATATGACATATTTTGGACTAGTCCATCTCCTCATGGGGGATTCTCAGTATTACCTTTAGGCTGGTTTCACACCAGGACGTTGCGTTTTAGGGGACGTTATGGTCGCATAACGTGCCCCTAACGCAACGCCTGGTGCTCTCTAAGGTGGACGTCAGAGTGAGCCGCGTTGTGCAGCTCACTCTGGCGTCCGTGATGCGCACTCTTGGACGCATGCAGCATCACGTGGTCCCGCCCGGCCAATCGCCGCACAGAGCGGCCGCTCCAGGAAGTAAACACTGCACGTCACTGAGTGCAGTGAATATTAATTAGCCATGTGCTTGGCCGCTCTCCGCTCCTCCCCAACATTACTGCGCATGTCCAAGCAGTCTAACGCGGCTCTGCCGCTTACAAAGTACTGCATGCAGTACGTTGTGTAATGGCGCAGCGTTACAATGTAACGCAACGTGGGCACTGTGAACAGCCCATTGATTTTTCATTGCTGTGCGGTGGGGTGCGTTACAGGCTGCTCTAACGTGCGCCTGTAACGTCCCACTGTGAAACCAGCCTAATTCTTTATAAAAGCACTCCCTAGAAGAGATCTAAACAAAGCTTGGCCAGCCTCCTTACATATTTGTACGCTATTTTGGCAGTTGGACTGAGCCACTGCAGTTCAGTAAAAGCTTTTTGTAAATACAAAAATATAACTAAGAATCCCCCATGAGGGGATGGATTAGTTCAAAACCCGACAGATCTGTCAAATTTTCACTACCAGCTGCAAGGGTGTCCATACATTACTCTGTATATTGCGGCCCGATTGACCTCCTGATTTGATAATTTTATTAAATTGGAAGAGAATTGGTGCCGCAACAAGGCCACTGGATCGATTTGTGGACAAAATAAGATGAATGGATTGATCCGGAATAGCAGAAAAATCTCGGTCACAAGGGCGGCTCGATCAGGAGTGATGCGTCTAATATCATGATGATGAACGGACCCCTGGTCTGGCCTTCTCTACATCAGAATCATAAGGGTAGAACATGCTGCCCTTCTGACCGAGACACCAGTAAGGGCCTGTTTCCACTACAAGCAGATTCTGCATGCAGAAAACTGACTCCAATGAATGCCTATGGGAAATCTGCATCAGAAAAAACGCGTTTAGTGGAAACAGGCCCATAGACATTCATTGGAGTCAGTTTTCTGCTTGCAGAATCTGCTTGTAGTGGAAACAGGCCAGAGAGAAGCAGTTACTAAGAGCAGGAAAGATGTGTGTTGGGAAGTAGAGATGCTCAACTACGAATCCGGGTGAATCCGGATAGTTGCTATCCGGATTTCACCCAGATACCTGTGCGGGGTGGGTGGGGGGTCAAGCTTACCTGTCTGACCTCTTCTTCGGTCCGTCCCTCGGCGCCTCCCATGATGCGTTCCACGAGCATCACTTGACTACAAACACTTCCTCCTTCAACCCGGAAGGAAGAAGGGTTTGTAGTCACATGACCGCCGCGTGGAACGCATCGTGGGAGGCGCCGAGGGCCGGACCGAAGAAGACGTCAGACAGGTAAGCTTGACCCACCCACCCCGCACAGGTATCTGGGTGAAATCCGGATAGCAACTATCCGGATTCACCCGAATTTGAGCATCCCTATTGGGAAAAATATACATGGCTATATACTGGGGGCACCTATGCCTGGCTTCCTATACTGTAGATCGTGGAGCACTCCTCAATTCCAAAGTGATTCGATGTGCCACGGTGTACCCAGCTGCACTCCAGGTCGCTCAGCAGTGATAGTCACGATAACCGGCACCATCCATAGATATATGCTCTTTTATTTTTTCAAAAATGCATTACAGCAATCAAGGCAACGTTTCAGGGCAGCCGCCCCTTTATCAAGCTATGCTGTCATTGGTAAACATTAAGTTTTGAATCAGGATGATACCATTTATTGGCTAACTTAGAGATGGATAAACAGTGAGCTTTCGACTTATAAAAAGCCTTCGTCGGACTGGTTCCTGAAAATGGTAAACATTGACAGCATAGCTTGATAAAGGGACGGCTGCCCTGAAACGTTGCCTTGATTGCTGTAATGCATTTTTGAAAAAATAAAAGAGCATATATCTATGGATGGTGCCGGTTATCGTGACTATCACTGGCTTCCTATACTGGGCACACCTATACCTGGCTACCTATACTGGGGGTACCTATACCTGGCTATCTATACTGGGCACACCTATACCTGGCTACCTATACTGGGGGCTCCTATAACTGGCTACCTATACTGGGGGCACCTATACCTGGCTACCTATACTGGGGGCTCCTATAACTGGCTACCTATACTGGGGGCTCCTATAACTGGCTACCTATACTGGGTCACCTATACCTGGTTACCTATATTGGGGGTATCTATACCTGGCTACCTATACTGGGGGCACCTTACCTGGCTACCTATACTGGGGGCACCTATACCTGACTACCTATACTGGGTCACCTATACCTGGCTACCTGTACTGGGGGCACCTATACCTGTCTACCTATACTGGGGCACCTATACCTGGCTTTCTATACTGGGGCACCTATACTTGGCTAGCTATAATAGGGGCACATTTACGTGCTTCCTATACTGGGGGCACATATACCTGGCTACCTATATGGTGGGCATCTATACCTGCCTACCTATACTGGGCGCACCTATACCTGGCTGCCTATACTTGGGGCACTTATACCTAGCCAGCGTGGAGCACCTATACCTGACTACCTATACTGGGCGCACCTATACGTGGCTACGTATACTTGGGGAACCTATACCTGGCTACCTATATTGGGGCACCTATACGAGGCAACCTATACTGGGGGCACATATATTTGACTACCTATACTGGGGGGACCTATACCTGGCTACCTATACTGGGGGCACATATATCTGGCTACCTATACTGGGGGCACCTATACCTGGCTACCTATACTGGGGGGACCTATACCTGGCTACCTATACTGGGGGCACATATATCTGGCTACCTATACTGGGGGCACCTATACCTGGCTACCTATACTGGGGGCACCTATACCTGGCTACATATTTTGGGGGCACCTATACCTGGCTACCTATACTGGAGGCACTTATACCTGACTACCTATATACTGGTGACACAGATACTTGGCTAACTATATTGGGGCACCTATACCTGGCTATCTACACTGGGGGCACCTATACATGGCTTCTCATACGGGGCCACCTATACCTGGCTACCTACCTACCTCTGCTGAGGGTGGGGGTTTTTTCGTCGCACCGTGGCTATAACGTACAAGGCAAATTGTCCGGTGCTGTGCAATCTTTCATGGGGGGAGGGGGGAGCATCCTCACAAGTTTGCCTCAGGCAGCAAAAAATCTAGAGTATAACACCTGGATGTGTAACACCATTGCACTAAGAGCAGACACCTGCGCCTGCATGGAGGGATTTGCCTATTACCGACCATCTTTCATATGTCTGGCTTAGCTGAGAAGAATCCCACAGGCAGAACTTGGTCCCAGTCCAACAGAAATACCAACAAACCTGCCTGGACGCCCGTCTACATTATTTTAATTCACTTTTCTATTAACATGATATGATTATTTATCGAAGGACTCCGGCAGGGCGCTGGTGATAAAGGGTCAGTAGCGGGGCATGCCATTTCCCTGTAAATAAAGCTGTGTTTTATGCATCAGGTTTGGCATTGTCTGGATTTGCTGTGATTTGAAATGAACGACTTAATTCAGCATATCGACTGTTCAAAAGTTCTATTCCTTGCCAAGTTCATTGTGTGTGTTTTTTTCCTATTTTCTCTTCCCCTCCCTTGCCTAGGTAAGAGCGGTAGTTCAACACTGCCACCTAGTGGATCCCTGCAGGCATTGCAATACTGCATACAAGTATAACTAATAAAATATTTCACCGTATAGAACCGTATTGAGAGAAATCTGGAGGCTGCCATTGTGCTTTAAGAAAAACTAAACAAAAAAATGCTACCTGCTTGGCTTTGATCTGATACACCGGCTTCAGTGGTTTCCAAGTTATTAACCTGGAATGACTCGCGTACATACAAAAAGGGAGCGGGGTGTAAACGATAAATGGCAATAACGTTTATAAAAAATAATGTGTTGTATTTCGTTTACAATAATGTTTTACAAATTAAATAATGTGTATGAGTTTGCAAATTGTAAAAACGATAATCTTCCCTACTTTGAAAGTGAAACTTATAACGTTTGTTAAAAAACGATAATATATGTATACTAATTATAATTGTATAATATTGTGTATAACCTTCATTTATCGTTTCTTCATGTAAATAAATCTGAATATATTGTAACAATGAAAAATAACTGTAGTAAAACATTACTAAATATAACTAACATTTTAGTACAAGTAAACCTAACCCTACTCTCACACAGAGCCCTCCCTGCACCTATCCCTAACCCCTAGACCCCCCTGGTGGTGCCTAACCCTAACCATCCCCCTGGTGGTGCCTAACCCTAAGACCCCCCTGGTGGTGCCTAACCCTAACCACCCCCCTGGTGGCGCCAAACCCTAACCACCCCCTGGTGGTGCCTAGCCCTAAGCACCCCCCTGGTGGTGCCTAACCATAACCACCCCCCTGGTGGTGCTTAACTCTAACCACCCCCTGGTGGTGCCTAACTCTAACCACTCCCTGGTGGTGCCTAACTCTAACCACTCCCTGGTGGTGCCTTACCCTAAGACTCCCCCTGGTGGTGCCTAACCCTAACCACCCCCCTAGTGGTGCCTAACTCTAACCACCCCTGGTGGTGCCTAACCCTAAGACCCCCCCTGGTGGTGCCTAACCCTAACCACCCCCCTGGTGGTGCCTAACTCTAACCACCCCCTGGTGGTGCCTAACCCTAAGACCCCTCTTAGTGATCGCTTTATTGTGTGGATAATAATATTTTACAAATAGTGACTGTAAAAAAAATTACAATTTACTTACTGATCGCTTTATTATGTGAATAATAATGTTTTACAAACAGTAAGTCATAAAATTTTAAATAACGTTTTAGTTGCATACGATAGATATGTTTAATATATTTGTAAGCGTGATTTGTCACAGGCACACTTATAAAGCGTTAATAATCTCCGGGCGCCCTTTTTTCCTGTTTGGCGCCCATTAAACGATATTTATTATGGGAGTGAATGGCGGTGCCCTTTTGTCTACTAGCTGGCGGTGCCCTTTTTTCCTGTTCCCGGAATGACCCCCCTACAATTAATCATAGACCCTGAACAAGCATGCAGATCAGATGCTTCTGACTGAAGTTTGACTAGATTAGCTGCACGCTTGGAAAAACAAAGAGAAATCGAGAGCCCGATATGGTGTAGTATTGTTAAGTTGGTTGTGGTTAAAAGCAAAATATTTAGATATACTCACAAACATGGGTTACCCATAGGCAACCACTTCAAGTGCAGGTGGGGAGTATTAGAACCTGACCCCACTCAGGTTTTTAAGATGTCGCTCTCTGTAGATAGGAAACGGGGTAGCTCCCCTCCACCGAGGCTGGACTCAAGATTTCAGCAAGGCTTGGTGTACAGAGGCGCCAGAGTAGAATAAAAATGTTTAAAAAACGTCTAAAAGAGGGGGATGTTCAGGTGGACTTACCTCCCTCAAAAATATAAAACTCAATTGAGTCACAATATATCAATACAAAAATGTTTTATTGAACTCCACCTAGTGCAACGTGTTTCGCAGGTGTGGTCCTGCTTCATCAGGCAAACAGGAGTATAACTCAATGGGTCTAGATGCAGAAGTGAGCATCTAGTCACAGAGGCGCTCACTTCTGCATCTAGACCCATTGAGTTATACTCCTGTTTGCCTGATGAAGCAGGACCACACCTGCGAAACGTGTTGCACTAAGTGGAGTTCAATAAAACATTTTTGTATTGATATATTGTGACTCAATTGAGTTTTATATTTTTGAGGGAGGTAAGTCCACCTGAACATCCCCCTCTTTTAGACTGTTTTTAAACGTTTTTATTCTACTCTGGCGCCTCTGTACACCAAGCCTTGCTGAAATCTAGATTAGCTGCATGCTTGTTTCAAGCGTGTGATTCAAGCATTACTGCAGCCAAGGAAATCAGCAGAACTCCCGCGCAACTGGTACAAGGAAATAAATATGTCAGCCTCCAAGTCCCTCTCAGTTCAGGTGTGCTTTAAAGGAAGAAAACCTGATATAAAAGGAATGGGTGTAACAGGTACTATTACCCTTTACAAGACTATGGAGATCAAACCCATTGGCACGCATACTTAAAGGAAACCTGAGACGATTAGGTAAAAAATGTATACATACCCAGGGCTTCCTACAGCTCCCTTCATGCTGATCGCTCCCTCCCTGCCCTTCCATGCTTCCCTGGATCTTCTGCTAGCTGCACAGTCGTGCTCCCGTCGTTGGAAGCCAGCCACAAGAGCGCAACAGGAGAGTGCCCACGGTCGTATTGCACCTGCGCCTACTGGAGCCGACTGGTGGACTTACCAGGCTGCCTAACAGAGCATCAAGGTGGCCTGGGAAAACAGAGCCTGAAGGGGACTGGAGGAAGCCCCAAGTATGTGTATTTTCCCCCTTTTATCTCAGGTACAATTTAAAGGGAACCTAAACTGAAAAAGATATGGATGTTTCCTTTTAAACAATACCAGTTGCCTGGCAGTCCTGCCCAGAATGCATTTGGACAATAAGGACTAATACTGAAGAAATGAAGCAACCAGGGGCATGAATAGGATCCCAGGAGATCAAGGGCACCAATGGAGGGGGACACTGTGCTGCAGAAAGTATAGTCATGACACTTTGACATGACAACTTGTGGGCATGGCCAATATATATATGAATTCGACAGCAATTTATCTATAAGCCAGTGTCATGCCTTCCATGTCTTTCCAGCCCAATTTTGGACAAAGCCTTCTGTCCTCAAAAAAAATAGCACACAAAGCCATTTGGGACATAATGACATAGTTTGTGTATTCATTTCAACCATAACTGCTTGTATAATTAAGCAAGCATATTCTCCAAATAATGTATATAGGCACCATGTACTCCTCCCCCACCCAACAATCTAACCACACAGGATAATCCCCCAAACAATGTGATTAAAGGAATACTTAAAGGGATACTGTAGGGGGGTCAGGGGAAAATGAGTTGAACTTACCCGGGGCTTCTAACGGTCCCCCGCAGACATCCTGTGTTGGCGCAGCCACTCACCGATGCTCCGGCCCCGCCTCCACTTCGCTTCTGGAATTTCTGACTTTAAAGTCTGAAAACCACTGCGCCTGTGTTGCCGTGTCCTCGATCCCGCTGATGTCATCAAGAGCGCACAGCGCAGGCCCAGTATGGTCTGTGTCTGCGCAGTAAACTCCCGGTGACATCAGCGGGAGCGAGGACACGGGCGTGCAGGCGCAGTGGTTTTCTGACTTTAAAGTCAGAAATTCCAGAAGTGAACTGGAGGCGGGGCCGGAGCATCGGTGAGTGGCTGCGCCAACACAGGATGTCTGCGGGGGACCATTAGAAGCCCCGGGTAAGTTCAGCTCATTTTCCCCCGACCCCCCTACAGTATCCCTTTAACTCTGCTAAAAACAAAATGACTTTTACTCACCCGGGGCTCCCCTCAGCCCCTGCAGCTGAACGGTGCCCTCGCTGTGTCCCTCCGATGCACCTGGACTCGCCGGCGGCCACTTCCGGTTTGGCCGTCACCGGCCGACAGGCTGGGGACGCGGCTGATTATCCGCGTTCCCGGCTGCAGTAGCATTATAGAGGGTGCTATTGCGGCCGGGAACGCGGATAATCAGCCGCGTTCCCAGCCTGTCGGCCGGTGACGGTCAAGCTGGAAGTGGCCGCCGGCGAGTCCAGGTGCATCGGAGGGACACGGCGAGGGCACCGTTCAGCTGCAGGGGGCTGAGGGGAGCCCCGGGTGAGTAAAAGTAATTTTTTTTAGCAGACTTAAGTATTCCTTTAAGCAACACATACCCCATAATTATGCAGCATGTACTCCCCCAACAACATAACTAGACAGTCTATCCCCAAACAATATAATTATGCAGAGTGTCTCCTCCAAACAAAATAATAAGGTGACAGATCCACGCAAGCAACATAATTAGGTAACATTTTCTCCCCAAACAACATTTTTAGATATAGACAGAGTGTCCTTTTAAACAACATAAATGGGCAGCATATCGCCCACAAAAATAATTAGGTGACATGTCCCCCCAAACTTGTAAATAGAACGTGTACCCCAAAAAATAATCAGGCAGTGTGTTCTCTAAACATAAATAGGGAGAGTGCTCTCTTAAACAAAATAAATAGGAAGAATATATCCCTCCACACAGCATAATTAGGCAGCATGTTCTCTCCAAACTTATAAATGGATATGGCTTGATTCACTAAGACAAATAGCATGCCTTATCCAAGTTAACACACCTTAACAGAGATAACACACCTTATCAGAGTATCACAGCGAGCGCTACGAACTTACAGTGGTTTGCAAAAGTATTCGGCCCCCTTGGAGTTTTCCACATTTTGTCACATTACTGCAACAAACATGAATCAATTTTATTGGAATTTCACGTGAAAGACCAACACAAAGTGGTGTACACATGAGAAGTGGAACGAAATTCATACATGATTCCAAACATTTTTTACAAATCAATAACTGCAAAGTGGGGTGTGCGTAATTATTCGGCCCCCTGTGTATTGCCCTGTATTTGTCTCCATCCATCTTCCCATCAACTCTAACCAGCTTCCATGTCCCTGCTGAAGAGAAGCACCCGCAGAGCATGATGCTGCCACCACCATATTTGACAGTGGGGATGGTGTGTTCAGAGTGATGTGAAGTGTTAGTTTTCCGCCACACATAGCATTTTGGCCAAAAAGTTCCATTTTGGTCTCATCTGACCAGAGCACCTTCTTCCACATGGTTGCTGTGTCCCCCACATGGCTTGTGGCAAACTGCAAACAGGACTTCTTGTGCTTTTCTGTTATCAATGGCTTTCTTCTTGCCACTCTTCCGTAAAGGCCAACTTTGTGCAGTGCATGACTAATAGTTGTCTTATGGACAGATTCCCCCACTTGAGCTGTAGATCTCTGCAGCTCGTCCAGAGTCACCATGGGCCTCTTGACTGCATCTCTGACCAGCGCTCTCCTTGTTCGGCCTGTGAGTTTAGGTGGACGGCCTTGTCTTGGTAGATTTACAGTTGCACTATACTCCATCCATTTCTGAATGATCGCTTGAACAGTGCTCCGTGGGATGTTCAAGGCTTTGGAAATCTTTTTGTAGCCTAAGCCTGCTTTAAATTTCTCAGTAACTTTATACCTGACCTGTCTTGTGTGTTCTTTGGACTTCAAGGTGTTGTTGCTCCCAATACTCTCTTAGACAACCTCTGAGGCCCTCACAGAGCAGCTGTATTTGTACTGACATTAGATTACACACAGGTGCACTCTATTTGGGCATTAGCACTCATCAGGCAATGTCTATGGGCAACTGCCTGCACTCAGACCAAAGGGGGCCGAATAATTACGCACACACCACTTTGCAGTTATTTATTTGTAAAAAATGTTTGGAATAATGTATGATTTTCGTTCCACTTCTCACGTGTACACCACTTTGTGTTGGTCTTTCATGTGGAATTACAATAAAATTGATGCATGTTTGTGGCAGTAATGTGACAAAATGTGGAAAACTTCAAGGGGGCTGAGTACTTTTGCAAACCACTGTATGCCAGCTAACTGGCAATGACGAGAGCTCCACTCGTCCTGCCCTAAACCCCAGCAGGCTCGCTATGCTACTCTGATAAGGTGTGTTAACTTTGATAAGGCGTGCTAACTCTGATAAGGTATGCTATTTATCTTAGTGAATCAAGCCCATAGTGTGTGTTCCCAACCATAATAAGGCAGTGTGTCCCTCAAACAAAATTAACCACTTTATGAAAAGCTGACTTATAAAAACGTTCTGCTAGAGCCTCTTAATGGCTCCAGGATGCCTTTATAAGTCAGACAGTGCTGCTGCCGCTGTGCGCGTGCACGTCCCAGCTCGTGCAAGTGCATTCCTGTGTGCGTGCACGTGAAAATAGTGAGAGAAAAAAACACCAAAGAAAAAATACACCTTTATTTCCAAATTATATATTGTCACCATACTTTGTACTAGGGACATAATTAAAATCTTGTGATAACCAGGACAAATAGGCAGATCAAATGTGTGGGTTGTATGCACAGTAGCAGTATTTATATTAAAACTATAGGGGGATGAAATTGAAGAAATAGTGTATTTTTTCATTTTTTCCTTGTTTTTCCATTTAAAATGCATTGAAAATAAAGTAATTACTAAAAAAAAATCAACCCCCAAAAGCCCAATTGGTGGTGAAAAAAACAAGATATAGATCACTTCATTGTGAGTAGTGATTAAGCTATTGGCAAATGAAAGGGATGAGCATGGAAAGGTGAAAATCGCTCTTGTCCGTTTGGGTAAAAACCGCCTTTGGGTGAAGCGGTTAAACAGTGTGTCCCAGAAACATGGTCAGGTAAGTGGTCCCTCAAATGTAATAAAGCAGTATGCACTAAGACATAATTAAAAAGTGCAGCCCCAAACCTAGTTCATTCAGCAGTGTACCCCCAAACAAAAATCATTGGTGGTCAGCGCTGCCTGGCGTGGTCTGATTAAATACAAATTATTTATACATACACACATATATATATATATATATATATATATATATATACACAGTGGGATGCGATAGTTTGGGCAACCTTGTAAATCGTCATGATTTTCCTCTATGAATCATTAGTTGTTACAATAAAAAATGTCAGTTAACCACTTCCGGATACCGGGTGGTTTGGCAGATCTGTGCTGCAGGGGCTCTTCAGCCCGCAGCACAGATCAGAAATCAGGCAGGGCGATCAGACCTCCCCCCTTTTTTCCCCACTAGGGGGATGTCCTGCTGGGGGGGTCTCCTCAAAGCCCCCCTCCGCAGCACTAGTCCTCCCTCTGCCTCCTTCCCTCCCTCTCCCGTCCCCTGTGTGCGGCGCAGGACGGAAAGCCGTCCTGCGCCGGATAGGATAGGCTTCAGCCTATCAGGTGCCGGCGGTCCCCGGCCTAACAGAGGCCGGGGATCGCCGATCTCTGCCACGGCGCTGCTGCGCAGCAGCGCCGTTTACATGTAAACACCGGGGAAGATCTTCCCCGTGTGTTTACATTTACCCTGCGAGCTGCGATCGGCGGCTCGCAGGGTGCTCACGGAGACACCCTCCGTGAACTGACATGGAACGGCCGCTCATACGAGCGGCCGTTTCCATGGAAACCACTTCAGGATTCAGGGGCGTAGTTAAGCGTACGCAGAATCCTGAAGTGGTTAAGTATATCATACAGGAGACACACCCAGTGATGTTTGAGAACTGAAATTATGTTTATTGGATTTAAAGAAAGTGTGCAATAATTGTTTAAATAAAATTATGCAGGTGCATAAATGTGGGCACTGTTGTCATTTTATTGATTCCAAAACCTTTAGAAATAATTATTGGAACTCAAATTGGCTTGGTAAGCTCAGTCACCCCTGACCTACATACACAGGTGAATCCAATTATGAGAAAGAGTATTTAAGGGGGTCAATTGTAAGTTTACCTCCTCTTTTATGTTTCTCTGAAGAGTAGCAACATGGGGGTCTCAAAACATCTCTCAAATGACCTGAAGACAAAGATTGTTCACTATCATGGTTTAAGGGAAGGATACAGAAAGCTGTCTCAGAGATTTTAGCAGTCTTTTTCCACAGTTAGGAACATATTGAGGAAATGGAAGACCACAGGCTCAATTCAAGTTGAGGCTTGATGTGGCAGACCAAATTTCTTTTTCGGATAGACAGAAGCGACAAATAGTGAGAACAGTCAGAGTCAACCCACAGACCAGCACCAAAGACCTATAACATCATCTTGCTGCAGATGGAGTCACTGTGCATCGTTCAACCATTTGGCGCACTTTACACAAGGTTATGCTGTATGTGAGAGTGATGCAGAGGAAGCCTTTTCTCCACCCACAGCACAAACAAAGCCGATTGAGGTATTCTAAAGCATATTTGAACAAGCCAGCTTCATCTTGGAATAAGGTGCTGTGGACTGATGAAACTAAAATTGAGTTATATGGACATAACAAGGGGCTTTATGCAAAAAGAACACAGCGTTCCAAGAAATACACCTGCTACCTACAGTAAAATATGGTGGTGGTTACATCATGCTGTGGGGCTGTGTGGCCAGTGCAGGGACTGCGAATATTGTCAAAGTTGAGGGACACATGGATTCCACTCAGTATCAAAGTAAGTACAATGTTCTGGAATGACCATCTCATTCCCCAGACCTGAATATAATTGAAAATCTGTGGTGTGAGTTAAAGAGAGCTGTCCATGCTCGGAAGCCATCCAACCTGAATGAACTAGAGATGTTTTGTAAAGAGGAATGGTCCAAATTACCTTCAACCAGAATCCAGACTCTCATTGGAACCTACAGGAAGCATTTAGAGTCAGTAACTTCTGCAAAAGGGGGATCTATTAAATATTGATTTCAATTATTTTTTTTGCCCAATTTTATTTAAACAATTATTGCACACTTTCTGTAAATCTAATAAACTTCCATTTCACTTCTCAAATATCACTGTGTGTCTCCTATATGATATATTTAACTGACATTTTTTATCGTAGCAATTAACGATTTATACAGGAAAATCATGACGATTAACAAGTATGCCCAAACGTTCACGTCCCACTATATATATATATATATATACAGTGCTCAGGCCTGGATTAACATCACAGGAGCCTATAGGCACAGATGTCCTGGCACTCTAGACTTCGCTCTCCATGAAACTGCAAATCCCCACCAAACTGCACCGCAAGTGTGCTGGCTGGCCCATCTGTCACTTCTCCCTTATTTACCTTGCCCATCATAGGTAGCTACAGGTATCCCCTAGCATTAGGTAGCCAGAGGTACCCTCAGTATTAGGTAGCTAGTGATGCCTCTGACTGAAGGGAGATCTGATCAGTGGAATGCAGAGAGCTGGGTGAGAAACCTCTTATTTATGCTCTGCTCAGGACTTTGCATAGGGAAGAAGGGAGGGAAGCAATCGAGGAGGGGAGTGAGCCACCTTTCCATCACCAGGTGCCTTTAGGCACTTGCCTACAGTGCCTTACGGTAAATCCAGTCCTGACAATGCTGCCCATAATTATTTATACTCTTGGCAAATTTTGACTTACAGGACCTTTGTCGCTAAAATCTTAATGTTAACATATACAAATAAGAACTACATTTCTTCCAGAATTAAATGAACCATAAATTACTTTTGTCCTATGTTGCTGTCACTTACAGTAAGTAGTAGAAATCTGACATTACCGACAGATTTTGGACTAGCCTATCTTCTCATAGGGTGTTCTTAGGGTTTTCTTTATTTTTAAAAGCACTTAGTAAATGGTAATTGCTGCCAAAAAAGTGTACAGTGAGCAGGGAGGCTGTCCAGCACCATTGTATAAATCTTTTTCAGGGAATGTCTTTATAAAGAATAAAGGCCATGCTGAGAATCCCCCATGAAGAGATGGACTAACCCAAAACCTGTCGTTAATTTCAGATTGTGACAGCAACATACGAGAAAAGCCATTTATGGATCATTTTACTCTGGAAGAAATGTACTTCTTATTTGTGTTTGCATCTTCGAAACCCAGCAGTGATAAGTGTCCGTTGGATTGTCTGTCTTGAGACATTGCCACCAGCAGAGCCAAGATTCACCAGGATGGCCTTGGTGGTGATCCTTGGATTCTTTGTCACCTCTCTCACTATCCTCCTGGCTGGCACAGGTGTCACTATTGGCTTCCGACCACGTCCTCTGAGATTTTCCACAGTGCTGAACATCTTGTATTTTTTATAAATACTTTGCACTGTAGCCACTGGAACTTGAAAACATTTAGAAATGGCCTTGTAGCCCTTTCCTGACTTGTGAGCAGCCACAATGTGCAGCCGCAGGTCTTCACTGAGCTCTGTTGTCTTAGCCATGACTGTCCACAAACCAACTGCAGAGAGCTGCTGTTTTTCACCTGTTGAGTTGATTAAAACAGCTGTTCCCAATTAATCAGGGTAATTAGGATGCTTTAGAACAGCTTGGGCTATTTGGAATGTTATAGAACTTTGGATTTTCCCACAGACTGTGACAGTTTGTGAAGGGTATGAATAATTTTGGACTGGACACTTGTTGCTCAAATTTCAATAAAAACTGAGAATTTTTTTTTTCTCACAATAAGGCCTGTTGTACATTATCTTTTGAGAGACATTCATGTCCCCCCTCAAAAATTACTTGCAGGTTGTATAAAAGTAACTAAGTCAACATTTGCCAGGGGTATAAACACACACACACATATATATATTGTATATTGGTATGCAGCCTTCTGCACCAGAGCACTGTGGGAGACTAGGTGTTGTTTCTGCTCATTTGGCAGTGATGCACCTTACCAGCTATAAAGATGTCAGCAACTGTAGTACATTTAAAAATGTAATCAAGGTAAAGAAAAATGTTACAATGGCCAAACACTGGCTAAATCAGTGGTGTAGTGGATGTGTGTATCAAAAAAGGGCGCCTGGAAAAAGGGGCGCGGGGTATAGCCGAAATTTTAAGTTTAAATGCAAAGCCATATTTTTCTTTTAAGGGGTTGTAAACGAAAATTTAGTGCTAAATAGGTTAAATAAACGAAAATGAAATGGCAAAATTCCGTCTATAACAACAAACGAATTCTGAAAAGGAACGTCAAATATCGTCTATAACAAAAACGATATTTACACTTGTATTAAGCATAGCAATGCAATGGTAGGTTTTACAGATATTTTACTGTAATTATACCAAACTGTAGGCTCACACAGATCTCTCCCTATCCCTAACCCCTAGACCCCCTCTTTGTTTAAATATACATAATTTAATAAATTGTATATATTACATATATTGTGCTGTAACTATACCTAACCTTACTCTCACACAGAGCCCTCCCTGTACCTATCCCTAACCCCTAGACCCCCTGGTGTTGCCTAACCCTAAGACCCCCCCCCAGTTGGTGCCTAACCCTAAGACCCCCATGGTGGTGCCTAACCCTAACACCCCCTGGTGGTGCCTAACCCTAACCACCCCCTGGTGGTGCCTAACCCTAACCACCCCCCTGGTGGTGCCTAACCCTAAGCACCCCCTGATTGCGTATATTATACTGTAACTATACCTAACCCTCCCTGTACCTATCCCTAACCCCTAGACCCCCCTGGTAATGCCTAAACCTAACCATCCCCACCGCACAAACACCCTTAAAGAGAATCTGTATTGTTAATATCGCACAAAAGTAAACATACCAGTGCGTTAGGGGACATCTCCTATTACCCTCTGACACAATTTCGCCGCTGCTCGCCGCATTAAAAGTGGTTAAAAACAGTTTTAAAAAGTTTGTTTATAAACAAACAAAATGGCCACCAAAACAGGAAGTAGGTTGATGTACAGTATGTCCACACATAGAAAATACATTCATACACAAGCAGGCTGTATACACCCTTCCTTTTGAATCTCAAGAGATCATTTGTGTGTTTCTTTCCCCCTGCAGCTATCTTCCACTGAAGTGTCAGGCTGTTTCTTCCTGCAGAGTACAGACAGCTCTGCCTGTATGTAATTCCTCAGTATGTGAAAGCCCAGCCAGCTCAAAGGACGATTTATCCAGCTTGTAAAAGATAAGAGAGAAGCTGCCCTAATCTAAATAATACACAAGCAGTGTGCAGAGAGGGGCCTGGAGGGGGGAGATGCATCACAGAACCACAACACTGAAGAACTTGGCAGCCTTCCAGACACAGGCTGACAAGTCTGACAAGAGAGAGATAAGTTGATTTATTACAGAGATGGTGATAGTAAAACGTGCTGCAGTAAGCCAGAACACATTAGAATAGCTTTTGGAACTTGTAGGATGATAAAAAACAGGATGCAATTTTTGTTACGGAGTCTCTTTAACACATATAAACAATAATATACTTAATCCTTAAAATACTTCTCTACAAATAACATGAATAAAATAATTTATATATTTGTAATAGAATAAATAGCTTTAAAATAGCCTTAAAGAGACTCCGTAACAAAAATTACAACGTTTTTTCTACCATCCTACAAGTTCCTAAACCTATTCTAATGTGTTCTGGCTTACTGCAGCACTTTGTACTATCACTGTCTCTGTAATAAGCGGCGAAATTGTGACAGAGGGGAATAGGAGATGTCCCCTAACACACTGGTATGTTTACTTTTGTGCGATTTTAACAATACAGATTCTCTTTAAAATCATGTATACATTAATATAATAAATAGAGAAAAGTATATATAAATATATACAATACAATAGATAGCCTTACAAGCATTAGAAATCTTAAAATAACAGTAACATTAAAAGCGATATTTTAGTAACTATAATCAACGCATTATAAGTGTAAAAACAAAGTTAATACCAAAAGCGATGCATTTCTAATACAATAAGGTTGAAAACGGTATTTACGCATTATACATATGAAAACTAATTTTTAAATGATCAAAGAAGTGTAAACGAAAATTTAGTTGTTATACTTTTGTAAGCGAAATTTTTAAACTAAATAATAAGTAAAAACCGATATAAGCGAAATTTAAAATTTGAAAAATAAGTATAACACAAACTCAAAACGAACTTGTAAACAATATTTGTTATAAACCTTATTCTGTAAATGAAAACTTTTGTTAACACGATCCCTGTAACCGCTATTTCTCGAGCGCCCTTTTTTCCTGTCTGGCGCCAAATAGCCGATATTTTGCATTGCAGTCTATGGCGGCGCCCTTTTTGTCCACTATCCCTGTGCGCCCTTTTTTACTAGCACCTGGGCAGCACTTTTGCCTTGCAACACTGGGTCCCCGGTTCGAATTTCAGCCAGGTGACTATCTGCACGGAGTTTGTATGTTCTTCCTGTGTCCGTGTGGGTTTCCTCTGGGCTTTCCTCCCACATCCCAAAAACATACAGATAATTTAATTGGTGCCCCCCTAAACACTTGGCCTAGGCTATAATACATACTGTACACTATACAGACATATGACTATGGTAGGGATTAGTTTGTGTACCCCTTTGAGGAGCAGTTAGGAGACAGGATAATATTTACTCTGTACAGTGTTGGGGAAGATGTTGGCGCTATTTACGTACTAAATAATAATATTCAGTACAGGTCCTCTTTGAAAAGAAAAGGATATCGCATCATCCATATCTTTCTCACTACAAGGTCACTTATGGAAGCTCCAGCTGCCATAAATCATTTAATAACACTGAATGCAATCCCGATTTTGTGCACATACATTCATTTATGCACATTACTAGGCAATAGGCATTAAATGAACATAGAACTTTTCAAATGGTTCTTTAATGTTAGTAAATCATGACATAAAGAGAAGTCAGCAGTATTCTAAAAGTATGAGATAAAACAGGCATTAAATGGCGCTAAAGAAGTTAAGTGATCAACCCCATTTTGAAGTTTGAAATATTAGTAATAACTCAACTAAAATTTGATTTTTTTCTTCTTATAGATCTTGCAAAACAGGTCACATACTGCCCTCTGCAGGAAATCCTGCAAACCACAATGTATTTTGCTAATAGTGTATACTATATACTGTATATTTTTTTTGTTTAACACAAGAAATAACATGCCTGCCTGTAAAGGCAGCTTTTGTAGGTTTCCACATACAGTGGGATGCGAAAGTTTGGGCAACCTTGTTAATCATTATGATTTTCCTGTGTAAATCATTGGTTGTTACGATAAACAATGTCAGTTAACCATTTCAGCCCGTGGGGATTTTTCACCTTATGCATCAGAGCAATTTTCACCTCCCATTCATTCGCTAATAACTTTATCACTACTTATCACAATGTATTGATCTATATCTTGTTTTTTCCACCACTAATTAGGCTATTTTTTGGGTGGAACATTTTGCTAAGAATTATTTTTTTTATATAATGCATTTTAACAGGAATATTAAGACAAAAAATTGAAAAAAAATCATTATTTCTCAGTTTTCAGCCATTATAGCTGTAAAATAATACGTTACCATAATTAAAACCCACGTATTTTATTTGCACGTTTGTCTCGGTTATTACACCATTTAAATTTTGTCCCTATCACAATGTATGGCGCCAATATTTTATTTGGAAATAAAGGTGCATTTTTTTAGTTTTGCGTCCATCACTATTTACAAGCTTATAATTTAAAAACTGTTTATAGTATATACCCCCTTCACATGCATATTTAAACATTTTAGACCCTTAGGTAACTAAGGAGGACTGGGAAATATTTTTTTTAGAAAAACTGCGGTCTCTGATTAGAGACCGTCGGTTTTTCTGCTGGCAACTTAGATCAGTGAACAGGAACCATGTTCCCATTCACTGATCCCAGGGCTACCGGCAGGAGACCACGGGGACACGGGGGCGCGCCTGCAATTGCAAGCAGGAGCGCGCCTCTGCAGCAGAGCAGCCGCCTGGACGCGAGGATAACATCTGGGCGGCTGAAATCGTTAAATATATTGTATAAGAGACACACAGTGATATTTGAGAAGTGAAATTAAGTTTATTGGATTTACAGAAAGTGTGCAATAATTTTTTAAATAAAATTATTTTATCATTTTATTTTACTGATTTCAAAACCTTTAGAAATAATTATTGGAACTCAAATTGGCTTGGTAAGCTCAGTGACCCCTGACCTACATACACAGGTGAATCCAATTATGAGAAAGAGTATTTAAGGGGGTCAATTGTACGTTTCCCGTCTCTTTTAATTTTCTCTGAAGAGTAGCAACATGGGGGTCTAAAAAAACCTCTCAAATGACCTGAAGACAAAGATTGTTCACCATCATGGTTTAGGGGAAGGATAAGGAAAACTGTCTCAGAGATTTAAGCTGTATGTTTTTACAGTTAACCTGCTGAGCGGTCTGGACGAGCTCAGCTCGTCCAACACCGCCAGAGGCTGCCGCTCAGGCCCTGCTGGGCCGATTTCCACCAAATAAAAAGCAGCACACGCAGCCGGCACTTTGCCAGCCGCGTGTGCTGCCTGATCGCCGCTGCAGCGCGGCGATCCGCCGCGTGCAGCGGCGAAAGAGGGTCCCCCCAGCCGCCCGAGCCCAGCGTAGCCGGAACAAACAGTTCCGGCCAGCGCTAAGGGCTGGATCGGAGGCGGCTGACGTCAGGACGTCGGCTGACGTCCATGACGTCACTCCGCTCGTCGCCATGGCGACGAGGGAAGCGAAACACGGAGGGCCGCTCATTGCGGCCTTCCGTGTTATTTCTTGCCGCCGGAGGCGATCGGAAGATCGCCTCCGGAGCGCCCTCTAGTGGGCTTTCATGCAGCCAACTTTCAGTTGGCTGCATGAAATAGTTTTTTTTTTATTTAAAAAAAACCCTCCCGTAGCCACCCTGGCGATTTAATCAGAACGCCATAGTGGTTAAGAACATATTGAGGTAATGGAAGACCACAGGCTTAGTTGAAGTTATGGCTCGAAGTGGCAGACCAAGAAAAATCTCGGATAAACAGAAGCAACGAATGGTGAGAATAGTCAGAGTCAACCCACAGACCAGCACCAAAGACCTACAACATCATCTTGCTGCAGATGGAGTCACTGTGCATCATTCAACCATTCAGCGCACTTTACACAAGGAGATGCTGTATGTGAGAGTGATGCAGAGGAAGCCTTTTCTCCGCCCACAGCATAAACAGAGCCGCTTGCAGTATGCTAAAGCACATTTGGACAAGCCAGCTTCATTTTGAAAGAAGGTGCTGTGGACTGATGAAACTAACATTTTGTTATTTGGCCATAACAAGGGGCATTATACATGGAGGAAAAACAACACAGCATTCCAAGAAAAACACCTGCTAAATACAGTAAAATATGGTGGTGGTTTCATCATGCTGTGGGACGCATGTATTCCACTCAGTATCAGCACATTCTGGAGACCAATGTCTAGGAATCAGTGACAAAGCTGAAGCTGTGCCGGGGCTGGATCTTTCAACAAGACAACAACCATAAACATTTCTCAAAATCCACTAAGGCATTCATGCAGAGGAACAAGTACAATGTTCTGGAATGGCCATCTCAGTCCCCAGACCGGAATATATTTGAAAATCTGTGGTGTGAGTTAGAGAGCTGTCCATGCTCGGAAGCCATCAAACCTGAATGAACTACAGAGTTTTGTAAAGAGGAATGGTCCAAAATACCTTCAACCAGAATCCAGACTCTTATTGGAACCTACAGGAAGCGTTTAGAGGCTGTAATTTCTGCAAAACGAGGAACTTCTAAATAATGTTTTCATTCTTTTTTTGTGGTGCCCAAATTTATGCACCTGCCTAATTTTGTTTAATCAATTATTGCACACTTTCTGTAAATCCAATAAACTTAATTTCACTTCTCAAATATAACTGTGTGTGTTTACTATAGTACTGTAGCTTAATTAATAATTGGGAGTAACTTTTGCTTTTCAATGCATCAGCAAGTGAGCACAGACAGATCTAAGCTAGATCAGAATGCACAGTGCTCAATATGCAGAGATTTGCACACTAAAATCATGCAACAGCTTGCACAGGAATCATAGGTCTCATCAGTTAATACAGGTATAGTAATTATAGTATGCTCCTCTGTCCACATTTCTGTGCAGCCTGGATGAAGTAGCATTGCAGACATGCACAAGCAAGTCACAGGTGAGAGGCAATTTCCTCAGTAATCGGGCAGCAGCTTACACAAGAAGCATAGCTCTCACCAGTAGATGCAGCTTCTGGTTTTCAGCCCATGCATCCAGAGCCGGGCCGCCCATGAGGCGGGGTGAGGCAGGTTCCTCAGGCAGTGAAAGTGGAGGGGCGGTGCCAAGCTGGAGGGGGTAGCAGCCAGGAAGGGGGAGCAGCGGGCACAGCGGTGGGGAGGGGGGTGAGACCCCCCTCCCTCAACTGGGGCTCCCCCATCCGCGCTCCCCCTGCAGCTATTTTCAGTAAATGTAATTAAGCCGGCAGCGAGCGGAAAAGCAATTACCTTACTTACTTCCATTCCACGCGCCGCGTCACTTCCTGCAATGCCGCCCACTGAACGTGGGGGGGAGGGGCATACTCACAAGTTTGCCTCAGACGCCAAACAGTCTAGAAGCAGCCCTGCATGCCCTGGCCAGTTGTTTTGAGGTAATCGATGCGGACCCAGTACACTTGGCTGGTAACACCCCCCCACCACCACCACCACCACCAACCACAGCTCGTGTGTCGCCGAATAACGTATGATGCTGGCGTCCACCCACTTTCCACTACAGCCGGCTACAGAATACCGCAGAGGCCAAAAAACAGGTTCACTATAACTGAAGTTCTAGCAGATCCTCGTTTACTATACCAGGCGTTGCTCCCATATACTTATAATCGCGCTTGTTTACTATACTCGAAGTTCTTCTATATCCAAGTTCACTATAAAAAGATTATACTATAACATTACTGCCCATCCATTTATAAGGAACTGAACTTCCCTTTGAAGAATACTTCCCATTGTGATGTGCTGTGATGTGCTTATCACCACTGCATACTACTCATGTTGCAGGACTTTCTCTCCTGTCTGCTTCATGAGTATGTTTCTTTCTTCTGGTCATGCACTGAAGTCATACCCCTAATGTGAGTAGTAAATTGCCACTGAAGAGATTTGATGGAAACGGGGAGATCAGCTCAAATTTAGCGAACTGCTGAAGCTTCTCTTAAAGAGAAACTCCGACCAAGAATTGAACTTTATCCCAATCAGTAGCTGATACCCCCTTTTACATGAGAAATCTATTCCTTTTCACAAACAGACCATCAGGGGGCGCTGTATGACTGATATTGTGGTGAAACCCCTCCCACAAGAAGCTATGAGTACCGAGGTACTTCTGGCAGTTTCCTGTCTGTGAACCTTGTTACATTGTGGGAAATAGCTGTTTACAGCTGTTTCCAACTGCCAAAACAGCAAGCAGCAGCTACATCACCTGCCAGCAGTAAAAATGTCACCATGTAATAAATGTCAGAATGTAAATTAGGGATTTAAAAGATTTTACAATGGGAAAACACTGACTAAATCATTTATACATAATTATTGTAAAAATGAAGCACTTTTTTATTACATTATTTTTACTGGAGTTCCTCTTTGAAGAGGAACTGTCAGAAAAATCTTAAAATTTAAAACACATACAAATAGGAAGTACATTTTTCCCACAGTAAAATGAGCCATAAATTACTTTTCAATCAGAAGATGCAGAATTGACTGGCACTCAATGCTGCTGGAATTTTGCGGTTGGATTAGGTTACCGAGCAAAACTGTGCTCACACTATAACAGATATATATCCAGGATTGAAGAAAAAAAGTAGGTCCGGCACCAGTCTGCTGCTTCAGTAGAAATTTTAATCCAACAGGTACAGTAAGGTTAACAAGAAGATACAAAAAGACGGCCTGACAGCCGTTTCGCGGGTCACCCCGCTTCGTCAGAGGCCAGTACTGGCCTCTTTTTGTATCTTCCCTTGTTAACCTTACTGTACCTGTTGGATTAAAATTTCTACTGAAGCAGCAGACTGGTGCCGGACCTACTTTTTTTCTTCAATCCTGGATAAATTACTTTTCTCCTATGCTGCTGTCACTTACAGTAAGTAGTAGAAATCTGACATTACCGACAGTTTTTGGACTAGCCCATCTTCTCATAGGGGGGTTCTCAGGGTTTTCTTTATTTTTAAAAGCACTTAGTGAATGACAGTTGCTCCGTCCAACTGCCAAAATAGTGTGCAGCGAGCAGGGAGGCTGGCCAGCATCTTTGTATAAATCATTTTCAGGGAACGTCTTTATAAAGAATAAAGGCCATGCTGAGAATCCCCCATGAGGAGATGGACTAGCCCAAAACCTGTCGGTAATATCAGATTTCTACTACCTACTGTAAGTAACAGCAACATAGAAGTAATCTATGGCTCATTTTACTCTGGAAGAAAAATACTTCTAATTTGTATGTGTTTTAAATTTTAAGATAGTCGCAACAGTTCCTCTTTAACCACTTCGCAGCCTGGGTACAATATATTATTCCCCTTTTAACTTAATTTCCCCGCCCGGGGCGTAGATATATGCACCCCCGCCGCTCCCGTGCTTGTGCGCGCCGCCACCCGCTCGCCTGGAGATCAATGAACGGGAAGAACAGTTTCTGTTCGTTGATCCAAGCCACCCTAGCAGTGAAATGGCTGCTTCCATTAGAAGCATTGTATTAAAAAAAAAAATGTTTCCCATCCTCACTGCACTTCCTGTAAGCGTACTTACTACGCTTACAGGATCATTCACAAAAAATTACTGTGGCCATCTTGTGGCCAAATAGTAAAACTACAGTCTAAAGCATTTTTTATATACAAATACATATTTTAACATTTTAAATTAACTCATTATCTCCCACACTCCCCAATTGTTACCAATTTTTTTTTTTTTGGGGGGGAAGGGGGAATTATCACAGTGACCACTGCTTGCAAAAGGGAAAGAACAGCTCTGGTTCTAAAGAACCATCAGGTCCTGAAAGGGTTAATCTGACACGTTGTTGAATCATCTTTTGATTTAATTATAAACCTTCCATCAATTAAAGAGACTCTAATTCACCCCAAATATAGTGCAGCTATCCTACATTTACCCATTTGCCTGCTACAGCCGAAGTCGTGGAGAGCTTGCAAAGTATCAAAAAGATTTCATATTTGAAAGATATCAGTCAAGCGACTGGTACAAAAAAAGACGTCCACGGCTTTGAATATACCATGGAATACCATGAAATCAGTCATGAAAAAGTGGAGAAAATACAGGACAACAATGACATTGGCAAGAACTGGATATCCACCCAAAATTGGGAGGGAGGCTGCCAAAAAGCTTACAGCAATAAAACAGCTGCAGGAATTTCTGTCAAATTCTGGTTTGCACTATATATGACAACATTCTCTCTTATTCTCCATATATCTGGGCAATGAGGTAAGGTTGCAAGACAGAAGACTATTCTAACAACAAAAAATAAAAACAAACATAGACCCGGACAGAATTTACAATAAATACATTTAGGCTACTTACACACTAAGACGTTGCGTTTTAGGGGACGTTATGGTCGCATAACGTGCCCCTAACGCAACACCTGGTGCTCTTGGATGTGGACGTCAGAGTGAGCCGCGTTGTGCAGCTCACTCTGGCGTCCGTGATGTTGTGATGCGTACTCTTGGACTCTTGAAGCATCACGTGGTCCAGCCGGCCAATCACCGCACAGAGCGGCGCTCCAGGAAGTGAACACTGCATGTCACACCGTGCAGTGAATATTAATTAGCCATGTGCCTGGCCGAGGTGAAGGAGGGAAGACCTCCTCCTCCAACACTACTGAGCATGTGCGCACAGTCTAACGAGGTTTAGCCACGCAAAACGCACAGCATGCAGCACTCTCAACGGACGTGCTGCGTTACAATGTAACGCAACGTGGGCACTGTGAACAGCCCATTGAATTTTCATTACTGTGCGGTGGGCTGCGTTACAGGCTGCACTAACGTGCGCCTGTAATGACTTAATGTGAAAGCAGCCTTAGTCTCCCAAAAGCATGAGAAAAAAATTGATCAGATAAGACCAAAGTTAAGCTCTTTGACCGCAAAGTTACATTTGGCACACAAATAACATTTTAAATCCCAAAAGAAGATCTTGCCAACACTGAAGCATGATGGTGGCAGTATCATGCTTTGAGGTTGTTTTTCTTCAGCTGTGACTGGGGCTTTAGTCAAGGTGGGGGGAAGGGGATATGAACAGTTCCAAATAACAGTCAAATTTGGCTCAAAACCTTCAGGCGGCTGCTAGAAACCTGAAGATGAATTTCACCTTTCAACATGACAATGATCCCAAGTATAAATTCAAATCAACAGAAGAGTGGCTTCGTGGGAAGAAGAAATAAGTTTGGGGATGGCTCAGCCAGAGCCCAGACCTAAATCCAGTAAAAAAAAAATCTGTTGGGTGACCTGAACAGGGCTGTGCACAAGAGATGCCCTTGCAATCTAACAGACTTGGAGCACTTTCACAAAGAGTGGGCAAATATTACCCAATCAAGATGTGCCATTCTGATAGGCTCCTACCCAACAAGAGCTAGATCCTGGCAACGGGGAACTCGGACCACCTACCCAAGAAGATTGAATGTTGCAATAAAAAGGTGTGTCGACAAAATGTTATTTAAGTATGTGCACAGTTATGCAACCAGCTTATTGCAAGGTTTTTTCATATTTTTCTCCTAACAGCAGTTATGGGCATCTGTCTCATACCGCTATACTGCTCCAGTTCTTAACCAACCCCTCTACTACTCCCCTTGCATTCGAAAAAAAAAATCCACAGAATCACTGAATTCAGTAAAAATGCACCTAAACCTGGTGATAGAAAAAGCCACACAAATCTTGAATGATCTAGTAATGAAGGGTATAGTTCCTCTCACATTTGTTCACTAGAGCAGTGGTGGTCACATAAATACCTCCCAACTTTTTGAGATGAAAAATAGGGAACATAAGCCACGACCCTGCCACACCCCTAATCATGCCCCCGACACACCTCTAGTCATACATACTATAAAGATTTTGATAGGAAAAATATGTTGTTTTATAATTCAAACCACACTGGTCCTTTCTATCCTGGTTCATTTTCCTTCATAGTAACATTTTAAAATTAATGTTATATCAATTAAAAGGATGGGAATAAAGTTTAGAGTTCATCAAACACATTTTTAGTAGAGAAATATATATATACATAGAAAGAGGGACAAATGAGGAGTAAAGAGGGACAGAGGGACGGGGCTCCCAAAGAGGGACTGTCCCTCCAAAAGAGGGTGAGTTGGGAGCTATGTGACATCATCAACATTATTTTTGTTCACACACTTAGCTGTGCTTCTGTAAGCAACAATACTTTAAAAGGAACCCAAGGTGAAGGTGTATGGAGGCTGCCATATTTATTTCCTTTTAAAGTGTAACTGTCGGGCATAAAATAAAAAATCAATTCTTTATTTTTATCTGGTATACAAGTAATAAGGATGCTAACCAGGCAATCCAAAAGTTAAAATCACTATTACTTTTCTTGTTGATAAATGATCATTCCCCGGTTTACCTGACTCTTATTTGGTACACACAAAATTTGGTACACAAAAAGGAAGTTGCAGGGCATTCTGGGTTGTCCTTTTCTGCTTTTGTACTTCCCCTCAGACTTAACTAATGCAGCCTGATTGGCTGAAGCCTCTTTCCCTCCTGTTTTCCCCTCCCACACCTCTGTTCCTCTCTGATTGGCCAACATTTCTCATGCCGAGACAATGCACTTTCTATAGTGAAGGGTGGGCAAATCAGGCAGAGGAGAGTAATGGAGGAAATTACATCAGGATTGGCTTAAAAATAGCCACACTTAAAATGGGAAATGCTAAGAAGGATTTTCTCTTTTTTACTGTAGAAAAAACACTAAAATCAAAATGTGGACAGTGCAATACACGTGTTATGAAAGTAGAGCAAGTATTTATCTGCTTATATATGTTTGTTTTTTCTGAGATAGTAGGGCTGACAGCTCCTCTTTAAACAATACCAGTTGCCTGGCTAAAAGTAATAGAGGCAGTGGAACCCCACGACAGCCAGGCAATCTGCATTGTTCAAAAGGAAATGAATATGTCAGCCTCTACATCCCTCTCCCCTCGGGTTCACTTTAAACCCTCGGCAGTATTAACAACCTGCTTTTATTGCTGCCCTGTATGGTTTTACAACAAGAGGCAGTGGGGCAGAGAGACATTTGTCACTCTGTCTCTCCATAATTTAATTGCCGTGAGGCCACCTCTGATGGCCAGCAGAGATTTAAAGAGGAACTCAAGTGCAAAAAATGTAATACAAAAAATTGCTTAATTTTTACAATAATTATGTATAAATGATTTACTCAGTGTTTGCCCATCGTAAAATCTTTCCCTGATTTACTTTCTGACATTTATCACATGGTGACATGTTTACTGCTGGCAGATGATGTCAGTAGAAGGGGGTGCTGCTTGCTTTTTTTGGCAGTTGGAAACAGCTGTAAACAGCTGTTATTTACCACAATGCAACAAGGCTCCCACAGCGTGATGTCAGAACCATGGTGCTGACATCACGCTGTAGGAGGGGTTTCACCATACCAGCCATACAGAACCTCCTGATGATCCATTTTAAAAGGAATAGATTTCTCATGGGAAAGGGGGTACCAGCTATTGATTGGGATGAAGTTCAATTCTTGGTTAAGGTTTTTCTTTAAAGCCATGCTGTGTGACTGTTATGAGAAGCCACCCAAAGTTACAGCTAGGAGAGGTGGGTGCTGCACTGAGTGCCTGTTGGCAGACTGGGGCCCGTGCTGAGTGCCATGAGATATGAGGAGACCTCCTGCAGCTCTCACCTGGTCCATGTCCTATTTTCACCCATGCCCACTTGTCTACTGGTTACACACACTGTCAGGTAGTACCGCTTGTGCCTCACCCAATGTATCAGTAATGGTACCAAAGTTACCTCAATACCTGGATGGAAAGTCAGAGAACACCTAGAGCTGAATAAGCAAAGCTATCAGGGTGTAGATCTGGAGGCACATGACTACCGGTATCTGATGAGCATATGGCTACCTAATTCCTGTATTCTGGGCCACACCGTTACCTGAAGAGGAGAACACGAGCCAAAGCTTGGGTTCAGAAACACATGCTTACCTTAGGCCCGGTTCACATTAGCGGTTGCTATCCGGAATCGCCGTGCCGGAGCCGTGCCGGAGCCGGACCGCATGCGGACCGGACGAAACGGACGCACGGCATAGCAATGAAAGTCTATGCGACCGTTCACATGCGTCCGTTTCGTCCGGACCGGAGCCGGACCGGATCCGGACTCCGGCGTCCGTTCCAACATGCGCTATTTTTTGGTCCGGCTGGTCCGGCTGACGTATCCGGACCGGAGCCGGAATGTTGCATCCGGCCAATGGAAACCAATGAGAACCGGAGAGCGCACAACACACTGGCTATAAAAACCGGATGTTATACCACACTTCCTATGCTGACTCTATGGTATGGTGGCCATTTTGGATGGGGACCACATGGCACCAGCGTTCACAGAGTGGAGCAGCAGTGACTTCATGCTGGAGCTGTTTGGCAGCAACATGTCTGACGATATGTCTGATAACGAGGGGGTGAGGCCCTACACATCAGAAGACCTCATCCTACAGGTGCAGCAGGTACCAGCCCTGTGGGACAAGGGGGATGCGGACCACAGCAACATCAAAAAATGCAGAGGCCTGTGGAAAAAAATTGCCAAGCTGTATGTGGAGGACTTTGAGCACTTGAGCAAGAGACAGCAAGGCACAGAGGGTATGTTGACTAGAAGTTTTTGGGGGGGCTTGTGGTTAGCTTGTGATGTATTCCACTTTTGCTATGGATTTGTGTCACCCACGTGTTGCCCACCCACCCGTGGCCCACCCACCTGTACCCCACCTGTGATGTATCCCACCCACCTGTACCCCACCTGTGATGTATCCCACCCACCTGCGATGTATCCCACCCACCTGTGATGTATCCCACCCACCTGTGATGTATCCCACCCACCTGTACCCCACCTGTGATGTATCCCACCCACCTGTACCCCACCTGTGATGTATCCCACCCACCTGTGATGTATCCCACCCACCTGTACCCCACCTGTGATGTATCCCACCCACCTGTACCCCACCTGTGATGTATCCCACCCACCTGTGATGTATCCCACCCACCTGTGATGTATCCCACCCACCTGTACCCCACCTGTGATGTATCCCACCCACCTGTACCCCACCAGTGATGTATCCCACCCACCTGTGATGTATCCCACCCACCTGTGATGTATCCCACCCACCTGTACCCCACCTGTGATGTATCCCACCCACCTGTACCCCACCTGTGATGTATCCCACCCACCTGCGATGTATCCCACCCACCTGTGATGTATCCCACCCACCTGTACCCCACCTGTGATGTATCCCACCCACCTGTGATGTATCCCACCCACCTGTACCCCACCTGTGATGTATCCCACCCACCTGTGATGTATCCCACCCACCTGTACCCCACCTGTGATGTATCCCACCCACCTGTGATGTATCCCACCCACCTGTGATGTATCCCACCCACCTGTACCCCACCTGTGATGTATCCCACCCACCTGTGATGTATCCCACCCACCTGTACCCCACCTGTGATGTATCCCACCCACCTGTGATGTATCCCACCCACCTGTGATGTATCCCACCCACCTGTGATGTCTCCCACCCACCTGCGATGTACCCCACCTGTGCACATAAAACATACACAATGACCAATTATTAAACATCAATTTATTGTAAAAAATTAAGACATTTAAAATCACTTAAAAACTTGAAACTCCAAAATAAACATATTTCAACCAAACATATTAAAAACCAAACATTCACCCTCGTCCTGGTGGTGTGGTAAAATAAAGTCTCAGTTGGTCCCTGTTCCGCAGTGACACTACCCTTGGCCTGGTTGCATACCTCCGCAGGGGCATTAGTGGAAGCACATTCGGGGGTTCCGGAGTCTCTCTTTCCTCCTGCCGCACAAAGTTGTGGAGGATGCATGCTGCCTTCACCACGACAACTGCGTTGCCCGGTTTCAGCAGCATGGGCGTGTGGAACACCCTCCACTTTGACACCAGGATCCCAAATGTGCACTCCACCATTCTCCTTGCACGGCTCAACCGAGCATTGAAGTGTAGCTGGCTGGCATCAAGTCCCCTGTCTGGGTACGGACGCATTACATGGTCGGACAGGGCGAAGGCCTCGTCCCCCACAAACACATAGGGGTAGGCTGGTGCCCTTGTCCCAGGCCAGGGTCTGTCACGGGGGAGACGCAGTCTGCCTTCTTCCATCAGCCGGCAAAGGGTCGTACGCTGGAAAATTCCAGAGTCATTGGAACTACCGTACGACCCCACGTCCACGTACACAAACTTGTAGTCCGCATCTGCCACTGCCATTAGAACAATGCTGAAGTATTTTTTATAGTTGAAATAATGGCTGCCACTCCCCATGGGTTTCTGAATCCGGATGTGTTTCCCATCCAGTGCGCCAACACAATTAGGAAACTTGCACTCGGTCCAGAAGCCCTGGGCGATCTCCTCCCATTTCGTGGTGTCCGGCACAGGCATGTATCTGGCCCTCAGTCGCGTCCAAAGGATCCTCGAAGTCCTCACGACGATGCCTGCCACCGTGCTCTTCCCAATACGAAATGTGACATGTAGCGATGTATATGTTTGTCCAGTTGCGATGTACCTACAAGAGAAATAATCGAAATCAATTTTTCATGTCGTTACAGGAGAAAGGTTCAAGACAAGGTGGCGCAATATACGTGATGCATACGTGAAATGGCTACGGAAGAAAAAACTTGCCGAACGAAGTGGCAGTGGCGGGGGAAAGCGACAAAAAGACTACCAATTTGCCAAGCAATTGTCTTTCATCAATGCAAGCCTGGAACCTAGACTGTAAGTACCACTACTGTGGGCAGGAACTGAGAGCTCATTTTAGCAGACAACTACCATGACTTCGGCCATGTATTGCTATAAACTGGCCTCAATTCCCATGGCTAGTGAACTTTTCTCACAAGCTTTATCAAATGTTTGGTAGAAACGGTTGATAAAGTGTTTGCTAGTGTTTGCTAGCTCTGTGAATTGACGCCACATGCTGTTTGGCACACCAATAAATATTGTTTTTATCTACAGGACTGAAGACAATTTGGAGCAAGAGGAACCGACCCAGGAGGCACGGTTCAGCAGTGAGGAGAGCTTGGTGGATGATGACGTCGCCGATGTAACCTATTTCCCCGAGGAGAGGAGTAGGAGGAGGGAGTTCTTAGCTATCCCAGCTCTCTCCTTTGATGATGACTTGGGAGAAGAGAGCTTGGATGTTGAGGTTGCAGGACCGAGTGTGGAAGAAGCTGCACCTCCACAATCGACCGCTATGGAAGCTCCAGGGGAACAAGAACAAAGTGAGGAGCACCGAGAGACTGCAGCACAACCAGCGCGCAGGGCAACCCCGACACAGGCCAGAGGACGGGAAGATGCTGCCACACCACCAGTGAGGACCACCCCACCAGTGAGGCGTCGAGGTACCCTCCCCCCAACAAGGAGAGAGACAGAGTCCGAGATGTCCGGGGCTGTCTCCGGACTTCTTGGGATTCTTCAGAGCCACCAAACTCTCATAACCCGGCAGTTGCAAGATGAGGACAGGGGCCATATCATGGAGCAGTACAAGTCCCACATCACTTCACTGCAATGTGAGCTCGACGCTGTACATGGGCACTACAGGGACGAGCTTAAAATGATGCATGAGATGCACAGAGGAGAAATCGACCAACTGCGTGCGCAGCATCATCAGTCGGTGGGCCAGCTGCAGAACATGATGCAGCAAATGCATCAACAAAGCAAGGAACTACTGAAATTGCAGGCACACCCGTGTTTTCACACTGTGATGTCTCTAATACCATATTTGGAAAAGGTGCCTTCCCAAAACATGATGGCGTGCCATTCCACTTTGCTGGAGGTGATCAAACAACACATGGACACGCCATTATTGCAACCACCAATTTTTAGACCCCCACAACCAACAGCGGTGCCCACCTGGCAATCATCACAGATGTACACCGGCTACAGAGGCAGTCAATATGGGCCACCGCTGTCAGGGTCCAGCTCATCCACGACCAGCACCCAAGAGAGTCCAGATTTCCAGGCAGCAACTCCCACCTTTTCTAGTAGTGGTGCCGATACAATTTGAAAAAAAAAGTCAGATTGTTCCTGGACATGCTCCTCTGAATACCTCCGATCCTCGGAGGAAGGATACCATCACAGGGCTTTTTAGCCCAACCTTTTCCCTGCCCCATCTCCTTCAACCAAGGTTCAGAGGTGTTCAGATGACCATGTCAGGGAACTTTTGTTTTTGCTGGACTTGAACTTTAGGGCCTGGTGTCCCCGAAAGACACTACCTGGGTCACAACCTTGTGCCTGTTGCACTGCACCTGTAGTCCTGCACCTGTGCCTTTGATTCCTCTTGTTCCTTACTTTGTTGTTCCTAATCACTTGCACAAGACCCTTGGAGCCATGGGTGAAGGACACCTTCACTGGTCGGTGAGAGGCCTAGCCTTTTCACTGACCTGTGTCCTTCATCCATGGCTCAGAGGGTCCTGTGCCAGTGGTTAGGTTTTTAAAGCACTTCAATTTTAGGGCCTGGTGTCCCCGAAAGACACTACCTGGGTCACAACCTTGTGCCTGTTGCACTGCACCTGTAGTCCTGCACCTGTGCCTTTGATTCCTCTTGTTCCTTACTTTGTTGTTCCTAATCACTTGCACAAGACCCTTGGAGCCATGGGTGAAGGACACCTTCACTGGTCGGTGAGAGGCCTAGCCTTTTCACTGACCTGTGTCCTTCATCCATGGCTCAGAGGGTCCTGTGCCAGTGGTTAGGTTTTTAAAGCACTTCAATTTTAGGGCCTGGTGTCCCCGAAAGACACTACCTGGGTCACAACCTTGTGCCTGTTGCACTGCACCTGTAGTCCTGCACCTGTGCCTTTGATTCCTCTTGTTCCTTACTTTGTTGTTCCTAATCACTTGCACAAGACCCTTGGAGCCATGGGTGAAGGACACCTTCACTGGTCGGTGAGAGGCCTAGCCTTTTCACTGACCTGTGTCCTTCATCCATGGCTCAGAGGGTCATGTGCCAGTGGTTAGGTTTTTGAAGCACTTCAATTTATTAGGGCCTGGTGTCCCCGAAAGACACTACCTGGGTCACAACCTTGTGCCTGTTGCACTGCACCTGTAGTCCTGCTCCTCTGCCATCGGTTCCTCTTGCTCCTCACTTTGTTCTTGTTCCTAACCACTTGCACAAGACCCTTTGAACCATGGATGAAGGACACCTTGACTGGTCGGTGAGAGGCCTAGCCTTTTCACTGACCTGTGTCCTTCATCCATGGCTCAGAGGGTCATGTGCCAGTGGTTAGGTTTTAGAAGCACTAATAATTTAGGGCCTGGTGTCCCCAAAAGACACTACCTGTAGTCCTGCTCCTCTGCCATCGGTTCCTCTTGCTCCTCACTTTGTTCTTGTTCCTAATCACTTGCACAAGACCCTTGAAACCATGGATGAAGGACACCTACACTGGTCGGTGAGAGGCCTAGCCTTTTCACTGACCTGTGTCCTTCATCCATGGCTCAGAGGGTCATGTGCCAGTGGTTAGGTTTTTAAAGCACTTCAATTTATTAGGGCCTGGTGTCCCCGAAAGACACTACCTGGGTCACAACCTTGTGCCTGTTGCACTGCACCTGTAGTCATGCACCTCTGCCATCGGTTCCTCTTGCTCCTCACTTTGTTCTTGTTCCTAATCACTTGCACAAGACCCTTGGAGCCATGGATGAAGGACACCTTGACTGGTCGGTGAGAGGCCTAGCCTTTTCACTGACCTGTGTCCTTCATCCATGGCTCAGAGGGTCATGTGCCAGTGGTTAGGTTTTTAAAGCACTTCAATTTATTAGGGCCTGGTGTCCCCGAAAGACACTACCTGGGTCACAACCTTGTGCCTGTTGCACTGCACCTGTAGTCATGCACCTCTGCCATCGGTTCCTCTTGCTCCTCACTTTGTTCTTGTTCCTAATCACTTGCACAAGACCCTTGGAGCCATGGATGAAGGACACCTTGACTGGTCGGTGAGAGGCCTAGCCTTTTCACTGACCTGTGTCCTTCATCCATGGCTCAGAGGGTCATGTGCCAGTGGTTAGGTTTTTAAAGCACTTCAATTTATTAGGGCCTGGTGTCCCCGAAAGACACTACCTGGGTCACAACCTTGTGCCTGTTGCACTGCACCTGTAGTCATGCACCTCTGCCATCGGTTCCTCTTGCTCCTCACTTTGTTCTTGTTCCTAATCACTTGCACAAGACCCTTGGAGCCATGGATGAAGGACACCTTGACTGGTCGGTGAGAGGCCTAGCCTTTTCACTGACCTGTGTCCTTCATCCATGGCTCAGAGGGTCCTGTGCCAGTGGTTAGGTTTTTGAAGCACTTTAATATTAGGGACTGGTGTCCCCGAAAGACACTTGGGCAGCTATGCCCTGCAACTCTTCCAGCACAAAGTTGGTGGTTGGTGTTCCTTAAAACTGACCGGGCTATACCATAGATATGTTATTTTTTTGTCTTCCATGTTGGAAGAATGTTTCCATGTTGGAAAGTGGTTGTTTTTGCAATAAAAAAATTTGTTTTTACATACCTCAGTGTGATGAGTAGTTGTTCTTGTGGTGTGACTGCTCTCCTGAACGTAGTATCCTTCTTCCTAAGGTCATCCTTCACCATCTCCAAAAGGGTATCAAACCTGTCAGGAGATGGAAAGGAAGAAGCTGTAAAGTATGTTGTGGGACAAGGTGTTGGGTGGAGGATGGGGGAGGTGTGTTTACAGAGGTTTGGGAGTGTTGTGGAGGGTGGGGGTGTAGTGTATAGCTAGGTATACAGGGGTGTGGGGGTCAGGGTGGTGTGTTTAGCTAGGTATACAGGGATGAGGTGTTGTGGGGGTGAGGGTGGGGTGGGGTGTTTAGGAATGGTGGGGGTTGGTGTATTTAGGCCTATATACTTACAGGGGAATAGACATCCGAGTGTAGCTGTAGAACTTCTGTGGGTGTCGTCTGAGGTCCCGGTAGAGGGCCTGGAACTCTCCCTTCCTCTGCCTCCTGGCTAGTAGAGGGTGCACCCACCATCTCCTGCGAGGAGCACGCCTTCTCCCCACATAGTAGTAGGTAAACAACAGGAAGGAGAGAATTCCCAGGTAATAAGCGTAAAAAATGACTGGATCCATGGTCCCAACTGCTGTCTCTGTATCCAAGGATGGTCTCCACACGTCCAGCTGTCTCCAACAATGACCCCAGAGCTTCTGCTGACCTCCCAGAACCCCAGGTATTTATACAGGTAGTTATCTCTTTAAGAATCCGGATCCGGACCGCAACCGTGTTCATACCGCACGGAAACCGTATGCAACCGGACCGGATCCGGACCGGATCCGGACAGGAACCGTACGGTTCAGGTCCGATCCGGCTCCGGTGCGCTCCGGACATCCGGTGCGGTTTTCGCAAAACCGCAAGTGTGAACGGGGCCTAAGTAGCCTCTGGATTATCTGGAAGCTTCCCACTCCATCCTCTGGTCCGCTGCCCGGGACCCTCCAGCTGATCGGGACCACCCTCCTCTTCTGGCACGAGCAATGGTCGTACTGCAGTTGCCCGGAGCCGGTCTTGCACAAGCAGTGTTGGCCAGTTGCCTGTCATTCATGGGGGCCCCTAGCAAAACTTTGATGAGACCCCACCAATGTTCACACCCCTTCCCTTGGTGCACTTCACGGCCACGGAGCCCATCTCACAAGGGTCATAAATCAAGTGTGGTCATCATGGTGATCACTCCCATAGCCAGTATAGCCACAAAAACACCTGACCTGAAGTATAGTCCCCGTATCAGAGGAAGGGAAGGTTAGTAGTGGGGGCCCCCCACAGGTCTGCTCCCCCCTAGTTATAACACTGGTGCTGGCTTACTGCACAGGTGCTGCCGTACACATGCAGCCACACTATCCGTACAAATGTGCTTGAAAAGAAGTGCGGCCCCAATCAGAGCCCTTGTCGGTAACCTTGAGGGTGCATAAGCAGTAATGGGGGATTAGAGGACATTTTGGGAAGCCTCATTAGGACCCAGAGGCTTCCCTATGCTTGGGTAAGTATGTGATTTTGTACCTGAGGTTCAGCTTAGGTACACTGTAAAAACATGTCTCTATGAGGGAGGAGTGAGCTATAAGGAGAGCTTCCTGTTGCTCAGCACCTGCTTCCTGTATATCAAGGATACAGGTAATAAATACAATCATCTTTTTTTTTTTTAATGGTGGGAGGTAGTGATGATCATAATCAGCCAATGACGCAAAACTTTGCGTAAATTTTTGCAATTACGCCCATACGTGATTACGATTTGTAAATTCAAGTGATTTTGTATACACATTCGTCATTTTGTGTAAATTTGTGTGTAATTTTCACACAATTTTGTGCTAAATTTGGCAGTGAATAGCAAAGCCCCCATACATGCTACTGAAACCAATTGCTACATATGTTAAAGAGGAACTCCAGCCTAAACAAACATACTGTCATTAAGTTACATTAGTTATGTTAATTAAAATAGATAGGCAATATAATCTCTTACCCACCCTGTTTTAAAACAACAGGCAAATGTTTGATTTCATGAGGGCAGCCATCTTTTTAGTTGAAAGGAGGTGACAGGGAGCATGAGACACAGTTCCAACTGTCCTGTGTGCTGATCACTCCTCCCAGTTGCTAGGCAACGTGAACAACAACATAGGAAATCCCATCATGCTCTGCACAGCATCAGGGGGAAAAAGCCCGGGCAATTTTCTTTGATGGGTGGAGCTTAGCTAAAAATGCAGCTAAAAATGATGCTTTGGTAAGAAAAACAAAGTTCTGATGCTGTGAAACTGTTAAAGAAACACCAAGCCTTTCCAGTTCTGCTGAGTAGATTTTTAGTCCGGAGGTTCACTTTAAGAAGAATATTGGGAACAAGTAAAAAAAAAAATTTCAAAAAGATCTTGTAGTTTTTGAGAAAATTGATTTAAAAAATGCAAAGAAAAATGGCTTTTAAACTCAGAAAAATGACATTTTAAAAAAACATTTTTCCTTTGCATATTTAAAATTGATTTTCTCAAAAACTACGAGGTCTATTTTGAAAAATTCTTTTTTTTTACTTGTTCCCAGTATTCCCCCTTAACAAACATGGAAATGTCGGTGATGATAGCATGCATGGGGGCTTTCCTATTACCCGCCAAAGTCGGCACGAAATTACGTGAAATTTAGATAAATTATTGATTGTTTTTACGTTTACATTTATAAATGGAAATATTGTAGAAAGGGTCACAGACTTTCGGTTTTTAGCAGGGCTGTGGAGTCGGAGTCGGAGTCGTGGAGTCGGAGTTGTGGAGTCGGGCAATTTTGGGTGCCTGGAGTCGGAGTCGGAGTCGGGAAAAAATGCACCGACTCCAACTCCGACTCCTAATGAATTTCTAACTGTAATTAAAATAGAAAATATGATAAAATGTTCTATTTCTCAGATAATAGTCATTAAAAATAATGTATATATACAGTATATATACAGTAATAGCTGTGCTTAGTCCACAAAAATGAAATAAACCAATCAAAATTAGTTACTTGTGCTGCTTCAATAAAGCAGTCCCCTTATTTTTAAGGTCAGATATACATATCCGATTGTGACTGTATATATGATGTGTACACAGGAATCTCTTATATATACTAAATAACATCTATGCTGTAAGAATAAAGCCTGATGTGTAGCTATGTGACTAATAGAGATGGTCAACGAGATGGAAATAATTCTGCATTGATGCTGATTTATGCAAATGTATGCACTCCCTTTGCTGATGAAATAAAATAATTTGATATGTTATTAAAATTTGGTTTGGTGACTACAAATTAAAGGCTAACTGAGACGGATGAAAAGTAAAGTTTTATACATACCTGGGGCTTCCTCCGGCCCCCTTCAGGCTAATCAGTCCCTCACTGTCCTCCACCACCCGGATCTTCTGCTATGAGTCCTGGTAATTCAGCCAGTCAGCGCTGTCCGGCCGCATGCCGCTCCCACAGCCAGGAACATTCTGCACCTGCGCAATAGTGCTGCACAGGTGTAGTACGCTCACGGCGGAGTGTGTTTATGCGCACTACGCTTGACTGACTCAAGTACCTGGACTCATAGCAGAAGATCCAGGTGGTGGAGGAGGACAACGAGGGACTGATTATCCTGAAGGCGGCTGGAGGAAGCCCCAGGTATGTATAAAACTTTAATTTCATCTGTCTCAGGTTTACTTTGTTACACAGTAGTACTATACTCTACATATGCACTCCCCACAGAGCTGCAGGGAATCCACTGAGAATGCTGTGCACATTGAACACAGAGGTGTTGTCTGTTTACAATCTCCTCATTCCCCTGCAGAGTACCTGCACATCATTCTTACATGCACCCACACTTGATAGATGTTCTTTGTTCCGGTTGTACCTTTTACAAGTACTCTTACCAAGGACTAGTTTTAGTCTAAAGGGAATAAATATAGTAGTCTACATATCCTTCTCACTTCAGTTGTCTTGTAAAATTCCAAAGCGTTGGCAGTTAAGAGACGAATTTCATGTTACATACTTTTAATCAACAAAATTGTAATATGCAAATTAGAGGAGTCGGAGTCGTGGAGTCGGAGTCGGAGTCGGTGGAATCCTAAACTGAGGAGTCGGAGTCGGAGTCGGTGGATTTTTGGACCGACTCCACAGCCCTGGTTTTTAGGAGTTACTATTAAAGAGGACCTGACATGGGGATCACATATTGCTGAAGTAGTGAAAAAGGCACAGAAGAGGCTATATTTTTTAAGGGTGCTTAGGAAGAATAATATTCCTGAGAAATTGTTGGTGTCTTCTTACCGCAATACAGTGGAGAGTGTCCTAGTCTACTGTCTCTGTGCGCGGTGTTACCGCAGTACAGTGGAGAGTGTCCTAGTCTACTGTCTCTGTGCGCGGTGTTACCGCAGTACAGTGGAGAGTGTCCTAGTCTACTGTCTCTGTGCGCGGTGTTACCGCAGTACAGTGGAGAGTTTCCTAGTCTACTGTCTCTGTGCGCGGTGTTACCGCAGTACAGTGGAGAGTGTCCTAGTCTACTGTCTCTGTGCGCGGTGTTACCGCAGTACAGTGGAGAGTGTCCTAGTCTACTGTCTCTGTGCGCGGTGTTACCGCAGTACAGTGGAGAGTGTCCTAGTCTACTGTCTCTGTGCGCGGTGTTACCGCAGTACAGTGGAGAGTGTCCTAGTCTACTGTCTCTGTGCGCGGTGTTACCGCAGTACAGTGGAGAGTGTCCTAGTCTACTGTCTCTGTGCGTGGTTTTCAAGCTGCACAGTAGCACAGAAAAAGCAGCTTCATAGGGTAATTAAGGTTGCCCAGAGGATAGTGGGCTGTCCTCTTCTTCCATTAGAAGAATTATATACTTCTTTTTGTTTCAGGATTACTAAGAAAATTTTAAGCGATGCCTCACATCCAGGACATGTGTTATTTGAACATCTGCCTTCTGGAAAACGTTTTAGACTTATAAAAACTAAGACAAACAGACTAAAGAACAGTTTTTATCCTTCAGCCATTTCTATGTTAAATGCTGCTAAGTGGCCATGTTGATAAGGGGTGTGTGCAATGCAATGTATGTAAGAATGGAATGTTATGCTGTCTTTGCTTTTGCTGGAAAATTGCACTTAAGAATTTCGTTGTACAATTTCGGTTGTTACAATGACAATAAAGATTTTCTATTCTATTCTATTCTACATGCGAAATTTGTTACGGAATTTCACTAAATGATGCTTTAAAAGTTTACAACGTAATTGCAAATTATGATGCAAAATTACGACTATGCGAAATTTGTGCTCATCGTTAGTGGGAGGACTATGTTACACTAACTACAGTTTTCAATTTTCAGCTCCAACCCACTTTAACTCTCAAGAAAAGGAACTGAAGTTTGAGGTTTTGTCATAGAGGAAATATGAAAGGATGACTTTTAGGAGTGCCAAAGAATATATATTGGACTCGGAGCCTGTGTTGGTTCTGTATTGTATATATCTGTTGCAAATTCAAAGTAGGCACCTGTTAATATGGATACTGTGATTGCCATTATTTTGAATATTGTGAATGATATTTAGAAAATGGCCTGTGTGCTGAAATTTTTTGCAACTTTAAAGGGACCCCGAGCAGTGCAGAAACTATGGAAAGATGCATACCATTTTGAAGCTCTCTTTCTCCTCTTTCTAACGACACATAAACCGCCACCCTATGCCTTTTAGTTTTCGATATTTTCGCTATCGAAATCGTGGCGGCCGCAATTTCGATCGCGAAAATAGCAAAAGCTAAAAGGCGAAGGGCGGCGGTTTATATATCGTTGGAAAGAGGAGAAAGAGAGCTTCAAAATGGTATGCATCTTTCCATAGTTACTGCACTGCTCGGAGTCCCTTTAAAAGAATTTGCAACCGGGTGCAAAACTGTATAGGTACCCCCTGGGCGGGCAACTACTAACCCCCCCCAGAGGAAACTAATAACCCCCCCACACCCCCCCCCCCCCCGGAGGGAAGTAATAACCCTCTCTGGAGTAGTGAGCTAATAACCCTCCCAAAGGGAACTAATAACCCCTTCCCCCCAGTGGGCAACTATTAACCCCCCCACCCCGGATCAGCAACTATTAACCTCCCCAGAGGAACATAAACACCTACAGTTGCAAATTCTTACAGCCCCGGGATGAGTGAAAGTTATTGTGCATGCGCAATTATGCACAGCCCGTCCAGCGCGCAATGGCAAGTTGTAAAATCTTATAGGTGGCAATATTTTTCATCACACCTTGTCATAGAGAATTTACATGCCACTATTGCCTTCACTTTGTAACATTAAATTAACACTAACTTCCTAACACTATCAAATCAAACCTCCCCTTCCACCCCTAACACCAACCTTCCTATAGCTATGCCTAAAGGCATACAAGTTTTTAAATATCTGTTCAATTTAAGAATTGTAATAAATTTTTCTGACGGATTGTAACATTTCAGAAATCTGACCAATGTACCACACACCTATGTTCAATGTTTCCCCAATTATGATAAAAATGATTGGAAACTGTGAGAAAATTGCTAGGGTGTGTATATTCATAAATTGACAATCTAACACACACCATACAATGTTTAGAGAAATTGAAGAGGAATATCTGGCATTCCAGACATAAAAAATCGAAAAAAAAAAAGGTAAATCCGATCGGATTTTTCAGTCGAATAAAAAAAAAAGCTTTTGATTTTTTCCGGAGATCCGATCGTTTTTATCGAATTGCCATAAAATCGGATCATTTTATTGTATCGTGTGTGGACACATTTACACTAACCTGTAACCCTATAAAATTGGCTTTAAAAACAAAAAAAACAAACTGTAACCCTATCTCCTAACACTAACCCTCCTACTGTATAACTATGCCTAACACTAACCCACTAACCCTCCTATAACTATTCCCAACACTAACCCACTAACCCTCCTATAACTATGCCTAACACTACCCCTTTCATTTAACAACCTCTAAGCACAACCAGAAAGCTCCTTTGCAGCTAATAAAGGTAATCAGCTAAACATATAGACCAGTGGTTCCCAACCAATGTGCCACGGCAGCTTCGGGTATGTGTCGCGGCTCTCTCGGAGGGGAGCAGCGCAGTGGAGGGAGAGCTGTGGGCAGCGGCGGAGAAAGGGGCCATCTCCTCCCACTTCTCTCACCTTAGGGTGCTCTGCCTCCCTCGCTCTCTCCTCCGATACTGTGTGGCGGCGCTTGGCAGCGGGCGGGACTTACCATCTGTGTCGCTCCAAGCGCCGGCCGGAAGTTCTGGTTCTGTAGCCGCTGCTCTGGTCTGGATCAGGCCAGAGTAGTGGCAAATCATCCCGCGCCGGCGACGAGACCAGACGGAGACACGGAAGGTAAGTTCCGCCCCTCTGCCAGCCACCGCATTTCGTTCCGGAGGAGAGAGCGAAGGAGGGAGAGCACCCTGAGGTGCCGCTCTCCTTCCCTCGCTCTCTCCTCCTGGGGGGGGGGGGGGGCACTGTTAATGGCACAAGCCTCAAACCTGGTACAGTTGGTCATTGGGTGACTGGGGTTCAATTTCAGAAAGGGGGTGGAGCCACAAACAGCCAATTAGATTTGTTTCATTTCAATGCAAATTATTGATGCCAAACACCGCAAAGATCACAAACTTGGTAATTGATTAATTGTGTGTTAGGGTTAGAAAATTAGGCACAGCCAAGCCAACACCAGCCAAATACATAAGCGGGCAACGCCGGGTCATAAGTGGGCGGAGACAAATACAAATTTTACTGAGAAAATGTAAACAGCAGTCATTCTTACACTGTTAATGGTAGGGTTCTCAAACTTTGCACAATTGGTTACTGGGTAACTGGGATTAATATTCAGAAAAGTTGGTGGAGTCTATAAAAGCCAATCAAAATTAACCTATTGATTTTTCAGGGGAATATTTCATTGCTGCCATTCTTGCACTGTTAATGGCACAAGCCTCAAACCTGGTACAGTTGGTCAATGGGTGACTGGGGTTCAAATTCAGACAAAGGGGTGGAGCCACAAACAGCCAATCAGATTTGTTTAATCTCTATGCAAATTATTGATGCCAAAGACCGCAAAGCTCACAAACTTGGTTATTGAGTAATTGTGTGTTAGGGTTAGAAATAGTAGGCGGAGCCAACACCAGCCAAATACATACCTGAACAATGTTAGGAAATAAGTGGGTGGAGAAAAATACAAATTTCATTGCGCAAATGTAAACTGCAGCCATTCTTACACTGTTAATGGTAGGGTTATCAAACTTTGCACAGTTGGTCACTGGGTGACTGGGATTAATATTCAGAAAAGTGGGTGGAGCCTATAAAAGCCAATCAAAATCCACCTAATGATTTTTAAGGGGAATATTTAATTGCTGCCATTCTTGCACTGTTAATCACCTGTACCTGGTACAGTTGGCCATTGGGTGATTGGGGTTCAAATTCAGAAAAGGGGTGGAGCCACATCCAATCAGATTAATTAATTTCATTGCAAATTATTGATGCCAAAGACTGCAAAGCTCACATACTTGGTCATTAAGTAATTGTGTGTTAGGGTTAGGAAAAGTGGGCAGAGCCAACACTAGCCAAATACATACCCGGGCAACGCCGGGCGTCCAGCTAGTTTATAATATTAGTAAGATAAGATAGACAGCCACTCATTATATTGCTATAGAGAGCCCCACATTATATCACAATAGAGAGACCCACATTATAATGCTATAGACAGCCCCTCTTTATATCGCTATAGTGAGACTCTCATTATATCGCTATAGACAGCCCCTCTTTATATCTCTATAGAAAGCCCCACATTATATCGCTATAGACGGCCCTTTGTTATATCGCTATAGAGAGCCACTCACTATATTGCTTTTGACAGCCCACATTATATAATTATACACAGCTTCTCATTATATTGCTATAGACAGCACAACATTATATCACTATACAGAACCCCTCATTATATCGCTATTGAGAGCCACTCAAAATATCGCTATAGACAGCCTCACATTATATCAGTATAGATAACCAGCCATTATATTGCTATAGACAGACCCTTGTTGAATAGCTAGAGACTGCCCCTAATTATATTGCTATGAACGGCCTCTCATTATATTGCTACTATTATTATCGCTGTAGACAACCCCTCATTGTATCGCTATAGACAGCCCCACATTATAATATTATACACAGCCCCTCATATGATATTGCAATAAACAGTCCCACGTTGTATTTAGCCACCCACACATTATATTGCTACAGAGAGTCCCATATTATATTTAGGCAAAATCAGAATTGACTCTATTCGCCAAGTACATCGAGCGGCGTACCCGAAATTGATTGTAATACACATGGCAGTAGCAGTTGTACAAAAACAGTTAGAAGACAGTGCATGGAACAGACAGTGGGCCTGATTCATCAAGCTGCGCGCTTAATGTGCAGTAGTGCACATTACCGTTTTAACTTACATTGTTACAACTATGTAAATTAACACAGTAGCGGCTGCAAGAGAAGTATAGCGGTAAAAATACTTCCAAGGAGCAGGACCGCCTGCAGTTAACGTTATGCGTGTTGCCAAGGCAGCAATGCATGTAACTAAAGTAAGGCATGCTCCTACATAGCAGCGAGTTGCTATGAGGCGTGCATAGCACGTACTACTGCACATAAAGCTTGATGAATCAGGCCCATTGTACGCATTGCATTTACATGGTATTAAGTCAAGACATGAGAAATGTGCAAAATACAGTAATCAAAAGCAAGCATTCAGGGCATCCAAGCAAGACTACTACAGCTAGGGATTGGCAAAAAAAAGCCTCAGCCCCACATTATATTTAGACAGCCCCACAGTATATTGCTATAGACAGCCCCACATTATATGGCTATAGACAACTGCTCATTATATCGCTATAGACAACTGCTCATAATATCGCTAGACAACCCCTGAATATATTGCTATAGACAGCCCCACATTATATTGCTATAGAGAGCCCCTCATTACTGTATATCGCTATACACAGCCCCAAACCATATTTAGACAGCCACTTATTATGTATAGACAGTCCCACATTATATTGATATAGAAAGCCCCACAATATATTTAAACAGCCTCACATTATATTGCTATAGACCGCCCCACTTTATATTAAGACAGCCCCACATTATATAGCTATACACAGACCCACGTCACATGTATAGACAGTCCCACATTATATCGCTATAGACAACCCCTCAATAGATCACTATAGACAACCCCTCAATATATCGCTATAGACAAGCCCTTATTATGTCGCTAAAGACAGCCCCACGTTATCTCACTATAGACAGCCCCACATTATCTCACTATAGACAGCCCCACATTATATAGCTATACACAGACCCACAATATATTTAGACAGCCCCACATTATATATAGACAGTCCCACATTACAGTTATAGACAGTTACACATTATATTGCTTTATACGGCCCCATATTATATTGTTATAGATCGCCCCTCATTATATTTAAATAGCCCCACATTATATCACTATATAGCTCCACATTTTATTGCTGTGGACAGCCCCACACTATATTGTTTTAGATGGCCCCACAATATATTGCTATAGGTCGGCCCACATTATATTGCTATAGACAGACCCACATTATATTGCTATAGACAGGCCAACATTATATTTAGACAGCCCCACACTAGACCTCTATAGACAGCACCACGTTATATTACTATAGACAGCCCCACATTACTATAGACAGGCAGCCCCACATTATATTTAGACAGCACACATTGGGCCTGATTCACAAAGCGGTGCTAACCCAGTTAGCACGCCTAAACACTTTTGGCGTGCTAAGTAGTTACCATGCACCAAGCTAAATCAGTTTGTGTGCTAAGTTTAGCGCTGTCAGCTGCACGGGAAACCCGGTGAGACGAAAACGGCGCACCTGATGCGCCCAAAAGGGCGCATCCAATGCTCCGTTTTGGGGGGGCACCGGGCAGCGCTACACTTAGCGCGCAAAACTTAGTGCGCCCGCAAAGTATGTTTAGGCGTGCTAAGGGGCTTTTCGCAAGCATGCTAACAGTTAGCAGCGCTTTGTGAATCAAGCCCATTATATCACTATAGACAGCCCCACATCACATTTATAGACAGCCCCACACTATATTGCTTTTAGATGGTCCCACATTATTATTGCTATGGAGAGGCTCACATTATAATACTATAGACAGCCTCACTTTATATTTAGACAACCCCACATTATATACTATGGATAACTCCTCATTATGTTTTGACTTTAGTCAAGACACCTGACCCACTGTCACAGCCTCAGCTCGCTCCACCCACGTGTCACCCGCCGAGCCCCACCCATCACGTGCCAGGGTCCGACACACTGCCTCTCATTCGCCTGCTTCCTGTGACGTCAGTAGTGCGCGGCGCGGAGAGATGACGCTGCTGGCGGCGATGTAAACAGAGGAAGCCGGGGATGGAGAGAGCGGTCGGTAGGGCGGAGGGGGGCGCGGCTGAGCGCTGTGAGGGGGCCGCCTTACTGCAGGCTGTCGCTGTCATGTTCGCCGGCCTCGCTCTGTCCGACCCGGCCTGGCTTCAGGTGAGGGTGGGGGGAGAACAGCTCGTGTACGGGGCTTCCTACATCCTGCACCACGGCTTCAACTTCACCGAGACAGGTACGGCGGGGATCTGATCAACGTGTAATGGGGAAGGGGGATCCTGGACTAATGACAAGTGAGAGTGGGGCAGGGGAGAGAGGAAGGGGGACCTGGACTAATGACAGAGGTGAGAGAGGAAGGGGGAACCTGGACTAATGACAGAGGTGAGAGAGGAAGGGGGATCCTGGACTAATGACAGAGGTGAGAGAGGAAGGGGGATCCTGGACTAATGACAGAGGTGAGAGAGGAAGGGGGAACCTGGACTAATGACAGAGGTGAGAGAGGAAGGGGGATCCTGGACTAATGACAGAGGTGAGAGAGGAAGGGGGATCCTGGACTAATGACAGAGGTGAGAGAGGAAGGGGGATCCTGGACTAATGACAGAGGTGAGAGAGGAAGGGGGATCCTGGACTAATGACAGAGGTGGGAGAGGAAGGGGGGTCCTGGACTAATGACAGAGGTGAAAAGAATGGGAATCCTGGACTAATGACAGGGGGGAAACTGGGGCTGGGGAGAGAGGAAGGGGAATCCTGGACTTATGACAGAGGGGAAAACGGCACCCTCATGGTTGAGGGGATTGGGGGAGTTTTTCTAGTTCAATCATAGTAAATAGTAAAATTTCCCCCCTAGCAGCTGAGAGAAGTGTGATGTTGGGAGAGTCTGTACCACTGATAGAAGTGGGAAGAAGTGCCCCGGGAAAGTGAGAGGAGGCATAAGGGTCAGTGTGGTAAAATATTTTGCAACTTTGTCCAGTTGCAATAATTTATACTGTATTTTTGGACTAAGACTCACTTTTTCTCCCCCAAAAGTGGGGGGAAAAAGTCACTGCGTCTTATAGTCCAAATGCAGGGAGTTCCTGACTTGTGAACTCCTGCCAATACTAACCTCCAACCCGCCACAATGTCGGGGACTCTCTGTACTGTGCCCATGCAGAGAGTGGACATAGAGGATACAGGGGACACAAAGGGGCATAGAGGACAGAGGTGGACACAGGGAGACACGAGGTACAAGGGGGCATAAGGTACAAAGGGGGCATAATCCACAAGATGCCCCTTCACCATAGATGCACCAGGTTTGTTATAGGTGTAATTATTTACAACCACTGCCACCAAAAATTATCCTTTAGGTGGCAGCGGTTGAAAATAATTACAGCCGGCAGTGTTCTCCCCAGAAAATTTTTCCAGCCGGGTGGCATGAAAAAGTAGCTGGGTGGGGCAATATGAGAGAATGCTTCTGTGTGCAACTCTGCTTATAGCATAGGTAGGAGGTGAGCCGATGACAGCCGGGTGGTCACCAAAACTAACCGGGTGGAGCACCCGGCTAAAAGAGCCTGGGGAGAACACTGGCCGGTATTACTGAATGAAGTCGCAAATGCACAGTTATGCACAGACCGTAGAGCGCGAATGCGTTGTGTGACAAAGTTGCAAAAGATGTTAGGTCACAATATCTTTCCCCACAAACGTGTTCAAACAAAGTAGCATATATTGACTAAACCGCCCACATGTATGTTAGATTAAAGTGGACCCAAATTAAAAATACAAGATTTCAGAAATAAAAACTATTTTCTAAATTATAATAATAAATGGCAGCTTTTTTTCAGCTGCATGATGACAAATATACAATATTTTACATTTATTGGAGGAGCCCCTCCCTTCCTTTCAAATTGCCGGCATTTTTCCGGCAAACTGGAGTAGGAGGTGTCCGGCAATGGAGAAATTGCTAATGGCTGCCCCCAGTATAACCCTGGTTATGAAAAGAGAAGGGTGAAAAGCATACACTGAAATGCTCATGGTTTGAAGGAGTGTTTATTTATCTTTGTATGTGTTAGTGGTGCAACGAAATATTTTTAATTAAAAAAAAAAATGTTTGGTTTGGGTCCGCTTTAATGACTTTAACCAACACAATACTTATCTATCCACCATACACTGTAGGATACCAGGAACCCCCCACCCCCGATATGCAATTAACGTTGAAATGCACATGCTGAGTTGACGAGCATGGTAAAGATGCAGTGCTGCACATTTGCTATAACATAAATAAAGGAGGTACTGAAGAATATGTACGCTGGCTTGAGGGTGTGCTGGATAGTTGGATCACCAGTTAAAACAGATGTTCGGGAATCCAAGCAGGAAAGCATTTGGCATCCGTTTTCGCTGTTTATCCGGATCGTGTTTTGAGTCTCCTGGGGGCAGGGAAGAGGGAAAGAAGGGATTAATTTATTTTTATTTAATTAATGTATTGTAAAATGTAGTGTAATGTATATTTTCTTTAACCACTAGATGTCCCCACACAATTTATGCTCTGAACAGACTTCAGAGCAAACAGGCAATGTTTGATAGGGATAGTGCACACCAAAATTGGAATTGCTAGTGCTTAGCGATTGTGATAATGTAATGTGATTTTTTTTTTTTATTATTATTTATTTATTTATTTTATTTATTTCAGAGCGATTTCTGAATGAGTTAGTGTTTTTGCTCATTCAGTCAAGCTGCATCACTCTAAAAAAAATGCTAAATGGAGCACATTTGCGATTAAAGAAAAAATCACAACGCTGCTGTGAGAACACCCTTTAGGGTTGCATTAGCCAAGTGCTTTTCAAAGCTCTGGCGATTTGAAAAACGCTCAGAAGTGCTCTTGGTGTGCACCAGCCCCTACAGGAATGATCATTGGCTTCTCGTTGAAGCCATGATCCTTCCCTTACAGGCATTTTGATTGACTCGGGGCACACACAGGAACAGCAGGAAGTGATGCATTAACCACCCTGGCGTTCTGATAAGATCGCCAGGGAGGCTGCGGGAGGGTTTTTTTTAAATTAAAAAAAAACTATTTCATGCAGCCAACTGAAAGTTGGCTGCATGAAAGCCCACTAGAGGGCGCTCCGGAGGCGTTCTTCCGATCGCCTCCGGCGCCCAGAATAAACAAGGAAGGCCGCAATGAGCGGCCTTCCTTGTTTTGCTTACACCGTCGCCATAGCGACGAGCGGAGTGACGTCATGGACGTCAGCCGACGTCCTGACGTCAGACGCCTCCGATCCAGCCCTTAGCGCTGGCCGGAACTTTTTGTTCCGGCTGCGCAGGGCTCAGGCGGCTGGGGGGACCCTCTTTCGCCGCTGCTCGCGGCGAATCGCCGCAGAGCGGCGGCGATCGGGCAGCACACGCGGCTGGCAAAGTGCCGGCTGCGTGTGCTGCACTTTATTTGGCGCAAATCGGCCCAGCAGGGCCTGAGCGGCAGCCTCCGGCGGTGATGGACGAGCTGAGCTCGTCCATACCGCCCAGGTGGTTAAGACATCTTGTTTGCAGCTAAGGGGATCAAACAGGGCATTTTAATGCATCCAGTTTTGCAAGAACTGGTTAATCATGTTAAATAAGGTGACATGTAACCAATTCCATGGTTCAAACCTTCTGTTAATTTCTTGAACATTTACATAATTTGTATTCAGAATGTTTTCTTGATTGTCCACTTTTTTAAAATTACCCATACGTTCAGATTTTGTATACTGTGTCCTGGTTCACAGAAGTGTTGGGCCACTGGTGTGTCTATTTTACCTCAGGGCTGTGGAGTCATCTGATTCCTCAGTTTATGAAACCTCCGACTCCAGGTACCCAAAATTACTCAGACTGACAGCACAGTCCTGTGTTAAACAGTCCAGGTGGTACTTAACTGTAACTGATTTACAAAAAAGATTGAACATGACCCTTATGTTTGTCTAGTTACGTTTGTGCCTCTGAAGTGTGGAGAACTTTGTAAAATCTACACATGATTGTAAATTCTTACTGGTTTATTTAGGGTATTTTTCTTGAACATCTTCCCTTTTATTGAACCTATTGACCAGGCAGCACGGTGGCATAGTGGCTAGCACTCTCGCCTTGCAGCGCTGACTTGGCCTTAGACTATGATACATACATTACACAATGCATACATAGACATATGACTATGGTAGGTATAAGATTGTGAGCCTCTCTGAGGGACAGTTAGTGACAAGACAATATACTCTGTACAGCGCTGCGGAAGGTGTCAGCACTATCTAAATACTAAATAATAATAATTGACTTCAAGAGCTTGATTCACAAAGCCGTTCAAACTGTTTAGCACGGGTGTGCTAAACAGTTTGCACGTGAAGTGCCGTTCGCGGACTTTTGCGCGCGCAAAAGGCTGCGATCGTGCGAATCGGGGCACTTTGCGCGCGCAAAAGTCCGCGAACGGCACTTCACGTGCAAACTGTTTAGCACACCCCTGCTAAACAGTTTGCATGGCTTTGTGAATCAAGCCCCAAGTATAAAATCTACACTTTATTAGTGCTATGACAGCTCAGATTTAGATACATTGTGATGGAGTCGTTGTGCCATAGTTCAAATATTTGTGGACTTAACAGTATAAAGTACATTTTTATCTTCTAAATGATCTGTTTTGAAAAATTGTAATAGTAATTCCTGACTGACTAGTTGTGTATTCTTTTGGAAAGGTACCCATCAGCTGCTACACAAGCCTGGATTGTACATTCTGGCCCTCATAATGTTTTGCTGCTACATCAACATCCTCATTGGGTCATTTGCTTTCATGTTTGACTTTGTGGAGATGCGCTGCAGAACGATGATGGGAATCAAAATTTCTACAGTGCTGCACTTTATTCCAGGTAACTTGGCTTGGGTTTTAATCTCGCAAAATCAAAAAAAAACTAAATTGGTTATGTGTAACTAGCAGGCACTATAAATGGGTAGCACATAATATTTGGCTTTTGAGAATTATGTTCTAGTATTCAACAACATTTAATTCCAAAATGGAGTTCAGATGCCTATTTAGACGTTTCTAGTGTACCTGAAGGGGGAAAAGTGCTACAAATGGGTAGTTACCCAGGTAGATCATCCAGAGGCTTCCACCTTGCCATTCCAGCTTTTGGACCCCCCCTCCAAAGCCCGTTAATAGCACAGAGCCAAACTGGCTTGACTTTTGCCTCCAAGCCCAAGTGTGGACTCCTTGCTACTGCATAGGCGATAGCCGTCTTGTACAGTTTATCCGCACTTGTTAACCACTTGCCGACCAGGGGTGATTTGCCTGATCTGTGCTGCGTGGGCTCTCCAGCCCGCAGCACAGATCAGTATTATGCCAGGGCGATCAGACTTCCCCCCCCCCCCTTTTTTTTCCCCACTAGAGGGACGTCCTGCCGGGGGGGGTCTGATCTCCGCCGGCCATCTGCGTTTTGCGGGGGGGGGCTCCTCAAAGCCCCCCTCCGCAGCCATTTCCGCCCTCTGCCTCCTTCCCTCCCTCACTCCGTAATGCGCAGGATGGAGTTCCGTCCTGCGCATTGAAGGATAGGCTTCCGCCTATCAGATGCCAGCGATCGCCGATCTGCCCTACGGCGCTGCTGCGCAGCAGCGCCGTATGATGTAAACAGCGGGGATTTCTTCCCCGCATGTTTACATTTTGCAGGCGAGCCGCGATCGGCGGCTCTCCGGCTGTTCACGGAGACACCCTCCGTGAACTGACATGGAAAGGTTTCCATGGTAACCCGCAGACGACCAGTTTACGCCGATCGGCGTTAGCTGGTCGTCAAGAGGTTAATGTATAGGAGCACAGCCATGAATTTCTGAGGGTCCGAGCGCTGGATCAATGGTTGGGAGGAGGACATAAGAATCCTCTGGGGGGGTCCAGAGGCTTCCCTCTGCCCAGGTAAGCAGAGTTCTCCCTAGGGCCTTTTAGCCAGTTGCTCCACCCGGCTAGTATTGGTGATCACCCGGCTGTCATCGGCTCGCCTCCTCTTATTCTGTAAGCAGAGTTGTGCAGAGAAGCACCGGCCCTGCAATCTCTCTCCTCACCCCACCTGGCTAATTTTCATGCCACCTGGCTGGAAAAAATGTCTCAGGAGAACACTGGGTAAATATCTAAATTAAACACCTGTGGACCTCATAGGCATGATTTAAAGTTTACCTGAGTAAAGACAATTTTAAAACATGTACTAATCCTAACATAATTGTACATCAAGCTCTGGACAAACCAGAGTGTCAGCAGTCACCCTCCGCTTGTCCTGGGTTCTTAACCACCCTGGCGTTCTATTTAAATTGCCAGGGTGGCGGCGGCGGCAGGTTTTTTTTTTCATGTCTTTTTTTTTTTTCATGCTGTCAACTGAAAGTTGGCAGCATAAAAGCCCACTAGAGGGCGCACATGGTGCGCACTTCTGATTGCTTTCAGTGATCACAAGTAACAAGAAATCCTGCGGAGAGCGGGATTTCTTGTTAGACTTACCCCGTCGCCAAGGCTATGATCGGGATGACATCATGGATGTCAGCCGACGTCCTGATGTCAGACACCTCCGATCCAGCCCTTTGTGCTGCCCGAAAGTGTTTGGTCCAGGCAGCGCAGGGCTCTGGGGGGGAGGGCGCCTCTTCCGCCGCTGCGTGCGGGCGATCGCCGCCGAGCGGCGGCGATCGAAGACCACGCGCAGCTAGCAAAGTGCTAGCTGCGTGTGGCGCACTTTATTTGAAGTAAATCGGCCCAGCAGGGCCAGAGATATCAGCCTCGGCGGCAATGGACGAGCTGAGCTCGTCCATACCGCCAGGAAAGTTAAAGGGAACCAGAGACATTGGGGGGAAGCTTTTATACATACCTGGGGCTTCCTCCAGCCCCATACGCACGGATCACTCCCACGCTGTCGTCCTCTGCTGCCTGGATCCGCCGGTACCGGGTCCCGTCATTGACGCCAGTCGGCCGGCAGACGCGGCCAAATGTCTGCATCACACGGTGCTCCCTCCATATACGTACGCATGAGGCTGCCTACTGCGCAGCCTCATGCGTAAGGGTATGGAGGGAGCCCCTGTGATGCGGACAATTGGCTGCGTCCGCCGGAAGTGACGGGACCCGGTACCGCCGATACAGGAAACGGAGGATGGCGGCGTGGGAGCGATCCAGGCTTATGGGGCTGGAAGAAGCCCCAGGTATGTATAAAAGCTTGTTCTAATATTTTTTTTTTTTTTATCAACGTTCATCTCTGGTTCCCTTTAAGCCATCTTTCCGCCATCTCCACCATTATAGTGTCATAAATATCTGCATGTCTTCCCTTCACTAGCCAACAGTAAGGGTACGTTTCCACTTGAGCGGCGCGATTTGCTCGCGGAAACCGTGTCAACGAATCCGCATGCGGTTGCGGATTCGTTGACGTTTCCATGCGAATTTTTTTACGCGGAATCGCCCGCGGTTTTAACGACATGATTTTAACCATGTCAATGCTGGCGAGCATTGACATGGGTTTTTAGACGAAATCGCACGCGGAAACGCAGGGAAAACCGCAAGACTAAAGAGCTTGCGGTTTTCCTATTTAGTTACATTACCGACGATTCGCGTGCGGGTGTGCGGCGTGCGAATTCTGACGGCTCTGCTGTGCAGATTTTTTCTGCATAGCGAGCCGCACAGAATTCCTGACAAGTGGAAACGGCGCCATCCACTTGTATTGGTTGAGCGAATCTGCATGCAGGAAACGCATGCAGATTCGCTCGAGTGGAAACGTACCCTAAGATGGGAAGAATTTTTTTTTGTCAGTGTGTGGACAGGATGGACAGCTACTGCGGAGTCAGGTGTGCCTGGAACTTAATAGGATTGCTGCACTATATTAGAACAAAGGGACAGTAAATGTGGTGAGCAAAGAGCAAGTACACCTCAGGGGCGTAGCTAGGGGGGGTCGGGGTAGGACAAGTGCCCCCGGGCGCCGGGCCCCTAAGGGCGCCCAGCTGAGCTGGGTTTTTTTTTTGTTTCTTTTGGGGAGGGGAGCAGTGCAGAGAAGAGGGAGAGCTGTGCGGACGGTGGAGAAGGGGGCTATCTCCCCCCCCCTTCCCTCACCTTAGGGTGCTCTCCCTCCCTCGCTGTCCCCTCCATTATTGTCCGGGTGGCTGGCAGCGGCGGGCGGAACTTACCTCCGTCTCGCTCCGGTGCCGGAAGTTCGGGTGCCGCAGCCGCTGCTCTGGACTGGACCAGACCGAGTAGCGGCAAATCCATCCGGCGCTGCGACGAAACGGAGGTAAGTTCCGCCCGCCGCTGCCAGTCACCCGGACATTAATGGAGGGGACAGCGAGGGAGGGAGAGCACCCTAAGGTGAGGGAAGGGGGGGGAGATGGCCCCCTTCTCCACCGTCTACACAGCTCTCCCTCTTCTCTGCGCTGCTCCCCTCCTGCTGGGGGGGGACCTGGCTACCTACTCTGGGGACATATAACCCTGACTACATATATTGGGCACATATACCCCTGGCTACATATACTGGGCACATATACACCTGGCTACATATACTGGGCACATATACACCTGGCTACATATACTGGGCACATATATCCCTGACTATATATACTGGGCACATATTATACCCCTGGCTACATATACTGGGCGCATATTATACCCCTGGCTACATATACTGGGCATATATACCCCTGGCTACATATACTGGGCATATATACCCCTGGCTACATATACTGGGCACATATACCCCTGACTATATATACTGGGCACATATTATACACCCGGCTTTATATACTGGGCACATATACCCCTGGCTACATATACTGGGCACATATACCCCTGACTACATATACTGGGGACATATACTCCCCACTACATATACTGGGCACATATACACCTGGCTACATATACTGAGCACATATACCCCTGACTATATATACTGGGGACATATACCCCTGACTACATATACTGGGGGCATATACCCCTGACTACATATACTGGGGACATATACCCCTGACTACATATACTGAGAGAACATATACACCTGCCTACATATACTGGGCATATATACCCCTGCCTACATATACTGGGCACATATACCCCTGCCTACATATACTGGGCACATATACCCCTGACTACATATACTGGGCACATATACCCCTGGCTACATATACTGGGCACATATACCTCTGGCTACATATACTGGGCACATATACCTCTGGCTACATATACTGGGGACATATAGCCCTGGCTACATATACTGGGCACATATACCCCTGGCTACCTGTTCTGTGGACATCTCTACCACTGGCTACCTGTTCTGGGGACATCTATACCGCTGGCCACCTATTCTGGGGACATCTACACTGCTGGCCACCTATTCTGGGGACACCTATAGACCTGGGTCTACCTATTTTTGGGGAACCACTGCTGTCAGATTGAGTGTATTTTGGGGAACTGCTGCCAGGTGAGAGGTGTCTACCATATTAAGGGGGCATTCTGCCTATTTATGTGAAATGCTGTCTATTTATGTGCCTCATGACTGCTGAATTTGTCTTGTTGGGGGCCTCATGGTTACTGAATTTGTCTTGTTGGGGGCCTCATGATTTGTTGGGGGCCTCAAGATCGCTGAATTTGCCTTGTTGGGGGCCTCATGATTGCTGAATTTGTCTTGTTGGGGGCCTAATGATTGCTAAATTTGTCTTGTTGGGGGCCTCATGATTGCTGAGTTGGTCATGTTGGGGGCCTCATATTTGCTCATGATTGCTGAATTTGTCTTGGAACATGCTGGAAGGTACATACTGAGGGAGGGTGGGTGAGCGTGAGCCTGCTAACCTCCATGTACATTTGGCTCCACCCATAACCACGTCCACGTTTATTATGTGGCGCAGCCTTCACCTTAGGGGGCGCATTGATAGTCTTTGTCCCCGGGCGCTGAAAGCCCTAGCTACGCCTCTGGTACACCTACCTATGTAAATGGGGCAACTTTTAGTTTGTAAAAAGGAAAAAATGTATTTCACTTTAGGTTAACTTTGACAGCCTTGTGGGATAGTGGTGGTCCTGTCTGAACTGCATTTTGGAACCAAGTTGATTTTTGTGTACTGTATTATGTATTGGTGGCTATCAGTCCATGTTGGAAATTTCATGTAAAGTATGTGTACTTTGTAAACCAAGGGGGTCATCTAGTCCTCCAACAATGCTTCTGCTGACATAATGTTTCCTCCATCGGACATCTACACCAGCTGCTAGCCCCCTGCCTGGCGACCAGTGCTTACACCCTCTGAGGCTTTTATTATGTGTTATCTATAAAACATTCCCTTGCCCCAGGAAGTGAAAGCTGTGCTAACAAGTGTAGCCTTAAAGATATGAGATGCTAGTAATTCTGACTTATATGCAGATTGTATGCATTCTGTAATTTGTCCAGAATTGACAGGACGTGTATTTTGTTACCCCAATCAATACAATTTGCACTAAATTTGGATGTAAGCCGGAATTATTGAAATCTTGTTGACCAACTTTACTACACATCATAGCATGGTAGCTGCCATTGTTTTATACTAAACAGCCACCAGATGGCACTAATGTGCTATTTATTTTTCATCTCCATGTTGATAAAATTCAGCGACAGGTAATCATAATGGCTTGTTGCTAATCAAAGGGATACTATGGTGAAAATAACAAAATTAACATTTACAAGTAGTCCCAGGTTGATGAGTGAGATGGGCTGTGTGTTAATTCTGGATCCGAACCAGAAGAAATATTTTCTTTTTTCATATCACATTTCTGACCGTCAATACTAAACACAACAGAATAGGTAAGCCATGTCATTTCTAATTGGACTTTTTTTTTCAGTTAATATGGAGCTTCCTCCCACTTTCAAGAGAACCTGAACTCAGAACTTCCTCTCTGCTCTAAAAGATAAACAACAGCATTACAACCTTTACAGAAAAACATTTCTTTGTTACGGCTGATACAAATCCTGCAACAAATCAGCAGTTTTTCTACTTCCTGCTTTCATAGAAGGTTAACATCCTGTGTTTACAAATTAGCTGCTCTGCTGTGGCAGGAGCTGAAACAGCTGAAGAGATCAAATAATAGTTGTAATTAGTTACAGATGAGGGGGAATCAGGCTAAACTCTCTAAATACATACAGGGTGCATTTCTCTGTCTTCCTTCTGTACTGTGCAAGTTATTTAATGGTAATGATGAGTTGTGTTGCTTTGATACACATTCCCCGTAAGTATCACCGCCGTTTCTTTGTTTTTCAGTTCTGTCAGCGGCTGCTTCCGTGGCACTGTGCTCCTACCTCTACGTGTTACTCTGCGATGAAGTCAGCCTGCAGGACATCAAGTCACCGGCCAACTTTGTTATGTTGGGAGACAGTTTCTACTTTGCCATCTGTGCCTTTGCTGCTTCTCTCTTCGCAACTCTGCTGAGCTGTTTCTGCACAGGAGGGAGCCGGAGAGAATATCGGAGAAGAAACTCTTCCACGTGGCTTGAGAGTACCACCCCCCTACTGCAGGGTTCTGAGAGCCCGGATACTGCAGGGGAGTATGGGTAATATGCCCTGGGCGTGGCCATCTAGCCTTCCAGGGTTGGGGAGGAGCTAGAAAGTGGCAGGAGGTGCCAGACCTGTAGCTCCTCCGCAGTCACTGGAATGTAGCGCTGGCCACATGCAGTCATCAGACTGATCAATCACTGTACCATCCTGCCACCACCTGGTAACACTGTATATTGTCAGACTGATCCCTGCACTGCACAGCTGGTGGGAAGGCTGCATGATCCTCTCACTGCACAGTTGTTGGTAAGATTGCACAGTAATTAATCAATCAAACCTCATAGGCAGCCAGTGTAAGTTGCCCATGGCTGGTTTAAACCGTGAAATATAGCGAAGGACCAAATGTTTGCATTAAAGGGCAACTCCACCTTATACTGATATTTCAGTATTTTGTGTTTTCTGGTTGGTTATGCCTGTTGCTGGTTTTTTGAGGAATCGATTAACCTCCTTAGTGGTATTATTCTTTACACATTTAGATTCTAAAAGCAGTACAATACACTCTGGACAGAATCATACAGCTAAGTATAGGCAGCCAGAGAGCCCACTCTGCGGGTTTAGGCAGCCAGGGAGTGACCCCCGTTAAGGGTAGCCAGAAACTGACCCACCCCTTCCCCCAGTATAGATAGCCAGAGGGGTTCCAGAGTATAGGTATGCAGAGAAAGTGCTTCCCCATTTTATAGACAACCAGGCAGTGCACCCCCCTCCCCCAACCCCCAGTGCAGGTATTCAGAGAGTGTCATTTACCCCTGTTTGTTATAGGTGCCCCAAGATGCCCCCCCTCCCTATGCAGAGCATTACTCACCTTCCCAGGATTCAGCCACATCCTGCAAGTCTTCTTCTTGTCCAGCGGGAGGCGCTGCACCTCTATGCTGAGATTGCACTGTCGTCATGTGACAGACGTCTCAGCATAGTGATGGGTCCCTGGGACGACAGATAGGTCCCGGGGAGGTAAGCTGTACGCCATAATCATCAGAGAGTCTCTTTCATATATTAGTTTCATCTTTCAAGTTGAATTAATGAAATAAATAGACTTTTGCATAATATTCTAATTTTTCGAATTTCAGCTGTAACCTTACCACGAGTCCCAGGTTACTGAGCTGTTCTGGCACTTACCAAGCCCGGTGATATCACATTGTCCTTTTCAGGGATGGTCAGTGAGAAGCTAATTATTCCAAGTTGATGCAAACTTTATTCTAATTTTATGCAAATGAAGCTTGGAAATGAACCAATCAGTGCAGCAGCTGGATTTTCAGAATTTCATTCACCATTCCCAGTCCAGTCATGAAGAAGAAAAATTGGCCACTATTTCTGGGGCTTCTTCCAGTCACCTGAAGTCTTCCTGGTCCCTGGCTGTCATTCTTCATTTCTCCGTATAGCTGCTGTCCGCCTCCTATAGCCGCATGCGCTGCCTGGCCACACGCCTACTGGGTTTCACATCTGTGGCCAGGAACATTTTGCGCATATACAGTAGCAATTTTTACGTACTGCACATGTGCAAAACTCTCTTGGCCATTGTAGCGCGATGGAGGAGGTGAGGGGCCCAGGACCAAGCATTGTAAATGAAGTTACTCTTTAAGAAGCCAGCAAATGCGAATCCAAAAAACAGAAATATTGGTGGTAAGTGGAGTGGCCCTTTTAACCTGCACTTCTTGTAATGTTTGTGTTTGATCAACAGTGTTATATTTATGTAATGTTACGGTATGTGATGTCTGATATGTTAAAGTACACTTGTACCAAGCCAAGAGGGTTTTTTTTTTCTACCTTCTCTTAATAATGGTTTATCTACCGTCACAGCACCATCCCTCTCCCTCCATTGTTGCTCCTCTCTCCCCCCAATGGGAAGGAACTATGCTGCAAAAATATTTTACAATTGTCCCAAACAGCGCACACGCATCGCAGATCTCCCGAGACACAGTATATTGGAACGGTGAGTGAAGGGGGGCAGAGGGTGTGGTACCAATGGAGTCCCAGGAACTTCCAAAGGAGACCAACAAATGATGGGGTAGTGTGTTGAGAATATGAGACACTCAACAACTAAGTGCAGAATACTCACAAGGGTAGGTTGCAAGACAACCAGAGTGTAACGACTGGTGAGGAAGGCCCGTCCTCACTTCGGTTCTTTTGCAATGTGGGTCATACTCCAGGAACAGGGTGTAAAGGTTCCAAGGAACCAACATACACGGCCAACACCCCGGTTGAGGGGGCTGGTATCAGGTATCACTGGGAGGGAGGAGGCGCCCCCAAGATGTAATGTCGACTGAATAAAATATAAAAAAATGTTCTTACCTTCAATAAGAAGGGGGTAACCCAAATAAAATTATATTTTTTAATAGAAACCAGACGTTTGGATGATAATGATCATTCAAGTGTCTAGTTATTAAAAATGTATCCTTTTTATTTGTGCTATCCCCTTTATTAGAGGTAAGCCAATTGTTGTATGTTTTATCCAGTCGGCATTCCTCCTCGGCACATTACATCTTGAGGCACTTCTGAGTAAAGGGGGCATTCTTAGGGATGGGCGGAGAGAAGGGGGGGATTACCACTTCCTCCCTGCACATAATCAACGTTCTGCTCTTTCAAAAATAAAGGCAGAGTGGGGGCAATGGGAGTGCTGGAGGGTGAGGATGGTGCTGTGACATGTCAGAGCACCTCAGATAAACCATTATTAAAAGAAGGAAAAAAACACTCAGTTCAGGGGTACTTTAAGGAACTGAGCTGTAACCACTGACCTCCTGACGGCGTTATCGTGTGTACACTTCTAGCCATAAGGACAGATGGCTAATGAGACTCTAGTCATTCTGACTTGTATGCAGTTGGAGTGGGCGATTCCAAATCAATAGAAGGTGCACAGGATTGGCCCACTTTTCAGCTCCATGGATATTTGCATAAAATTTGCATGTAAGCTGGAAATGGTGGCTTCTCAGTGACCATCTCTGATCAGACATTACATTGATGTTCATTCTGTGGTTTCATACTGTCTGCAATGCTGCCGTGATTTTTTTTTTCCTCTCATTCATTTTTATAATTTTACTGTATGTATTTAATTAAAAGACGTTATCTGAGTGAGTAGTCTTCTTCTCCATAGAGGATTTATGGGGTTACCGGTATTTTATACTCAGGAAAGCTGTAGTAATTCTGATACATTTAAAGTGGACCCAAACTAAAAATACAAGATTTCAGAAATAAAATCCATTTTCTGACTTATAATAATAAATAGCAGCCTTTTTTCAGCTGCATGATGACAAATATAAAATATTTTACACTTATTTGAGGAACCCCTCCCTTCCTTTCATATTGCCAGGACAGAATCCGTCAGGCTAGTGGAGGAGATAAAAAAACAAAACACAGACTGCTACTGATGATGTCACAGGGGAGGTGATCTCAGCTTGTGTGAGATTTCACATAGACGACGCCCCTGTGAGGGAGGGTAGCTGATGACAAACACACCCATGATCTAAAACCTCCTACTAAGCTCAAAAGTAATGGCTGCCACCTGTATAACCCTAGTTATGGAAAGAGAAGGGTAAAAAGCATGCACTGCAATGCTCATAGGCTTGAAGGAGTGTTTATTTATCTTTGTATGTGTCAGAGTGGTGCAACTAAATATTTTGAGTTAATAAAATGTTTGGTTTGGGTCTGCTTTAATAATCGAACATTTCCCCTATCGGACTCAAAACGCTCAAGAGCTGCAGCCACTAAGGGCATGTTCAAAAAGCCACCCTGCAATGCTTGGAAGTCTTGCCCAAAGACTTCTTACTGAATAGGTACTGACCCTAGCCAGGATTCTAACCTTGGTCTCCCATGTCAAAGGCTGTTTAACCCTGAGAGAGATACTGAAGCGGAAAAAAAAATATAATGAATTGGTTGTGTAGTATGGATAAGTAGCAAAGAAAATATTCTCATATTTTTATTTTTAGTTATATAGTGTATTTTAGAACATTTCATAATTCTCTAATATTTGCAGTTTACACACTACTCAACATTCTAAATGATTTTACAGAGCAGGCCAATGAACTTTTAAACTGTCCTCTGCAGAGAAAAAGAAAATACAATGACTAACAGTTGAGATAACAAGCTTCAGAAGACAGAGCTCTCTGCGACTTTGAAAGTCGTGGAGCTCAATGGCTCTTTTGCATACATGACTGGGGTGTCTTAACCCTTCCTGTACTGGAAACAATATTAGACTTATGTCTCTGCTCCTAATGTTTTATTTCTTAGCTGTGATACACATACAAATCATATAATATTTTTTTTTCGCTTCAGTTTCTCTTTAACCAGGACACTATCCAGCCAAATAAAACATTTTTTTGATACATTTGCCTTGTTTAAAGTGAACCTAAACTGAAAATAAAAACACTTAACTTACCTGGGGCTTCTACCAGCCCCCCTGCAGCTGCCCTGTGCGTCACAAAGCGATCCTTCGGTTCCCCGCAGCAACCCTCTGTCACTTGGGTGCGTAACCACGGTCCGCGCACTTTCTGATTGCGCTCCTGTAGACGGTAGCACTCTGAGAATGCTCAGTAATAAAAAAAATCTCTAGATCTCTACTGCGCATAGGCAGTGGCTGTCGACTAGCTATTTGGCTGGTTGGAAGAGGGTCGCTGCAGGGGACTCACTAAGTGACAGCGTGTGCATGGGGCAGCTACCGGGGGCTGGTAGAAGCCCCAGGTAAGTTATATTCAGGTTAGTACAAAAATCTATTCAACCCATGACTGCACTACACCAGACATCTTGTAACTGAATTCTATCAAATATTTTAACAACCATTTACAGCAGCACTAACTTAAAGAACACTTCCAAGCACAAGGAAAATAAAATAAAAATCCACTTACTTGGGGCTTCCTCCAGCCCCTGCTAGTCGTCCTGCGCCCTCACTGCAACTCTGCTCACTGATGGTGGCCCAGGGTCCCCTCTGGCGCAAGATCCCTACTGTACATGCGCGAGCGTCTCTCAGAGCCGTACTGACATCATCCGGACTGTATAATCATAAACTTTTGAAGCTGTTTACAGCTAGATATGCTGTGTAAACCTAAACTTTAGACAGATGGTGGTGCCAATGCCAGTGTCAGAAATTACATACAAAAAGTAAAGACATCCTTTGTACAAATGACCCAACATGGATGTCCAATGAGCTATTTTACACTTTGCGCTATTTGCTGCATTTTGCCATCTGTTTCTGATCATTTGTGAATTGCAAAACACAGGGACATCTGCAAAAAAATGGGAAACGCAGAAACCCTTTTACGCTATTGTGATCCGATTCTGCCAGATCCCAAATGTCAGACCTGCTACAATTATTGTTTGTGTTCCAAAAATCCAATCAAAATTGCATAACTCAGAAAATTGCATTATGAATAGAGATGTAGCGAACGGTTCGCCGGCGAACGGTTCCAGGCGAACTTTGGGGGTTCGCGTTCACCTGCACCAGGTGAACTTTTGCGGAAGTTCGATTCGCCCCATAATGCACTATGAGGGTCAACTTTGACCCTCTGCATCACAGTCAGCAGGCACATTGTAGCCATTCAGGCTACACTAAGCCCTGGAGCCCCACCGCCCCTTATATAAGGCAGGGTCGCTGGCCATGACACTCACTCGTGTGCCTGCTAGACAGACTAAAATAGCACCCCTCAGCTCTATACTTGGACACCTACCTAACTACTGGGGCACCTACTTACCTATACGGGGATACCTACCTACCTATACTAGGGGACCTACCTATGCCTACCTACCTATACTGGGTCTCCTACCTATGCCTAGCTAACTACTGAGGCACCTACCTATGCCTACCTACCTATACTGGGACTCCTACCTATGCCTACCTACATACAAGACGATAATAAAGTCATTGCTTCATTGTGGACAGACCAAATTCGATCAGCTGGACAGTCACTTGTTCTATCATTGAGCTACCACAGCCCGGCGACCGTATGGGCTGGAAAACTGCCACGGCCTGCACTCTGGCCATGGTGCGCACCAGTCCAGCACGGCCGTCACTACGCAAACAGCTGTTTGCGGTGCGTTACACAGTAAGTTTGGTGTGTCAGTGTGAAGCAGAACTCTAATTACACTACCTGATTGATGTATACACATGCAAGATGTTTGAAAGCACTTTAGGCCTGCAATTTAGCATTCAATGTGATTTCTGCCCTTAAAACGCTGCTTTGTGTCAAATCCAGATTTTTCCCTGGGGCTTTTGGTGTCTATCCCACTCATCCATGCCCCCCTCCAGGTGTTAGACCCCTTGAAACATCTTTTCCATCACTTTTCTGGCCAGCATAATTTTTTCTATTTTTCAAAGTTCGCCTCCCCATTGAAGTCTATTGCGGTTCGCGAACTTTTACGCGAACCGAACCTTCCGTGGAAGTTCGCGAACCGAAAATCGGAGGTTCACGACATCTCTAATTATGAAAATCCTGATGAAATTGCACTGTTTCCAATAGCATTTTGCAATTTTCTGTGTGAAACACCCCTAAAGGTGAGCTAAGTGGAATATTCCACAGCAATATGGGGGTAGTTTTTGACTTCTTTTCTTCTTCTGATCACTAACTCGCTGCTATGCTATATCAATTTCTTCTATTTACATTTAAAGCGGAGCTGTAAATCTGCTGAAAACAAACTGTGTCACCTACCTGGGGCTTCCACAAGCCCCCAGCAGCTGTCCCGCGCCGGTCCTGCACAATCCTCCATTCTCCCACCGTGGCTACGTTTTGTTAGCCTGGGGCTACGTGAAGCTTTCTTCGCGTTCCAGCCCACAATAGCGTCCTGCGCTAATAGCAAAATAGCATCCTGCGCTAATAATAAAAGAAAGCTTCGCCTAGCCCGGGGAGCGCAGTTGTCGGTGACTTTACAAGTCGGCGGTAACAAAACTTAGAGAACGGAGGATCGCGCAGGACCAGTGCGGGACAGGACGGCTGCTGGAGACTTGGGGAAGCCCCAGGTAGGTGAAACAGCTTGTTTTCAGCGGATTTACAGTTCTGCTTTAAGTGTTAGTCAATGCATGTTGGCGCGGTTTTCATGTGATCATTCCTTTAAACCATGCGTTTGCTGTTTTCAGATGACTTGTTAGAGAAAAAAATAAAAACGGCTAAATCAGAAGAAAGTCGGGTGAGAATAGGGTTAGGTTTAGCTGTAGTAAAATATTGGTAATATGTACGGGTATTTCACTAACGTGCATTACCACTGTAAATAGTAGAATATTGGTAAATGTTACTGATCTTCTACTAGCAGCTATTGCCCGGTGTCCAAATTTCCTGGCGCCTTTTTTTTCTGCATACGCAGTATCTAATTTTATTCACTTCTGCTATGTTTAGATTGAAATCTTTATTTCATTTCAGGTACCCATTCTTATTATTTTTTTTAGCTCTCCGCTTGGATTAAGGATTTAAAGGGACACTTAACCTCCTTGCCGGTGATCCCGAGCTCAGCTCGGGGTAACCCGCCGCGGAGGATTGCTCTGGCCCTGCTGGGCCGATTTACATTTTTTTTAAAAAATCACGCAGCAACCACTTTGCTTGCTGCGTGTCACCTGCGATCGCCGCCGATTCGCCGCTACCCGCCGCGTTAGTGCCCCCCCCCCCGCCGAGACCCCGTGCACAGCCTGGCCAATAAGTGCCAGGCAGCACTGAGGGGTGGATCGGGACTCCCGCTGACGTCGGTGACGTCATCGCGATCGTAGCTAAGGGCGACGGGGGAAGCGCTAAAGGAAATCCCGTTCAGAACGGGATTTCCTTATGGTCGAGTGCGCTGGCGATGATCGGAGGGGTTGGAGGGACGCCGCAGGGAGGGGGGCATCATGTAGCTAGCGCTAGGCTAGCTACATGATAAAAAAAAAAAATGCAAAAACTTTCTTAGACCGGCAAGGAGGTTAAGCCTGGAATAAAAAATCTGTTTTACTTGCCTGGGGCTTCTACCAGTCCCCTGCAGCCATCCCGTGCCCTCGCAGTCACTCACAGAGCCTCCAGTCCCCTGCCGCCAGCTAGTTTTGTTTTTTGCTAATGGAGTCGGCGGGCTTTCTGCGCAGGCTTGGCCATGCGTATCCTTCTTCATGTTCCCGTCCTCAATAGCGCCCTGCACAGGCGCATGATGCTATTGCGGATGGGAATGCGAAGAAAAATACACGTGGCCAGGCCTGTCGGGCCTGTCAAAACGAAACTAGCTGGCAGGGGGGGGGACTGGAGCCTCCGTGAATAACTGCACGGGACGGCTGGAGGGGGCTGGTAGAAGCCCCAGGAAAGTCAAACTGATTTTTTTTATTCCTTGCTTAAGTATCTCTTTAAGAAGGCTCATAACGTATTTTTTTATTTTGCTGAAAAAAAAGAAAAAGCTTTGTACTGAACAAAAGTTTCCTGAGAGCAGGTTGTATTTCTCCTCACACTCTGTAGATCCCTGAAGAGCCCTCCTGTCAGGCCTCCTCAGCATTCCCTGCTGTACTGGCGATAACACGAGGGCGGCTCTTCTGGTGCTAGCGTGTGAGCAGGCCGCAGGACATATCTTGTGAGACACGCAGCCCAGCGCCTGGCGTCCCTCGTCCCATTACCTCCAGTCATCTTCTGTATGTCATTGTTTACAAGTGTAGAGGCTGCAGATTTGGCTGAATTAACAAGCGTGTCATCTCATTCTGGTTCCTACATGATGAAAGTCGTCCTACATTTCACTGTGCGCTGGCGTGACAAATTGTTTAATTAGCAGATGAGATTAGATTAGATTGGACATCAGAAGGCTCTGGACAAATAACGCTGCATTCAGAGATACTTCCATCTATCTGTGTATCTTTCTTCCCATCTATCCTTTTCCTTCCCTCCTTCCTCCCTATCATCCTACCTTCCTCCCATCCTTTCCTTCCTTCCCATCCTTTCCTCCCATCTAACCTATTCTTCCTTTTATTCCTTCCAACCTATCCTTTATTCCTTCCCATCCATCTTTTCCTTCCTTCTCATCCAACCTATCCTTTTTTCCATCAATCCATCCTAACCTTCCCATCTTTCCTTCCTTCCCTCCCTCCTATACATCCAATTTTTCTTCCCATCCATCCATCCTATCATCTCTTCCTTCCCATCCAGCCTCTCCTTCCTTTTCATTTTTCTTTCCCATTCATGCTGTCCTTCCTTCTCATCTGTCCTATTCTTCCATTCCTTCCCATCCAACCTATCCATCCTTTCTTCCTTCATTCCTTCTCTCCCTCCCATCAATCCTACCCTTCCTTTATTCCATTCCTTTTTATCCTTCATTTCATCCTATCCTTACTTCCCACCCTTTTTTCTTTCCCATCCATCTATCCATCCATCCATCCTTTCTTCCTTCCCATACATCCTTTCCTTCCCTCCTTACCATCCTTCCTTACCTTTTCCCTTTTTCTTTCCTTCCTTGCAATTCGGCCTATCCTTCCTTCTCATCCATCCTATTCGTCTTTCCCATCCATTCTATCCTTCCTTCCATCCTATCCATTCATCCTTACCTTTTCCCCTTCCTTCCATGCAATTCGGCCTATCCTTCTTTCCCATCCATCCTATCCTTCCTTCCATCCTATCCTTCCTTCCATCCTATCCATTCATCCTTACCTTTTCCCCTTCCTTCCTTGCAATTCGGCCTATCCTTCTTTCCCATCCATCCTATCCTTCCTTCCATCCTATCCATTCATCCTTACCTTTTCCCCTTCCTTCCTTGCAATTCGGCCTATCCTTCTTTCCCATCCATCCTATCCTTCCTTTCATCCTATCCTTCCTTCCATCCTATCCATTCATCCTTACCTTTTTTTCTTACCATCCATCCATCAATTCCTCCTATCCTTTCTTACTTCCCATCTTTTCTTCTTTCCCTTTCTCTTTCCCATCCATCCATCTATCTATCCAGTCCTTACTTCCCATCCTATCCTGTCCTGTCTTCCCATCCGTCTTATCCTGTTTTCCTTCCCTTTGCCCTATCCATCCTATTCTTTTTTACTTACCATCCTTTTTGCCTTCTCATCCTTTCTTCCTTCCTATCTATCCATCCTATCCTTCTTACCTATCCATCCTTCCCATCCATCCTTCTTTCCTTCCTTCCCCTTTTCCTTCCCATACTCCCTGTCCTTCCCGCTTATGCCGTGCTTCCTTCCCATCCTTCCGATTCATCCTTCCCATATGTGTTCTACACAGGATAATGCAAACCATGAAAATCCTTTATGGAGATGTAGCGGGATGAGTGCCACTGTGGATTGTCAATAGTAGCACCATCAATAATAGCCAGAAAAGGAGTAGGATAAAATGAGGCCCTGGGCAAACTAACACTTTTTGCCCGGCGCTGATGGTCACCTGGCGTTTTTATATAGATTTGATGGGGCCTAGCCGGGCCCCTAGACTGTGGATTGTGGATGATGCAGCTCTGATACTAGCACATAGGTGTAGCCAGTAATAGGTGGCCGCAGCATAGGTAGCCAGGGATAGGTGTAGCCAGTAGGAGGTGGCCGCAGCATAGGTAGTCAGGGATAGGTGTAGCCAGTAGTAGGTGGCAGGAGAATAGGTAGCCAGAGATAGGTGTAGCCAGTAGTAGGTGACCGCAGCATAGGTAGACAGGGATAGGTGTAGCCAGTAATAGGTGGCCGCAGCATAGGTAGACAGGGACAGGCGTAGAAAGTAGTAGGTGGCCGCAGCATAGGTAGCCAGGGATAGGCGTAGCCAGTAGTAGGTGGCCGCAGCATAGGTAGCCAGGGATAGGTATAGCCAGGATAGGTACCTGCAGTATAGAGAATCAAGGGGGAGGGGGGACGCAGCGGCGGGGGGGTACAAATACTCACTTGCCGGCCGGTCCTGCACGCGTGTACTGGCTTCATTCAAGAACAGGAAGTAGAATGAAGCCAGTACAAGCGTGCAGGACCTGCCGGCAAGTGAGTATTTATTTATCCCCGCTGTTGTTCGTGCGACCGCCGCTGCGTTGCATCCCCGCCGCTACGTCGCCCCGTCCCCCGAAAACTGGTAAAGTGTGATTGTGCATGGTATGATTACCATGCACAATCAAACCGCGGCTTACCGCCATACCCATACCGCGGCAACCCTAGTGGTTAGCTCTCTTGCTTTTGCAGCGCTGGCTCCCTGGTTTATATCCCAGCCAGGGCACTATCTGCACAGAGTGTGTATGTTCTCCCCGTGTCTGGTTTCTCCCACATCACAAAAACATAAAGATAAGTTAATTAGCTTCCCCCTAAATTGGCCCTAGACTACCATACATACACCACTCCATACACACATAGACATGATTATGGTAGGGATTAGATTGTGACCTCCTTTGAGGGACAGTTAAGTGACAAGACAATATACACTGTACAGCGCTGCGGAAGATGTCTGTTTTGTATAAATACTAAATTATAATAATAATCTGGCTTCCCAAATGCTGCCTCTGTTTGGCAACCCTCAAACTTAAATGCCACACAACTGCTTTCGCCTTCATAGGCACATTCACATGAATGAAGATTTCACCTGACGGCAGTTAGGCTAGGTCCACACTAGGCACAGTTGCAGGACGGAGCCTGCGTTCCGTGATCCTAGCCAAGGGAACGCAAACGGATCAATACTGCCTTTTTGCAGCATACGTTTTTGATCCGTCTGCGGGTTTTGTTTTTTTTTGGCCGAGGGGGTAGCAGACAGGACGGGGGTGGCAGCGGTCAGCGGGGATGTCCCCCCCTCTCGCCTGGGTTTCCCATCCCCACTACCGCCTCCAGTTACATGCCGCAAAAATGTAAAGTATAGCAGCAGGGAGCTTACCTCCTTCTACTACTTCCTCCGCTCGCCGTATCACTGTCTGCAATGCCGCCCTCTATACTTCAGGGGGCGGCATTGCAGGAAGTGACGCGGCGAACGGAGGAAGTAGGAGGAGGAGGAGGTAAGCTCCCCGCTTGCCACTGGAGGGGGTAGTGGGGACGGGGGACCCAGTGAGGGAGGGGGGGACATCCTCCTCCCCGCTGACCGCTGCCACCCTGTCCTGGCTGCTATACCCCTCCAACATGGCGGCCCCCTCTCTCCCCACAGGCTGTGACACAGAAATGGATCCGTTTCTGTGTCCAAATCTTCCTGTGTAGAGGGGGATCAGTTTTCCTATTACCTGCCACTGCCTGTATCAGGTTCCAGATCCGTTGCGTGAAAATGCAGCAGATCCAGACCTTCCGGGACGGTTTTAAAAACGGGTCCACGCAAATGCAGACTGATCCGTTTTTTGTTTGGGTGAAGGCAGCTGCTATTTTTAATATTGCTATCCATGGCTCTGGTTTTGATCAGGTTTTAAAAACGGAGCTACGGATACGTTTCCAGGCCTAGTGTGAACTAGAGCTAATAGGGCGTAATGCAAAACTGTCCACATAAACGGGAAACAGTGGAAATATCAAAGAGTTATTCACAACGTCTACTTTAGGACGTACACAGAGGCTAGGACTTTCTTGCTGTACCTTGCGCTAATGGATAGGAAGAGCTAAAGACAAAGAGAGAGTTTAAACCAGGATTGAACTTCATCCCAATCAGTAGCCGATCCCCACTTTCCCAATGAGAAATCTTTACCTTCTCAAACAGATCATCCGGCACGTCTGTATGGCTGATATTGAGGTGAAGTCCCTCCCACAGAGTGATGTAATTGCCATGGCCAGTTTCCTGTCTGTGAACCTCATTGCATTGTGGGAGACAACAGCTGTTGAGGGGCTACATAAGAATAGCAATATATAACTGTAGGAATTGTTTCTGATCCTAAAACAAGGACAATTTACATAAAAGATAGGTGGGTGACTTGAATAATTTACTGCATTCCACTAAATGTCCCTACAGTTACGGTGACCATACGTCCCGCTTTACCCGGGACGCGTCCCGCCTTCGGGGGGCGCTGTCCCAGGCTGCATGAGGTCCCGGGAAATGTCCCGCTTTTAGCAGCGGGACGTCCCGGCCTCGGGACTCTGGCCACCGTACAATGAACTAGCCGCAGCGTCTACTAGACGCTGCGCTAGTTTATTCCCCGCAGCCCCGCTCCAGCCTACAATGTTCTCCTCCGGCAGGCACAGGCTGAGCAGGGCTACGGGAAGATGGCGTCCGGAGGCGGAGCCCTGTATTGGAGTCTCCAGTACAGGGCTCCGCCTCCGGACGCCATCTTGCCGTAGCCCTGCTCTGCCTGTGAGAGGCTGAGCGGGAGATTGAACATCGTCCAGGCCAGGGGGAGCTGCACCTGAGGCACCAGAGGCCGGCTGCGTGAGGGGACGTCTTCTGCCAGGTGAGTAAATGCCTTTTCTTGCAGGTGAAGTGTTTGGCCGCATTGCGTGTATTTTGTACTGACATGTTTGGCCGCATTGCGTGTATTTTGTACTGACATGTTTGCCCGCAGTGCGTTTATCTTGTACTGACATGTTTGCCCGCAGTGAGTTTATCTTGTACTGACATGTTTGCCCGCAGTGCGTTTATCTTGTACTGACATGTTTGCCCGCAGTGCGTTTATCTTGTACTGACATGTTTGCCCGCAGTGCGTTTATCTTGTACTGACATGTTTGCCCGCAGTGCGTTTATCTTGTACTGACATGTTTGCCCGTAGTGCGTTTATCTTGTACTGACATGTTTGCCCGCAGTGCGTTTATTTTGTACTGACATGTTTGCCCGCAGTGCGTTTATTTTGTACTGACATGTTTGCCCGCAGTGCGTTTATCTTGTACTGACATGTTTGCCCGCAGTGCGTTTATCTTGTACTGACATGTTTGCCCGCAGTGCGTTTATCTTGTACTGACATGTTTGCCAGCAGTGCGTTTATCTTGTACTGACATGTTTGCCCGCAGTGTGTTTATCTTGTACTGACATGTTTGCCCGCAGTGCGTTTATCTTGTACTGACATGTTTGCCCGCAGTGCGTTTATTTTGTACTGACATGTTTGCCCGCAGTGCCTTTATTTTGTACTGACATGTTTGCCCCCATTGCGTTTATTTTATGCTGACATGTTTGCCCGCAATGCGATTATTTTGTGCTGAAATGTTGCCCATTGCGTTTATTTTGTGGTGTCTGGGGTAACTGTTGCTGCATTTATTATTTAATGGTCATAGTTGGCTGCGTTTGCTGCTTTGCGGTTATGGCATACTATTAAATAGCATCACACAGTTTCTGCACACCTATGATGTGAATCCACGTTTGACCACATCACAGCGTAAACACTGCTTTCTTATGCCTCGCTGTTGCATCATTCTGTTAGCTCCGCCCATAGAATGTCATGACCACGCCCATTTTTCGCGCGCGCTGCAGACACCAAATTTTTCGGCGCGGCGCACCCCCTATTTTTCGACGCGCACCGCAGCCCCCCCCCCCCCCCCCAATTCACCCCGTCCCAGGTTGAGCCTACAAAAATCTGGTCACTCTACTACAGTTCCTCTTTAAAAAGGAACTGTAAGGTTTGAACTTCATCACAATTAGTAGCTGGTACTCCGATACCTTTTCTCAAATAGATCATCAGGGGGGTCTGTATGGCTGATATTGTGGTGAAACCCCTCCCACTGTGTGATGTCATGGCCATGGTCCTGACAATTTCCTGTTTGTGAACCTCGTTGCATTGTGAGAAATAACAGCTGTTTCCAACTGCCAAGCAACCAATGGCCTCAATTCACTAAGATCATGCTAGAGATAATAAGGCAAGAGTAAACTTGCCACCGCACAGTGAAAGAGTTATTTTATCTCTTTATTCCTTAAGTTACCTCCTCTGTAGTTATTTTCACACACAGTTAATTAACAGCCTGTCTTTAACTTTAGAATTCTGGAGTTATTTTAAGGATTGAAGAGTTAACTTCAGGTTTGCCTGAGGTAAAATGTTTCCTGAATACTACATGCCTTGTCACCATGGTGATGACTCTAGAAACGTTATTAAAGACAGGAGATAAGCTTATTGAAGCCCATATCTCCCTGTGTGCATATGTATATCTATAAAAAAAAAAAAAAAACTTTTAGCCTATCGCATTGTTAGGAGGTGTGGTGATAGATAATGGCAGTTGGTGTTGTCTGTTTGTTTTTTTCATGTCTGCCAGTAGTAAAGATGATTACATGCAGGTTGATTGTGGATCAAACAATATGAACAAATGACATGGCGAATATCAATAATTTCTTGATCTCTCTTTTTTTTTCTTTTACTTCTCACTTTGCAATGCATTGATTTTTTGTTTTCCCCTTTTTGTTAAAGTCCCTTTTTAAAGCATGAAATCTATGCTGCATCTTGTATGTGTTGTGCTGAATGTTGCCCTGCTGTGGATATACAGGGAGTGAGGAGTGTGATCTGTCTCCAGCAGGCAGCCTCCGGCAGTGGCTGTGCTGTCACCTTGCCTACAGCAGCGGGGGTCCAGGCTGAGATTCACAGCAAGGTGTCGGCAGCGGCTCCTTCTAGCACCTGAGCTGTGGATGCTGCTGGTCACCATAGTAATGCTCATCAGCGATGCACGTCTGCAGCGCAGGGAAGGAAGGGGGGTGTGCAGCAGATGACAGCTTCTATTTTCAGCTGTGAGCCAACAAACGCACATTCCCCGGCTCTGAGATCTCAGCCGCAGCAGCCGGGAGACAGGCAGGCAGATGATATAATGTACATTCACAGGCAGGCGACAAATATGGATGGAGATACCTGTAGACATAATCAGAAGCTGAGACTTGCTCCTCTGCCTGTGAAACCTAAGAGGCCCCATCATGGCTGGCTGACACATTCCTTCCTGTGCTGTGGACAGGGGCGTAATAATAGGGGATGCAGCTCCTGTACCCGTGGGGGGGACCGGGGCCCCTCTGGGGTCTGCTCAGGGCCATTTGGGGGGGGGGGGCAGGAGTGGTTACAGCATGAGGGGAGAGAATTGCACATCAGCGGGAAGGGGGGGACAGTCCTCCCCTCCCTCAGCTCGGGTTGTCCCCTCAGCGCTCTATCCACCGCAGAGGTCTCCGATTTGTAAGTGCTTCACTCTACTTCCTATTTAAACAGGAACTAGTGTAGCACTTATAGATCGGAAACTCTGGTGGTGAATGGAGGTATGTGTCCTGCTTGCCTCCGCTGCCAGTGATAGATGCAGGAGGGGAGCGCTGAGGGGAGAGCCTGAGGTGAGGGAGGGGAGGACTGCCCCCCCTCCTCGCCAATGTCCGGCCACGCTTCCCCCTAATGCCGCGACCCCTCCTGCCCCCCCAAAACGGCCCTGAGCGGGCACCTGAAGGGGAAGGGGGGCACTCAAATTCTTGCAGGGGGTCAGGTAAGTTCTAGTTACGCCCCTGGTAAAGCTGAATACTAACCTAATGAGGCAGGAAGATTGAACCCAGTGACGTCCCAAGATGACAAGTGATCCCCTATCCATCTTCCTGACAGCGGGTATACGTGACATCACACAATGGGCGTGAACGATAGTTCAAGCGATCACAGAGCTTTGCTAGGGAGTCGCCCTGGGATCTTAAAGATCTGATCTACGGTGACGGTCGTTGTTGCCAAGCGTCGTTCGCGTAATCACGCGCCTGTACTCACGCCATGAGATCGTGGAAATAATTGCACACCACTTGCCAGTCGTCAGAAAAATTGTGTAGTAGGTACAGGCCTTAAAGTGACCCTGAGATCAGGACACTTGGCAAATTTTTACTTACTTGGGGCTTCCTCTAGCCTCATGAGGTGCGATTGCTCCTTCACCGTCCTCACCGGTTGCTCGTTTTTTCTGGAATCAGCCCCTTAATCTAGCCAGTCGTGGGCTTCTGTGCATGTGCAGCTCAGCCGCGCAGTCCCCTGCCGCGCCCCTATCCCCAGGAGCATTCTGCGCCTGCTCAGTACTACTGCACAGGCACAGAACGCTCCCTGGGGCGGCAATGCGCAGAAGAGTGCAACCAGCCCGATTACCGGGGCTGATTGCCAGGAAAACCGAGAGCAAACGTACCTCATGGGGTAGAAGAAGCCGCAGGTAAGTATAAATTTGCAGAGTCTGCTGATCTCAGGGTCACTTTAAAAGTGTAGTTAGGACCTGTACTTACCAGTAGGGATGGTCGGAAATGTTGATTTTCCGGTTCTGCAAAAATTCAGATTTCCGCCAATGACGATTACCAATTTCACAGATTTCCGATTGGTTTCCGATTCCCAAGTACTGTTTTTTTTTGGTCATTTTTTGCATTCTCTGATTGGCCAAATACTTTTGAGTTGTTTCTGCATTCTCTGATTGGTTAATTGATTCCGAGTTCTGTGATTGGGCTAAAATTACCGAATTGCAGTAATGCAGTATTGCTGCAGAAATCTGATTTCCGAGTTCCGTTTTCCGAGTTCCGATCGGAAATTTCAATTCCGCGAAATCCGAATGAGCATCTCTACTTACCAGCCAATATTCACTCCTGACTCATGAATGATCCAGTCCGGGGGCGTAACAATAGACCCTGCAAGGGATGTAGCCGCAGAGGGGCGCAGAAGCCACAGGGGGGCCCCGTCTTGAGAGACTGACAATTAAGAGCAAGGAGGGAAAAAACTTTCTGCTCTCTGCACAATTGTTCTAATAACTGCATCCAGTGTTGCCAACCTTTCACGTTATTTTTTAGTGACAAATACCTAAAAATTTACTGCCAAAAGTTTTTTTTTTTTACTGACAAAACCCCGCGCCGCGCCTAACGCGGCGCGCCGAAAAAATGGGCGTGGCCACGCAACAGAATGTGGGTGTGGTCATGGGTGGGGCCAAATATACATGATTTTAATATTGCTGTGAAAGGTCTGCCAGGGAAGTTTGAGCTCTGCCATAGTGTTGCCCCCCTTCCCCCAATACATGTAATCTTACAGCATTTCACCAAAAATCCACGTAATCTGGCAGAGGTTCTTCCAAAATACAGATAATATGGCAGTGGTTCCCAAAAAATAGATGTAATCTGACAGCAGCGATTCCCCTAACATACACATAATCTGGCAGCAGTTCCCCAAAATACATTTAATCTGACAGCAGTGGTTCCCCAAAAATAGGTAGCCCCAGGTCTATAGGTGTCCCCAGAATAGGTGGCCAGGGGTATAGATGTCCCCAGAACAGGGAGCCAGGGGGAGAGATGTCCCCAGAACAGGTAGCCAGGGGTATATGTGCCCAGTATATGTAGGCAGGGGTACAAGGCCGGTTCTAGACTGGCACATATGAGGGGGCAGTCAAATGGGTAGGGGGCAACATGTTCGAGGAAATTTGCGGCGACTAAAGTGGGCATGGCAAGTAAATGCACATAATAAGAGATAGCGTTTCACCAGTAAATGCACATAAGAGACAGCCTTTCACCAGTAAATGCACGTAATGAGAGACAGCTTTTCACCAGTAAATGCACTTAATGAGAGACAGCTTTTCACCAGTAAATGCACGTAATAGACAGCTTTTCACCAGTAAATGCACATAATAAGAGACAGCTTTGCACCAGTAAATGCACATAATAAGAGACAGCATTTCACCAGTAAATGCACATAATAAGAGACAGCTTTTCACCAGTAAATGCACATAAGAGACAGCTTTTCACCAGTAAATGCACATAAGAGACAGCTTTTCACCAGTAAATGCACATAAGAGACAGCTTTTCACCAGTAAATGCACATAATGGCAAACAGCCAGTGTCCTCAGTATATGTAGCCAGCAGATATATGTGCCCAGTATATGTAGCCAGAGGTATATGTCCCCAGTATATGTAGGCAGGGGTATATGTGCCCAGTATATGTAGACAGGGTTATATGTGCCCAGTATATGTAGGCAGGGTTATATGTGCCCAGTATATGTAGCCAGAGGTATATGTGCCCATGGGTAGCCAGGGTTATATGTCCCCAGTAGATGTAGCCAGGGTTATATGTGCCCAGTAGATGTAGCCAGGGTTATATGTGCCCAGTAGATGTAGCCAGATGTATATGTGCCCAGTAGATGTAGCCAGATGTATATGTGCCCAGTAGATGTAGCCAGGGTTATATGTGCCCAGTAGATGTAGCCAGAGATGTGCCCAGTAGATGTGCCCAGTAGATGTAGCCAGAGGTATATGTGCCCAGTAGATGTAGCCAGAGGTATATGTGCCCAGTAGATGTAGCCAGAGGTATATGTGCCCAGTATATGTAGCCAGAGGCATACGTGCCCACAATAGGTAGCCAGGTGACACACCCCCCCCCCCCCAGCAGGAGGGGAGCAGCGCAATGCAGGGAGAACTGTGTGGGATCAGCAGTGGAGAAGGGGGGCAATCTCCCCCCCCCCCTTCCCTCACTTTAGTACTCTCCCTCCCTCGCTCTCCCCTCCAGAACTAAGTGCTGAGGGGCTGGCAGCGAGCGGAACTTACCTGCGTCTCGTCGCAGGATGATTTGCCGCTACTCTGGTCTGGTCCAGAGCAGCGGCTGCGGCACCAGAACTTCCGGCGCTTGGAGCGAGACGGAGGTGAGTTCCGCCCGCTGCCAAACGCCACTCAGCACTTAGTTCCGGACCCGGAGGAGAGAGCGAGTGAGGGAGAGCACTAAGGTGAGGGAAGGGGGGGAGATTGCCCCCCTTCTCCGCCACTGATGCCACAGCTCTCCCTCCTGCTACGGACGCTGCTGAATTCCTTACGGAATTCACAGGCAGCTTAATTTGCAACAAAATTTACGGGCGGTTGGCAACACTGGTATGTATGCGGCCAAGCATATGTGCACAGAAAGGTGAGGTCGGTCATATTACCGGGAGGCATAGCAAAAGGATGAAGAGGACGGCACCTCCTGAGGCTGGAGGAAGCCCCAGGTAAGTATAAATACACACATTAATCACGTCTTGGTTTTCCTTTAAAGGGACTCCGAGCTCAGTAAAAAAATTATACATACCTGTGGCTTCCTCCAGCCCCATCCACCTGGATCGCTCCCACGCCGCTGTCCTCCGCTGTCTGCATCACCAGTACTGGGTCCCTGCACTTCCGTCAGTCAGAGCCAGTCTGAGGTAAGAGAAGTGCGCCCTCTACGCATCTTTACAGCAGCTGCTGGAGATACGCAAAAAGCGCACTTCTCCTGCGTAGACTGGAGCCAACTGACGGAAGTGCAGGGACCCAGTACTGGTGATGCAGACAGCGGAGGACAGCGGCGTGGGAGCGATCCAGGTGGATGGGGCTGGAGGAAGCCACAGGTATGTATAATTTTATTTATGTTTACTGAGCTCTGGTACACTTTAACAGTTAAAATAGCAATTTAGGAGAGCAAAATGATTGCCAGGAGGGAAGCTGAAACCAATGACCCTAGGTCATGCTGGTCAGACAGTGCAAGTCAGAAGGCTTCCCATCCCCCATGATTCCTGCCTGTGTCAGCAGCATCTAGAAGCAGACCTAAAACAGGCAAGTGAATGCCAGGCTCAGGCTGGATGGGGGTCTGGGGATGATGAGGAATCCAGGACGATGAGAATCCGTTCTCCCTGATAGCATCCCCTGGGGTCAGAGTTTCAGGAAGGAGCTGGGGGAATGTACACACAAAGTAAGCAGCTACTGCAGAGCAGACAACGGGAGAAGTCCTCTCCTGAGATCAGCCCAAACCTTTGTGTGCTGGGATATGCACTGATGGGCTCGGCTGGCAGCTTTGGCTTCACCTGTCACTTCCTACAGCATTCCTGTCAGCTCTTCACTGCTCCTAAGTTCATAGCTCTCGTGGTAGAAAGAGGGTGTGGAGGCTGGGAGGGACAAAAGCTGCACTTCTATTGGATAGCTGAGCCGAGGGGCGGGACTGGAGTCTCTCTGCCTCGCGGCCAGCTCTGCCTCTGTCAGATGTGTGGCCATGAAGCTGCTGCTCGCGGCTCCGCCCCCCGCCCGAGTATATTTTTACGGATGCCGCCCTGACTCTTACGGATTTCACGGGCGTGTAAAATTACCTCTATATTTACGGACAATCCGTAAATTAACGGACGGTTGGCAACACTGACTGCATCTGCTTAGCCACTGATAAGGAATCATAAAACATTTTGCAGACAAAGATTTGTAGACAGTCCCTATTCAGTGTTCAGCAGGCTTTTTTTATAAAGTGCTTTTCTAAGCGCTTTTGCAGAGTGATTCTGTTTTTTCACTTCCTGACGCAAGTCAGGAAGTGAACTCTTTCATCCGGAAATGAATAAATACAATGTATTTATGTTAAAACCGCTGGGGAAATCGCTATACAAAGCACTTTTTCAAGCGCTTTGCGATTTTCCCTTTACCTGAGGCAAATCGCCCGAAAATGGAACAGGCAGCTCTTTGGTGAGCAGATCAGAATCGAACCGCTCAGATGTGAACACTCTCATAGGGAATCATTGCACAAGCGCTATTAGGGCGATTTCTAAAATCGTTGGCAATTAAAAAAAAACAAAAGCGCCCTTAGTGTGAACAAGCCCTAACAAAGAAATGTTTTTGGTTTAAAGGTTATTATGCTGTTGTGTATCTTTAGAAGCGTTCTCAGTTCAGGTCTGCTTTAAGAAGAAATTGGGCCCTAGGCAAGGTAGTAGCTGTTCTTTTGGCAATCTGGGGTGGAGAGAGGTCAGAGTAGGTGGCAATTGCGCCACTTAACACCCACTGAGCCCCTGGTAACTGCCTAGCTTGCCTTGTGGATTATCCTGCTCTGGTTTTGCAGGATCGATACAGGTGTGGTTGTGTGTGTGGGACATGGCCTCGACTGGTGATGTTGGCAGTAAGTGGCTGGTGATGCGGGCAGGCGTGGCTGGTGTGCGCTTGATTATTCACAATTATTGTCCCAGCCCTGCTATAGCCACCTCCTATCTCAGTGATAAGATCACCAAAAATAAAAAAAGTAAAAAAGAGGACCACCCCACTAGGGCCACAGACAGTAAAAAAACCTCATGCATGTTTAGATCCTTCCACCATTCGTCCAAAAGTCGAAAAATAGTCTTGACTTGAGTGCATCACCTTTATTTCTGTCCTGAGAGGTTCCCTTTAATGCATGACATCCCTTGACTGATAATTAACCCTCCTGGCGGCTGATTTTTTCTGCCAAATAGGTAGAAATCCGTTTGTTTTTTTTCATGTAAAGCTACCAGAGTGGTAGCTACATGAAACACCACTAGAGGGCGCATGTGTCCCTCTAGTACGATCGTCGCCGGCATCAATAGCAAACATGGGAACGCGTATATAACGCGTTCCCCTGTATGGCTTCTCCTGTCGCCATGGCGACGGTCGGAATGACGTCATGGACGTCAGCCGTCGTCCTGACGTCAGACGCCTCCGATCCAGCCCATAGCGCTGCCTGGAACTCATTGGTCTGGGCAGTGCAGGTCTCTGGCTGAGGGGGCCCTCTTCCGCCACTGCGTGCGGGCGATCGGCGATCAAGCTGTACGCGCGGCTAGCAAAGTGCTAGCTGCGCGAACAGCACTTTAAATGGGGCGAATCGCCCCACCAGGGGCTGAGATATCCTCCTGCGCGGCATAGCCCAAGCTCAGCTCGGGCTTACCGCCAGGAAGGTTAAAGTAACTGAAGTTAAAATAACATAATGAATAAAATAGATTATTTTTTACCATATTTATTAACTAGCTGGTCGCCCGGCATTGCCCTGGTATGTAATAGGCTAGTGTTACCAGTCTGCCCACTTTTTCTAATCCTAACACACAATTACTCAAGGATGACCTAGTTTGTGAGCTTTGCAGTCTTTGGCAGCAATAATTGGCATTGAAATGAAATAAATCTAATTGGCTGTGGCTCCACTCCTTTGAAAATCAATAGGTGAATTTTGATTAGTTTTTGTAGGCTCCACCCACTTTTCTGAATATTAATCCCAGTCACCCAGTGACCAACTGTGCAAAGTTTAAGAAACCTGCCATTGACAGAGTAAGAAAAACAAAAGTTTGCTTCTTAAAACAGAAATTTGTACAGAGCCATAAAAAATCCAACATGCATACAGACTGTTTTGGATTGTTTGATCCTCATCAGTGCATAGCATGGATTAATTTGGCTCTATGCAGTAGGGCTTGTAACACCGAGAGGTACAGACTAACCAGCTAGCTCATGGTGACCCAGAACTCTTTGGAGTGTGTAAGGGACTACAATGGTCCTAAAAGCCCCCTTACTAAGATGTTAAGAAAAACAAAAGTTTGCTTTCTTAAAACAGAAAGAATTTGCGATAATTCAGGTTGGAGTGAGCTTGAGATGTCTCCCAGTGCATCACTGCTGAATATATGCAAATTAACCATTGTGCACTTAGAAGCTAAACACACTTCCAGTGTAACAGTGTAAGAATGGCTGCAGTTTACATTTTCCAGTGAAATTTGTATTTTTCTCCACCCACTGATGTCCTAATGTTTCCCGGGTATGTATTTGGCTGCTGTTGGCTGTGGCCACTTTTTCTAACCCTAACTCACAATTATCAATAGTCAATGACCAAGTTTGTGAGATTTGTGGTCTTTGACATGAATAATTTTCATTGAAATGAAACACATCTGATTCGCTGTTTGTGGCCCCACCCCTTTTCTAAATATTTCACCCCAGTCACCCAATGATCAAGTGTACCAGGTTTGAGGCTTGTACCATTAACAGTGCAAAAATGGCAGCAATTAAATATTTGCCTTGAAAATCAATAGGTGAATTGTGATGGGTTTTTGTAGGCTCCACCCACTTTTCTGAATATTAATCTCAGTCACCCAGTGACCAACTGTGCAAAGTTTGAGAACCCTACCATTAATAGTGTAAGAATGGCTGCAGTTTACATTTTCTCAGTGAAATTTGTATTTGTCTCCGCCTACTGATGTCCCGGCATTGCCCGATTATGTATTTGGCTGGTGTTGGCTGCGCCCACTTTTCCTAACCCTAACCCTAACCCACAATTACTCAATTACCAAGTTTGTGAGCTTTGCGGTCTTTGGCATCAATAACCTGCATTAAAATGAAACAAATCAGATTGGCTGTTTGAGGCTCCACCCCCTTATATAAATGTAAACCCCAGTCACGCAATGATCAACTGTACCAGGTTTGAGGCTTGTGCCATTAACAGTGCAAGAATGGCAGCAATGAAATATTCCCCTGAAAAATCAATAGGTAATTTTTGATTGTTTTTTGTAGGCTCCACCCACTTTTCTGAATATTAATCCCAGTCACCCAGTAACCAACTGTGCAAAGTTTGAGAACCCTACCATTAACAGTGTAAGAATGGCTGCTGTTTACATTTTCCCAGTAAAATTTGTATTTGTCTCCTCCCACTTATGACCCTGCGTTGCCCGCTTATGTATTTGGCTGGTGTTGGCTGTGCCCACTTTCCTAACCCTAACACAAAATGAATCAATTACTCAATTACCAAGTTTGTGAGCTTTGCGGTGTTTGGCAACAATAATTTGCATTGGAATGAAACAAATCTGATTGGCTATTTGTGGCTCCACCCCCTTTCTGAAATTAAACCCCAGTCACCCAATGATTAACTATACCAGGTTTGAGGCTTGTGCCATTAACAGTGCAAGAATGGCAGGTTTGAGGCTTGTGCCATTAACAGTGCAAGAATGGCAGAAATATTCCCCTTGAAAATCAACCAACTGTGCAAAGTTTGAGAACCCTACCATTAACAGTGTAAGAAAAGCAAAAGTTTGCTTTCTTAAAACAGAAAGAATTTGCGATAATTCAGGTTGGAGTGAGCTTAAAATGTCTCCCAGTGCATCACTGTTGAATATATGCAAATTAACCATTGTTACCCTCAAAAGCTAAACACACCTCCAGAACTGCTGGAATCCAATGATGTGTCAGCTTGTTAATTTGTACAGCGCCATAACAATCCAACATGCATACAGACTGTTTTGGATTGTTTGATCCTCATCAGTGCATGGCATGGATTACTTTGGCTCTATGCAGTAGGGCTTGTACACCGAGAGGCAGGGGCGCCTTTACCGGCTGTCACTACAAGCGGGTGCCTGAGGCGGCATGAAGAGAGGGAGGCGCCGGGCACGCTGCTGCGGAGGGTGGTTTGACTGTGTGCGGCTGATCGCCGCTATTAAAATCAGCTGCTTGTCGGCGGCGATCGTGGTTTATTTACACCACGTGGTCGTGGTGCTCTGCCGCTTATATGCACGCCCCCCTCCCCACCCGCCCAGGCCCAGCCAATAGAGTAGCTGGAAAGTCTCGGTGGATAGTCCCGCCCACTCCACCTCCTCCAAATCGCCTTGCCCGCCCACCACCCCTCTCCCTAGCAGCAGCCGCAGTTTGTTTACTGTGTGTGTGTGTGCGATGCCACCTCTAACTCCGCCCCCTGCCTGAAGGCAGCGTGACTCTCCTGGCTGGCGCCGCATGGATGGGAGGACAGGAAGATTGCACGGCTACTGTGTCTGTGCCCCCTGCTGAGCCCCCCCTTGGCCGGCCTGGCCTTGCATGTGTACTGCTCTCTCTCTCCCCCTCCCGGACCCCCCAAACAAGTGGCTGCATTAGGAGTGCTGTGCTGAGGCAGCTTAAGGTAAGCCCATGCCCATAGTAGGCTAAAGTTGTGATCACTTCTTGCTGCTGCATTAATAAAAAAAAAAAAGTGGACCTGAACTCTTGCACAGGACAGAAGGAAAACTTGGAGAGATGCACCCTGTATGTATTTAGATTTAGCCTGTTTCATGCCCCCTCATTTATTACTAATCGCAAGTTGTAATTTGACCCTCCCTGTGTCACCTGACTGCCATGCCATGGCAGATAAGCTCATTAGAAAGCACAGGATGTTAACAATATGTATGCTTCCATGAAAGCAGGAAGTAGAAAAAGTGATGATTTATTTTAAGATTTGTATCAGCTGTAACAAAGAAATGTTTTTTTTAAAGTGTACCAGAGACGAGCAGCGTCTTTGGTACAATACTTACAGTAGGCTTCCTTAAACACGTTAGGGCTGCTCGTCCCTTGCCATTTCCCTGGGTGACTCCAGTCACCCATAATTGTCCCCGAAAGCCTGGCCGAGTTGCGCTCAGTCACACATGTGCGGCCCTTCCAGGTGCGCTCCTGTCCCTGGGCGGGATCGGTGCTTGCGCAGTACAAGTACAGGGACGGGAGCACGCCTGGCCGAGCCACACATGCACGATGGAGTGCAGCCAGGCTTTCGGGGACAACTGCAGGTGACAGGAGTCACCCAGTGAGATGGCGAGGGACGAGCAGCCCTAACGGAGCTTAAAGGAGTTATCCGGCCAAAAAAAAGAAAATAAACGCTACTTACCGGGGGCTTCCTCCAGCCCCAAGCTCCCAGCATTCCCTCGCCGCAGCTCTGTCCCGGTCCCCAGCGATGACGTCAGGCCGGCCTCCAGGTTGGCCTGTACTGCACCTGCGCGAGCGGCGCTGTCAATCACTGCCACGTGGAGCGGACTGCGCAGGCACAGAACTACTGCGCCGTCCGCTCCGGCCCACGTGGCGGTGATTGACAGCGACGTTTGCGCAGGCGAGCGGCTGCGGGCAGAGCTGCGGCGAGGGACATGCTGGGCGCTTGGGGCTGGAGGAAGCCCCCGGTAAGTAGCGTTTATTTTCTTATTTTTGCCCGGATAACTCCTTTAAGGAATCCCCAGGTAAGTATGGAACTTGGGACGCTTCTCATCTCAGGTTCAATGTAAAAATTATTATGCTGTTGCCTATCTTTAAGAGCAGAGAGGACATTCTGAGTTCAGGTCCACTTTAAAGTGTACCAGAGATCACGGTTTATAAAGTTTTTTTTTTTTACTTACCCTGGGTTTCCTCCAGCCCCATAAGCACGGTTCTTCCCTCGCCATCCTCCCGCAGTCCTCTGTTTTAGCGATAATCAGCTCCGGCATTTGGCTCAGCGATGTCTGCCGGGGTCTTCTGCGCATACACAGAAGGTCAGCACTGATTACCGCTGAACAGAGGGCAATGGGAGGATGACGAGGGATTCATCCATGCTTATGGGGCTGGAGGAAGCCCCAGGTAAGTAAAAAATGTTGTAATTCGTGATCTCTGGGGTCACTTTAAAGGAGAACTGTAGTGAGAGGTATATAGAGGCTGCCATATTACGGTAATTTCCTTTTAAGCAATACCAGTTGCCTGGTTATCCTGCTGATCATCTACGTCTAATACTTTTTGCCCTAGACCCTGAACAAGCATGCAGCAAATCAGGTGTTTCTGACATTTCTGTCAGATCTGACACGATTAGCTGCATGCTTGTTTCTGGTGTGATTTTGCAGGCAGATAGCTTAGCAGGGCTGCCAGGTAACTGGTGTTGCTTAAACAGAAATCAATATGGCAGCCTCCATATACCTCTCACTACAGTTCTCCTTTAAATGCTATTGTAAACAAACAGTCCCAGGATGTGTGATGCTGGGAATACACAATAAGATTTTTCAGATTTACTGTCCGATCGATTTCCATTCACTTCTATGAGAAATCGATCAAAAAAACGATTGAAAATATAGTATAATATTGTGTGTGTGTGTGTGTGTGTGTGTGTGTGTGGGGGGGTGTTTCATGTGGCTGAAGACTGGGGGGGGGGGGCGCCACAGGTTTTCTCGCCTGGAGTGACAAAATGGCTAGAGGCGCCCCTGCCGAGAGGTACAGACTAACCAGCAAGCTCATGGTGACCCAGAACTCATTGGAGTGTGCAAGGGACTACAATGGTCCTAAAAGCCCCCTTACTAAGATGTTAATAAAAACAAAACTTTGCTTTCTTAAAACAGAAAGAATTTGCGATAATTCAGGTTGGAGTGAGCTTGAAATGTCTCCCAGTGCATCACTGCTGAATATATGCAAATTAACCATTGTACCCTTAGAAGCTAAACACACCTCCAGTGTAACAGTGTAAGAATGGCTGCAGTTTACATTTTCCAGTGAAATTTGTATTTGTCTCTTTTTGGTTATGAGAATAAAAAGTATCCTATACTTTATTCCAGGTAATGTACTATGTGTGTGCCAAATTTCATTCAAATCCGTTCAGCCATTTTTGCGTGATCGAGTAACAAACATCCAACTATCCGAACTTTCCCATTTATTATATTAGTAGGATTATATTAGTAGGATTAATAGATGATTTAGTCGTGTTTGCCCATTGTAAGATCCTTCCTCTTATCACTGGTGGTGACATCTTTAGTTCTGCCAGGTGATCTCTGCAGAATGTTTGGTTATTAGGAGTTCTAAAGCCAGTATAAAATAAACCTGGTCTCCCAGAATGCTCTGGGAGTGTGAAATCCACATAGCAAATGAGCCAAGATCAGGGGTTCTCCCAGGGGGATGCTGCCAAATCAAAGTCATTAAAGCATTTCGGTAGTTGTTTTTGCCCAGGAGTGCCTTGAAAAAATGTCTTAAAGCCATAAAAGCACCCTAACCCCAGGGCCGGGATGAGGCAGAGGCGAGAGAGGCTCCAGCCTCGGGGCGCAGTGTAGGAGGGGGGCACACAAATCACTCAGCTATCATTTCTCTATTGTGGTTGAAGCAGAGAGAAATAAGAAAAGGGGATACATGGCAGAGACTGCAAGCCAGATAACTAGAGATGAAGGTGTTGGGGGGCCCTGGGGCGCCTCTTAGTCTAATAGCAATCAGTGTGTGACAGCTGGGGTAGGAGGGATGGAGGGGGCACTCTGGTGTCTCAGCCTTAGGTGCTAGAGGACCTTGTCCCGTCTCTGCCTCACCCTAAATAGTTTGAGAACCACTGGCCTAGTCTAAGCATCACTGGGAGGGTGTGGCTGGCTGCACACTAATATACAGCAATACACCGCTATAGGAAGTGTATATGATATTGAAACCAGGACAATGACATGGTTATGTAAAAGTGAGTATTCTGAATAATTTACTGCATTCTACTATATGTCACTACAGGGCCTGTTTAAATAATTATAATGATAATGACAATCTGGCTACATAAAGTAAAAAAGAAAAAAAAAGAAAGAAATGATTAGCCATGCAATGAGCTAAGCCGTGTCAGTAGCAGGAAGTGGTGAGCTGGGGAACTTGGAAAGGACATTGAGGTCGAGACTTACTAGACATAAGATGACATTTCTGGGGCAGCTCTGTGCTCTCAGCGTTCTGCTCATTCCTCACCAACAGTTCCCATCAGCCCCCAGGAAGAGGCTCCATGCTAAGCAGCTACGTCCAGGGACAGCATTACAGGAGGAGGCTGTGCGTTCCGCGCACTGTGATACGCCGTACGCAAATCAATAGGGCTCTGGCTTGTATTTATTTATAGTCACTTTATTTACACTTACAACTCTGTATTCAAATTTATGGAACAGCACAGCCTTCAGAGTCACCAGGACTCGTCACAATACTATTTGTAATCAAATACAGTCCGCAGTCATTTGCATTTCCTACATTCCGTAGGTTCAAGACAGAATGAGGCCTCTTGCACACTGCATGCGATTCCAATTTTTAATTGGTTTTTACATCCGATTCCGATTTTTAAACGTTAAAAGTATTGTGGCTCCCCTTTCATTTGCAGTAGCGACCCTCCCATTCCATGTGCAGCCCCCTCTTCCATGTGTACTATCCATGTACTGTAGCTTTTCATTAAAGCATTGCTATCACTAATGGAGAGGTGGCTGGATTGCTATGGACACCAATTAATAGGGCCACTAAAGGGAAGAGGGCCCACTGGTATTAATCATAACAGGGATGGAGGTGATACCGCTGACACCAGCTCATGACTAATAATAAGGGTTGGGCACTTGTGACTGCAATGGGGGGAGGGGCAGTGCATGTCACTGACACCAATGCCTTGATTCCCCAATAGGAAGAAGTGGCACTGGTCATAATAAAGGGGGTCGCCAGCTACTGAAGACAATGGCAAAGACTCTCTTATAGGAAGAGGCATTTGGTAACTACCATTTGGAAAGGATTAGAGATGCCACTAACACCAGTGTCTGGATCTCTTACCCAAGTTAGGTGCTCACTGGCCACCATAATAGGTCTGGGGACCTGGAGATCCTTTAATAGTAATCATCATCGCAGGGGTGGAGGGAATACCCGACACCAATACAACCTACTAATGGGGAAGAGACCTCCTGATCATCATGAGACAGGGTGCCAACTATACTAAAAGTAAAGGTCCCCTAAGGGGGATAAAATCCTTCTAACTACCAGTAGGGATGATCGGAATTCGAAAATGCCAATTTCCAATTCAGCGGATTTCCCATTTCCAAGGAGTCGAGTTGACTCCGCCTTCTCTGATTGGTCCAATCCTTCTGAGTTCTGTAATTGGGCTAAAATTACTGAGTTCCAGTAATGTGGTATGATTGCAGAAATCCGATTTCCATCTTCTGGCTTCTGAATTGCGATCATAAATACTGATTTCGGAAATCTCGGAAATCTAAATAAGCAACTCTAACCACCAGTTGAAAAGAGAGGACATCTCTAATAACAGACCACCCAAATGAAGGGGGGGGGGGGGCTTAAAGGGAAGGTCCAGGCAAAAAAATAAACAAAATTCAACTTACCTCAGTATTCCTCCAGCCCCTGGCAGCCGTCCTGTGCCCTTGCCGCAGCTCCGGTGGCTCCCGGTCTCCTCTGCTGCAGAGGCCGACCTCGCCATGTCGGCATCTGCCTGCGCTCCAATGTGCAGCTCATGGAGTCGCACTGATTTCATCTGGACTATACTGCGCAGGCGCAGTAGTTCTGCACCTGCGCAGTACAGTCCGGATGAAATCAGCGCAACTACGTGAGACGCACGGTGGAGCGCGACTAGGCCTCTGATACCGGAGGGGAGCTCAGGCCACCGGCGGGGAGCGGAGCTGCGGCGAGGGCACAGGATGGCTGCAAGGGGCTGGAGGAAGCCCAAGGTAAGTTAACTTTTGTTTATTTTTTAGCCTGGATGTGTCCTTTAACCACCATAATACGGGTGGAGGGGGATGCCTGAGTGTCCATTCACAATCTTGCTAAAGCGTTTCTAGTTATAGTCATAATTAAATATCTGGGTATGTTCTAAAGTTGTCACAACTGTCCCGTCTGAAACGAGTCTCGGACTGCAAGGGGATGTCTGATGCACTGCAGCCCCCTGGCAGTCCGAGTCACGCCCCCCCCCCCCCCCCCCCCCCAGGGGCAGCACACCGTAGACATTTAAATGGGTGCCACAGTAATTTCGTCGCCCGGAAAAGCCGGTAGCAGAATATCGGTAAAATTACGGATGTTCTACTATTGGGCAATGGGTGATACGATAGTGAAATACCGGTAATATTTACAGATACTTTACGAAACTTAATCCTATTCTCACTTGAACCCTATGCTTAACCCTAACCTGCCTTCCCTACCGCAATTCCCGCTGATATATCAGCAACGCCTTTGCCACTAAACCCCCCCCCTCTGCCGATATCCACGCTGCCTATTAATGTAATTTATCCCACTGGGCGCTGAAATTAACATTGCTGTCTAAATGCACCCAATATGTCGAAGTGCCGCCGGCGCCCATATTACCGCCTTCGCAGCACGCCAACTATTTTGAGGAGACATTGGTTTCGGAAGAGAACAAATATAGATGTTTAAAGTAAACCTGAACTGAGTAAAATGATTTAAAATAAACACATGATGTACCTGCAAATGAATATTACATACTTACCTCACCGTCAGTTCCTCTCAGAAGCTCACCATTTTCTTCTTACAACAATTCCTTCCAGTTCTGACAAGATTTTGTCAGAACTGAAATATAACCTTTGTGGTCAGTTATGTATCAGCTGCTGTCAGTTATAATTGAAAGGACAACTGATGTGCAAGCAATTTCCACGTTTCCCTATGGCTCAAGTGGGCGATATTACAGTACAACAGTGGAAGCTGACCTGGAAACTGCTATAGGGGTAATGGCCATTTTCAAAATGGAGGACAGAAAAATTATTTTGATCACAGTGGTCAAACAGGACGCAGAAGAGGAGAAAGAGATTGATGAGTAGCGCTGCGTAATATGTTGGCACTTTATAAATACAATAAATAATAATAATAGACTACACAGGAGGTAAGTATGACATGTGCATGTTTATTTTTGCTATTTTTCAGTTCACGTTTACTTTAATAATTTAGAAAAAATATAAAAAAAAAAGAAATAACTTATATCTTGTAGAGAAAAGTAAGGAGGCGGGGTAAGGACTTTGAGGCCTGGTGCACACCAAGCGGTTTTTGAAGCGATCCGCAAACCGCTTCCGCCTTGGAAAACGCTTGGCTAATGTATTTCAATGGGATGGTGCCCACCGGCGGTTTAAGGTTTTTAGCAAACCGCAAACGTGGCTCCTGCTGCATTTTTGCGGTTACCAGAAGCATTTCTACCTCAATGTAAAGCATAGGAAAAGCTCAAACTGCTCTGAAAACCGCTAGATCAAAGCGGTTTTCCAGGCATTTTTGTTACAGAAGCTGTTCAGTAACAGCTTTACTGTAACAATATTTGTAATCTGCTACACAAAACGCTCCAGAAAACGCTAGGCATGTTTAGAAAACCTCTCTAAACATGCCTAGAATCGCTCTTAACCTCTTGAGAACCGCAGTTCTAAACCCCCCTAGTGACCAGGCCATTTTTAGTAAAATAGGCCACAGCAGCTTTAAGGCCAAGCTGCAGGGCCGCACAACACAGCACACAAGTGATTCCCCCCTCCCCCCTTTTCTCCCCACCCACAGAGCTCTCTGTTGGTGGGGTCTGGTCGCTCCCCCCATGTTTATTTATTTTTTAATCAATATTATTGTTAGTGTTTTTTAAGTAAAAAACACTGTTTCTTTACATGTCTTCCCTCCCTCCCCACAGCCAACCAATTACGGCGATCGGCTGTCATTGGTTTCTGCCTATGAGAGCCGATCGCTCTCTTGTCCCCCAGGGGGACAGCCGTGTGGCACGGCTGTCCCCAGTACAGCGCTGCTGCCGATAGCAGCGCTGTACATGTAAATAGACGGCGATCACGCCGTCTAACAGTATTGCCGCTCGGAGACTGAAGGCGGGGCGGAGCTCCGCCCCCCAGGCAGGAGATGCACGCGCAGCCTGCGCGCGACCTCCTGCATTAGCTGGCCCCAGGACTTTACGCCAATCGGCGTTAGGCGGTCCTGGGGCTGCCGCCGCGGCCACGTCCATCGGCGTGACGCAGTCGGCAGGTGGTTAAATCTGCTTCATAAACCTCTACCTTTTTGTGGATCTGCTAGCGGTTTTGGTGTGCACTGGGCCACAATCAATATTGCACCCTAGTCATATGGTAAGGACTTTGAATTAATATTGCAGCCTAGTCATATTTTGCAACACACGATCGTTTTACTTTTAAGTCGCTTCATGGTTATTCCGTCATGTTCTGACACAACACATTGCGGCACACAGAGTGCAACACAAGTACAAGCTTTCTGTTTAATCTATAGTGGAAAGGGAATAATGGGCTTGTTTTCTCTTCTTTTTTAAACGAGGCCGTTATGTAATGTTTATTGGAATTTGCTGGAAGGATGATACAGTAGCTCCCTGCCCTTGTAACAACACACTGCATCCATCCCAATTACTCTCTTTTGCATTCTAGTGGATTCAGGGCCATATTCCATCGCCATGACAACCGCATCACAATTCCTGACAGAATCCTCCTGGTAAATTCTATGTGAGCCCAGGCATGTGACTGGGACATGTCAGAAGCGGTGAGCAGGCAGAGCGGCTGAGCCATTACATAATCTGTAACAAGGAGAAAATGTTTGTGCCAGAACGGATCAAGGGATGCTCTTTATATACCGACAACCCTCTGCTGTTTATAGAAAGCTGATGGCGGACTGCAGCAGACCCATCATAATTAAAGCTCGGGTCTAAAAATACCATCTGATGGCATTAGTAAACAAAGCGACTTCTGCCACAAAAAAATCTGGGCATGTGACCAGAAGCAGGTGAGCTGAAAGCATTAACATCAAGCTCTGTGGGCGGGGCAACATCACTGGCTCAGCTTAAAGGGAACCTAAACTGAGAAGGATATGGATTTTTCCTTTTAAAATAATGCCAGTTGCCTGACTCTTCTGCTGTTCCTGTGTCTTTAATACTTTTAGCCACAGCCCCTGAACAAGCATGCAGATCAGGTGCTCTGACTGAAGTCAGACTGGATTAGCTGCATGCTTGTTTCAGGTGTGTGATCCAGCCACTACTGCAGCTAAAGAGATCAGCAGGAATGTCGGGCAACTGGCGTGGTTTAAAAGGAAACACCCATATCTCTCTCAGTTTATCTCCCTCAGTTTATCTCTCTCCGTTCCTTTTAACCATACAGCCAACAGAAAAGGCTGGAACAGTGCGGCAAGCAGCTCTGCAAAACATTTGTGAGTACAGTTAATAAGAAGGGCTTCTAATTTATGACGTGACCCTGTAGTAAACCTGAGTAATATTCATGGAAACGATGATGATAGATACACAATCAAATGCAATCTCCAGTTAAAACTGCTTGACAAAATGATTATAAGTGAGATACATGCTGGTGACAAATATAGAATTGGCTTTAACAGGACTGTAAACGGACAGCTAGACTGGCTTTAACAGAACTGTGCTGTATACAGCCTGTATACAGTCCATGTGTATGCTCTATCTGCCTGGTCCTGCTGTGCTCTCTGTCACAGGCTCTGCTTCATGCCCATGCAGCTTAGTCACTACTTTAACTAGCCTGTCTGCCTAGTGCTTCAGGCTTAACAGTGGCAGTTGCAGAGTAGTCATTGTAGCTGCAGGGGTTAAGTGTAGTGTAGCTGGGAATGGGGGCAGAAGGTGTTAGAGTAGTGCATTGTAGCATAGCTGGTGGGCATCAGGAGTTAGCTTAGTGTGTTATTGATGGGAATCAGAGGTTAGAATTGTGCAGTGGAGTTTAATTGGTGGGGCATCAAGATTCAAGTTAGCATAGTGTAGTGTATTGGTGGATCATCAGGTGTTAGCACAGTGTAGTGGGGGCAATGTGAATTTAGTGCTAAAGCTTGATTTGAAGAAAATCGTGAAAAAACCGAAATCGCAATTTTTGAGAGAAAAATCGCAATTTAAATTTTTTCCTAAAATCGTGCAGCCCTATAAAAACTATAATCTTGTAATGTTATTAACAACATTTTTTTTACAGTGCCCTTTTTTCTGCTTTTTTCGCTGTATTAACAATAATTGCATTAAAGTCTATGGCGACGGCCTTTTCGTCCACCCTAAGCCGGCGCCCTTTTTTCCTGCTACCCAGAATGCTGTGGGAGGAGAATGCTACATAGCTAAATAGCTTAAGCTAAGCAATACTGGGAGGGAGGGGCTACATACAGTAAAAATTACATTTTGAAAGGGTTTCTGATGCTAAACCAGGAAAAGTGTTCCCGGCGCCCAAATTACCACCTTCTCAGCACTCTCTATTTTGAGGAGACGTAGGTTTTAGAAGAGAGCAGCAGTCACATGACTGCTGCTAGAAATAACAAATAAAGGTGTTTACAGTAAACCTGAACTGAGTGAAATTATTTAAAATAAACACATGATGTACCTGCAAATTAATATTACTACATACTTACCTCACCATCAGTAGAGATGGCCCAAACGGTTCGCCAACAATTGGTTCCAGGCGAACTTTGGGTGGTTCGCATTCACATGCGAACGCTCCCGGAAGTTCGGTTCGCCCCCATAGTGCACCATTAGGGTCAACTTTGACCCTCTACATCACAGTCAGCAGGCTGTTGTAGCCAAGGGGGTTATCCCATTAGCAGCTTAATAGCAATAGAGTTATCTCGTTTGAGATCAGTGCACTGCTTTTCACCTCAGTTAGCAGAACTCATTGGGCCAAATGCAATTCGAGGAGATAAGAAGCTTAAAACATGTGAGCTTCTTATCTCCTCACATTGCTCAGGATTTACCTGCAAATTCTATTGCCAGTTTCACCTGAGCGATGTCCTTGCGTAAAGGAGCATAACTCAGGCGAATACTAGGTATTCGCTGAGTGATGCTCCTGTGTGGCCAGCGATGTAGAGCGAGGAATTAGTGCTGGGGAGCTGTCCTTCAGCACCACAACACTGCAGCCTTGTCCCCCCGAGAAATGCGCGCGCATCGTCGCAAGAGCCAGACTTTGCTCTTTCCCGCCGCCCGTCACCTCCTGCTGCTCGTCGCTACAGCGGGAGCAAAAAACATACCTCCATCGTTCCCAGATCGCCGCATGTCCCACGCCGCTCCTCCGTTCATTCTTCTTCCACCTCTGTTTATTCTCAGAGCCGGCAAAGCATCTTTGAGTCTCCCGCCGGGGCTCCCCATTCGTCCACTATCATCCTGATTCTAATTGGACCACTGAGAATCAGGATGATTATCATTGGGCCACCTAGTGGACGAATGGGGAGCCCCAAAGATGCTTTGCCGGCTCTGAGAATAGAGATGGAGGAAGAATAAGCGGAGGAGCGGCGTGGGACATGCGGCGAGACGGGAACGAGGATGGTATGTTTTTTTTTTACATTTTAAATAGGTAAGGAGTCAAAACTGACTCCTTTACCTATTTAATTCCCTGGCATCTGGGGTTTCCTTAGTAAAGGAGGCTCCCAGATGCCTAAAATAGCTTGCCGACGATAGGTCTTTTCGCCTGCTCAGAGCAGGTGAAAAGTTATCATCAATGTTTGGCGGGAAGCATTGCTTCCCGAAGGGTGCAAAATGCAATTGCATAGGGGGAAAGGAACTTGCTGGGCGATTATATTGCCCAAGCGAATCCTTTTCCGCCCCGGGGGGTGTAAATTGCAATTGCATTAGGCGACCTTACTGACGCCTAATTTAAGAACTCGCCAGCACTTATCGCTGGCGAGTTTAGTAATTGCATAGGGCCCATTGTGCTGTAAATTCCTGGAATGCTTTAATCACTCTCTACTAGCATAAAATATATAAACTGAAGCAGAAGTCCTCTGTTATTGTCTCACACTGCCCCCTAGTGACAAGTGGTCATAAATACACATTACAGCAGTACTAATTAGACGCAGGGAAATGTAACAAATAAGAAATTAAAAAAATGTGCTAAAATAAATTGGCCTGGAGCCCTTGCAAGCCTCTAAATAAATTGGCTGCTAAAGGTTTAATGGTGGCGACTATCTGTATAGATAAATGATAAGGTTCCTGCAAACCCTGCAGTGCACAATCAGTATCTGCACAGATGGCTGCAGCAGAGCTGGTGAAATACATTTCAAATGTGATAATAATAAAAGAACATAGAATGTAATAGTTGGCAGCATGTAAAACACGTGCCAGCTCTTCCCCCAGCTAGGATGGCACTGATGCTGCTGCTGAAGATGACTTTGTTCTTTGCCAGAAAAAGTGAAATATTACCCATTAGTTCTGTAGCAATTTTGCATCCATTTTCATTCCTCTTATCTAGGTTTGATTGGCACGGTGAAGATAAACTTTGAAAAAAAAAAGAAAGCACATTTAGCAAAGAGAAGTGACTAAAGAAAAAGCCCGCAGCAAAGCTGAGAGCGAGAATAAGTGTAAGTGCTGAGTGTAGCAGTACCAGACCTGGGGACAATTAGTGGCCTGCAGTATGTGCTGGGTGGGCCTTTGTCCATATCTGTACCCTCACTATTCCATTTGCAGCCTTGTCTTCCACATGCAGCAACCCCTTTTCCATGTCCAGCCGCCTCTTGGACAGCAACCGCCCAAGATCTGGGCCTTTGTGGCCTTTCCAGAAATCTGGTCCTAGTCAGCGCGCCATAACTGTAACGAGAAGGATATGGAGGCTGCCATATTCATTTCCTTTTAAACAATACCAGTTGCCTGGCAGCCTTGCTGGTCTATTTTGCTGCAGTAGTGTGTGAGTCACACCAGGAAAAAAGCATGCTAATCTTATCAGATCTGACAATCATGTCAGAAACACCTGATTTGCTTCATGATTGTTCAGGGGTTATGGCTAAATGTATTAGAGGCAGAGGATCAGCAGGACAGCCAGGCAACTGGTATTACTTAAAGAGGAATTCCAGTGAAAATAATGTAATAAAAAAAGTACTTAATTTTTAGAATAATTATGTATAAATGATTTAATCAGTGTTTGCCCATTGAAAAATCTTTTAAATCCCTGAGTTACATTCTGACATTTATTATATGGTGACATTTTTACTGCTGGAAGGTGATGTAGCTGCTGCTTGCTTTTTTGGCAATTGGAAACAGCTGTAAACCGCTATTTCCCACAATGCAACAAGGTTCACAGACAGGAAACTGCCAGGAGTTCCACGGTCCTCAGAAATTCTTGTGGGAGGGGTTTTACCACAATATCAGTCATACAGCGCCCCCTGATGGTCTGTTTGGGAAAAGGAATAGATTTCTCATGTAAAAAAGGGTATCCGCTACTGATTGTGATAAAGTTCAATTCTTGGTTGGAGTTTCTCTTTAACAAGACTCCTGATTTATCCATATAGTTCCATAAACGCATAAGTGAACTTTGCGTTCCTTGGAAAATTGGGCACAGGAACAGTGCCGATAGTAGAATATTGGTAAATTTACTGATAGACGATAGTCTACTATTTAAAGTATTAATTTTTGCCAGTAAAATATAGGTAATTGTTACCAATATTTTAATATAGCTAAACCTCCACTCTCACACAGAATCCTCCACTACTGATGCCTAACCCTAACGCTTCCTAGTGGTGCCCAACCCTAACCTCCCCCCCCCCGGTAATGCCTAAACCTAAGAGCCCCCGTGGTGGTGCCTAACCCTAAGACCCCTACAGTGGTTCCTAAACCTAAGACCCCCGTGGTGGTGCCTAACCCTAAGACCCCCCCCCCCCCCAGTGGTTCCTAAACCTAAGACCCCCGTGAAACCTAAATCTAAGAACCCCATCTGGTAGTGCCCAATCCTAAGACCCCCCCCCCCAGTGGTTCCTAAACCTAAGAACTCCGTGATACCTAAATCTAAGAACCCCCTCTGGTGGTGCCTAACCCTAAGGCCCCCCCTGGTGGTGCAAACAATGAAAAAAAAACAGCAAAAAATATCCATTATCGCAGGGGTCCCCAAGCTTTTCCGGCCTGGGGACCACTTAGTGACCAAATTTCTCTCCGGGGCCCGGGGGGGGGGGGGGGGGGGGTTATTGCGCGCGCGACCTAGTGGACAGTGTCGTGCGCAGCGGGTTACGGGGAGAGGGGCTGGGGTGCGGCGGCATAGCTAGCATAGTTGCCTCAGTATAGGGAGTTTAGTTGCCCCAGTATGGCTAGTATAGTTACCCCAGTGTAGCTAGTATAGTGCCCTAGTATAGCTAGTATTGTGACCAGTATAGCTAGTATAGTCCCAGTATGGGTCGGTAGCGCCCAGTATAGCTAATATAGTGTCCAGTATGGGTAGGTAGTGCCCCAGTATAGCTAGTAAAGTGCCCAGTATAGTGCCCCAGTATGGCTAGTAAAGTGCCCAGCATGGCTAGTATAGTGCCCCAGTATGGCCAGTAAAGTGCCCAGCATGGCTAGTATGGTTACCCCAGTATGGCTAGTATAGTGTCCCAGCATGGCTAGTATAGTGTCCCAGCATGGCTAGTATAGTGCCCCAGCATGGCTAGTATAGTGTCCAGCATGGATAGTACAGTGCCCAGTATGGCTAGTATAGTGCCCCAGCATGGCTAGTACAGTGCCCAGCATGGCTAGTACAGTGCCCAGCATGGCTAGTACAGTGCCCAGCATGGCTAGTATAGTGCCCCAGCATGGCTAGTATAGTGCCCAGTATGGCTAGTATAGTGCCCCAGCATGGCTAGTATAGTGCCCAGTATGACTAGTATAGTGCCCCAGCATGGCTAGTACAGTGCCCAGCGGGGCTAGTACAGTGCCCAGCATGGCTAGTACAGTGCCCAGCATGGCTAGTACAGTGCCCAGCTATAGCTAGTATAGTGCCCAGCATGGCTAGTATAGTGTCCAAGCATGGCTAGTACAGTGCCCAGCATGGCTAGTACAGTGCCCAGCATGGCTAGTACAGTGCCCAGCATGGCTAGTATAGTGCCCCAGCATGGCTAGTATAGTGCCCAGTATGGCTAGTATAGTGCCCCAGCATGGCTAGTATAGTGCCCAGTATGACTAGTATAGTGCCCCAGCATGGCTAGTACAGTGCCCAGCATGGCTAGTACAGTGCCCAGCATGGCTAGTACAGTGCCCAGCATGGCTAGTACAGTGCCCAGCTATAGCTAGTATAGTGCCCAGCATGGCTAGTATAGTGTCCAAGCATGGCTAGTACAGTGCCCAGCATGGCTAGTACAGTGCCCAGCATGGCTAGTACAGTGCCCAGCTATAGCTAGTATAGTGCCCAGCATGGCTAGTATAGTGTCCAAGCATGGCTAGTATAGTGTCCAGCATGGCTAGTATAGTGCCCAGCTATAGCTAGTATAGTGCCCAGTATGCATAGGTGGTGCTCCCACGGCCGCCGCTTCTGTTACCTTATGAGCGGGCAGGCGGCCGCTTCTGGATTCCCCCAGGCGCCGCTCTCCTTCATGCATGCAGTGCTATCTCCTGCTCCTATAACAGCAGCGCGTCTTGCGTCTGATGTAAGGAGGGAAGGAGGCGGGGCAGCGGCTTCCTGTAGCGGTGATATGCATCGCCGCTACAATGGGAACCGCTGCCCCGCCTCCTTCCCTCCTTACAGCAGACGCAAGATGCGCTGCTGTTATAGGAGGAGATAGTACTTCATGAAGGAGAGCGGCGCCTGGGGGAATCCGGAAGCGGCCGCCCGCTCATAAAGTAACAGAAGCGGCGGCCGCGGGGGGGGGAGGGACAAGATGACAGACCCGCCGCGGCCCAGCTGGAAACTGCCAACGGACCGGCAGTGGGCCGCGGCCCGGTGGTTGGGGACCCCTGCATTATCGGGGTTCTGCCTGGTGCCTAAATCTCCCCTTTGTCACCGACTTCGCTTGCTTAAAAACAGAGAAAAAAACCTGCAGAAAGCAATAATATTTAGGTGTTGCCCGGCGCCCAAATTTCTCTTTTGGCGCCGCCTTGCCAATATTTTCAGTTTTAAGTCTATGGCGTCGCCCAATTTTTCTAGAAGCCGCATGCGCCTCATTTGCCTTATACCCTAGAAACCCCCAACTGATGGACCGATATGGATAATAAACAGAGTCTTGTGCAACATATGTAGTGGGGAGTTGATCCACAAAACTAATCTTATGAATTATCTATCTATCTATCTATCTGTTTCATTCTATGAACTATTTCTCCTTATCTGTCTTAACTCAAATCAGAGATAGCTTTATTGGCATGACCAATGCAGTGCAGAAGGAAGTGGTTTTCATCATCGAGGATCTTCTGCTCACAGTAATGCCATAGTCTCTCCTCCCTGGGTTTGTACATCTGTCTGTGTCTCCCAGACTCGATTTCGAGGTTGTGAGGTTCCTGTCTTGAGAGTTTTGGAGCTTTTCCAGGTATGGGGCTATTTTATATTCGCTCTGTAGGGACTGGCATATGGTTAGCTTTTGTGACTGTTTTATTTCACTCCTCTATTTTTCCACATAGTCCTCTTTGCTCTTGGCTGTGGTGTGTTTTATCTGGACTCTTGTTATGACCTGTGGGTCGGGGGTTGGAGGGAGTATAGAGTTGACCACGACTTTCAGTGCACATGGCTTTTCTTGGTCTTCATTGTGCAGCATGGCTTTGTAGTGGGGTGAGTCAGGGCTGCTGCTCTGTAGGTGGGCCCAAAAGGACAACACTCTCTTCTCTATCTCAAGCAGTACTCACAACTCACAATTATCTTCTCCCTATCTGTTTTAGCTCATGAATTATCTCTTATCTGTTTATATCATTAATTATCTCTAATAATCTATTTATCTCAAGTTTTGTGAACCAGCCCACCACATTGGGGTTTTTAGATACAGTCTTTGGATTGCTTGAATTTTCTGTCTCAAGGCCAACTTTCTTGTCACCCTCCTTCCATGTGCAGCAGCTGCTCTCCCAATCCACGTGCAGCCCTCTCTCTCTTTCATGTACAGGTTCCACTAGCAACATCTCCCTTCTTCAATGTGCATCTCCGTCTCCTCTTCCATATGCAGCAACCTCTCTTCCATGTCCAGTCGCCCTTGGACAGGAATCACCCTAGATCCTGGCCTCTATGGCCTTTCCAGAAACTCCACCCTGATCCGCCTAATTCTTGGCATTCAAATATTACTGCTTAGTGACAAATTTTAAAGTGAACCCAAAGTGAAAATACAAGTATGTAATAACAAATTGTTTGTGTAGTATGGATGATAAATAGAACATTAGTAGCATAGAAAAGAAGCTATTATTTTTATTTTAACAAACTGTCACGACTGCTATTTAGAATCCACACTCAGATACAGAACTAATGATTCTTTGAACTTTCCTGCAGTAAAACATCATTAGAATCCTTATCTCACTGTTTCTCCGCTGTTTTGGCTTCTATTCTTTGTTCAGTAAACCAGACTGAAATGACAAGCTGTGGACGAGCTCTTTTGCATGTATAACAAGTAAAAGTTTTTTTTTTGTTTTTTTTTTAACTCTTGCTGTACTGGAAATCAGAAATAGACTTCTGTTAACTTCTTAGCAGTAATAGCACTATATGTGTATATGTTTATCCCATCATGTCACTTCACATACACTTTAAAGAGGAACTTTAGTGAAAGGGGGAAAAAATAAATGAATACATTGCAAAGTGAGAAGTTAGAAAATAGAAGAGTGTCTAAGAAATGATTGATATTCGCCATGTACATTGTTTATGTTGCTCGATCCACAATCATCCTGCACGTCATCATCTTTGCTACTGGAAGACAAGAAAAAAACTAGACAGCAACAACTGCCACTATCTATAACAGCATCCACTAGAAATGTGATAGGCTAAGGCCAGAAACCCACTAGGAGCGATTTCTAATCTCTAGTGATTAAAAAAGCTCTTGCTAATGCAATGCTATGGGGGATTTTTATAAAATCACATCGCTCAAGTGGGATCACCCCCATAGCATTACATTAGCAAGAGTTTTCAAATCGCAAAATGCTAAGAAAATCGCTGCTAGTGGGTTTCTGGCCTAAAAGTTTTTTGTTTTATTTTAAGGTAGTAACTGTTTGCTTGCTTGGCAGTTGGAAACAGCTGCTATTTCCCATAGTGCAACAAGGTTCACAGACTGTAAACTGTCAGGACCATGATCCTGACCAGTGGCGTAGCAATAGGGGTTGCAGAGGTTGCGACTGCATTGGGGCCCTTGGGCCAGAGAGGCCCCGTAGCGCCCTCCCTCAACAACAAAAATAGCTCCTTGTTGCTCCTCTGCTTGTAATAATCACTTCTATAGATTCTTTAAATGATAATAATCATTAACTGTTCCCCATCCCCTTCTTGCACCTCTGACCCTGTGACTGCCCCTGGCAGGTTTTGGTGCACCGCATCACTTGATATGTATAGAGTGCTTGGGGGGCCCAATGTTAAACTCGCCCCGGGGCCCATAGCTTCTTAGCTACACCACTGGTCCTGACATGATGACATCACACTGTGGGAGGGGTTTCACCACAATATCAGCCATACAGACCATAGAATGATCTATTCGAGAAAAGGAAAAGATTTCTCATTGGAAAAGGGGGTATCAGCCACTGATTGGGATGAAATTCAATCCTGGGTTACAGTTCCTCTTTAAATGGCAAAGTGTGTTATGGATTAACGTATACAGAAGCTGCTGCCTATGTTTTGTTCTACTGATTGTAATGCAGTTGTCCTTATTATTAACACTGTGATTCACTACGAGAAATCACAAGGCAGGTTTTAACGTCTGACTGTATTTTGGTGTTTATTGTTTGGTTAAACAGCTGCAATGACAAAATGTGCGATGTATACGCAATTACACGATCGTATGCCCATAGGAACAGTCGGGGAGCGTCATAAAATTACCAGTGCCAGCTATACTGAAAGATAACCTGCTGTTAACAGAGCTGTGTAGAAAATTACAGCCAAAGTCACCTTCACCACCCCGGAATTTCCCATTGAAAACTAAGCTGTCAAGATGTATTCAATTATAACATTAACAGTTTGATATAAAATGGTAACGCCTTTCCCAGCAGCCTCTGCTGCGCCTCCTGCTATTTGTACTATGAGCTGCTGAATGCGCAGTAGTCTGGGCTGTGCAGGCAGGAGGCGGGCCCTGTAACCGCAGCCAGTCTTACTGGTTGGGGACATTGAAGCCCTGCTCCCTTTAGTACGGTCCACATGTCTGTGAACTATGATCTGCATGCTTAGAGACATGCATAATAGCGCTGCATGAAAAAAGTCGCCCTTAATTCCCTATTATCATTCTGTTCAGCTTTACCACATTTAAAGAGACACTGAAGCAAAAAAAAATTATGATATAATGATTGGTATGTGTTTTACAGCTAAGAAATAAAACATTAGTAGCAAAGACACGAGTCTAATATTGTTTCCAGTACAGGAAGGGTTAAGGGTCATTCAGTCAAGTGTCAGTCATTATATTCTTTTCCTCTGCAGAGAAGGGGTTCAAAAGTTCACTGGCCTGCTCTGTAAAATCATATGAAATGCTGAGTAGCATGTAAACTGCAAATATTAGAGAATGATGCAATGTTATAAAAAAAAAAACTATATAACTGAAAAAAAATTGAATATTTTCTTTGCTACTAATGTTCTAGTAATTATCCGTACTACACAACCAATTCATAATATGAAAAAAAAATTTGCTTCATTGTCTCTTTAAAGAGGAACTGTAGTGAAAATAACATAATGAATAAAACTGCTTATTTTTTAAAATATTCATTTATAGATTAGTCAGTGTTTGCCCATTGCAAAATCTCTCCTCTCCCTGCAGCGGCGTAGCTGAGGAGCTTGAGGATTTTTACATGGGGCCCTAAGCACTCTATTGATATGAAGTCCCAAAGCCTACCAAGGACAATTTCAGTGTCAGAGAGGTCTAATCAAAGTTAGGAAACTGTTAGTTAACCTTCCTGGTGGTAACCCCGAACGTAGTGCGGGGGTAAGCCGCGCAGGAGGTTTTCTCAGGCCCTGCTGGGCCGATTCGCGCAATTTTTTTTTTTTGCTGGACGCAGCTAGCACTTTGCTAGCTGCGTCAGCATATCGATCGCCGCCGCCCCGCGCTCGATCGCCGCTATCCGTCGCGCCATGCCGCCCCCCCCCCTCCAGACCCCGTGCTCTGCCTGGCCAATCAGTGCCAGGCAGCGCTGAGGGGTGGGCCGGGACTCCCAATGACGTCGCTGACGTCGTCCCGCCCCGTCGCCATGGCGACGGGGAAGCCCTCTAGGTTTTCCTGATCGGAGATCGCCCTGGGCTCGCTACATGATTTAAAAAAAAAACAAAAAACTGCTGCGCTGCCTCCTGGCGGAATTTTTTATACCGCCAGGAGGGTTAAGGATCACTACTATTCAATGCAGATATAGAGGTGTTTATTACCAGCATAGCACCAATTAAAAGCTAATAAGATGGATGAAGGAGGCCCCCTAGTGGGCCCCTCTGGTCCATGGGCCCCGTGCGGTCGCAACCTCTGCATCCCCTATTGCTACGCCACTGTCTACCTGATTTACTTTCTGAAATTTATCACTGTTGGTGACATCTCTAGTTCTGCCAGGTGATCAGTACTGAATGTTCGTTACTGAGAGTTCTATGCACAGAGGGAGATGCTGCTTGCTTAGCAGTTGGAAAAAGCCGTTATTTCCCACAATGCAACGAGGCTCACAGACAGAAAACTGTCAGGGCTATGGTCATGACATCACACTGTGGGAGGGGTTTCACCACAATAGCAGCCATACAGAGCCCTCCCTCCCTCCCCCTGATAATCTATTCGAAAAAAGGTAAAGATTTCTCATTTCTCATTGGAAAGGGGGTATCAGCTACTGATTGGGATGAAGTTCAGTCCTGGGTTATAGTTCCTCTTTAAAGAGGTTCTGTGGAGTCCTGCAATAAACATAAACAGACACTTAAGTGTCTGTTTATTTTTATTGCAGAACGCCACAGAACCCCTTTAAGCGTTTTTTTTTAAAGCATTACATTGCAAATCGCAGATAGCTGCGTTTTGCAATGTGGCCCATAGACTTTCATTATGTGTGATTTTGCATGTGTTTCGCACGGGTGCGGACAAGATAAAACAAGTGTGCTCCCGGCCTCACAAAAACCCTACCAGTTTTCTGTGGACGACGGCAAATGGTGAGTTACAGTTGCATAATTATTGAGCCTATAGACACACTCATGTCAACGGCTGAATGGTCAAGGATATTGTGATAAATTTGGTTGAGTAACCATCCACAGCATCTGGGTAAAAGTTCCATAAAGCAGTCTTCTAAGTATAGCCCCTTGGTGCCTCTTCAAGCAGCTGTCGCCCCAGGCAACTGCCTGGTTTGTCTATGCCTAAAAATAGCCCTGGCAAGCATGACTTGCCCCCAATGGGATCCCTGCATCAGTTGCAGCCTTGCTCGATGAACCCAGGAATACTTGGTGATGCTATTTCATACCGGGTTGTACGTTTCCTATGCTATATACAGTATACACATTTCTATCTGTAAACTAATCACGTTGTTTTTTTTTTGTCTTCGCAGTTGTGAGTAAATGTTGCCAAGACAACAACTAATGTGGAGGATGATGTTTTGTATATAATATTAATTTCAGGTCTCCTGCCAGTAGCTTGAATTACCTGCTGGCATCATATCTCAGAGGACTGCGGTGGGGAGATTTCCATAGTCGGGCTCCCAGCTTCCTTCCCCCATGATGCATCTGTTTCCAGGCGGTCTCATCCTCTATGAGGCTTGAGTTATGTTCTATGCAGGGGGAAGGGCTGAAACTCTATGGTTAGAGGTGGAAGAGGCACACAGGCATTGACTAACAAGATTCTATGTGCAGCTACCATGTGCAGGGTAGACAAAACCCCAGTCACATATTTTATCATATGCTAATAAAAGGGGTACAGTTAAAAATGGTGCAGGGGGGAAAATGGCGCACCATTCCGCCGATAAATGTATCATAAAACGCTATTAACTATTAACTGTTACTTATTACACTTATTGACGGAACAGTGAGCCGTTGAAAAATGTAGGAGGGCCAGTATTAGGCAGCGGGGTCTGGGGGGGGGGGGGGGTGGAGAGGCAGCAGGAAATTGGAGGGAGTAGGATTAGGTGGAGGGAGGAGGGATGTGTGCAGAGGCATACAGTGTATTACCTTGTCCTGGCCGGCAATCGCTCCTTCCCTCCGCTCCTTCACGCCCTAGTTAGTTTGCTGTACTCTTGCATACAGCCAATCACCATGTGGCGTCAGTCCCCGCATGGTGATTGGCTGGCTGCAGGAGTACAGCAAACTAACTAAAGAAGTGAAGGAGCGATTGCCGGGACTAGGAAATGTATGCATATGCACACATCCTCCCTCCACCTACTCCTACTCCCTCCAGTAATCCTACTTCCCTCCGCTGCCTCTTTCCCGCCCCCGACCCCGCTGCCTAACACTAGCCCCCTGCATTTTTTAACACTTATAATGCTAAATAGTGTTATATAATTGAAGTCAATGCGGCGCCATTTCTATTGCCCCAGCGCTGTGCGCCATTTTTATCTGTCCTGTAATAAAAATATTATTTAATGCATTAAAGCGGGATTGCCAGCTATAAAATCAAATTCCATTTCTCCACTGCTGTTTATTATGCAGCCTGCAACCTTACCCTGCATTGCAAGCATTCCAATATAATTATAAATGTGTCTGCTGTAATGAATCTTATCTCAGGCTAGATTCACAGTGGGATGTCATTGTCCTCCAGAGGCTTTCTCGCCATCACCGCTGTCCACCGGGACCCTCTTCCTCTATGTGGCCGCACTCTTATCCGTGTATGAGGGCAGCCGTACTAGACACGTTCATAGTCGGGCATGGGCAGTGAGACTGGGCTTTTGTTTTTTTTCATCACTGGTACACTTTAAAATCGCACTGTAGGGACACATAGTAGAATGCAGTGATTATTCAGTATAGTCACTTTTATTGTCATGTTTCAGCTTCAGAACCTCTTCCTTTATATGTATATATTGCTGTATATTGGTGTATAGCCTTGCCCTCCCTGTGATGTTCAGCCTAGGCCAGGAATGTCAAACCGCTCCTTCGAGGGCCGAGGACCTCACACATTTTTGACACAGCTCACATTAATAATAAGTCTGGGGAAACACAACCTATTGGGCTTCACCCTGCGCCCAAATTTCCAAGCGCCTTAATTACAGGTACACCATCAGGTACCTCCCCTTTTAATTGTACTTTAGCAATCCTCACCCCTTTTTGTGACTTTTCTCCTACTCTCACTCATCACATGCTTCATCTTCCTCCCTTGGACTGGTTTGCTCTGTGTTGTCCTTTTTTTGTCTTCTATGTTTTTTTTCCCCTCTGATACACAGACATTTCCCTTTTTTCCTACTTTAGTGTTTCCATTACCTTCAGGGACTTGGTGTTGGTTCATCTAGTTCGTTTATTTTTAACCAACTGTACGTTTATTTGTTTTCAGATGAACAGTAGAGTTTAGGCTATCTGGAACTCAACTAACCAGCAGTCTCAACCAACCAGCACAAATCATCGGCATTATTCCTAGTGGTGTAGGCCAACTTCATAGGCTGTATGTGGGCTCTGCTGTGCTTAGAGACTGGATTCCAGTGCTCCCCCAAAGTTAATATACGGTACTTTCTATCACTGTGTTTAAACATTGAATACAGAGGTTATGATATGCATATAGAGTGGGGTATAGCACTGTATTAGTTATTTTTTTAACATTGAGTCTCAAGCAACCAAAAAGCTCACTTATCTGGCATCAGACGAGTCCCGTCAGTGCTGGATAAATTAGACTCTACGGCATTGTCGTCTTAAGAAAATTTGAGGCCTATGTTTTATATCTGTCGAAGAATTAGCATTTTTGAATGGATTTACTGATTACCTCTAAAGAGGATCATTGTTGTATATTTTCATTAGTGATGCTCGGATAACCCCAATCATGAATTCAAGTAAATCCAGCCACGACAGAATCGAAATCCAGATATGTCGTGATCGTGATCTGGATTTGAATCGGAACTCCGGATTAGACTCCCGATTTTAGCCGTGATTACATGTAGAAGCTGTGATCACGGATTTGACTTTAACGTTAATAGCAAAGCCCCCATACATGCTACAGTCACCAAAATTGCATGGATCAGTGGCTACAACTTTTTTTTTAAAGACCTAACAGTTTTTGGAATATATATTTTAAAATTTCAAATGAAAAAAGTATTCGTGATTAAAAACCGCCAAAACCCGCCGACTTTAGCGGTTAATAGCAAAGCCTCCTTACTTGCTAGAAACACCAAATTTGCAGGATATGTTAAGTAGAACACTGGGAACAAGAGGGTATTTTTTTTTTCCAAAAAGACTTTATAGTTTTGGAGAAAATCGATTTTAAAGTTTCAAAGGAAAAAAGTGTACATTTAAGTGCGGTAAATACATTAACTGTCATTTACCGCATTTAAATGTATACTCTTTTCCTTTGAAACTTTAAAATCGATTTTCTCAAAAACTAAAAGGTCTTTTTGAAAACCCCTTGTTCCCAGTGTTCTACTTAACATACCCTGCAAATTTGGTCTTTATATCATGTAAGGGGGCTTTGCTATTAATCGCTAAAGTCGGCGGGTTTTGGCGGTCTTAATCACGGCTGTGATCATGATCTGGATTTGGACCATGATCACGAGTGCATACGGAACTGAATCCGTGGTCGCTAAGCGATAGTGAAAAAATGCTTGTGAATCACGGCTATCACTAATTTTCATCATATTAAAAAAAAAAAAAAAGAGAGAGACTTTTTCTACATTTATAAATTGGTTTCTTGAACTCTTTTTTTTTCATGTATACAGACAACTGTATATATCCATATATTTCACAAATGATACTGCAGGTGTGGTGGAACACCATTTAGGATATACTGTATAGACTCAAGTATAAGCCCAATTTTTCAGCATAAGAAATGTGCTGAAAAGTTACCCCCTGGGCTTATATGTGAGTCAGTGGGGCAGAACGGATGGTGGAGCAGGTTTTGTTACTGGCAGAGGAGCGTAAGGATTGTGCACTAGTGATCCTGCTCTTGCCAGCTGGCTCCCTTCTGTGTCCATGCCCCTCATCCCCTGCAACATGGTGTGCAGACTGCGCTGCTCAAGACTACCTCTGTCTGCTGGCTTGTGGAACGGAGCGTGCCAGCAATGTGTCAGCGGTGCAATGATCTGGGATTCTTCCTGTGTGACAATCACTGTGTCTAATATCTATGACGCCATCGAATGGCTTCTTGAGACACAGCTCTATGATCCTGGGGCACATCTGGCTACTGTGGAGGGGGGTTATTGGGTAGGGGCTTATACGCAAGTCAATCACTTTTTCCTGGTTTCTGAGGAAAAAGTGGGTATCTCAGCTTCTACACAGGTCAACTTATATGTGCGTATATACGGTAATCATCTCTTTGAAAAAGTTCTCCCAAATAGCTTATACTGTTCTGATCTTCTGCCCACCTGGGGGGATTTTTAGTTGACCAGGCAATATTGTTCTGAATGAGAGACATTAGCTCTGTCAACAAAAGTGATCCCTCTGGTGGCTGAACGATCAGACTGGTCTGAGAGGTTTAGGAATAGAGCAAGTGTACTTAAAGAGGAACTATCAAACAAACTGTCCTTCTGTAGAGCTGTTAGCCAGTAACAATAGAAAGCTTTTCAGAAGTCTCTGATCACAGCCTGTGTGAAAAAAAAATCTTGTGTATCTGCTTGTATCGGCTTCAGGGCTAGAGCTGTACCATGCAGATAGGTTCCACTTCTCTGTCACTATTCACAGAGGAATGATTTACTGTTTGTTTCTGCCCTGCTTACACACACACTGATTTCCCACAGATCATATGAAAACAGGTGAGAGATTTTTTTAGCTAAAGATATGTTCTTGGATGCTTCCCCCACTCATTCAAAATGAGCTCTTCCTGGCTTTAAACTCTGTTTACTTTAGACTGTGTGAGGCAGAGACACGGGAGCAGCTGATGAGTTATTTACACACTATTTGAAGCTATATTTCTGCTTTCTATCATTCTTAAGAGATTCCAGTCACAGGATTACAGGCAGTGAGGACTGTCTCTGTATGTTGGATGTACTGGGCACAGTCCTCCATAGTAATGCCCACAGTGAAAACTGTTCTCTGTATATATAAGCAGCACTGATAGGACTTGATGTTTCTTTAACAGTTTCACAGCATCAGAACCTTGTTTTTCTTAGCCAAGCCTCATTTTTGGCTGCACAGAAGCTAAGCTCCGCCCATCAAAGAAAACTGCCCGGGCATTTTTCCCCTGATACTGTGCAAAGCATGATGGGATTTCTGATGTTGTTGTTCTTGTTGCCTAGCAACTGGGAGGGGTGATCAGGACACAGGACAGTTGGAACTCTGTCTCATGCTCCCTGTCACCTCCTTTCAGTCAAAAAGATTGCTGCCCCCATGAAATCACAAACATTTGCCTATTCTTTTAAAGAGACAATGAAGCGTGTATGTGTAGTACAGCTAAGAAATAAAACATTAAGATCAGATACATCAGTCTAATTGTTTCCAGTACAGGAAGAGTTGAGAAACTCCAGTTGTTATCTCTATGCAAACAAGCCATTAAGCTCTCCGACTAAGTTTAGTCGTGGAGAGGGCTGTTATCTGACTTTTATTATCTCAACTGTAAGTGAACTGTTTACTTTTTCTCTGCTAGAGGAGAGGTCATTACTTCACAGACTGCTATGAAAGAATCATTTTGAATGCTGAGTGTTGTGTAATGTGCACATATTATAGAATGATGCAATGTTAGAAAAAACACTATATACCTGAAAATAAAAGTATGAGAATATTTTCTTTGCTGCTAATCTTCTAGAAATTATTCATAGTACACAACCAATTCATTATATCATTTTTTTTTTTCGCTTCAGTGTCTCTTTAAAACAGGGCGGGTAAGAGATTATATTACCTATCTATTTTAATTAACATAACTAATGTAACTTAACAACAGTATGTTTGTTTAGGCTGAAGTTCCTCTTTAAATAGTAGATAGTACGTCTAGAGTACTTCTCTTACATGCTGGCTGGTGTTGACAGTTTTAGTGTAGTTCTATGATTATAGGTACTCCTGACTTTATATTTGAATGGGTTTGGGGGGGGGGGGGGGGATCCTCTGAACCAGGGGCTTAGAGATGGAGACCCTAGGCATGGTAGCATTGGGTCCTTTTTGGTAAAGTTGGGTGGGGGCAGAGTCTCAGAGGAGACGGCAGTCACCAGGCCTGCCCACGTTGTCCTAGTAGATGTCCTCTGCAGGGACCTGTTCGTAGACATAACGTCTGGGACAGACAACTTGTGGGCCCCTGAAGTGCTTTCGGCCCTGGAGCAATTCTCTAATTCTTCCCCATAAATGCACCAATCCAGTTACACGTAAGTTTCTAGGTATGTTAGCAAAGAGATCTTAAGGAGTTAAATAGCTTACTTCCAGCTAATTTTTTTTAAAGTCTAAGTCTTGGCACCAGAAACAAGCACCGAGTTTTTGAAAATCAGCCTCGCAAATATCTATAGCAGGACAGCAAAACCAACAAGGGCGACAGGGGCCTTGCATGTAGAGACACCAGTGAAACCTGACCCGGGCTTGTAGACAGGTACTCTTCAGATGGGAAGATGAGAGAATCATCTGTAGGGGGGGGAAAGCAATCTTCTCTCTTAGCAGAAATGGAAGTGGAAAAGTTTGTTCCGCTGCTCTGACAACACCGGGGGAGGGGGCTGCTGAGCGCTGCAATTTGCAGAGCGCGTTTCATCCGCTCGCCTCTGTTATATAAAAAGCTCGCCATCTCTCTTTGATGCCTTTCCTGACTGCTGGGACACTGGCTGCTGGCAGGCTTTACAAATGTTCACATGTGAGGCGGCTGGGTTTATAAAAAGGAATATTTTAAATGCGGGTTCATTAAGAGTTCACATTCCGATATATCAGCGACGTGAGTGACGGCTCCTTCTCACATAAAAAGACAATTTCAACCTATTAAACCAGACCAAAAAAAGAGATCAGACCCGGCTCCCCGCTTAACTTATGGAGGCAGCAGGCTTACAAAGGAATCATCTGACAAGCCGGTCAATGTATAGAATTCAGCAGAAGTCAAAAGTGCAGCGAGACTGCTGGAGCCGCAATTTCCAGACTTGGACGTAAGCTGCGGGTAAAGAGCTCTGCTCTAAGTCATAATCTGTATATAAATTGTCATTAAAGCAGCCTGGGATTAAAAACTTAATTCCGGCAAAGCAACAGCATCTGGGTCTTATGGAAGAGCAATTAAAGTGCGATATGTGACGTGATGATGAGATAAACATGTGTATATACAGTGCAAAACATATTAATAACCAGGCTGTTTTACGTGTTCTATTTTGCTGCCTGATAGAGTTAATTTCTATGCATGGAAGTGACAGCTTATGTCTTGTCAATACCTTGTCGGGAATACAGTAAGCATCACTGATAAGTAGATTAGAGCTATAAAAGTTTTCTTGGCAGAATACAACTTCTGAGGGCAGGGAGAAATACATGAACTATTGACCTGTTTATAACTCTGGGACACTTAAAGGGGCACTATGGCTAAAAATTGTAAAATGTAAAATATGTGCAAACATAGACAAATAAGAAGTACGTTTTTTTCCAGAGTAAAATAGCCATAAATTACTTCTCTCCTATGTTGCTGTCACTTACAGAAGGTAGTAGAAATCTGACATCAGTGGTGCTCGGATGTGCCTCATCCACGAATTCGGCAATCCGCGTGGTTGCAAAAAAAAATCCGCATTCGGCCCCGCCGCATGCGGATTTTCGTCCACGTCCACGCAACCACGCGGATTTTCTGCCGTGAATGGCGTAATCGCGCGTGGATTCCCGCCCGGAGGCGGAATTTCTTTTAACGTTAATAACAAAGCCCCCATACATGCTACAATCCCCCAAATTGCATGGATTATTGAGGTGATAAGGGGCAACATAACTTCAACATTTTTTTTTTTTAATGGCTTTTAAAGACAAATCACCACTGTAAATGGGGCTATTAATTGGTAATACGTGGTTTTAAAAAGGGATATACGCGTTAAGCAATCAAAGAGGTGAAGGCGAGTTCCAATGGCACTTGGCGGCGAAGGTACCGCTGGAGGAGGATGAGTGGCTGACGCCAAAAAGGCCCCAGAGAGGTTTTTGTAATTTGTTTTTTTTTGCAGCAATTAGCATTGACATCGCAGCAGAGTTGTCAGTGGACACGGGCAGTGTGAACGCAGAGTGCAGTGGTGGTAGCGACTGAGTCAGGAGAAGGACTATGCGGGCGGTCAGTTCAGCAGTACAGAAGGACCACGGCAACATACTGGTAGTAGTAGTAGCAGCACAGCGTCATAGTGCTGGCCAAAAAATTAAATGCACCCGGTGACCCGGGCAGTGTGAACGCAGACAGAGTACATTGGAGGAAGCGAGTGAGTCAGGAGGAGGAGGACAATGCGGGCGGTCAATTCAGCAGCACAGAAGGACCATGGCAACATACTGGTGGTAGTAGTAGCAGCACAGCGTCATAGTGCTGGCCAAAAAATTAAATGCACCCGGTGACCCGGGCAGTAATAACGCAGACAGAGTGCATTGGTGGTACCGTGGTAGCGACTGAGTCAGGAGGAGGAGGAGGACAAAGCGGGCGTTCAGTTCAGCAGCAGCAAAGAAGGACCATGGCAACATACTGGTGGTAGTAGTAGCAGCACAGCGTCATAGTGCTGGCCAAAAAATTAAATGCACCCAGTGACCCGGGCAGTGTGAACGCAGAGTGCAGCAGCGGGAAGCGACTGAGTCAGGAGGAGGAGGACAATGCGGGCGGTCAGTTCAGCAGCAGCAGCACAGAAGGACCATGCCAACATACTGGTGGTAGTAGTAGTAGCACAGCGTCATAGTGCTGGCCAAAAAATTAAATGCACCCGGTGACCCGGGCAGTGATAACGCAGACAGAGTACATTGGTGGTACCGTGGTAGCGACTGAGTCAGGAGGAGGAGGAGGACAAAGCGGGCGTTCAGTTCAGCAGCAGCAGCAGCACCAGCACAGAAGGACCATGCCAACATACTGGTGGTAGTAGTAGCAGCACAGCGTCATAGTGCTGGCCAAAAAATTAAATGCACCCGGTGACCCGGGCAGTGATAACGCAGACAGAGTACATTGGTGGTACCGTGGTAGCGACTGAGTCAGGAGGAGGAGGAGGACAAAGCAGGCGTTCAGTTCAGCAGCAGCAGCAGCACAGAAGGACCATGCCAACATACTGGTGGTAGTAGTAGTAGCACAGCGTCATAGTGCTGGCCAAAAAATTAAATGCACCCAGTGACCCGGGCAGTGTGAACGCAGAGTGTAGTAGCGACTGAGTCAGGAGGACAAAGCGGGCGGTCAGTTCAGCAGCTCAGGAGGACGACCATGGCAACTTACTGGTAGTAGTACCATAACACCAAAAAATTAACCAAGGTAGGCACTAGGCAGATAGTAACTGTCTTTATAAAGGCAGGCATAGTTAACAACAGCACATGCAGCAGCCACTTCATGTCCCCCTGTGTCCGACAATAGGGGCCAGGAACTCACCTTCCACCCAAGCCTGGTTGATTTTCAGGAAGGTGAGTTTGTCCACAGAGGCGTGGGAGAGCCGAGAGCGCTTCTCTGTGACCACGCCACCGGCCGCACTAAAGCATCTCTCTGAGAGGACACTGGAAGGAGGGCAGGATAGGAGTTCCAGGGCGTACTGGGAAAGCTCGCTCCAGATGTCCAGTCTCTTGACCCAGTACTCCAAGGGGTCCACGGGGCTGTCGGTGTCATTGAGCCCGCTGGATGACCCCATATAGTCAGACACCATGGTGGTCAGTCGTTGCTTGTGCTGGTTGGTGGTGGATGCTGTGGCAGGCACCTCTGTTCTGGGCTGCTGCACTGCATACAGGCTCTTGCTTAGGCTCTTCAGGTCTCCAGGGCGCCAGTTGCTGGTGCTGGTGGTTGTTGTTGTGCTGCTAGTGGCAATGGCAGGCACCTCTTGCTGGCTTGGCAGAGCAGTTACAGTGGGGGTGGAAGGCTGGGGGAATGCTTCCAGTAGTCTGCGCACAAGGGCCTCCTTCAACTCCCTTGTGCGTTGCTCGGTGGTGGATGGCGTCATTAAGTCTCCCAGCTTCCCCTTCAGACGGGGATCAAGCATCAAGGTAATCCAGATGTCCTCCCTTGAACGCATCTGGATCACCCGGGGGTCCCTGCGAAGGCAGTGCAACATGTGCACAGCCATGGGAAACAAGTGGGCCCTGCCAGCAAGATCTTCCTCGTCCTCGCCATTGTCCCATAACGCATGCCTGTCCTCTTCCTGTGCCATGTCGTTGTCCTCCTCAAACCGCCATCCACGTACAATGCCTCCTGCACTCTGCTCCTCCTCCTCCTCCTCATTCAGGTTAGGGACCTCCAACTCTTCCACTACCTGCTGTGAGCCCTCCTCTGAGCTGGACTGTGCTGCCATCTGCTCCTGTTCTTCCAACTGCCTAAGGGCTTCATCCCCACGCTCAATTAAATTGTCCATTGCCTGCTCCAGTAGACAAACTAAGGGCACCCACTGGCACACAGAGGCCCGCTCCTCACTGACCATCTTGGTTGCCTCCAGGAAGGGACTCAGCACCAGGCATACTTGCTGCATCAGTGTCCACTGAGTGGCAGTAATCATGGGCACTTGCTGGTTGCTGGGGACACTTGGGTCTAGCATGTAGGCCCTAAGAGCCAGCCTGTGCTGACACAGCCGCTCCAACATGGCCAGAGTCGAATTCCAGCGAACTGGCATGTCGATGATCAGCCGGTGTTGTGGCCTTCCATACTGCTGCTGTAAGGTGGACAAGAGTGCAGAGGCAGTGGCTGACAGGCGGAAAAAGCGTACCACCGCCCGGGCATCCTGCAGCAGCTCGCTCATCCCCTGGTAGGTGCGCAAGAAGCGCTGCACCACAAGATTGAGCACGTGGGCCAAGCAGGGGATGTGCTGGAGGTTTCCCTGCTGCACTGCTGCCACCAGGTTGGCCCCGTTATCGGCTGCCACATACCCCACTTCCAGGCCTCTGGGGGTCAGCCACCTCCGCTCCTGCTTCCTGAGGGCGGCCAGGACGTTGGTGGCCGTAAGCCTCTCCTTCCCCAGGGTCACCAATTTTAAAAGGGCTTGGCAGTGCTGAGGCTTGGCGCTGCTGCTGCCGAGGCGGGCTTGCTTTCCGGGTGCAGAGGGAGTGTCGTGACAGGACCCTTCTGCATCCCCCCTGATCCCGCGTGGTGGCACCACTAGCTGGGCTGATGCGCTCTTGTCCTTCCTCCCTTCCATCAGTGTCACCCAGTGGTCCGTAAAGGACAGGTAGCGACCTGTCCCAAATCTGCTACTCCACGAGTCCATGGTCACGTGAACCCGCTTGCCCACAGAGTAGTCCAGGGAACGGGCCACGTTTTCCACCGCAAACTTGTGGAGTGCTGGCATCGCGCTCCTGCTGAAATAGTGGCGACTGGGGACTTGCCACTCAGGGATGCCAAATTGCAGCAGCGTCCGCATGGCGCTCCCCTCCTGCACCAGGGAGTAGGGAAGCAGCTGTGATGCCATGGGCCGGGCCAGCAAGCCATTTAGTTTGCGGATCCGCCTGTGGCTTGGAGGCAGAGGCTTGGTCAGACCCTGAAAGGTGTCGCTCAGCAGGGTCTGACGACGCTGGGATGCAGGGGAGACAGAGGAGAGAGACGACCACTGGCTGCCAGCCTCAATGTCTGTGTCCTGAGTAGAGTTGGGCCGAACCTCCGATTTTAGGTTCGCGAACCGGGTTCGCGAACTTTCGCGGAACGTTCGGTTCGCGTTAAAGTTCGCGAACCGCAATAGACTTCAATGGGGATGCGAACTTTGAAAAAAATAATAATTATGCTGGCCACAAAAGTGATGGAAAAGATGTTTCAAGGGGTCTAACACCTGGAGGGGGGCATGGCGGAGTGGGATAGATGCCAAAAGTCCCCGGGAAAAATCTGGATTTGACGCAAAGCAGCGTTTTAAGGGCAGAAATCACATTGAATGCTAAATGACAGGCCTAAAGTGCTTTAAAACATCTTGCATGTGTATACATCAATCAGGTAGTGTAATTAAGGTACTGCTTCACACTGACACACCAAACTCACCGTGTAACGCGCCGCAAACAGCTGTTTGTGTAGTGACGGCCGTGCTGGACTGGTGCGCACCATGGCGAGAGTGCAGGTTTTGGTGGCGGGTTCACAGAACAGGTATGCAGTGGCAGGTTCACTGAACAGGTATACAGTGGCGGGTCCACTGAACAGAACAGGTATACAGTGGCGGGTTCACAGAACAGGTATACAGTGGCGGGTCCACTGAACAGAACAGGTATACAGTGGCGGGTTCACAGAACAGGTATGCAGTGGCGGGTTCACTGAACAGGTATACAGTGGCGGGTCCACTGAACAGAACAGGTATACAGTGGTGGGTTCACAGAACAGGTATGCAGTGGCGTGTTCACTAAACAGGTATACAGTGGCGGGTCCACTGAACAGAACAGGTATACAGTGGCGGGTTCACAGAACAGGTATACAGTGGCAGGATCACTGAACAGGTATACAGTGGCGGGTCCACTGAACAGAACAGGTATACAGTGGCGGGTTCACAGAACAGGTATACAGTGGCGGGTCCACTGAACAGAACAGGTATACAGTGGCGGGTTCACAGAACAGGTATACAGTGGCAGGATCACTGAACAGGTATGCAGTGGCAGGATCACTGAACAGGTATGCAGTGGCAGGATCACTGAACAGGTATGCAGTGGCAGGATCACTGAACAGGTATGCACTGGCAGGATCACTGAACAGGTATGCAGTGGCAGGATCACTGAACAGGTATGCACTGGCAGGATCACTGAACAGGTATGCAGTGGGCTGAGGGCTCACTGAACAGAACAGGTATGCAGCCAGGAAAAGCTAAGCCTAACTAATCTTTCCCTAGAGACAGACAGCAGCTCGCCCTACTCTCTCTAATGCAGGCACACGAGTGGCCGTAATGGCCGCCGCTGCCTGCCTTATATAAGGGGGGGTGGGGCTCCAGGGGCTAGTGTAGCCTAATTGGCTACACTGGGCCTGCTGACTGTGATGTAGAGAGTCAAAGTTGACCCTCAGGTGCATTATGGGGCGAACCGAACTTCCGCAAAACGTTCGCGTGCGGCACCCGCACGCGAACCACCTAAGTTCGCGCGAACCACGTTCGCCGGCGAACCGTTCGGCCCAACTCTAGTCCTGAGTAGCCGAGGTGGAAGAGCGCTTGCGTGCTACTACTGCTGCTGCTGTGGGGGATTCACGACCCTGAGGGAGGGATGATGCTGCTGCGCTGGTGGGCCTTCTGCTCTCAGGAACCCCTGCCAGCAGTGCCTGCTTCCTCTTAAACTCCGCATACTCGCGGCAGTGGCGGCTTCTCAGGTGGCCCTGGAGGGATGAGGTACCCATCTTGCTCAGACTTTTCCCACGGCTCAATCTTTTGCTGCATAACCTGCACACCGCATACCTTTTGTCATCAGTACATTCGTCAAAGCAATCCCACACTGGTGACTTTAATTTACTGCGGCCCCCACAGCGGAACAATGTGTGGTAGTAGTTGCCGGGGGTTGCATGGTGGTGGTGCCAGCTGAAGCAGTGTCCTGTCTACTTCCTCCACGCCCACTGCTGCCAATGCCCCTGCCCCTGCCTGACATATGGCGATATCCTTGCCTAGGCCGAGGTGACTCGTCATCCTGCTCTGACCATTCTTCCCCGGACTCAGCAGGCTGCGCATAGTTAGGGTCCACAACGTCGTCATCATCAGCAGCATCATCATAATCCAGCTCTTCCTCTGACTCCCCCGCCTCCTCTTCTGTCCCTACATCCCCAGACACAGACCCCTCTTCTTCATCACCAGAACTCAACAACGCTTGTGATTGTGGCCCGATCTCAATCTCTGCCACATCAGTCCCCAGTAAGTCCTGAGCTTCTTGCATCAGCAGGTTCCCAGATGCCGGACTGAGGGACAGAACGCTGTCATCCTGGGAGGGCTGCTGACCAGTGGGTGCTGGGGTGGATGTCACAACAAGCGTGGGACATTGGCTGCTGTTGCTGGTGCTGCTTGGAGTGGTGCTCACAGTAGAGGTCTGGGAGGAAGTCATGATGTCCATGAGTACGTCAGGTTCCATTTGCTCAACCACCACACGGGGACCAGAAACATTAAAATATTTGGACAATGGCGTCCGCTGACTCGGCCCAGGCTTTGCTGCCCCCCTTTCTGCTGCATCACGACCACGTACAGCTGGGCGTCCTCTCCCTGGACGTGGAGCAGTCCCAGAAGTGGCTGAGGCAATTGAACTCCCTTTTTCTCTCACCCCGCGAAACCCTGCCAGACATGTTGCTAGTAATGAATCACTGGATGCAGTGGGCACAGTACAAGGTCACTGAAGGATGCACCAGGCACAGTACAAGGGCACTGAAGGATGCAGTGGGCACAGTACAAGGTCACTGAAGGATGCAGTGGGCACAGTACAAGGTCACTGAAGGATGCAGTGGGCACAGCAGTGGGCACTGGATATACAACTAGGTCACTGAAAGGATGCAGTGGGCACAGTACAAGGTCACTGAAGGATGCAGTGGGCACAGTACAAGGTCACTGAAGGATGCAGTGGGCACAGCAGTGGACACTGGATATACAACTAGGTCACTGAAGGATGCAGTGGGCACAGTACAAGGTCACTGAAGGATGCAGTGGGCACAGCAGTGGGCACAGCAGTGGGCACTGGATATACAACTAGGTCACTGAAGGATGCAGTGGGCACAGTACAAGGTCACTGAAGGATGCAGTGGGCACAGCAGTGGGCACTGGATATACAACTAGGTCACTGAAGGATGCAGTGGGCACACAAGGATGTCACACTGTGTAATGAGATGCTTATATGCCAGCGAGCGAGAAGTGGGCACTGGGCACGGCACAAGGTCACTGACAGAATGAATGAACAGCGCTGGCAGAGAGTGGCGGTGCCGGCGGTGTGACTGGCTGCCTGCAAATAGTACAAGTGAAGTGTATAACTGTCACTGAAATAATATACAAGTGTGTAATGAGATGCTTATATGCCAGCGAGCGAGCAGTGGGCACTGGGCACGGCACAAGGTCACTGACAGAATGAATGAACAGCGCTGGCAGAGAGTGGCTTCGCCGGCGGTGTGACTGGCTGCCTGCAAATAGTACAAGTGTATAACTGTCACTGGAATATACAAGTGAACACTGCAGCTGCACTAACCTGCCTGCCTGCACTACACACAGATAATCCCCACTCCCACTACACTGACTACACTGCAGCACTGAACCTGCCTGCACTACACACAGTTAAATAATCACTAGACTCCCACACTCCCACTACACTACACTGACTACAACTAACTACAGCAATCACTCACTGACTAGCTAACTGTGTACAGTATAAGAGCAGTGTTAGCAAAAAAAACGCTTTGTTTTTAACACAATAAATGCACTTGCTCAAACAACAATGGCCTGGAGATAATCCTCTCAGCACCACAGTCTAGCAAGGACAGAGCTTTTCCATCATGGCCGCCGCTTTATATTCAGGAGGGGAGGGCATAGCTCCCCTCCTGTGATTGGTTGCTGGGGCCTGGCTGGGGCCCTCTGATTGGCCTGCAATGTGTCACTTCCGCATAGTTTGACGCATTTCCGCTAACCACGACTTCAGCGCCGGGTTTCACGAGCGTGAATGCGGATTTCTGTCCGCATTCACGCGAAGCCGAAGCAGATTTTCGTGGTTGAAAATCTATTCACGGCTTAGCGTGTCCGAAGGCGGAATGCGTCAAAATGGTCGTGAATCCACGCGTAAGCGTGATCACGACCTGGCGGTGAGCACCACTGTCTGACATTACCGACAGGTTTTGGACTAAACTATCTCATAGGGGATTCTCAGCAAGGATTTTATTCTTTATAAAGATATTTCCTAAAAAGGATTTAAACAATGATGCTGGCCAACTTCCCTGCTAGTCACTACACAGTTTTTTTAGCAGTTGGACAGAGCAACTGGCATTTACTAAGTGCTTTTGAAAGTAAATAAATCTCTGAGAATCCACCATGAAGAGATGGACTAGTCAAAAACCTGTCGCTTCTGTCAGATTTCTACTACTTCCTGTAAGTGACAGCAACATCGGAGAAAAGTCATTTATGGCTCATTTTACTCTGTAAAAAACGTACTTCTTATTTGTATATGTTTGCACATATTTTAAATTTTACCATTTTTTGACATAGTGTCCCTGTAATAGGCTGCCATTCATTAGAGACAGTAAAACATTCAACCTACATTACAAAATGTTTAACAGGTAAAACAAAAAAGCATCTTAGAAAGGCTGAATCTACCAAGGGTAAAGATTGGGTGCACCACTCTGTGAAACGCTGCATGTGCAAACAGTGCATCCATTTAAAGTGTACCTGAGGCAATATGTGACATGATGAAGTAACCATGCATGGGCGTAACAATAGGGGATGCAGCCCCTGCTCTCATTGAATAGTCTAGGCGGCGGGCAACGGCAGACACATACCTTCCTTGTGTTCCAGCGCAGATGTTTCTCCCTCTAGTGTCTGACGCTACTTCCTGTTTATACAGGAAGTCGCGTCTGAAGCTAGAAAGAGGAACATCCGTGGAACGCAAGTAAGGTATGTAACTGCCGCTGCCCGCCGCCTAGACTATTCAATGCTGGAGGGGAGCACAGAGGGGAGAGCCCGAGGTGAGTTGAGGGGGGGGACCATCCCCCCACCCCACCGACATGCTACCAAGCTCTCCCCTCATGCTGCGACCCCTCCAGCCCCCCAAAAACGGTCCTGAGCGGACCCAGGGGGAGGGGACCGCTCAGAATTTCTGCAGGGGGGCCCGGTGATTCCTATTTACGCCCCTGTAAACATGTGTATGTACAGCAGAAAACATTAATAACCAGGCTATTTCATTTGCTTTATTTTGCTGCCTGAAAGAATTAATTGATAGAAGCTGTTACGTCCATGTCTGTCTTGTTGGTAGCTTGTCAAGAATATAGTATACATCACTGATAAGCAAATAACAGCCATAAAAGTTTTCCTGGCAGACTACAACTTCTGAGGGCAGGGAGAGATAAAATTCAAGAGCTATTGACCTTTTTCTAACTCTGGGACACTTGCAGGGCCGGCCCGCTCATGAGGCAGGGTGAAACTTTTGCCTCAGGCGGCACATTTCCAGGGGCGGCACCCGCCTGTCCGTGGGTGCGGGGAGCCGGCCGCCGAGCTGGAGGGGTAGCTGGCAGGACGGGGGTATTGGGCCTAGCGGCGGGGAGGGGGGTCGGACCTCCCCCCCCTCCCTCGCCTGGGTCCCCCGATCTGCGCTCCCCTCCAGCCTTAAATAGAAGCAGCCGCTATTTGTAAGAGGCACGGGCGGGGAGGACTCACCTCTTCCTCGTTCCAGCGTGCGCTCCACTGACGTCACTTCCTGCAACGCTGCAGGAAGTGACGTCAGTGGAGCGCACGCTGGGAAGAGGTGAGTCCTCCCCGCCCGTGCCTCTTACAAATAGCGGCTGCTTCTATTTAAGGCTGGAGGGGAGCGCAGATCGGGGAACCAGGCGAGGGAGGGGGGGGCCGACCCCCCTTCCCGCCGCTAGGCCCAATACCCCCGTCCTGCCAGCTACCCCTCCAGCTCGGTGCCCCCCCAGAGCGCGGGTGGGGGGGGCGGCGCTGGGAATTTTTTCAAAATTTGCCTCAGGCGGCAAAAAGTGTAGGGCCGGCCCTGGACACTTGATAGGCTGCCACTGATTAGATACTCTAAAACATTCAACCTACTTTGTAAATGTTTTAATTCAAAATAAAATCCTGGGATACTTAAAAAAAAATAATCATTTTTAGGAGTAGGAGGATACATTTAATTGTTTATCAGTTTATTTTCACTTCAGGTTCAATTTAAAACATCAATCTTAGTAAGGAAGTTTATTAGAATTATGGTGGCAACACATGATACAATGAAATCATCACATTTGGGGCTTGATTCACAAAAGAGTGCTGATAGCACGGCCGTTTTCGTGCGAATTATCGTGTTGCGCGCCATTGCAAATTTTCGCGCGGAACAATAACGTTTTCACGTGCAAAAGCGTTTTTTAGCGTGAAAACAATATCGTTTGCGCGAGAAAATTTGTGTTTGCGCGCAAAAACGTAATCGTTCCGCGCAAAAATTCTTAATGGCGCGCAACGCAAACATTTGCGTGAAAACGGCCGTGCTATCAGTTAGCACTCTTTTGTGAATCAAGCCCTTGATGTCAATTGGATAAAAGCTATCAATTGTATAGAAAAATGTATTTTGGTTTTTTTTTTATTTGTTTAATAAATCTGCTCGAATGTCAATCAAGAGTGGTGGATTTTTCTGATCAAATTTTTATGAAAATTGAATGGTGTAGGGTAGATTGTCAATTTCTTGATGTATAACCCAAGCAATTTTCTTAGTTATCAATCATTTTTTCTGCATGGAGTTTAAATGTTCTCCTCGTGTCTGTGTAGGTTTCCTTCAGGGCTCGTTTCCACACTGAGCAGGTGGGCGGGATCGCAGGCGAATCCCATGAGCCGTGCTATGCACGGCTATGGGAATCGCAGCCTCCGCCGCAAATTCTGTGGGGGGTTCCATTCCGCGGCGCCATTCTCCCCTATGGCAGAGTTTCCCCGTGCGATTCATGTGCGGGAACACTTTGCGGAATCGCAGCGGTTTCCGCGATAGTGGAAACGGGCCCTCAGGGTCTCTGGTTTCCTCCCAGATCCTTAAATATCATGCAGATAAGTTAATTGGCTTCCCCCTAAATTGGCCCTAGACTATGATAGATACACTACTCGATACATACACAGACATATAACTATGGTAGGGATTAGATTATGAACCCCTCTGAGGGACAGTTATGTGACAAGACAATATACTGTGTACAGTGCTGTGGAAGATGCTGTATAAATACTATATAATAATAATAATAATTGGGGACAAAGTTAAACACCTGATTTTTCAAATATTACAATTGATCAAAATAAAAAATTGTTATGCTGGGAATACACCATGAGATTTCTTGGCAGATAGATGGTTCGATAGATAATTTCCAACTGGTCCAATTTGATTTTCGATGTTTTCTCTGATGTATTTCTCATAAAAGGTAATGGAAATCGATCAGAAAACGATCAGAAAATCAATTGGGTAATTCATCGGACAGTAAATCTGCTGAAAAATCTTGTTGCGTATTCCCAGCATAAGTCTCTAATTGGAAAAAAAAATAAAAAAATTGTATGGTGCGTGGCTACCTACCAGATTCATATTTAGTTTGGCCTTAATGCCGATGGGCGTAGGGAAGGTGGCTCCCCCAGGACCACCTAACGCCGATCGGTGTCAAGTTCTGGGGGTGGAGTTTAGTGGGGATTGCGCGCGCACGTCCGTGCGCACATCCCTGCTGAGTTATGGAGCTCCGCTTTGTCAACAACCTACAAGTTGCGATCGCGGCTGCCAGACTGTAAAAAAAAATAAAAATTAGCCGGAATAACTTGTACAGCGCTGTGATCTAGAGCATCGCTGTACGGGGGACAGCTCTGTCCCAGGAGAGGCTCACAAAGCGATCCATCTCCTAGGCTGATGCCTATTGCCTATGAGAGGAGATCATAATATTGGATCTCGAAGGGAGGGAGAAAAAAAAATAGCACATTTTATTATTTAAAAAAAAATCAATAAAATTCATAATTAAAATAAAACAAAAGCTCAGCAGCAATCAGATGCCACCAACAGAAAGCTCTGTTGGTGGCAAGAAAAGGAGGCAAGATTAATTTGTGTGCTAAGTTGTATGGCGGACGATGCAGCAAACTGTTAGAGCTGCAGAGTGCTGAATTGTAAACAATGGCCTGGTCATCACAGGTAAGCCTGTGGTCATCAAAAGAGGCAGCATGGTGACCTATAGTAGAATACAGTAACATTTTCACAATATCCACTTTTATGGTAAGTTTCCTGGTTTCTGCATCAGAAACACTTCCTATATCTATATATTGATGTATATTGAATGTAGCCCCGCCCTCCCAATGATGCTGTTTAGCTATGCGGAATTCTCCTCCCAGAGCATTTTGAGGGACCAGGAATTATTTTAACTGGCTTTGGAATTTTCAGAAGCCAACATTCCGCAAAGATCATCTGGCAGGACTAAAGATGTTGCTTCCTGTGATAAATTCCATCATGTGAATCAGGGAGAGGGAAGATTTCACAAAGGGCAAACACCGACTAAATCAATTATAAATGAATTTTTTAACATCATGAATTTTATTCATTATGTCATTTTGACTACATACAAGATTACACAAGGATAAGCAGTATAGATAATGACAGATCTAGGGCAGTATAGCAGGGGTGTAACTAGGGGGAGCAGCCCCTGTGACCGTAGGGGGGCCCCGAGCTGTGGGGGCCCCAACTACTAACCTACCCTACCCCCGATACTCCAGATCAGGTGTTTTTGTCACACATGTTATTGGTGTGACGATCCTGATGGCTAGTGTTGGGCGAACAGTGTTCGCCACTGTTCGGGTTCTGCAGAACATCACCCTGTTCGGGTGATGTTCGAGTTCGGCCGAACACCTGATGGTGTTCGGCCAAACCGTTCGGCCACATGGCCGAACTAAGAGCGCATGGCCGAACGTTCCCCGAACGTTCGGCTAGCGCTGTGATTGGCCGAACGGGTCACGTGGTTCGGACCCGAACGCACTCTGATTGGCCGAACTGTCACGTGGTTCGGGTAAATAAACACCCAAACCATGTCATATTTCCGCCATTTGTCTGTGGGTTTAGCTTTGGGTAGGCAGGCAGGGTAGTTCGCGCTCCAGCCACGCTAGCCAGGGTCCCCCCAGTCATTGTGTCGCTGCTGGGAATAGTAGTACACCGCTCGCTCAGCATTCTGTTTACTGCCACTCTGTGTACCTCGCTCAGCCACACTATATAGCATTCTGTTTACTGTTCTGTGTCTGCTGGGAATAGTAGTACACCGCTCGCTCAGCCACACTATATAGCATTCTGTTTACTGCCACTCTGTGTACCTCGCTCAGCCACACTATATTGCTTTCTGTTTACTGCCACTCTGTGTCTGCTGGGAATAGTAGTACACCGCTCACCCGCCACTGTATAGCATTGTGCTCTGTGTCGCTGCTGGGAATAGTGGTACACCGCTCACCCGCCACTGTATAGCATTGTGCTCTGTGTCGCTGCTGGGAATAGTGGTACACTGCTCAACCGCCACTGTACAGCATTGTGCTCTGTGTCGCTGCTGGGAATAGTGGTACACCGCTCACCCGCCACTGTATAGCATTGTGCTCTGTGTCGCTGCTGGGAATAGTGGTACACCGCTCACCCGCCACTGTATAGCATTGTGCTCTTTGTCGCTGCTGGGAATAGTGGTACACCGCTCAGCCACACTATATAGCATTCTGTTTACTGTTCTGTGTCTGCTGGGAATAGTAGTACACCGCTCGCTCAGCCACACTATATAGCATTCTGTTTACTGCCACTCTGTGTACCTCGCTCAGCCACACTATATAGCTTTCTGTTTACTGCCACTCTGTGTCTGCTGGGAATAGTAGTACACCGCTCACCCGCCACTGTATAGCATTGTGCTCTGTGTCGCTGCTGGGAATAGTGGTACACCGCTCACCCGCCACTGTATAGCATTGTGCTCTGTGTCGCTGCTGGGAATAGTGGTACACCGCTCACCCGCCACTGTATAGCATTGTGCTCTGTGTCGCTGCTGGGAATAGTGGTACACTGCTCACCCGCCACTGTATAGCATTGTGCTCTGTGTCGCTGCTGGGAATAGTGGTACACCGCTCACCCGCCACTGTATAGCATTGTGCTCTGTGTCGCTGCTGGGAATAGTGGTACACCGCTCAGCCACACTATATAGCATTCTGTTTACTGTTCTGTGTCTGCTGGGAATAGTAGTACACCGCTCGCTCAGCCACACTATATAGCATTCTGTTTACTGCCGCTCTGTGTCTGCTGGGAATAGTAGTACACCGCTCACCCTATTGTGCTCTGTGTCGCTGCTGGGAATAGTGGTACACCGCTCACCCGCCACTGTATAGCATTGTGCTCTTTGTCGCTGCTGGGAATAGTGGTACACCGCTCAGCCACACTATATAGCATTCTGTTTACTGTTCTGTGTCTGCTGGGAATAGTAGTACACCGCTCGCTCAGCCACACTATATAGCATTCTGTTTACTGCCACTCTGTGTACCTCGCTCAGCCACACTATATTGCTTTCTGTTTACTGCCACTCTGTGTCTGCTGGGAATAGTAGTACACCGCTCACCCGCCACTGTATAGCATTGTGCTCTGTGTCGCTGCTGGGAATAGTGGTACACCGCTCACCCGCCACTGTATAGCATTGTGCTCTGTGTCGCTGCTGGGAATAGTAGTACACCGCTCACCCGCCACTGTATAGCATTGTGCTCTGTGTCGCTGCTGGGAATAGTGGTACACCGCTCACCCGCCACTGTATAGCATTGTGCTCTGTGTCGCTGCTGGGAATAGTGGTACAACGCTCACCCGCCACTGTATAGCATTGTGCTCTGTGTCGCTGCTGGGAATAGTGGTACACTGCTCACCCGCCACTGTATAGCATTGTGCTCTGTGTCGCTGCTGGGAATAGTGGTACACCGCTCACCCGCCACTGTATAGCATTGTGCTCTGTGTCGCTGCTGGGAATAGTGGTACACCGCTCAGCCACACTATATAGCATTCTGTTTACTGTTCTGTGTCTGCTGGGAATAGTAGTACACCGCTCGCTCAGCCACACTATATAGCATTCTGTTTACTGCCACTCTGTGTCTGCTGGGAATAGTAGTACACCGCTCACCCGCCACTGTATAGCATTGTGCTCTGTGTCGCTGCTGGGAATAGTGGTACACCGCTCACCCGCCACTGTATAGCATTGTGCTCTGTGTCGCTGCTGGGAATAGTGGTACACCGCTCACCCGCCACTGTATAGCATTGTGCTCTTTGTCGCTGCTGGGAATAGTGGTACACCGCTCAGCCACACTATATAGCATTCTGTTTACTGTTCTGTGTCTGCTGGGAATAGTAGTACACCGCTCGCTCAGCCACACTATATAGCATTCTGTTTACTGCCACTCTGTGTACCTCGCTCAGCCACACTATATAGCTTTCTGTTTACTGCCACTCTGGCCTCGATTCACAAAGCGGTGATAACCCAGTTATCACGCCTAAAAGACTTTAGGCGTGATGACCTTTTCACCACTGAGTTATCACCGATTTTTCCTGAGAGCGCGCGCAAAGTCCCATAGGGCTTAATGGGAGCTTCGCGCGAAGCGTCGGGTGTTGCGCGTGCACTTACGCGCGTACGCGCGGCAACTTCGCGCGAGTTTCTTCTTATCATGCCTAAAGTGACTTTAGGCGTGATAAGGGCCTTTTCACCATGGTGCTAACACTTTGCACCGCTTTGTGAATCGAGCCCCCTGTGTCTGCTGGGAATAGTAGTACACCGCTCACCCGCCACTGTATAGCATTGTGCTCTGTGTCGCTGCTGGGAATAGTGGTACACCGCTCACCCGCCACTGTATAGCATTGTGCTCTGTGTCGCTGCTGGGAATAGTGGTACACCGCTCACCCGCCACTGTATAGCATTGTGCTCTGTGTCGCTGCTGGGAATAGTGGTACACTGCTCACCCGCCACTGTATAGCATTGTGCTCTGTGTCGCTGCTGGGAATAGTGGTACACCGCTCAGCCACACTATATAGCATTCTGTTTACTGTTCTGTGTCTGCTGGGAATAGTAGTACACCGCTCGCTCAGCCACACTATATAGCATTCTGTTTACTGCCACTCTGTGTCTGCTGGGAATAGTAGTACACCGCTCACCCGCCACTGTATAGCATTGTGCTCTGTGTCGCTGCTGGGAATAGTGGTACACCGCTCACCCGCCACTGTATAGCATTGTGCTCTGTGTCGCTGCTGGGAATAGTGGTACTGTATAGCATTTCTGTACTGCCACTGTACTGCTGCCAGTCAGCGTGTACTTTAAGGATAAGTGAAATGAGGAAGAAATCCGGTGAAAGAGGGAGGGGCAAGGGAAGAGGTGTTTCCCCTGACGGTTCACGTACTGGCCACAGGGGAGCACCCAAGAAAACCCACTCAATACCGCCCATGTTGTCCAGGACAACAACCCTCACAAATCCAAAAGAACAGGACCAGATAATTACTTGGATGACCTCTCAAGCGTCCAGCAGTGGGTTAAGCAGCACCAGCACATCACGCACGAGGTCCGAGTCCTCAGCCAGTTACAAGGAGCCAGTGGGCACAAAGCTGACACAACCGGCAGCGACACCACGCACACAACTGCCAGATAACCAGTCCGATGAATTACCTCAGGACACAATGGGGTATTCGCAGGAGCTATTCCCAGCCCAACAAACTTCCACCTTTCAAAGGTCAATGGAGGAACAGCCAGAAATGTTGTGCCCGGATTCACAACCATTAACTGTGGGAAATGCACCGCGCACTGAAATACAAGGCGAGTCCGAGGAGGACTCGGAAACCCAAATCCCAGAGCAAGTTGGGCAGGAGGGGTTGCAATTGCAGGAGGTCGGCCGACAAGATCTGGAAGACGACGTTGGAGTGAGCTGCGCAGAGGTTGTTCTGGGGAGCTCTACTCCACGGCGGCGGCCCCCCACAATGACATATGACGAGTTTCAGGAGATGGAAGAGGAGGGTATGGACAATGTGGACAGAGACCCAGACTTTGTTTGTGAACGAGAACATCGCCGTCGTAGCAGCAGCACAGATGAGTCTGTTGAAGAACCCACTGCTGCACGAGTTCGCCTTGTGCCACAAGGTAGGCGGCGCGCAATTTCAGGCACCACAAGCGTGGAAGTTCAAGTGAGAGGCAAAAGAGGAGCAAACAGAAATCGCCAGCAAGGCAGGTGCTCCAAAGTCTGGGCTTTCTTTGAAGACTGCACTGAGGATGTTACCATGGCGATTTGCAAGGTGTGCAAGACCCGCCTGAGCAGGGGGAAAAGTATTAACAACCTCTCCACCACCAGCATGAGCCGCCACATGCTATCCAAACATCCCACTCTGTGGGCAAACGCGGCAGGACAGGGTACCAGCAACACTGCCTCCCTTGGGTTCACCAGACTCACCACCAGACCCGCCTCAGCAGCAGCAGTAGCCCAGCCATTGCGTGGTTCACAACATTCACAAACATCAGACGACGCTGACACTGTCACTTTCCGGAGTAGTAGTAGCTCTTGAGGTCTCCCAGTGTTCATCAAACACAACAACCAACAGCCCTTCCATGTGCAGCGCTACGGTTCAGTTGTCTGTGTCGGAGATGTTTGAGCGCAAGAGGAAATTGCCAGCAAATGCCCCCCGGGCCGTGGCAGTAACAGCCAGCATAGCCAAGCTTCTGGCCTGCGAAATGCTGCCATATCGAGTGGTGGAGACAAACAGCTTCAAGGGCATGATGTCAGTGGCCATCCCACGTTACGTGGTTCCCAGCCGCTACCACTTTGCGCGCTCTGCAGTGCCTGAGTTGCATGAGCACGTGGTCAGCAAAATAACCCGAAGCTTGAAGAATGCCGTTGCCTGCAAGGTTCACCTCACCACTGACACCTGGACGAGTGCGTTCGGCCAGGGTCGATACATCTCCCTTACCGCGCACTGGGTGAACCTTGTGGAGCCTGGCAGCGATTCCTCACCTGCTACGGCGCGGGTGTTGCCCACGCCGCAAACAGCTGCACCGCCGTCCCTCCCACTGGATAACAACAGCAGCACCTACCTCTCTGACTCCTTCTCCTCCAACGCATCTCAAAGCTAAACCTAATCCGGAAACGCTAACCCAACAGCAGTAGGATCGTGGAAGCAGTGCAGCACAGCTGTTGGCATGCGTCAGCAAGCGTTGCTGAAGCTGATCTGCCTTGGGGATAAGCAGCACACAGGGGAGGAAATTTGGAGGGGAATAAAGGAACAGACGGATTTGTGGCTGGCACCGCTGGACCTGAAACCGGGGATGGTTGTGTGTGATAATGGGAGTAATCTCATTCGCGCTTTAAGGTTGGCTAAGCTGACACACATCCCTTGCCTGGCGCACGTGATGAACCTAGTAGTTCAGCGGTTCCTGAGGACATACCCAGGCGTGGCCGATCTTCTGTTGAAGGTGCGACGAGTGGCCAAACATTGCAGAAATTCCAGTACTGCTTCGGGGGCACTCGCCAAGATGCAGGAGCGCTTCAATCTCCCCGACCATCGCTTGCTGTGTGATGTCCCTACGCGCTGGAATTCTACGCTGCACATGCTAGCCCGCTTTTGCGAGCAGAAGAGTGCAGTGGTCCAGTACATGACGGCGCAGTACCGAGGCGCATCCGGACAGCTGCCAAGCTTCTGTGGATCCGATTGGGCCAACATGTTGGACCTCTGCCAAGTCCTCCAAAATTTTGAGCAATCCACGTTGCTTGTGAGCAGTGACAACTCTTCAGTCAGCATTACCATACCACTGCTGTGTTTACTGAAGAGGTCGATGTTGAAAATCAAGGAAACAGCTGTCATGATGCAACTGGGGGAATCTGAGGGAGAAAACGATCAGCGTGATGGTACCAACATCAGGCCATCCGCCTCAGGAAACGCTGGCCCCAGCAGCTATGACGAAGAAGAGGAGGAGGAACAGCTGGAATTGGAGCAGGAATTTCCTGCCACCACTGACGAGGGCCAGAGCGGTGCACGTTGGACTTCCACAATTCAGCGCGAATGGTCAGCAGAAGCAGACCAGGAAGAAGGTGATGACTATGATGCATCACAACAACTATCACAACGCTCACAAGAGGATGATGAGGATTCTGGCAGGACTCTGGCACACATGGCTCAATTCATGCTAGACTGCATTGAACGCGACCCACGCATTGTGCGCATTCTGGACAACACCAATTACTGGGTTTATACCCTTCTGGATCCACGGTACAAACACAATGTTCCAAAACTGCTTGAAGAAAGAGTCAGACAGGTCAAAATGGAAGAATACCAGCAGGCCCTTGTGGAGACTTTAGAGAGGAGATTGACATCCTCCCCCTCCTCTAGCCAGTTGTACGCCGACAGACTGACTTCCGCAAACCCAGGACGACTAGCTAGTGCCCAAAAGGGAATGGTATCGGCAGTGTCCTTGGAGTGGGAAAATTTTATGACACCCATGCAGCAGCAGCCCACAGAACAGCAAGCATGCAGATCCACCTCCAACACCGATCGCCTGGAGAAGATGGTCAAGGACTACATGTCAGATGGCGTAGCTGTGTTGAACAATCCATCTGCACCCTTCAACTATTGGGTATCGAAGCTAGACACCTGGCACGAACTGGCAATGTACGCAATAGAGGTGCTGGCTTGTGAGCAGTGACAACTCTTCAGTCAGCATTACCATACCACTGCTGTGTTTACTGAAGAGGTCGATGTTGAAAATCAAGGAAACAGCTGTCATGATGCAACTGGGGGAATCTGAGGGAGAAAACGATCAGCGTGATGGTACCAACATCAGGCCATCCGCCTCAGGAAACGCTGGCCCCAGCAGCTATGACGAAGAAGAGGAGGAGGAACAGCTGGAGTTGGAGCAGGAATTTCCTGCCACCACTGACGAGGGCCAGAGCGGTGCACGTTGGACTTCCACAATTCAGCGCGAATGGTCAGCAGAAGCAGACCAGGAAGAAGGTGACGACTATGATGCATCACAACAACTATCACAACGCTCACAAGAGGATGATGAGGATTCTGGCAGGACTCTGGCACACATGGCTCAATTCATGCTAGACTGCATTGAACACGACCCACGCATTGTGCGCATTCTGGACAACACCAATTACTGGGTTTATACCCTTCTGGATCCATGGTACAAACACAATGTTCCAAAACTGCTTGAAGAAAGAGTCAGACAGGTCAAAATGGAAGAATACCAGCAGGCCCTTGTGGAGACTTTAGAGAGGAGATTGACATCCTCCCCCTCCTCTAGCCAGTTGTACGCCGACAGACTGACTTCCGCAAACCCAGGACGACCAGGAGGGCAGCAAACAACACAAGCCGCAGTCAGTGCCCAAAAGGGAATGGTATCGGCAGTGTCCTTGGAGTGGGAAAATTTTATGACACCCATGCAGCAGCAGCCCACAGAACAGCAAGCATGCAGATCCACCTCCAACACCGATCGCCTGGAGAAGATGGTCAAGGACTACATGTCAGATGGCGTAGCTGTGTTGAACAATCCATCTGCACCCTTCAACTATTGGGTATCGAAGCTAGACACCTGGCACGAACTGGCAATGTACGCAATAGAGGTGCTGGCTTGTGAGCAGTGACAACTCTTCAGTCAGCATTACCATACCACTGCTGTGTTTACTGAAGAGGTCGATGTTGAAAATCAAGGAAACAGCTGTCATGATGCAACTGGGGGAATCTGAGGGAGAAAACGATCAGCGTGATGGTACCAACATCAGGCCATCCGCCTCAGGAAACGCTGGCCCCAGCAGCTATGACGAAGAAGAGGAGGAGGAACAGCTGGAGTTGGAGCAGGAATTTCCTGCCACCACTGACGAGGGCCAGAGCGGTGCACGTTGGACTTCCACAATTCAGCGCGAATGGTCAGCAGAAGCAGACCAGGAAGAAGGTGACGACTATGATGCATCACAACAACTATCACAACGCTCACAAGAGGATGATGAGGATTCTGGCAGGACTCTGGCACACATGGCTCAATTCATGCTAGACTGCATTGAACACGACCCACGCATTGTGCGCATTCTGGACAACACCAATTACTGGGTTTATACCCTTCTGGATCCATGGTACAAACACAATGTTCCAAAACTGCTTGAAGAAAGAGTCAGACAGGTCAAAATGGAAGAATACCAGCAGGCCCTTGTGGAGACTTTAGAGAGGAGATTGACATCCTCCCCCTCCTCTAGCCAGTTGTACGCCGACAGACTGACTTCCGCAAACCCAGGACGACCAGGAGGGCAGCAAACAACACAAGCCGCAGTCAGTGCCCAAAAGGGAATGGTATCGGCAGTGTCCTTGGAGTGGGAAAATTTTATGACACCCATGCAGCAGCAGCCCACAGAACAGCAAGCATGCAGATCCACCTCCAACACCGATCGCCTGGAGAAGATGGTCAAGGACTACATGTCAGATGGCGTAGCTGTGTTGAACAATCCATCTGCACCCTTCAACTATTGGGTATCGAAGCTAGACACCTGGCACGAACTGGCAATGTACGCAATAGAGGTGCTGGCTTGCCCGGCAGCCAGCGTTATGTCAGAACGCTGTTTCAGTGCTGCCGGAGGCATCGTCACAGATCGGCGTATCCGCCTCTCCACAGAAAATGCAGACCGTCTGACTCAAATTAAAATGAATCAATCCTGGATTGGAAACGACTACGCAACACTCCTGGACCCCAACCAAGTAACATGAACAATGACCATTTGTGATGGGTTAGCGTTTCCGGTCCCTGTTTATTGAACCTCTCATCTTTATTACATTTATGACTGCATGGCGGCAAAAAGCATTGCTATATCCGCACGCTATTTGTCCTCATGCAAGGCCTGGGATGTTGTGTCTCAAAAAGCGTGGCCTTCTCCTCCTGCGGCTCCTCCTGTTCCCTCACGTGTGCTGCTGCTGCTGCTGGGTTAGCTTCTGGTCCCTTTTCCTGGAACCTCTTCTCTGTATTACATTTATGACTGCATGGCGACAAAAAGCATGTTACCTGTGCAAAGAAACATGACATTTTCCACATTTAAAAGACAGTTTATACTTTGAAACTTTACAATCAATTTTCTCAAAAACTATAAGCTCTTTTTCAAATATTTTTTTTTCCTCTTGTACCCACTCCCAAGGTGCACATACCCTGCAAATTTGGGGTATGTAGCATGTAAGGAAGCTTTACAAAGCACGAAAGTTCGGGTCCCCATTGACTTCCATTATGTTCGGAGTTCGGCGCGAACACCCGAACATCGCGGCGATGTGTGTTCGCATCTAGGTGTTCGCCCAACACTACTGATGGCCACCAGGGGCGTATTAATAGACCCTGCAAGGGATGCAGCCGCAGGGGGCCCAAGTGGGGAGATGTTTCTTTTTCCCTGTCCTGAGAGACTGACAACTAAGGGCACAGAGAGAAAAAAACTTTCTGCTCTCTGCACAATTGTTCTAATGACTGCCTCTGCTCAGCCACTGATAACATTTCATAAAGAGTTTTGTAGACAAAGATTTGTAGCCTATTCGGTGTGCAGCAGGGTCTTTGGTTACAGTGCCCTGCGTGCAGCCTCTCCACCCCCTTCCCAAGTGCTCTGTACTGTAGTGTTGCTGAAGAAATCTACAGAGCCAGTTCTGCTCTATCAGAGATGGACAGAGTGAGTGTAATAAGCTGCAGCTGGGAGCACGCTCATCTATAGGTTTTCTGTATGCATTTTCTGCATATGGTGTGTCTGTATGTGTGAAAACATGCATGTTTTACCACAGAAGCTAATGTAACTGATAGAGAAAATGCTCCCAGTGCTTCACTGCTGTCTGTTTTTATCTGCATGGGGAAAACATTCAATTGAATAATATTGGTCCTCAGTTTTCCTGTACAGTTTGGCAGGTGGGCCTAGTGATTTCTAGTTACGCCCCTGATGGCCACACTTGTTTTATGACCCTTGTAAGATGGGCCTTCAGGCTGTGAGGGTTATCCAGGGGAGGCAAGGGGGCCCCATCAAAGATTTGCTGGGGGGCCCCATGATTTGCAGTTAAGCCACTGCAGTATAGGAATTAAAATAACTAAAAAACAATAATTTTGCAGTTTCAGATCTGTGCAATAATGTTTCAAGTCCTAGCAGTTTTAGAGTTAGTGTGGTTCTGCATTAAAGGATACCCGATGTGACATGACGAGATAGACATGTGTATGTACAGTGCCTAGCAAACAAATAACTGTGCGGTGCTCCTTTTTTCTTTCTCTGCCTGAAAGAGTTAATTATCAGGTATGTAAGTGGCTGACTCAGTCCTGACTCAGACAGGAAGTGACTACAGTGTGACCCTCACTGATAAGAAATTCTAACTATAAAACACTTTCCTAGCAGAAAATGGCTTCTAAAAGCAGGAAAGAGATAAAAAGGGTTTTTTTTTCACCTCGGGTGTCCGTTTGAGAGAAGAAGCTGATCTTGTGCCTGGACGTTTTTTGTTACTGCTGACCAGTAGCTCACCCCGGAAAGCAGAAGTTGAGAGATTTAGTGGACAGAATAAGAGGGGTCACTCTTCCTGCAGAGAAGGTAGACTGCAGCCACTTAATCTTTGTGCTAATGGGATGATGCGATTGTCACAGGAGCCCTAGTGGTCAGACCGCAAACTGCCTTCCAATCGGTTTCAGCACACCAATCATGCAAGCTGTGGTCGCACTCAGTGCACGGAAATCGACGGAACTTGGGCAGCAGCCCGACCAGAAGGGAGTCTGGGAGGTACGGTAATTACAACTTTACACACTATTTCAGGGTATAACTGCCACCACCTCTGTTTTCTGAGACAGAGGAACTCACTAACTGGTTATTTCTTCACCTGCAAATAAAAACGGTTAACACACTCTATTCTATCCGGCTAATAACAACAATAGTAGCATCTCTTCAGGAGTCTGAGTTCAGTTCCTGTGTATGCTGAATAATAGGGTAGCGGAACAGTGAATGACTTTGGTAAAGTCTTTTATTCACGGGCAATATAAATAATTAATATATACAGACAATTATTAAAATCAACCATTATTGAAACAGTAATAGCCAGTATGAAAAATCAAAGGGAGAAAAAATACTTAGTTTCATGGAAAGATGTCCTTTTGTGGGAAGAATCATAAAGTCCTTGGTAAAATCCTTTGTTTTAGATCAAAGTTCAGAGTTCAGACCAGTGGATGCCAGCATATCCTCAAGATGAGATCAAGATGATGTTTCAGGGTGGAGGACACTGAGTTTGTCTCCTCTGCCATTCTTATGCCCCTGATCCAGTAGGAGGGAGTGAGGGCAGGGCCACACACCCCCTTAGAATATGAGATGAGTCCTCCCCTTCTCCTGGGGACCAGAAATCATATCTAACCATATATGGGCTCTATTTCACAGAACCGTACAGGTCAGGGCAGATTTACTAACATTTTCAGGTCTGTCTCGATTTACCCAGCAGCCTGATACCAAACATGAGGGGTGGGACCCCTGTGGTATCATCAGGGCACTTTCGAACTTCCTAACTGGCAGTCTTTACCTCAGAATGTTCTGAAACTTCCTCAGAACCAGCGCCAGATAGGGCCAAGCATGCTCTGTTAGTTTGGAGGGTCTGCCAGCCTGGCAACACAGAAAATATGACACATATAGCAGTTTATGGAATATGAGATACATCTGGGATTAACAGCAGGTCATTCCCAGGCAAAGGCTCTTTGAAGTTTGGGGGCAGCCAGCTACGTGTCAGCTCCCCTGCTGGGAGGGAGCCAGAGTGTCTGACTTTTCCCCAACTAGATTGTTTCTGCCATCATGCTTATCAACTATATCTGATGGATGGGCCATCAGCACAGCTTGAAGCCAGGGACACTCTGCAGCAGGCTCATGCCTTTTGGTGAAAGGAGGGAAAGAGAGAAAAAAAAAAAAAACAAACCCAGGAATGTCAGTTGTAATTCCTGTAATGGCTGCACAAATTTAGTCAGAAAGCGATCAGAAATTGGACTGTGCGGATCCTTCCAATTCGCCCACGTTTCTCACGGCTGTTCCGTGACAGCGATGCAGTCTCCTCTTTTCCTGTATGGAGCGTGCGCTGTACCAGACAGTTACAGAGAGGCACGTTCATTCAGAGAGGGCGCATCAATAGACAGTGCGTGTGACCTGGATATCCTATCAGAGTTCTGAACAGGTGCTACAATGAACAGGGCCAATAACCTAATAAAAGAGGCCTTACATGGGACCTGTGGCAATCCAAAATACATTCGTTATGGTATTTGTCCTGTCAGATATATTTAACATTACGGTCAATCAGTGAGGTGGCTTCCCTGCTGATTGGCTAATGCCCTCTGGTCAAGTTGCAAGGCAAAGTATTGTAGCTAATGTGAGGATTGGTCGGCAGGTGGGTAAAAGGTAATCTGCCAGGTGTTGCTGGGGTCTAAATATTGTTGCAGCAACCAATCAGAGGTAAGTCCAGTGTATAAAAGCAGGTCCTGTTCAGCCTCAGCTTGCCTTTAGTCCAGAGCGGTCTGGGGAGCTCCCCACCCACCCTTTCCCAATTATATAGGCGAAGTCGTCGTGGTCAAGCTTTATTGGTTCTTTCAAGTCACACAGAGAAGTGTGGACAAGCTTGTGAGGGGTCCTTTCGGAAAGTTGAAGTCTTTTAAGTGGTCTGAACCGTAGTGGTGGACTACAAAAAACTGCTGATCTTGATGTTTTTTATTGATTATTGATACGTTTTATTCAATAAAGTTATTTGGACCTCTTGAGTTTTTAAAATAACCAATAAAGAAGGCCACGGCCATTTTAATGCCAACTTGGAGGGTCTGGTGTTTTTTATTTATATGGTTAAGAATTTGTTATTTATGCACATATGTATATTTATGGTATTGTCTACAGTCCCATGGCATGTTGCCGAAAGCAACAAGGAGTCTGGAGGTACAATCTGACTATTATTATAAATGCGAAAGTTTGGATGTTTGTTACTTGATCACGCAAAAACGACACACACATGGTACATTACCTGGAATAACATATAGGATACTTTTTATTCCCATAACCAAAAAGTGGGCGGAGACAAATACACATTTCACTGGAAAATGTAAACAGCAGCCATTCTTACACTGTTAATGGTAGGGCTCTCAAACTTTGCACAGTTGGTCACTGGGTGACTGGGATTAATATTCAGAAAAGTGGATGGAGCCTACAAACGCCAATCATAATTCACCTATTGATTTTCAAGGGGAAAATTTCATTGCTGCCATTCTTGCACTGTTGATGGCACAAGCCTCAAACCTGGTACAGTTGATCATTGTGTGACTGGGGTTTAAATTTATAAAAGGAGGTGGAGCCACAAACAGCCAATATGATTTGTTTCATTTTAATGCAGGTTATTGATGCCAAAGACCGCAAAGCTCACAAACTTGGTCATTGAGTAATTGTGTGTTAGGGTTAGGAAAAGTGGGCGCAGCCAATACCTGCCAAATACATAATTGGGCAATGCCGGGTCATCAGTAGGCGGAGACAAATGCAAATTTCACTGAGAAAATGTAAACTGCAGCCATTCTTACACTGTTAATGGTAGGGTTCTCAAACTTTGCACAGTTGGTCACTGGGTGACTGGGATTAATATTCAGAAAAGCCAATGAAAATTCGCCTATTGATTTTTAAGGTGAATATTTAATTGCTGCCATTCTTGCACTGTTAATGGCACAAGCTACTTGCACTGTTAATCACCTGTACCTGGTACAGATGGCCATTGGATGATTGGGGTTCAAATTCAGAAAAGGGGTGGACCCACAGCCAATAAGATTTATTTTATTTCAATGCAAATTATTGATGCCAAAGACCACAAAGCTCACAAACTTGGTCATTAAGTAATTGAGTAATTGTGTGTTAGGGTTAGGAAAAGTGGGCAGAGCCAACACCGGCCAAATACATACCCGGGCAACGCCAGGCGTCCAGCTAGTTATCATAAATGCGAAAGTTTGGATGTCTGTTACTCAATCACGCAAAAACGGCTGAACATGAAATTCGGCACACACACAGTACATTACCTGGAATAAAGTATAGGATACTTTTTATATCCATAACCAAAAAGTAGGTGGAAACAAATACAAATTTCACTGGGAAAATGTAAACTGCAGCCATTCTTAATGTTAATGGTAGGGTTCTCAAACTTTGCACAGTTGGTCACTGGGTGACGGGGATTAATACTCAAGAAAGTGGATGGAGCCTAAAAAGCCAGTCAAAATTCACCTATTGATTTTCAGTCATTGGTCACTGGGTGACTGGAGTTCAAATTCAGAAAAGGAGGTGGAGCCACAAACAGCAAATCAGATTTGCTTAATTTCAATGCAAATTACTGATGCCAAAGACCGCAAAGCTCACAAACGTGGTCATTGAGTAATTGTGTGATAGGGTTAGAAAAAGTGGGCAGAGCCGACACCAAACAAACACATACCCGGGCAATGCTGAGCCATCAGCTTATATATATATATATATATACTAGATGATGGCCCTGCGTTGCCCAGGTATGTATTTGGCTAGTTTTAGCTCCACTCTCTTTTTCTAACCCTAACACACAATTACTCAATTATTTAATGACTTAGTTTGTAAACTTTGGGGTAATTTGCATTGAAATGAAACAAATCTGATTGACTGTGGCTTCACCCCCTTTTCTGAATTTGAACGCCAGTCACCCACAATGAACAACTGTACCAGGTTTGTGGCTTGTGCCATTTACAGTGCAAGAATGGCAGCAACTAAATATTCCCCTTGAAAATCAATAGGTGAATTCTGATTGGCTTTTGTAGGCTCCACCCACTTTTTTGAATATTAATCCCAGTCACCCAGTAACCAACTGTGCAAAGTTTGAGAGCCCTACTACTAACAGTGTAAGAATGGCTGCAGTTTACATTTTCTCCGTGAAATTTGTATTTTGTCTCCGCCCACTGATGACCCGGTGTTGCCCGGGCGTACGTCAAAAAAGGCCGTCGGGAAAAAAGGGCACGGGGTTTAAACGATAAGCACTAATAGCGTTTCTAAAAATATTGTGTATTTCGTTTACAAATAATGTTTTACAAATTTATAAATCATTAAATAATGTGTATGAAATCGGCAATTGTGAAAACGTTAATCTTCCCTGTTTCAAAAGTGAAATTTATAATTACATTTCTTAAAAAAGAACGATAATATGTTTATTCGTTATAATTGTATATTATTGTAAATAACCTTCATTTATTGTTTCTTCTTATAATAAAATCTGAAAATATTGTTTATAACGATGATATAAATATAACTACGTTCGTAATAAGTGCTGTAAACATTAGTAAGTATTACTAAAATTTGACTAAAACTATACCTAAGCCTACTCTCACACAGAACCCTCCCTGTACCTATCCCTAACCCCTAGACCCCCCTGGTGGTGCCTAACCCTAAGACCCCCCTGGTGGTGCCTAACCCTAAGACCCCCCTGGTGGTGCCTAAACCTAAGACCCCCCTGGTGGTGCCTAACCTAAGAACCCCCTGGTGGTGCCTAAACCTAAGACCCCCCTGGTGGTGCCTAACCTAAGATCCCCTGGTGGTGCCTAAACCTAAGACCCCCCTGGTGGTGCCTAAACCTAAGACCCCCCTGGTGGTGCCTAAACCTAAGACCCCCCTGGTGGTGCCTAAACCTAAGATCCCCTGGTGGTGCCTAAACCTAAGACCCCCCCTGGTGGTGCCTAACCTAAGATCCCCTGGTGGTGCCTAAACCTAAGACCCCCCCTGGTAGTGCCTAACCCTAAGACCCCCCTGGTGGTGCCTAAACCTAAGATCCCCTGGTGGTGCCTAAACCTAAGACCCCCCCTGGTCGTGCCTAACCCTAAGACCCCCCTGGTGGTGCCTAACCCTAAACCCCCCCTGGTGGTGCCTAACCCTAACCACCCCCCTTAGTGATCGCTTTATTATGTGGATAATAATGTTTTACAAATAGTGACTGTAAAAAATATATTGCAGACATTTGGTAGATCCACAGAGAAATTTAGCATTGTAGCAAAACGCAGTGTGATCCCAGGAAGTGAGGGAAATTTTAACATCTTCCAGCTAGTTAGGTTGATAACAATCTTACAGCTATGTAAATGAATTGGCAATAGATTAGTTACATTAATAAGTAAAACAAAAAACATCTTAGGGCTCGTTCACGCTAAGGGCGTTTTTGCCCTTTTTTCAAGCGCAGATGATTTTCAAGATAGCCTTAAAAGCGCCTGTACAATGATTCCCTATGAGAGAATTCACAGCTGAGCGGTTTGTTTGTGATCCGCTCAGCAAAGCGGTGCCTGTACCTTTTTTGAGGTGATTCTGCCCCAATGGAAGGTATAGGAAAAATGCAATCGCTCACAAAATCGCTTTGTGCAGCCATTGCGTTTCCGTTTTTAAAGGAGTTATCAGGCAAATTTAACAAAATAAGCGATACTTACCCGGGGCTTCCTCCAGCCCGAAGCTCCCAGCATGTCCCTCGCTGCAGCTCTGCACACAGCCGTTTGCTGCAGCTCCCTCCCGGTCCCCGGCGATGACGTCAGGCCGACCTCCAGGCGGCCTGTACTGTGCCTGCGTGAGCAGCGCTGTCGGCCTGTACTGCGCCTGCGTGAGAGCCGCAGACTGCTCTGGTCCACGTGGAGGTGATTGACATCGCAGGTCGCGCATGCGCAGTACAGGCTGACCTGGAGGCTGGAGGAAGCCCTGGGTAAGTAGCGCTTATTTTGTTAAATTTGCCTGATAACTCCTTTAAGAATAAATACATTGTATTTATTTTTTTCCGGGTAAAAGAGTTCACTTCCTGACTTGCGTCAGGAAGTGAATTACAAAACCGCACTGGAAAAGCGATTAGAAAGTACTTTTAACAAAATTGCACCACCCACCCAAGTGCTGGGAATCGCCAAAAAAAATCACGTCAAACAACGCCCAACGTGAACGCGATCGGAATGCAATGTGAACGAGGCCCAAGAAAGGCTGAATCTATCAAAGTTAAAGATTGGGAGAGGTGCACCACTCTGCGAAACGCTGCATGTGCAAATAAAGCATTCATTTAAAATGTTCCTGAGCAATATGTGACATGGATGAGATAAGCATGTGTATGTACAGTACAAAACATATTAATAACCAGGTTGTTTTACTTGTTTTATTTTGCTGCCTGAAAAAGTTCATTTCTAGGCATGGAATTGACAGCTTTTGTCTTGTCGGTACATTGCCGGGAATATAGTAAGCATCCCTAATAAGCCATAAAAGTTTTCCTGGCAGAATACAACTTCTGAGGGCAGGGAGAGATAAATACATGAACTATCAACCTTATTATAACTCTGAGATAAAAACAAGGAACACCAAGAGCCCCAATAGTGTAATATGTACTGGTAAATGGTTACTAGATAGAGTAAATATTAATACTCACAAACCAGGGTTACCATTAGGCAACCACTGTAAAGGCAGGTGGGGAGATTTTCCTGACCCCACTCAGGAATAAGAAGTTGCTCTCTGTAGATGAGATTTCTGACAGAGGTGCCTGGCTCTTCTACTGACCACATATGCTATTGCTCCGTTGTTATTGCCTGATGAAGCGAGATCAAACCTGTGAAACGCGTTGCATATTTGGAGTTCATAAATAAAATATATTCACTGTCTTTACTACAGTCGTTGTGTGTCTACTTGGAGGAGGTAAGGAGGTGTGTCTAGTTGGAGGAGGTAAGGAGGTGTGTCTACTTGGAGGAGGTAAGGAGGTGTGTCTACTTGGAGGAGGTAAGGAGGTGTAAGGAGGTGTGTCTACTTGGAGGAGGTAAGGAGGTGTGTCTACTTGGAGGAGGTAAGGAGGTGTGTCTACTTGGAGGAGGTGTGTCTACTTGGAGGAGGTAAGGAGGTGTGTCTACTTGGAGGAGGTAAGTCCACCACTACCTCCTCTATTTAGCAAGAATTTGGTTTTTAAGCTCATTTAGCTTCCTTTTATCCTTTTGGCGCCTCTGTTCTCCTGCATAATATTATAACTCTGGGACATTTAATAGGCTGCCACTGATTAGAGACAGTAAAACATTCAACCTACAATATAAATGTTTAAATATAGAAGAAAATCACGGCATACTTAAAAAAGTCATTATTAGGAGTAGGAGGATAAATATAATTGTTTATCTCATCAATTTATTTTCACCTCGGGTTCACTTTAAAGTAATCCTACAGTTAGAAAGATATGGAGACTGACATATTTATTTACTTTTATATAGTGCATAGTGTCTGTCATGCTAATCCTGTGCTTCTTATCCCTTAACCCACTAACCCAGAACTAGTATTCAGATCAGGTTTTCTGACTAATGTTTGACTGCATAGCTGCATGTTTGTTTCAGGTGAATGATTCAGAAACTGTTGAAGCCAAACAAGATCTAAAGGACAGTCAGGCAATTGCGGTTGTTTAAAGAGGAACTCCAGTGAAACTAATGTGATAAAAAGTGCTTCATTTTTACAATAATTAAGTATAAATGATTTAGTCAATGTTTGCCCATTAAAAAAGCTTTCCTCACCATGATTTACATTCTGACATTCATTTATCGTGTGGTGACATCTTTACTGCTGGCAGGTGATGTCTTTGGAAGAAGCTACTGCTTGCTTTTTTGGCAGTTGGAAACAACTGTAAACATCTGTTATTTCCCACAATGCATCAAGGCTCCCACAGTGTGATGTCAGAACCATGGTCCTGACATCACACTGTGGGAGGGGTTTCACCACAATATCAGCCATACAGAGCCCCCCGATGACATGTTAGTGAAAAGGGAAATACAGCGGTTTGCAAAAGTATTCGACCCCCTGGAAGTTTTCCACATTTTGTCTCATTACTGCCACAAACATGAATCTATTTTATTGGAATTCCACATGAAAGACCAATACAAAGTGGTGTACACGGGAGAAGTGGAACGAAAATCATACGTTTCCAAACATTTTTTACAAATCAATAACTGCAAAGTGGTGTGTGCATAATTATTCAGCCCCCTTTAGTCTGAGTGCAGTCAGTTGCCCATAGACATTGTCTGATGAGTGCTAATGACTAAATAGAGTGCACCTGTGTGTAATCTAATGTCAGTACAAATACAGCTGCTCTGTGAGGGCCTCAGAGGTTGTCTAAGAGAATCTTGGGAGCAACAACACCATGAAGTCCAAAGAACACACCAGACAGGTCAGGCTTAAAGTTATTGAGAAATTTAAAGCAGGCTTAGGCTACAAAAAGATTTTCAAAGCCTTGAACATCCCATGGAGCACTGTTCAAACGATCATTCAGAAATGGAAGGAGTATGGCACAACTGTAAACCTACCAAGACAAGGCCGTCCACCTAAACTCACAGGCCGAACAAGGAGAGCGCTGATTAGAAATGCAGTCAAGAGGCCCATGGTGACTCTGGACGAGCTGCAGAGATCTACTGCTCAGGTGGGGGAATCTGTACATAAGACAACAATTAGTCCTGCACTGCACAAAGTTGGCCTTTATGGAAGAGTGGCAAGAAGAAAGCCATTGTTAACAGAAAAGCATAAGAAGTCCCATTTGCAGTTTGCCACAAGCCATGTGGGGGACACAGCAAACATTTGGAAGAAGGTGCTCTGGTCAGATGAGACCAAAATGGAACTACATGTCCAACATGCAAAATGCTATGTGTGGCGGAAAACGAACACTGCACATCACTCTTAACACACCATCTCCACTATGGTAGTGGCATTATCATGCTCTGGGGGTGCTTCTCTTCAGCAGGGACAGGGAACCTGATCAGAGTTGATGGGAAGATGGATGGAGCCAAATACAGGGCAATCTTGGAAGAAAACCTCTTGGAGTCTGCAGAAGACTTGAGGGCGGAGGTTCACCTTCCAGCAGGACAACGACCCTAAACATAAAGCCAGGGCAACAATGGCATGGTTTAAAACAAAACAAATCCATGTGTTAGAATGGCCCAGTCAAAGTCCAGATCTAAATCCAATCGAGAATCTGTGGCAAAATCTGAAAACTGCTGTTCACAAACGCTGTCCATCTAATCTGACTGAGCTGGAGCTGTTTTGCAAAGAAGAATGGGCAAGGATTTCAGTCTCTATGGCCTAGTGCACACCAGAGCGGTTCTGCTGCGGTTTGCGATCCGCTTGCGGGTGCGGATCCGCTAGGGTAATGTATTTCAATGGGCTGGCACACACCAGAGCGGGAGGCGTTTTGCAGAAACGCATACTCCCGGGCTGCTGCAGATTTTGGATTGCGGATGCGTTTCTGCCTCAATGTTAAGGATAGGAAAAACGCAAACCGCTCTGAAAAACGGCACTTCAGAGCGGTTTGCCAGGCGGTTTTTGTTACAGTAGCTGTTCAGTAACAGCTTACTGTAACAATACATGAAATCTACTACACCAAAAACGCTTCACAAAACCGCAAAATGCTAGCTGAAACGCTGTAGAAAAAGAAGAAAAAGCGTTTCAAAATCTGCTAGCATTTTGCGGATCTGCTAGCGGTTTTTGGTGTGCACCAGGCCTAAATGTGCAAAGCTGGTAGAGACATACCCTAAAAGACTGGCAGCTGTAATTGCAGCAAAATGTGGTTCTAAAAAGTATTGACTCAGGGGGCTGAATAATTACGCACACCCCACTTTGCAGTTATTGAATTGTAAAAAATGTTTGGAATGATGTATGATTTTCGTTCCACTTCTCACGTGTAAACCACTTTGTATTGGTCTTTCACGTGGAATTCCAATAAAATTGATTCATGTTTGTGGCAGTAATGTAACAAAATTTGGAAAACTTCAAGGGGGCCGAATACTTTTGCAAACCACTGTATTTCTCATGGGAAAGGGGGTATCAGCTACTGATTGGGATGAAGTTCCCCACAAAAGTCTGGTGCAAAAGTTGAGGATGCAAGGACTGGGGAGGAGTCTGTGTGCATGGATAGGGAACTGGCTAATGGACAGAAAACAAAGAGTTGTGGTCAATGGATCGTACTCAAAATGGGAGACTGTAAGCAGTGGGGTCCCACAGGGGTCTGTACTGGGTCCAGTGCTCTTCAATTTATTTATTAATGACCTAGTAGATGCAGTAGTGAGCAATGTTGCTATTTTTGCAGATGATACAAAATTGTGCAGAATTATCATCTCTCAGGAAGATAGTGTCATATTGCAACAGGATCTGGATAGGATGGCTATATGGGCACATACATGGCAGATGAAATTCAATGTTGAAAAATGTAAAGTCATGCATTTTGGTTGTACCAATGGTCTAGCACCATACAAAATAAATGGAATACAGTTGGGGACTTCAAACTTGGAGAAGGACTTAGGAGTACTCATCAACAACAAGTTAAATAATCGTACTCGATGCCAAGCCGCTGCAGCTAAATCTAACAAAATTTTGGGATGCATTAAAAGGGAAATAAAAGCTTGAGATGCTAGCACAATATTGCCCCTGTTTAACTCTCTAGTTGTGAGAAAACGCGGAAAAGCCGTCGCGTGTACTGACAGCAAGGCGGCTGATTCCGCGTCCAACGCGGCGGTCTGCACGCGGAAGCGTGCATCTAGTGACATGGCAGAACGCGGAAAAGCCGCCGCATGTACTGAGAGCAAGGCGGCTGGTTCCGCGTCCAGCGCGGCGGTTTGCACGCAGCAGCGTGCAGCTGGTGTGGCTGAGCCTGTTAGTTCACACAGGTTTAGGAATACGCGCGCGCGCGCCGAAAGGCAGAACTTTTATGATGGTCAAGGGGGGATCAGCTGACCAGGCCGGTCAGCTGACCTCAGAGCTGGTAACCATTGGTTGATCACTTTAGGGTGGCGCCAGAGAGCACTGCTCTATATATGGTTACTGCTGGCCACTCTCAAGTTGTCTGCCGCTGCGATCACTACGTGGAAGCACTCAGACCTTAGTCAGATCCAACAGTGTGTTGGAACCAGGAGGACCTGGGAATTCACACTGAGCCAGATTACTTGTGTTATTATTCTGTTATACTTCAGACTAGTTCCAGGGTGTAGAGACCACGGACCTCACACCCAAGACTAGGGAACTTTATTCTGTTATACTTCAGACTAGTTCCAGGGTGTAGAGACCACGGACCTCACACCCAAGACTAGGGAACTTGTGTTATCACTCTGTTATACATCAAGACTAGTTCCAGGGTGTAGAGACCACGGACCTCACACCCAAGACTAGGCATTGTTTGATATTTGTTATGACCTGTTGCTTTCCTGACTATCCCTCTGCTTTCTGATTCGGTACCACGCATATCTGATATCACGTTGCCAAACCCTGCCTGTCTTCGATACCGAATCAGCCTTCTGTCTTTATACTTTATCTGTCTGTGTGTTGCCGACCTGGCTTGCCTGACCTCGAGAGCTATCTCTCTCCACTTAAGAGATAGGCCTTGATTCATAAAGCATTACCTCATGCGGTAATGCTGAAAACAGCAGACTTTACCGACCACTTAGCAATGTGTCAATTCATAAAGGCTGTTACCGCATGAAAATCTGACATTACCGACCAGGGAGATAAATTACCGACTTGGCTGCAGTTACCGACAACACATGTCAGTAAATTGTCAGCAAATGTCAATTCATAAAGCCTTCAACAAGCGGTAAGCCTGGCGGTAGTTACCGACACCTCTTACCGACAGCTCTGATGAATGCAAAAGTGCAGAGAGCCGAAGTCTGTTTGAGTCATCAGTAGTGGAGAGAGCCAGAGAGCCCTCTGTGTAAATCATTTAAGCAGGCAGGGAAAGACTGTGTGACTCATCTGTCTGAGTCATCAGTGGAGAGAGCCAGAGAGAGCCGTCTCTGTGATTCATTTCTGCAGGGCAAAGAGAGAATCTAGACACTGCTCTACTCTACCGCTCAATGGGCTGCGGTAATTTACCGACCTCCAAGAGCAGCTGGGGAAATCTTTATGAATTAGCACACAGACCGGGAAAATACCGAGTGCGGTATTTTCCCGACAAGATTTTTTTATCGGACTGCTGTTTATGAATCGAGGCCATAGTCTCCAAGATCAGTCAGTGACATCCACCTTCAGGTGTCACTCACTCTCTGGTCCTTCCTACCTTCAGCCTGACTCCACCCCTTGGAGAGTCTCAGGCTGCTGGAAGGTTTCTGTACTCTCCATAGCAGTGTCTTCTGTACTGCTTAGGGTCACCTGTTCATCAGGTTGGCGTGGGTTGCTCAAAGTCATACTGTTACACCAAACACTCGCCATATATATCTAGAGGTGTCCAGAGGTTAGCACTATATCTGTATTATTGGTGATTCTGCAGATCATCCATAATCAGATATAGATCTGTATTCTTGGTGATACTGCAGATCACCAATAATCAGATTCTCTCTGCGTGCTGACACCGATCATTACACTAGTAAGGACACATCTGGAATATGGAATTAAGTTCTGGGCACCACATTACAAAAAAGATGTTGCAGTTTTAGAGCAGGTGCAGAGACGAGCAACAAAACTGATACGTGGGATGGAGGGTCTCACTTACCAAGAAAGGTTAGATAAACTGGGTTTATTTAGTCTAGAGAAAAGACGCCTTAGAGGGGATCTAATTAACATGTATAAATACATCAGAGGGCAATATAATAGCTTGGCGGATGAGCTTTTTGTCCCTAGGCCTTCTCAAAGGACTAGAGGACATGATCTGCGCAAGGAGGAAAAACGTTTTAGCCATTTATTTAGGAAAGGGTTCTTTACAGTAAGAGTGATTAAGATGTGGAATGCATTGCCACAGGAAGTCGTTATGGCAAACTCTATACCTGCATTTAAAGGGGGCTTAGATGCTTTCCTTGTGTTGAAAGACATCCATGGCTACAATTACTAGGTAATGCCTAATGATGTTGATCCAGGGATTTTATCTGATTGCCATCTGGAGTCGGGAAGGAATTTTTCCCTTTTGGGGCTAATTGGACCATGCCTTGTAAGGGTTTTTTCGCCTTCCTCTGGATCAACAGGGATATGTGAGGGAGCAGGCTGGTGTTGTACTTTAGTCTCTGGTTGAACTCGATGCACGTATGTCTTTTTTCAACCAAAATAACTATGTAACTATGAAGTTCAATTCTTGGTTAGGATAGGAACACACTAGGCAGAATCGCATATGCGTTTTCCACTATGTGCATTATGCAATACTGCCTAGTGTGTTCCTGCCCTCACGGTTTCTCTTTAGGCCCGGTTCACATTAGCGTTAAAGGCGGAACCAGTCGTATGGATCCGATGTGTACGTTGCGCTGAACGGACAAAAAAATGCTGCAGCATCTATTTTTCCGGACACTGGAGGGCAGCGGACCTGAAACGGAAGGTTATGCAGAGCAATAGGAACCAATGGAAAACAGAAGTTAACAACACACTGGCTATAAAAACGGAATGGATCCATTTGGCAGGTTCCACTTTTTAACGCTAATGTAAACCGGGCCTTAAAGAGAATCCGTGACCAAGAATTGAACTTCATCCCAATCAGTAGCTGATACCCCCTTTCCCATGAGAAATCTATTCCTTTTCACAAACGGATCATCAGGGGGCTCTGTATGGCTTATTTTGTGGTGAAACCCCTCCCACAAGAAACTGTGAGAACATTGGTCCTGGCAGTTTCCTGTCTGTGAACCTCATTGCATTGTGGGAAGTAGCTGTTTACAGCTGATTCCAACTGCCAAAACAGCAAGCAGCAGCTACATCACCTGCCAGCAGTAAAAATTTCGCCATGTGATAAATGTCAGAATGTAAATCAGGGAGAGGAAAGATTTACGCAGACACTGATTAAATCATTTATACGTATTTATTGTAAAAATAAAGCACTTTTTTATTACATTATTTTCACTGGAGTTCCTCTTTAAGGTAGCCATACATCTAGCGATGATGGACAGATTCGACCAAGAGACAAATCTCTCCAAATCGAATCTGATCGGAGAGAGATCTGTCAGCCGCCCATACACAGCAGGCCGAATACCGATCAATTTCAGCATGAAAGCTCTTAGGAGTCGGACGAGCCCACCGCATCCGCCACTGTGTGTGTGTGTAATGTACAGTATGCATTTAATGTATATGTGCTGTTATGTGCATTTATAATTTACCTGTCCTGTGTCGCGGCACCTGTCCGTCTCCCGCCTCTCTTCAATTAGCCACATACACGCTGCCATGTGGTGTGTGTGTGTGCGGTCACGTGCCGACGTGCTATGCGCCCACAGCGTGCATGCGGCTAATTGAAGAGAGGCAGAAGGCGGACGGGCACCGTGGCACAGGTAATGTATAAATGCACATTACATTGCGGGAACAGTGCCGGGAGTTTTGTTGCTTGTCCTGGTATTGCTTGGCATTACTGCCGCGCACCCGATCGACCAAGACGGCTCGACATCTTGCAGCATGTTCGAACGATTAATCCGACTTACTTCAGCCCGAAGTGTATCATCGATCGGGCATGCACTTGGCGGAACCGATTTTCATCCGATTCCAATTATAATAATCGGATTGGATGGTCGAATGGCCGCCAAGTCGCCTGATGTATGACCATCTTTATTCTCCTGAGTTATCTCCTAGGATAAGTATTTTCTTGCTTTCTGGTGGTTAAAAGGCATTTTATTGACAAAATTACCTAGTTGAAAACTTAGGTGGCAAAGTTAATTGCATATGGGCCAGTGTAAAACATGTCTATGTACTCTGTAATGTGCTGCAGATGTCAGTGCTATATAAATCCTACTAATATAATAAATGGCAAAGTTCCGATGTTTGGATGTTTGTTACTCGATCACACAAAAACGGCTGAACGGATTTGAATGAAATTTGGCACACACATAGTACATTACCTGGAATAAAGTATAGGATACTTTTTATTCTCATAACCAAAAAGGGGGCGGAGACAAATACAAATTTCACTGGAAAATGTAAACTGCAGCCATTCTTACACTGTTAATGGCAGGGTTCTCAAACTTTGCACAGTTGGTCGCTGGGTGACTGAGAATAATATTCAGAAAGGTGGGAGCTGGGAGGAGCCTACGAAAGCCAATCATAATTCACTTATTGATTTTCAAGGGGAGTATTTACATTGCTGCCATTCTTGCATTGTTAATGGCACAAGCCTCAAACCTGGTACAGTTGGTCATTGGGTGACTGGGGTTCAATTTGAGAAAGGGGGGTGGAGCCACAAACAGCCAATTAGATGTGTTTCATTCCAATGCAAATTATTGATGACAAACACTGCAAAGCTCACAAACTTGGTAATTGAGTAATTGTGTGTGAGGGTTAGAAAAGTGGGCACAGCCAACACCAGCCAAATACATAAGCGGGCAACGCCGGGTCATAAGTGGGGTAACAGTAAAAAAGGGCGCAGGAGGCTAGTGGACAAATCGGGCGCCGCCATTCACTCCCATAATAAATATCGTTTAATGGGCGCCCGATAGGAAAAAAGGGCGCCGGAGAAAAATAACGTTTTAAAAGCGGCGCCCGGAGACTTAATGTTTTATTACTGCTTCTCATGATTACACATTATTTAATGATTTATACATTTTTTAATATTATTTTTAAACGAAAAACAGTACAATATTTTTTTCAAACATTATTTTTAAACGCAATATGCCTTAATGTTGTCTCTTGCCTTCCTGGTATGCGGACTTTGTATCCCCCAGGTTGTTCACATACTTACGCGTTATGCGCTCCAGCGTGGATTACTTCCTCCTGGTACGCTAGCTGTGTGTCCCTCCATGCTACCTATATACTTACGCTGTGTGCGTTCCAGCGTGGATAACTTCCTCTTGGTGTTCCTTTGCTCTCGCATTGGACGGCATATGGAGGGCGGATCACGTGATGCGCGTCTGGCGCTCACGTGACCGCACCTCTAGCACTATATCTTTCCGGCAGATATGCCGGTCTGACACAGGATCCCCCTCTCTTTATAAAGCGGCGTGACTGCCGCGAAACCGGTAGAGAAGTCTGCCGGGGGCCTCCTTCATCTCTTGAGACACCACAGCTGATTCTATTATTCCTGGGTCACGTAAGCCTCGTTTTTTACGCACTCCATGCTACCTATATGGTCCCAGCATCTTGTCACTTTGGCTTTCAGTATCTATGGGCTATAATTACTTATGTATGTATGCACTATGCACTTTTTTCCACAGGTTGCACAGGTTATATGGTTATTGATAACCTCATAATAATTTTGTATTTGTTACTGCACATTTCAACGTGATCTTATGAACCCGGGTTCAATCCCTGAGGTGGTTCATACATTGAACTACCCAGGTGATTATCACTTCATTGTATGCTATTAGCAACTCTTTATTACATATTACAGCTATTGAATTGTGGTGTCTCTCTGCTTTTAATTGTATGTGTGTTTTTAATACTTTATAGTGCTTTTTGAGATATGGATAATAAATTGTGATATTTTTGATATATGGTGTGGTGCTATTTATGGTCATATTCCTAGTTCTTTGCATTATTTTTAAACGAAAAACAGTACAATTTTTTTTTTACATTATTTTTAAACGAAAAAACCGCACAATATGTTTTTGAAACGTTATTAATGCTTATCACAGGGGGGTCTTAGGTTTAGGCACCAACAGGGGGGTCTTAGGTTTAGGCACCAACAGGGGGGTCTTAGGTTTAGGCACCAACAGGGGTGTCTTAGGTTTAGGCACCAACAGGGGGGTCTTAGGTTTAGGCACCAACAGGGGGTTTTAGGTTTAGGCACCAACAGGGGTGTCTTAGGTTTAGGCACCAACAGGGGGGTCTTAGGTTTAGGCACCAACAGGGGGGTCTTAGGTTTAGGCACCAACAGGGGGGTCTTAGGTTTAGGCACTAACAGGGGGGTCTAGGGGTTAGGGGTAGGTACAGGGAGGGTTACTTAGGCACCAACAGGGGGGGTCTTAGGTTTAGGCATCAACAGGGGGGTCTAGGGGTTAGGGGTAGGTACAGGGAGGGTTACTTAGTAATTTTTTTTAAACGTTATTATACGTTTCACTATTTAAACGAAAGATTAACGTTTTTACAATTGCCGATTTAATGCACATTATTTAATGATTTATAACTTTATAAAACATTAATTTTAAACGAAATACAGTACAATACATTTTTAAACGTTATCCATGCTTATCGTTTAAAACCCCGCGCCCTTTTTTCCCAGCGCCCCTTTTTAACGTACGCCATAAGTGGGCAGAGACAAATACAAATTTTACTGGGAAAATGTAAACTGCAGCCCTCCTTACACTATTAATGGTAGGGTTCTCAAACTTTACACAGTTAATTACTGGGTGACTGGGATTAATATTCAGAAAAGTGGGTGGAGCCTACAAAAGCCAATCAAAAATTACCTATAGATTTTTCAGGGGAATATTTCATTGCTGCCATTCTTGCACTGTTAATGGCACAAACATCAAACCTGGTACAGTTGATCATTGGGTGACTGGGGTTTAAATTGATAAAAGGGGGTGGGGCCACAAACAGACAATCTTATTTGTGTCATTTCAATGCAAGTTATGGATGCCAAAATCTGCAAAGCTCACAAACTTGGTCATTGAGTAACTGTGTGTAAAGGTTAGGAAAAGTGGGCGCAGCCAACACCAGCCAAATACATAATACTGGGTCATCAGTGGGCAGAGACAAATACACATGTCACTGAGAAAATGTAAACTGCAGCCATTCTTACACTGTTAATGGTAGGGTTCTCAAACTTTGCACAGTTGGTCACTGGGTGACTGGAATTAATATTCAGAAAAGTGGGTGGAGCCTACAAAAGACAATCAAAATTCACCTATTGATTTTCAAGGGGAATATGTAATTGCTGCCATTCTTGCACTGTTAATGGCACAAGCCTTAAATCTGGTACAGTTGGTCATTGGGTGACTGGGGTTAAAATTTAGACAAAGGGGTGGAGCCACAAACAGCCAATCAGATTTGTTTAATCTCAATGCAAATTATTGATGCCAAAGACTGCATAGCGCACAAACTTGGTCATTGAGTAATTGTGTGTTAGGGTTACAAAAAGTAGGCGGAGCAAACACCAGCCAAATACATACTCGTACAATGTCAGGAAATCAGTGGGTGGAGAAAAATACAAATTTCATTGGGAAAATGTAAACTGCAGCCATTCTTACACTGTTAATGGTAGGGTTCTCAAACTTTGCACAGTTTCTGGGTGACTGGGATTAATATTCAGAAAGGTGGGTGGAGCGTACAAAAGCCAATCAAAATCCACTTATTGATTTTTAAGAGGAATATTTAATTGCTGCCATTCTTGCACTGTTAGTAGCTAGAGATGGCCCGAACCGTTCGCCGGGCGAAACATCTCTGGGCCTTCTACTACTTCCGAGTTCATGACGTCACGCACATGCGTAGAAAGTGCCCGGCAACAGAAGCGCGATCTAGGATGCGCTCCGCCGGGCAGCGCAGGCGTACTACTCCGGGTCATAGCGACCCGGAAGTAGTAGAAGACCCAGTGATGCAGAGATGTTTGCCGGCGAATGGTTCGGGAACCGTTCGCGACATCTCTGTTAATAGCACAAACCTCTTGCACTGTTAATCACCTGTACCTGGTACACTTGGCTATTGGGTGATTTGGGTTCAAATTCAGAAAAGGGGTGGAGCCACAGCCAATCAGATTTATTTTATTTCAATGAAAATTATTGATGCCAAGGACCGCAAAGCTCGCAAACTTGGTCATTAAGTAATTAAGTAATTGTGTGTTAAGTTAGGAAAACGGGGCAGGGCCAACACCAGCCGGGCGTCCAGCTAGTACATAATAATAATATGGTGTAACATAAGCAGTGGCTGGATAGTGTAATGGTTAAGGGCTCTGCCTCTGATGCAGGAGACCAGGGTTCAAATCTTGGCTCTGCCTGTTCAGTAAGCCAGCACCTATTCAGTAAGGAGTTTCTTGGGCAAGTCTCCCTAACACTGCTACTGCCTACTGAGTGTGCTCTAGTGGCTGTCTTGCAAGCGCTTTGAGTCCGACAGGAGAAAGGCGCTATACAAATACTGCAATTATTATTACACTATGGCTATGGTAGGGTTAGATTGTGAGCTCCTCTCAGGACAGTCAGTGACATGATTACGGTATGTTCTCTATAAAGTGCTGCAGATATCAGTACTATGTAAATACATAATAATAATATGGTGGGACATTACACTATGGCTATTGTAGGGTTAGATTGTGAGCTCCTCTGAGGACAGTCAGTGACATGATTATGGTATGTTCTCTATAAAGTGCTGCAGATATCAGTGCTATGTAAATACATAATAATATGGTAAGATATTACACTATGACTATGGTAGGATTAGATTGTGAGCGCCTCTAAAGACAGTCAGTGACATGATTATGTACTCTGTAAAGTGCTGCAGTTACTATATCAATACATAATAATAATAATAATATGGTAATACATTACACTATGACTATGGTAGGATTAGATTGTGAGTTCCTCTGAGAAGATGTCAGTGTTATATTAATATATAATCATAATATGGTAGATTATAACATATGACTATGGTAAGGAATAGGATTAGGTTGCGAGCTCCTCTGAGGACAGTAAATGACATGACCATGTACTCTGTAAAGTGCTGCATGAGATGTCAGTGCTATATAAATCCATAATAATAATAATATAGTAGGACATTAGACTATGACTATGGTGGGAATAGGTTGTGAGTTCCTCTGAGAACAGTCGGTGACATGACTATGTGCTCAGTAAAGTGCCGCAGAATATGGTAATTAAATACTGTATAATACATCCTATACAATAAAACTGAAGTGTCGCTGCGTCCAGCAGTTTGCAGCGTCCCTGTGTCCCAGGTTTTTTGTTTGTAACGGACAGCTGGGACCAGGGAGCTGGGAGGACGAGCGAGGTGGGCGGGTGTGGGCGAGCGAGGCGGGCGGGTGCCGGTGCGCGCCTGTGTCAGGCGCGTGCTCGGCGTGCGGCTGTTGCGTGTGCGCGTATGCGCGCCGGAAAAAGACCTAGAGCCCGTTTTTAAATGGGCTTGGGTCTACTAGTACATAATAGTATGGCAGGACATCAGATAATGGCTATGGTAGGGATTGGATCTTGAGTTCCTCTGAGGACAGTCAGAGACATGACAATGTCCTCTGCAAAGTGCTGCAAGAGAAGTCAGATCTATATAAATCCATAATAACATGGTAGTACATTAGGCTAGGACTGTGGTAGGGATTTGATTGTTAGCTCCTCTGAGGACAGTCAGTGACATGACTATGTACTCTGTAGAAGATGTCAGCACTATATAAATCAATAATAAGAATAATAATAATAATAATATTGTAGGGTCTGACTATGATAACTGTAGAGATTAGATTGTGAGTTCCTCTAAGGACAGTCAGTGACATGACTATGTACTCAAGTGGTGTCAATTAAATTCAATACCCAATAATATGGCAGGACATCAGATAATGGCTATGGTAAGGATTAGATTGTGAGCTCCTGACTATGTACTGTGTGCAAAGTGCTGCAGATCGATGCATAATAACGATAACAATAATTACAGTAGCAAAAATAACTCAAGTGTCCCTCTGGAAACCAGGATAATTGGCAGCTGCGCTTGCTGTATCATCATGGTGGCCACCAGTTACAAGCTGGCACTTTCCATTGTACAGGAATAGATGATGGTGGGTTATGAGAGTTTCTGGACCCCTGGATGATGCTGCTGATGCTGGAAGGGAGGGGGGAGGAGGGAGGTGATCTCCGGCGCTGGGCCAGTGATGCTGGCACTCTGGGCAGGGATGTAGGCGGAGGGGAGCCCTGCCTGTCAGTGTGAGTGACTGGTACCCTCTGGGGCACGTCTGGGAGATGCACTGTGCACACTGAGCGCCCGCAGCAGACGCCCCCTCCTCTGGATCTACCCCTGCTGGCACACACTCGCGTACACACGGCCATGGAGGGGGCGCTCAGGTGAGCAGCACATGTGCAGAGAGCCCCGGCGCACCCTCCTCCTCCCGCTGACCCGATGCGTGCCCCGGAGCAGAGCCGTGAAGATGCCAGCTAGCAGCGCCCGGACACAGAGGTGGGTGCCGCACTGCAGCAAAAGCCATCCTCAGTAGCAGCAGCTTCCCTCCACCAGATGATGTCATCTGCAGAGATGGGCGACAGCGGGGGGCTCAGCGCTGCTGGGGGAGGGGGTCATATGGGCTGCCCACTGTCTCCTACCTGGGTGATCAATAGTAGTGTTCCCTGGTCAGCTGTGTGTGGACAATGGCAGTGCTGTGCTATCTGATATGTATGTGGTCACTGGGGTCCCCCATCTGATGTGTATGTGGTCACCGGGTCTAGCATCTGCCTATCTGATGTGTATGTGGTCACCGAGGTGCAACATCTACCTATTCAATGTGTATGTGGTCACCGGGGTCCGGCATCTACCTGTCTGATGTGTATGTGGTCAGCGGGGTCCGGCATCTCCCCATCTGATGTGTATGTGGTCACCGGGGTCCGGCATCTACCTATCTGATGTGTATGTGGTCAGCGGGGTCCGGCATCTACCTATCTGATGTGTATGTGGTCACCGGGATCCGGCATCTACCTATCTGATGTGTATGTGGTCACCGGGGTCCAGCATCTACCTATCTGATGTGTGTGGTCACCGGGGTCCAGCATCTCCCTATATGATGTGTATGTGGTAACCGGGGTCCGGCATCTACCTATCTGATGTGTATGTGGTCACCGGGGTCCAGCATCTACCTATATGATGTTTATGCGGTCATCGGGGTCCAGCATTTCCCTATCTGATGTGTATGTGGTAACCGGGGTCCAGCATCTACCTGTCTGATGTGTATGTGGTCACCGGGTTCCGGCATCTACCTATCTGATGTGTATGTGGTCACTGGGGTCTAGCATCTACCTATCTGATGTGTATGCAGTCACCGGGGTCCGGCATCTACCTGTCTGATATGTATATAGTCACCGGGTTCCGGTATCTACCTATCTGATGTGTGTGTGGTCACTGTGGTCCAGCATCTACCTATCTGATGTGTATGTGGTCACCGGGGTCCAGTATCTACCTATGTGAGGTGTATGTGGTCACCGGGGTCTAGCATCTACCTATCTGATGTGTATGTGGTCACCGGGGTCCGACATCTACCTATCTGATGTGTATGTGGTCACCGGGGTCCGACATCTACCTATCTGATGTGTATGTGGTCACCAGGGTCCGACATCTACCTATCTGATGTGTATGCGGTCACGGGGGTCCGGCATTTACCTATCTGATGTGTATGTTGTCACCGGGGTCCAGCATCTACCTATCTGATGTGTATGCAGTCACCAGAATCCAGCATCTACTTATTTGATGTGTATGTGGTCACCGGGGTCCAGCATCTCCCTATCTGATGTGTATGTGGTCACCAGGGTCCAGCATCTACCTATCTGATGTGTATGTGGTCACCGGGGTCCAGCATCTACCTGTCCGATGTGTATGTGGTCAGCGGGGTCCGGCATCTACCTATCTGAAATGTATGTGGTCACCGGGGTCCAGCATCTCCCTATCTGATGTTTATGTGGTCACCGGGCTCCGGCATCTACCTATCTGATGTGTATGTGGTCACCGGGCTCCGACATCCACCTATCTGACTTGTAGGTGCTCACCGGGGTCCCGCATCTCCCTATCTGATGTGTATGTGGTCACCGGGGTCCAGCATCTCCTTATCTGATGTTTATGTGGTCACCGGGGTCCGGCATCTACCTATCTGATGTGTAGGTGGTCACCGGGGTCCGGCATCTCCCTATCTGATGTGTATGTGGTCACCGGGGTCCGGCATCTACCTATCTGATGTGTATGTGGTCACTGGGGTCCGGCATCTACCTATCTGATGTGTATGTGGTCACCGAGATCCAGCATCTACCTATCTGATGTATATGTGGTCACTGGGGTCCAGCATCTACCTGTCTGATGTGTGTGTGGTCACCGCGTTCCGACATCTACCTATTTGATGTGTATGTGGTCACCGGGGTCCAGCATCTCCCTATCTGATGTGTATGTGGTCACTGGGGTCCAGCATCTACCTGTCTGATGTGTGTGTGGTCACCGCGTTCCGACATCTACCTATCTGATGTGTATGTGGTCACCGCGTTCCGACATCTACCGATCTGATGTGTATGTGGTCACCGGGGTCCAGCATCTACCTGTCTGATGTGTATGTGGTCACCGCGTTCCGACATCTACCGATCTGATGTGTATGTGGTCACCGGGGTCCGGCATCTACCTATCTGATGTGTATGTGGTCACCGGGGTCCAACTTCTATCCATATGATATATATTTTGTCCAGCATCGACCTTTCTGATTTATATGTGGTCAATGGAAACTGGCCCGTACCTATGTGAGCTACACCTGGTCATTAGCAGTGCTGTGAAATGATTTGTATCGCTATGCAGTGTGCAGCAGTTTATTGGTTATGCTGTGTACTATGAGAGTCATTTGAATCTTTTATGGGCATTAGGTGGTTCCTGGCAGTGCAGTAATCGGTCGTAAATGATCATTTGGCATATTGTACTGTTAATGACCACCTTTAAACGGAAGGTATTAGCACGAGAGGGGATTTGCACATTCAGGAGTGAGGCATCATGGGAAACCATGCTTGCTCACTTGAAGTGTACCTGAGAGGAAGGGAAGAAAAGGATTTTTACTTACATGGTGCTTCTTCCAGCCCCCTGTAGCCTGTCAGCTCCCTCTGTGTCCTCCCGGGACACTTTGCTGTGCTGCTGTCACCCTCGTTAAAGTGCGCAACTGACAGGCTCCTGCGCATGCGCTTTCCCTAGCCAGACACCTCCCTGCTCGCTCTTCCGTGGCATAGAGCGTTCTGCTGAACCCAATGCAATGTGCAACTATGGCTGGGCCGAGCGTGTAATGTGGGCGTTGGAGTTCAGTTATGGTATAGCCAAACTCTGACTAGCGGCACGAAGGGTCTGAAGTGACGCTTTTATCCCCGGCTGTGCCAATCAGTAATCAGTGCTCAGCTATAGTTAAATTTCTGAAGGGAGAAGGGTATGGAGGCTGCCATATTTATTTCCTTTAAACAATACCAGTTGCCCGGCTGTCCTGCTGATATATTTGGCTGCAGTAGTGTTTGAATAACACCAGAAGAAAGCATGCAGCTAATCTTTTCAGATCTGACAATAATGTCAGAAACACCAGGGGCTTGATTCACAAATTTGCGCAAATTGCGGGCGCAAAAGTCCGCGAAAAGCACTTCACGTGCTAACTGTTTAGCACACCCGTGCTAAACAGTTTGCACCACTTTGTGAATCAAGCCCCTGATCTGCTGCATGCTTGTTCAGGGTCTGTGGCTGAAAGTATCACAGGAAGACGATAAGCAGGACAGCCAGGCAACTGGTATTGCCTAAAAGGAAATAAATATGCAGCATCCATATCCTTCTCACTTCAGTTGTTCAGTTTAAACTCTGAAAAATGACAGTTTAGAAACCAATTTTCTTTGCATTTTTAAAATTGATTTTCTCAAAAACTACAAGGTCTTTTTGGAAAATTATTTTTTGACTTGTACCCACTTATGCTCCTTCTTCAATTTTCAATAGCCTGTATGAGGGCTTTGCTATTCACTGCCAAAGTCGGCACAAAATTATACTACATTTCTAGAAAATTAAGGGAAATGATGAAATATCACTATTGCATATGAAATTAATTACGATTTTCCCTGAAATTTGGCATTACGATTACGATGCGTAATTGCGAACTTCAATGCAAATTTTTGCATATGCAAAATTTCGGCCCACCACTAAACGGCTATACTGTAGCCGAGCACCGGGGGCTAGATTGGGTGTCGGGATCTGCTACAGGGTTAGTGTGAGAGATCAATGAGGTCAATGAGGGCGATAGTAGAATATCATTACCGATATTCCTCTATCGGCATTACCCGGTAAGCATACCTCCCAACTTTTTGGGATAAGGAAGAGGAACACTCAAGCCACACCCCTAACCACGCCCCTGACACACCCCTAGTCATGCATATCCTAAAGATTTCATAAGACAAATATGTTGTTTTATAATTCAAACTACACTGGTCCTTTCTATCCTGGTTCATTTTAACATTTGGAAATTAGAAATACTGTACAGTATATCAATTTAACCTGTTAGCAGTTTCAAATAAAATGTTTCATTTGACAGCAGCTGTGCACTCTAAGGCCCCGTTGCCACTTGTGCATGGCATGCATCTTGCGAGACGCGATGCCGGCACAGCTGCTCGTGTCTCGCAGCTGAATCCCTCTAGCAGCGCTATGCACGGCTATGGGATTTGAACGGTGATGCGAGCAATTATGCTGCAGGGCCTCAAATTTTTCCACAAATTCGGATGCTCTGCATAGAGTTCTTTAGGCTGCCAAATTCCATCCGACATTGTGGCTGAGGAATTGGCCCGTTTTCGCACAAATGGAAACTTAGCCTAAACCTTTGCCGGCAAATTGTGTTTGGCTGCCTAGTGTAGTGGGTGGCAGGGAGCAGTTATCGTTATCTTTTCCAGGCGGCATCTTCTCTTTCTCCACCGGCGGGATCCAGGGATTGGGATCCAGGAGACATTACAGCGCCATCTGGTGGTGGAAGAGGGGTGATGAAAAAGACTCTTCCACCACCGGGTGGTGCTGTGGTGCTGTAATGCTGACATGGTCTCCTGGATCCCGATCACATGTCATATCATGTGATTGGCACTGAGAAAACATATTGGGATTACATCGTGGCCGGTGGAGGAGAGAAGAAACTGTCCGGACTGGTAACTATGGGCTTGATTTGCACTGCTAAAGCAGCGCACCTTAATGTGAAGGAGTGGCCACTATGCAGGCCTTTATGAAAGGAGCGTGCCTTCCTTAGATAGGAGCGTGCCTTCCTTAGATAGGAGCGTGCCTTTCTTAGGAGCGTACCTCACATAGATAGGAGCGTGCCTTCCTTAGATAGGAGCGTGCCTTCCTTAGATAGGAGCGTGCCTTCCTTAGGAGCGTGCCTTACATAGATACTGTAGGAGCGTGTCTTCCTTAGATAGTAGCATGCCTTCCCATACATAGTAACTATGTATGGCCCGCTGTCTGGGTGTCACCCTGGACTCCTCACTCTCCTTCACTCCCCACATACTAAACCTCACAAAGTCCTGCAACTTCCACCTTAACATCTGTAAGATTCGCCCTTTCCTGACCTCTGCCACCACCAAACTCCTCATCCATGCCCTCATAATTTCCCGCCTCGACTACTGCAATGCCCTTCTGTCTGGTCTCCCTATGACCCGAATAGCCCCACTGCAGTCCATCATGAATGCGGCAGCCAGAATTATCCACTCCTCCTATCGCTCCACCGTGGCGGATTCCCTCCGTGAATCCCTCCATTGGCTTCCTATCCAGTCCAGAATCAGATTCAAGATATTGTGTCTGACCTACAAATCCATCCACAAAACCTGTCCAACCTACATTTCTGATCTTGCTCAGAGATACACACCAAGCCGCTCACTCCGCTCCTCCAATAAACGTCGCCTGACCGCCCCCCACATCACCCAGTCCCATGCACGCCTCCAGGACTTTTCAAGAGCCACTCCAACACTATGGAACTCCCTACCTCCACCCATTAGTGTAGCCCCTTCCTTCAACATCTTCAAGAAGGCCCTCAAAACTCACCTTTTCACTCTGGCCTACCACCCCTCACAATTGCTCTAAACCCGCAGCTGAACTCTGGTCCCCTGCCTTTCATGTCCCTACCTCTCCCTCTAGATTGTAAGCCTTTGGGCAGGGTCCTCCTCCTTTTGTGTCCTACCTGATCATGCACCTCCATTACTGTGAACCCATGCTATGCATCTGAGTGAACCTAACTTGCCTAATCTCCATGCTCCATCCAGTGACTGACTAAGCATTACCTCGTACTCATACTGTGCTGCGTGATCTGGCTTGCATGTATTCCTGTATTGCTGTATGCTGTATGTCACCCCTAAATATTGTCTGTAACCTTTATTTAATGTCCAGCGCTGCGCAATATGTTGGCGCTTTATAAATACAATTAATAATAATAATAATAATGAAGGATAGCACGCTCCTATCTAAGGAAAGCACGCTCCTAAGGAATGCACGCTCCTTACAAGGCAGCGAGCGCTGCTATGTAAGGCATGCATAGTGGCCGCTCCTTCACATTAAGGTGTGCTGCTTAACAGCGCAGCTTAAAGAGGAACTTCAGCCTAAACAAACATACTGTCATTAAGTTACATTAGTTATGTTAACTAAAATAGATAGGTAATGTAATCTCTTACCTACCCTGTTTTAAAAGAACAGGCAAATGTTTGTGATTTCATGGGGGCAGCCATCTTTTTCATGAGGGCAGCCATCTTTTTGGTTCAAAGGAGGTGACAGGGAGCAGGAGACACAGTTCCAACTGTCCTGCGTCCTGATCACCCCTCCCAGCTGCGCGCACTTGGCAACAAGAACATCATAAATCCCATCAGGCATTGCATAGCATCAGGGGCAAGGGAACTAAAGGAGACGTGACAGCTGGGACAGCCAGCACACTTGCGGTGCGGTTCAGCGGGTGTTTGTAGATAAAAAATAGGGTGTCAGGACATCTGTGCCTATAGGCTCCTGTGAGGTAAATCCGGCTATGCTTCATAGTAACATTTTAAAATTAGTAATATATCAATATAAAGGATGAGAATAAAGTTTAGAGTCAATCAAACACATTTTTAGTAGAGAAATATATATATATTTACATAGAAAGTCCTGAAATAGGGACAAATGGGGAGGAAATAGGGACATAGGGACAGGGCTCCCAAAGAAAGAGGGACAGTTGGGTGCTATGCCCCCCCCCCCCCCACACACACACAAGCTTCCTACCTGACCCATAACCCTAACCAAATATGTGACCGCCCCCACCCGTGCCCAAATTGCCTGCTTTAGGTCACATCATGTGACCATGACATGTCAGGAAGTAGAATACTGCACAGAACAGAACTGAGCTTCAGGATTTGTCCCAATTAGAACCAGTGCTGCCAGCAAACTCCTAAAGACGGGCTCTACTGCCTTGTCCTTATTTCATATTGTAAACCTAGAGGGCTTCCTTAGGGCTGAATCCCAGCTGACAATAAACCTTGTTTTGCAGACAGAAGAGGTAAATATGGCAGAGCGCAGCAATAATATGAGTGGAAACGCAGGAATTGTAAATGTGACGTTGGTGAGATTTTGTTTTTCTGTAGCTTTTGCCTCCGCTGTGAAAGCTTTGCTCTAGGATGGAAATTACAGTTTAGCAATGAGAAGCGGCTGATTGGCTGATCCGGCGTTGGAGTAAACTGATTTGCATGTTTCTGTGTTACGCCTGAGCCGCCTGCGCTCCCATGGGGCCCGCCTGACCTGCTTCAGCACTTTCTCTGACATTGTCAAATGTTTTGCTATAGAAAGTACTTTGGAATATTACATGACTCCATCTTCTTAACCCCTTCTCTCCTGTTGGCTGCGCTCTCTCTCTTATCATTCTGTTTGTGGAAGGAATCATTCTCTGTGGGTCTTAAAGTGGACCTGAACTCTTCTACAAGACAGAAGGAAAACAGAGAGAAATGCACCCTGTATGTATTTAGAGAGTTTAGCCTGTCTAATCCCCCCTCATCTGTGACTAATCACAAGTTGTAATTTGATCTCTGAGTGGTGTCAGCTAGCTGCCTCAGCAGAACAGCTAATTTGTAAACACAGGGTGTTATCCCTATGTCTGTTTCCATGAAAGCAGAAAGTAAACACACTGCAGATTTATTGCAGGATTTGAGTCCGCTGTGACAAAGAAATGTTTTCCTTCAAAGGTTATTATGCTGTTGCTTATCTTTTAGAGCAGAGAGGAAGTTCTGACATCAGGTCTGCTTTCTAGTCTTAAAGATCGCCCACGCCCTGTTCAGCATTTACTTGTCCATTTGTTGTGTGTTTGTGTTAGTTGGCGGAGGGTGTGGGGGATCTGTGTGCAGAGGAGTGGCAGTGGGGGGCGCAAGGATGTGACTCATAGGGGGCGGGCCAGCTCTGACTCGCATGCTCTAGGCCCGCCCCGCAATGCACACTTACCAACTTAAAGGATACCCGAGGTGACATGATGAGATAGACATGTGTCTGTACAGTGCCTAGCACACAAATAACTAGACTGTGTTCCTTTTTTTCTTTCTGTGCCTGAAAGAGTTAAGGTGGCCATACACTGGCCCGATTCGCGGCTGTTTCGACAGCAGATTCGATCCTGGGATCGAATCTGCTGCCAATCGTTCGCGCTAAACGCACCCGCCGATCCGATTTCCTCCCGAAATCGGATCGGTCCGTCGATCGCGCCGTGCGGGAAATTACCCTCGATCGCCCGTGGGTAGGGAGCGCGTCGCTAGCGGCGGCTGATCCGATCAGGTATACATTACCTGACGCTGGCTCCCGGGCGTCTTCTCCGCATCTTCTCCGCGCTGCACCCGCTCCATCCCGGTGCTTCCTGTCACTGCAGTGACCAGGAAGTTCAAATAGAGGGCGCTCTATTTGAACTTCCTGGTCACGGAGTGACACAGGAAGCGCCGGGATGGAGCGGGTGCAGCGTGGAGAGGATGCGGAGAAGATGCCCGGGAGCCAGCGTCAGGTAATGTATGCGCGGGGGGGGGACAGGCGGCAGCGGCGGCTCCACAGATTGTGATCGGTTTCAGGCTGAAATCGATTCACAATCTGTTTGCAGTAAAGGCAGCCATAGATCCCTCTCTGATCAGATTCGATCAGATAAGGATCTGTCAGCTGGTCGATCTAATGGCAAATCGACCAGTGTATGGCTACCTTTAAATATCAGGTATGTAAGTGGCAGTTCCTGTCTGAGTCAGGACTGGGTCAGACTACAGTGTGCCGCTCACTGATAAGAAATAAAACACTTTCCTAACAGAAAATGGCTTCTGGGAGCAGGAAAGAGATAAAAAAGATCGATAGTTTATAGTCATTGATCAAAAACAATAAAACAGTAACAACTTAAAAAGTAGATTTAAATATAAAATAAAACTGTGGGATATCTGAAAAATTCATTTTAGAAGGAGGATAGATACAATTGTTAATTTCATTAGTTTATTTTCACCTCGGGTGTTATTTAATACATAATAATGTGTTGCAGCGTGGTGCTGGGGAGATGAAAGTGTCAGGTTTAGTTGGACTGAGGAATCTGACAGCATTTATTCTGTGAGAGGGGAGCCCAACAGGGCATCAGCCATTCTTTTTTCTGTCCAGTGTATCCCTGGCATCTCTTTAGATGTGCATCCATGCCACTAAAAGGCTCCCATCACATAGATCTGCCCATCTAAAGGGATACTAAGAATTCGCTTTGCATGTCTATTTCTCCTGCTCTACGATTCCTGGTGAATTGCAATTTCTTGACATCTATTGAGGTATTTACCACACAGGTCGGTAATTTACCTCACTAATGTGTAATTTTACTTTTGAATGTGGTAACAACCTTAGTGAATTAGCATTTTACAAACTGTGTGGTACAATCAGCTGCCACTGTGGAACGCAGCGTGACCAAGCGTCCTGTTGGACGCGAAACGGCCGTCGCCGACCCTTTCACAACCTGGGCACCCACCAGACCACCGCCACCACCACCAGTAGGTATGTAATATATCTGCGTGTATACTGATGTTCACCCCTTTGTATGGATTTGATCTGGAGGATTAAAAGGCAAGATTTGTCAGAGGACACTGGTGCACGCTTCTGCTTCTTTACGTTTGTGTTCTGCATTGAGGCCAATGTGTTGCAACCAATAAGATTGCAGTTTATATAGTAGCCAGGCTGTACAAGGTGAAAAGCGATTGGTCACAGCATTGCTGTGCTTTTCACAAAGTTGTGTCGCTTTGCAACGCATTGTTCAATAAGACTTATATTTGGTTAAATTGCATAATTGTCAGATTGCAACGTTTTAATCGTTAACTCTAAATTTGTCAAGCAACAACATATTGTGCCGAGTGCAGCTGTTGTTTTATATAAACAGAAGTAGCTCTAAGCAGTCTGAAGACTGATTGTTTTACCACGTGTGCAGGAGGCAGCCGACATGCCCAACGCCAGGCTTATGCAAAGCCAAAGCTTTCTTTCTTTTACTTAGTTAGAAAGGACCATAATCTGTTTTCCTTTGTAAAGAATGTATCTCGTTACCATTCATTGAATTATTTTTCATGTTCCTATACAAGAGGGTACCTCAAGTGAAAGTAATGTTCACAGTTTATCTAACCTGGGGCTTCCTCCAGCCCCCTGTAGTCCTGGTCCCTCGCCGTTATTCTGCTCTGTTCCAAAATCACTTTTGTAAATCTATTGCAAAGCCATTTTGCAGCAATCCTATACTAAGCATTGAATCGGAGTCACTAGCAAAATGCTGCAGGCAGAGGGGTTGCGATTGGGCAAATTGGCTCACCACCATGCACTTTCATTGGCATTGCGGTTTTTGGAATCTCCCGTGTTCGTTGTCAAATCCAGGTCACTGCTGAAAGCTCTCTAGTGGGTCCTAGCGAGGCCTTATTCATTTCAGCAGCGTCGGCTGCACCCCCTGATGTGCAGACAGGACAGCAAGAAGAATTTCAATGCACTTTGGAAGCATCGCCAGTCGTACAGGATGCGGTCCCATCCGACCTATGATCACGTTTGCTGCCTCATATTAAAGAGAACCCGAGGTGGGTTTTAAAAATCCTAATTGCACACAGAGGCGGGGTCTGCATATAATGGCCAGCCTCTGTTACTATATTGTTCTCCACCAGACCCCCCCCCCTCCGCTGCGCTCTGCTGTACCCCCATAAATCAAACCGCCATGCTAGCGACACGCAGCGTGTCGATAGCAGGCTGTTTACATGGCCACTGTCAGTTTCTGCCGCTCCCCCGCCTCCTCTATATCGCCTGCGTCCCTTCCCTCCCCGCTGATTGGAGATAAGGGACGCAGGAGGAGGCGGGGGAGCAGCAGAGAGTGACAGTGGCTCTGTGTGAAGTTAGGATTTTTAAAACACACTTCGGGTTCTCTTTAAATGAGACCATTGTAATCCTTTGGCTTAGTAAATCAGTTTATGGAAATGTGGGAAGGTTTTGGTGTTTTCTGTAGTGAGCTTGTACTCCTGGAACACCTAGGTGGTAAGCAAAGAGAGGCCAGGAGCCCAATGGTGCAGTACCGTTAAGTTTGAGGGTTTTGTAAGTAAAGATTTATACTCACAAAATTGGGTTGCAGATCCCTGCAACCGCCATATAGGCTTATGGGAAATATCAGAGGCGCCCAGACTCTTACACTGCTACAAGGCACTGTGTATTGACCTGAGGAAGCGTGCTAGTACCCATGAAACGCGTTGTTTATCTGTGTGTTGAATAAATAATTTCCAGTTGAACTGGTGTCCTATCTTCTGGTGAGGTAAGAAAATACCTCTCCTTAATTTTATTGTTTTTATGCCAATAGAAAACCACTGCAGTACTTTTATACTCCTGGCGCCTCTATCCTCACAAATTCCCAGCTTATGTAAAATGTCTCTTCGGTAAGAACCGTTATTGTAATTGACAGCTTTATTTCTGCTTCTATTGTTGTGTGTGGAGACTGTGCTGGTGGCTTTGCATCTGTTGTTTCCTGTCATCCAGCCACCTGTTCGGGGACGGGGAATAAAGTTTCTTTGTGTGAAACCGATGCACGGTGTCTGGCGGGTATTCCTGTGTGTAGAAGTGTGAGGAACGTCACTGGAGGTGGTACAGGAAGGTACCTAGAGGACACGCTGAGCTCAGGTGGGCAGGCTGGGCAAAAACAGCGGCTCCTGGGGGATGGGGGGAGGTGCAGTAATCTGTGGAACTTGCTAAAAATGAGACATAGTTAGCAGCAACCCCATTGGATAATATCAGCAGCAACTGTCAGTGATATGAGGGCTGTGGAGTGGGAGTCGAGGAGTCGGAGGAATTTTGGGTACCTGCCTGGAGTCGGGGTCGGTGGTTTAATAAGCTAAGGAATCAGAGTTGGATGATTTTTGCACCAACTGCCCAGCCCAGGTAAGTATTAGACTGAGGAGTTGGAGCAATTTTGGGTACCCGGAGTTGGAGCAATTTTGGGTACCCGGAGTTGGAGGTTTCATAAACTGAGGAGTCGGATGATTTTTGTACTGACTTCACAGCGCTGAGTGATATAGCTGCAGATGAAAGGCCTCCCTAGTAACATATTCAGGCAACCCCTTGCCTAATGCATGATTTTTAATGAATAGGTGGGCAGGCTGATACTTGACCAGCTCCTCCAAACGTGAATACGATGCATGGAAGCCCCATCCACTGCATTCCACATGACTACTGCTTCATCAGGAGATAAACTCTAAGTCCACTATGCCTCTCAGCTGCTCTGATGCACCTGCAGGGGGACTGCAAGCGCTTAGCAGAGCAGTAGGGCAAGTGTAAAGTAAAAAATATCAGTAATTTACACAGGGCTGTGGAGTTGGTACAAAAATTCTTCGGACTCCTCAGTTTATGAAACCTCCGACTCTAGGTACCCAAAAATTGCTCCAACTCCTCGACTCTGACTCCTTAGTCTAATACTTACCAGGGCTGTGGAGTCAGTACAAAAATCACCCGACTCTTCAGTTTATGAAACCTCCGACTCCGGCTCCAGGTACCCAAAATTGCTCCTCGACGTAATATGGGACATTTTTTTTCTGCTGTGTAAATGCAACGCACATCAAATGCTAACGTGTGTAGTTACAAAACCTCCTATACAAAGGTCTTCATTTGAAGCCAGACGACACTCGTTGGGCAGCGGTTTTGAGACGAAGCTGCATGTCAAGTGTGCAGCTTAGCCGTCCATGTGAACAAGCCCTTAAAATGGCAGCAATCAGATTATGCCAAAAGGGCTTCCCCAACCATTCAATCATATAGCAGCAGTTAGAGGAACGTTAACCAAGGATTAAACTTCATCCCAATCAGTAGCTGATACCCCCTTTCCCGTGAGAAATCTTTACCTTTTCTTGAATAAATCATCAGGGAAGTCTGTATGGCTGATATTGTGGTGAGACCCCTCCCACAGTGTGATGTCAGGACCATGAGAGTTATCACCTGGCAGGAGTAAAGATGTGGCTGCCTGTGATAAATTTCAGAAGGTAAATCAGGGAGAGAAAAGATTTTACAATGGGCAAACACTAACTAAATAATCTATAAATGAATATTATAAAAAAAAAACAATTTTATTCATTACATTATTTTCACTTCAGTTGCACTTTAAGGCTGCTTCAACCTTGATTTGTGCTATTTTAGTGGTAAACATAAAATTTCCCTCTGTGGGTGTTGGGTACCAACAGACTGAAGGATTCAACGCAAATGCCCATTGGCTATGCCCATATTGCGTTCATTGCTTGGCAGGTTTCCTTGAATTCCATTGCGGCAATTTGAAGAGTCAAGCAGCATCCATGAACGCTGCCCCTACTGTAGCAGTTGTTGAATGCCTTACAACCTCCTGACCTCTCATTCTTTTTAAATATTGGTGACCACAATCTATAAATGATGTAAAACTGGTGGTTGCAACTGGCCATTAGGAAAGCCAGCAGTGCGTGTGACTGGAAAAGTATCAGTTCAGATTTTTTACACACAGCAAAGGATCATGGGAAGGGTGCTTTAAAGGAGGAAGAAGTTAACATGGAGTGCTTATTTTTAGATTTTTAGAATTTGTTTCAGATTCCCAAAGCTTCATCTTCTCCGTGTATTTATTATTAGTCAAGGCTTCGACTTTAACATCTCATTTATAGAAACCATGACAGAATTTAGATATAGATAGATATAATATATATATGGATGACTCATTCTGGATGCACCTTGGGTACAGGCCCAGGCCAGGTACCATGGTTTCCATGGCAACCATTCACATAGTAACAAGTGACAAACTCCTGGTACAGTAGGAAAGTGAGTAGCAACAGACAGAACTGAGAGTACATCGAAATAGGCCTCATTTAGTAAATCCCAGGAAAACGAAAGAGTTTCTGCATGCATCAATAACCAGACTTCCTTTATTTTCACTGGTTTGTTGTGGTCACCCTGTGCCAAAAAAGAAAGAAAAATTATTCTTTGCTTTTTTTAGATGAAGTTGGTAAGAGTTATCAAAGGTATATTAGAATGCCACGGTGGTATAGTGGATAGCACTCTTGCTATGCAGCGCTGGGTCCCAGGCTGAAATCTGGACTAGGACACTATCTACATGGAGTTAGTATGTTCTCTCCGTGTCTGTGTGGGTTTCGTCAGGACACTCCGGTTTCTTCTCATATCCCAAGAACATACAGGTGATACTCGAAAAATCAGAATATTGTGTCATATTGTGTCATAGGCAAACACTGGGGGAGATTACAGCTGCCCCGAATCCCCCCTCAGACCAGGGCCAGTGCAGTGTCTGGGGACAGGCACAAGGTGAGACACCACAATATCTGAAGGCTTCCTGAAGCTCACAGTACTGCCCCCTTGGGGAACTTAGAGTCAGGTATGAGCACAGCCCTGTGCCCTGCTGTGTGAATGCTTCACTTTCCCCTTCATTAGCAATGTCGGCTGTCCTCATTATTATCTGTATCCAAACTGCTCCTGATCCATCCCGTTGTCGATGGGGAGCAGATCGGACATGTCAGAAATAATTGTCAGATCCTGTCAGTCGGACAGGAAATTGCATTATGTGTACCCAGCATATTGTCCTACCATATTATTATACTGTATTGTGCAGGGCTGCATGGAGACCTTGAAAATCCTGGGTTTGCCCCTGTGTGTAAAAGTCCATTTATTTCAGTAATTCAACATAAAGGTGAAACTAATACATGAAATAGACTCATTACATGCAGAGCAAAACACACACTAGGCTTTTTTGTTATAATTTTGATGATTAAGAAAACCCCCAAATCAAAATCTCAGACCATTAGAATATGGTGGAAAGGTTCAATATTCTAGGCTCAAAGTGCCAGACTCTAACCAGCTAATTAATCTAAAACACCTGCAAAGGGTTCCTATTTCATATATTAGTTTCACCTTTTAAGTTGAATTACTGAAATAAATGAACTATTGCACAATATTCAAAATTTTCAAGTTTCACCTGTACAGATAGGTTAATAGTCCTTTCAAAAAAATTGACAGTTAAGTGACCAAAAAAACACTGATTCTGCACTGAGGCCTTATACAGGGGGCAGTAGTGGATACTAGATGCCAGTAGTGGAGGTGAAGGATTATTGGGTTATGGTCGGTGCACTACTAGGACCAGCAGACCTTTCTCCAACAGCTAATTTGTACAATACAATAGCAAGAAAGGGCAGCAATACAATAGAAAGAAAAACAATGTAACAACCCTAAGAAGGACTTAGCTGTTCAGGACAATGTGGTAGCAGCAAGAATCTGCACTGAGGTAACAGAACACAGGCCTACTTAAAGGACAACTGTAGTGAGAGGTATGTGGAGGCTTCCATATTTACTTTAAAACAATACCAGTTGCCTGGCAGCCCTGCTGATCCATGTGGCTGCAGTAGTATCTGAATAACACCAGAAACAAGCATGCAGCTAATCTCATCAGATCTGACAATAATGTCAGAAACACTGATCTGCTTCATGCTTGTTCAGGGGCTATGTCTAAACATATTAGAGGCATCGGATCAGCAGGATAGCTAGGCAACTGGTATTGCTTAAAAGGAAATAAATATGGCAGCCTCCATATTCTTCTCACTCAGGGGTCGAGTCCTGCGTGAACGCGGGTGGACGACGTCCACTTACTTTTTTTGGAGAGTGGACGTCGTCCACCCTAGCATATACGGAGGGGAGCAGCGCAGTAGAGAGGAGCGTTGTGCAGAGCAGCGGGGAAGGGCGGACGTCTCGCCCCCCTTCCCTCACCTTGGGGCTCCTCTTCCTGGCTCTCCCCTCCAGAACATTTGCAGCAGCGGTGGCTGGCAGCGGGCATCAGTGGGCGGGACTTTCTTCCTCCTGTTCCAGCGAGTTGAAGCTGTGCGTGCCGCTGCTCTGGTCTTGACTAGACCAGACTAGCAGCATGCACAGCCTCAACTCGCCATAACGAGGAGGAGGTAAGTCCCGCCCACTGATGCCCGCTGCCAGCCACCGCTGCTGCAAATGTTCTGGAGGGGAGAGCCAGGAAGAGGAGCCCCAAGGTGAGGGAAGGGGGGGAGACGTCCGCCCTTCCCCACTGCTCTGCACAACGCTCCTCTCTACTGCACTGCTCCCCTCCTGCTGGGGGGACACCTGGCTACCTATTCTGCGGACGCCTATAGACTGGCTCTACTGGGGACAGCTATACACCTGGCTACATATACTGGGGACACCTATACACCTGGCTACATATACTGGGCACATATACACCTGGCTATACTGGGGGCACCTATACACCTGGGTACATATACTGGGGGCACCTATACACCTGGCTATACTGGGGACACCTATACACCTAGCTACATATACTGGGGACACCTATACACCTGGCTACATTTACTGGGGGCACCTATACACCTGGCTACATATACTGGGGACACCTATACACCTGGCTACATATACTGGGGACACCTATACACCTGGCTATACTGGGGGCACCTATACACCTGGGTACATATACTGGGGGCACCTATACACCTGGCTATACTGGGGACACCTATACACCTAGCTACATATACTGGGGACACCTATACACCTGGCTACATTTACTGGGGGCACCTATACACCTGGCTACATATACTGGGGACACCTATACACCTGGCTACATATACTGGGCACATATACACCTGGCTATACTGGGGGCACCTATACACCTGGCTACATATACTGGGGACCCCTATACACCTAGCTACATATACTGGGGACACCTATACACCTAGCTACATATACTGGGGACACCTATATACCTGGCTATACTGGGGACACCTGAACACCTGGTTACATATACTGGGGACACCTGGCTATACTGGGGACACCTATAGACCTGGCTACCTATTCTGGGGACATCTATACACCTGGCCACCTATTCTGGGAATATCTATACACCTAGCCACCTATTCTGGGAATATCTATACACCTTGCGACTTATTCTGGGAATATCTATACACCTGGCCACCTATTCTGGGAATATCTATACACCTGTCCACCTATTCTGAGTACATCTATACACCTGGCTACCTATTCTGGTGACATCTCTACACCTGTCCACCTATTCTGGGGACAACTATACACATGACTACTTATACTGGGGACACCTATAGACCTGGCTAGCTATACTGGGGGTACCTATTTTGGGGGAACTGCTGTCAGATCTGTATTTTTGGGGAACCGCTGATGCCAGATTACGTGTATTTTGGGGAACCGCTGCCAGATTGTGCATGTTGGGGGACCACTGCTGCCAGATTACATGTATTTTGGGTGTTACGTGTATTTTGGGTGATCCACTGCCAGGTTTCGCGTATTTTGGGGAACTGCTTCCAGATTATGTGTATGTTGGGGGAACTGCTGCTACCGGATTGTCTATTTTGGGGGAACCACTGCCATATTTTCTGTATTTTGGAGGAACCTCTGCCAGATTATGTGTATTTTTGGTCAAATGCTGTCAGATTACATCTACTTTTTGGGGATACACTACGACAGAGCTCAAACTTCCCCTGGCAGACCTTTTATACCACTGCTAAGGCCATGTATATTTGGCCCCACCCATGACCACTCACCTCTTTTTCCAGGACTAGACCCCTACTCTCACTACAGTTGTCCTTTAACTCTCTCCCTGTCAGCAGCACACTCTCCCTGATCTGCCTTGCACAGAAGCCAAACACAGACTGCAAAATGGCTTCTGTGCTGGCTTTCTGATGGGGGGAGGGGGGTGGTCCAGTTAGGAGGGATATCTGATTGGCTGCCATGTGTCTGCTGACTCCGGGGTGAGGGGTCAAAGTTTGGCTCCATTATAATGTATAGGGGGCGGGTCGAACACCGCATGTATTCGCCGATCGAATAGTTCGGGCCATCTCTAATAAACAGTTATATCTATCCTCCTTCTTCTAAAAAAATGACTTTTTAAGATATAGCACAGTTTTATTTTTGTTTATTTTATGTTTGAATTGTTTTATTGTCTCTGCTCAATGACACAGTCTTTAAAGTATGCCAGAGTTAAAATGTATGAACTTACTGACCCTTTTTATCTCTTCTCTGCTATGAGAAGTTTTATGGTTGTAATTCCTTATCAGCGAGGTTTATGCTATAGTTTAACTAGGTCTGGACTGGAGAGGAACTGTCACTTGCAGGCCTGAAGGTTAACTCTTTCTGGCAAAGAAAGAAAAAAAAGAACACAGCCTAGTTATTTGTATGCTTGGCACTGAACATGCACATTTTTATTTCATCAGCTTTTCTTCACCTCCGTATTCCTTTAAGCAATACTAGTTGCCTGGTAGTCCTGCTAATCTTTCATGCAGCAGTAGTATCTTAATCACACACCTGAAACAAGCATGCTGCTAATCCAGTCAGACTTTAGTCAGAAACATCTGAGCTGCAGGCTTTTTTTCAGAGTCTATGGCTAATGTTGCCCATAGATCAGACGATGTATGGGCAGGTCGACCAAGAGACAGATCTCTCTCTGATTGAATCTGATTGGAGAGAGATCTGTTGCCTGCCCATACACCACAGGTCAATTCCCAATCGATTTCAGCATGAAATCTCTCAGGAATCAGCCTTTTGTTTGCCGCCTCGCAACGTCGCACGTGCCCACATACAGTATATATTATGTGGGGCAGGTGTATAAGAAGTGGTGCAGAGCCAGTGGCAGACAACAACAGGTATAGTTGATTGCAGGGGGCACATTTTACATTAAGGGGACAGCACCAGGGGTTCCGCTGCATTTGTCGCTTGTCCCGATATTGCACACTGTTACCACCGTGCACCCAATCGAGCATATCGGCCCTACATCTTGCAGCATGACCGACCGCTACATGCAACCATTTCTGACCCAAAATTGGTGGCGTCGACCGGGCATGCTCTTGGGGGCACCAATTTTCATCCGATTATAATAATCAAATCGAATGGTCGATCAGCCGCCAAGTCGCCTGATGTATGGCCACCTTAAAGGGAACCTGAAGCGAGTAAAATTATTTAAAATAAACACATGACGTAGCTGCAAATGAATATTACATACTAACCACACAGTCAGTTCCTCTCAGAAGCTCACCATTTTCTTCTTACAGTGATCCCTTCCAGTTCTGACAAGATTTTGTCAGAACTGAAATATACCAGTAGCTGTCAGTTATATATCAAGCAGCTGTCAGTTACAACTGAATGTGCAAGGTAATATCCATGTTTCCCTATGTCTCAAGTGGGCGATATTACAGTTTAACAGTGTGCTGACCAGGAAGCTGTTATGAGGTAATTTAAAATGGAGGATGGAGAATTCTATCGATTATAGTGGACTAATGGGACGCAGAAGAGGAGAAAGAGATTGAGGAGTAGACTACACAGGATGTAAGTATGACCTGTGTATGGGTATTTTGACTTTTTATTTTCAGTTCAGGTTCTCTTTAAGGCCTCATTCACACTAGGGATGTTGCTGTACGCTTTTCCCAGAGCAATGTGCTATGCGCTTTGCTAAGTACAGCTTTTTCCATTCATTCTAATGTACCACGATCACATCTGTGTGCTATGTTAATGTCCGTTTGAGAAACGTGGCGTTGCAAGCACTTTTGTGCGTTGCCCTGGAGAACGCACAGCAATGCAAGTGAATGGTCGTGCTTTTGTAGCATAGAAGCGCATAGCAAGTGCTGTGGAGATGTGGTTTTTTTTTTTACCTATAAGCAAAACGCATGCTGAACAAATATGCGTTCAATCGCATGTAAAACGCATAGGTCCGCTTAAAAAAACCTCACCGCAATACACTGAAATGGGTTATGAAACGCACATCAGCGCATGTGTTTTTCGTCATGCGCTTAAAGGGAAGGTCCAAGCAAAAAAAAAAAAATGAGTTTCACTTACCTAGGGCTTCTACCAGCCCCATGTAGCCATCCTGTGCCCTCGTAGTCACTCACTGCTGCTCCAGTCCCCCGCTGGCAGCTTCCTGACCTCGGAGGTCAGGGCCAAATTGCGTACATTTTTACACATTCCCGCTAGTGCAGGAACATTAACACATACATTTTTACGCGTTAGTGGTGCAACGCATAAATTTTTGTTCCTGCACTAGCTGGAATGTGTAAAAATGTACGCAATTTGGCCCTGACCTCCGAGGTCAGGAAGCTGCCAGCGGGGGATTGGAGCAGCAGTGAGTGACTACGAGGGCACAGGATGGCTACATGGGGCTGGTAGAAGCCCTAGGTAAGTGAAACTCATTTTTTTTTTTGCTTGGACCTTCCCTTTAAATACGTTTATGAACGCACCCAATGTGAACAAGGCCTAAAGGTGCCCATACACTGATAGATTTGCAGCAGATTTGACCATCAGATAGATTTATGTCAGATGCCTGTCAGGTTGAATCTGACAGGAATCTATCTGATGTGTGTACACACTAGGAACAGGTTCCCAATAGATTTCACAATGAAATCTATTGAAAATCGATCTAAAGACATTACTGCACCATTAAATTCAATGCAACTCTATGGGCCATCGATCTGCTGCCAGCAGCAGATCGACCTAGATTTTCCATCCTGTCAGATAGATCAAATCGATTGAAATCGGCCGCAAATTGATTGGTCGGTCGTTTGATCGTGCATCGATTTGCAATCGATCGAATTGAACGCTGAAATCGACCAGTGTATGGGCCCCTTAAGGGTATTAGAAAAAGGATCAGCAGGGCAGCCAGAAAATGTGCATTTAGGAAATAAAGATGTCAGCCTCCATATACCTCTCGCTTCAGGTTCCCTTTAAGGAGGCCCTGTGGGTGAGGGGGGCCCAGGTGAATCCCCCATTGCTGCTCTGCTGGTGCTGACTTCTACAGATGGCAGCCAGCTTGTGTCAGGAACCTTCCACAGGGAGCAGCTTCCCCATCATTAGCAATCTGAGCGCTGGCGATAAAGAAATATTTCAGCACTCTTGGCTGCTGAACTGGAATGGTGGGATGCCAGAGCCTGTATGCCCACCTACATATCAGCCCACTCGGGCAGCCAGCCCAGCTGAGCACTGCATGCTACACAGAGATGTGACTCAGTGAGCCGGAACACACAGATACACACACAGGCACACACACACACAGACACACACGGGCACAGAAGTGGCTGCTCGCTCCGCAGTGACATCTCCCTCTCTCGCTGTGAGGAGGATTCCGGGAACGCTGGGCGATGCTGCAGTGCCAGGGAAGGAGGATGAGGGCTGTGGGCACTGAGGAGGGGAGGCACTGACGACTGACGAGGCCTGTGACAGCCGACCAGACCAGGGAAAGGTAAGAGGAGGGGGCTTCTCGGGGATCCAGCTAATCACAGCCAGGAAGAGCTTTCAGTGGCATCCGCAGTCCACCTCACACATCTGCCCTGCTTTATTTCTGGGATAATTATCTGCCATGCTGTAGGAGGAACACTAGCCCTGCTATGCAGGAAATACAGAATGTGATGATAATTCCTAGAGATGCATTCTATCTATCTATCTATCTATCTATCTATCTATCTATCTATCTATCTATCTATCTATCTATCCATCCATCCATCCAACGTTGCACTTTCTTTCCCTCACACATCCACCAACATCTACCTGTCTACCTGGATTCCATCTCCCTTTCCTCTCTTTTTTTTGCTTTCTCTCTCTCACCCTCCTCCCATTGTACATTGAACTCTACCTCCTCATATCCTTCTCTCTCTCTCCCTCTCTCTCTCTCTCTCTCTCTTTCTCTCTCATTATGTTTCCCTTAACTCACCCACCTGTTTCTCTCTCTTTCTCAGATTGTTCACTTTGTGTCTATCTATCCAGCTATCTGTCTGACTTTTCCTTTTTTCTTCTACCACTCTCCACCGTCAGTTATCTCCTCTCATCTCTCTCTCCCCCCCCCCCATATCTCTCTCTCTCCCACCATCTCTCTCTCTCCCACCATCTCTCTCTCTCCCACCATCTCTCTCTCTCTCTCTCTCTCTCTCTCTCTCTCTCTCTCTCTCTCTCTCTCTCTCTCTCTCTTCCCCTCACCTCTCTCCCCCTCATCTCTCTCTCTCCCCCCTCACCTCTCTCCCCTTCATCTCTCTCTCTCTCCCTCATCTCTCTCCCCCTCATCTCTCTCTCTCTCCCCCTCACCTCTCTCCACTTCATCTCTCTCTCATCTCTCTCCCCCTCATCTCTCTCTCTCTCTCCCCTCTCATCTCTCTCTCTATTCCCCCCTCATCTCTCTCTCCCTCCCCCACATCTCACTATATCCCCTTCATATCTCTCTCTCTCCCTCATGTCTCTCCCCCTCATCTCTTTCTCACCCCCTCATGTCTCTCATCTCTCTCCCTGCCTCATCTATCTCCCCCTCATCCCTCTCTCTCTCCCCTTCATCTCTCACTTTCTCCCTTACCTCTTTATCTCTCTCCCTCATCTATCTCTCCTCTATCTCTCCCTCATCGCTCTCCTATCTCTCCCTCATTTCTCTCTCTCTCTTCCTCATCTCTCTCTCTCCCTCCCTCATCTCCTTATCTCCCTCATTTCTCCACAACTCCCTTTCACCCCATCTCTCTCGTTCCACCACTAATTTTCTCTCTCTCCCATCTCTCTCCCCATCCCTCTTGCACCAGCACCAATTACCTATCTCCTTCATCTCTCCCCAATCTCTCTTCCCCATTTTTATCTCTCTCCACCACCAAATCAAATAAAACATAGCTTTATTGGCATGACCAAGGTACATACAAATCAAGGAGAAATGGGGTCAGGAAAGGGGTACATTGTGTGTGTGTGTGTGTGTGTGGGGGGGGGGGATGGGTCGAGGGGTAGACGTATAATTGGTCTGTGGACATTTTTAGGTTTACAATTCATTTATGCTCCTCAATTGTCTCTCTACCCCCTTCTCTGTCTCTCTCCATCACCAATTATCTCTCTCCCTCATTTCTCTCTCCACCGACTCCTTTCCTCTCTCTCTCCAGTTTTCTTTTTTTCCCTCCTCCTTTGATTTGAAGAATGAAAGTTGGATTTCTTGCTGATGCATTCACTCTAGATATATAAAGGCAGTTATTCCATCCTGCTCCTCCTTGACCTCTATGCAGCATTTGACACTGTTGACCACTCCCTCCTCCTCCAATCACTACAGTCCATGGGCATCCATGGTCTTGCCTTGACCTGGATCTCCTCCTACCTATCCAATCGCTCCTTCACCACTTCCTTCAATGGCTCCTCCTCAACCCCTGCCCCCCTCTCAGTTGGGGTCCCCCAGGGCTCTGTTCTAGGCCCCCTTCTTTTCACCATATACACTTCCTCAATTGGCAAGCTTATCTCCTCCCTGGGCTTCAATTACCACCTTTATGCAGATGACACTCAGATTTACCTCCATACCCCCGATCTCTCATCCACCACCATAAACAAGGTCTCCTTGTGTCTCTCAGCAATTTCCTCCTGGATGTCAGCTAGGCTCCTAAAGCTTAACCTAGACAAAACTGAGCTCCTGATCTTTCCACCCCATGCTGCTGCACCACTCCCAGATTTCCACCTCACAATCGACAACACAACCATTCGCCCTACCTCCCAGGCCCGGTGTCTGGTGTCACCTTGGACTCTGACCTCTCCTTCATCCCACACATCCAAAACATCACCAGAGCCTGCAATTTCCACCTCCGTAATATCTCCAAGATCCGCCTCTTCTTAACCCCGGACACGACCAAACTGCTCATCCATGCCCTCATCATCTCCCACCTTGATTACTGTAACTCCCTCCTTTCTGGCCTCCCCCTGAAACGCACTGCCCCCCTTCAATCAGTGATGAACGCGGCTGCAAGACTCATCCATTCTTCGCACCGCTCTGCATCCACATCTCCCCTTTGTGAATCCCTGCACTGGCTCCCTATCCGTTTCAGGATAACTTTCAAGATTCTATGCCTGGCGTATAAATCTGTGCACAAAACCTGCCCTACCTACATCTCGGAGCTTGTTCACAGGTATACACCAGGTCGCCCCCTCCGTTCCTCCAACGACCTTCGCCTCACCACCCCTCGCATTTCACACTCCCATGCCTGCCTGCAGGATTTCTCAAGAGCTGACCCCACCCTCTGGAATGCCCTTCCACCACCCATCAGACTTGCTCCCTCTTTCAACACATTCAAGCAAGCCCTAAAAACCCACCTCTTATGATGGCCTACCCACCTCCTACCACACAGTAACTCTCTAAGGAATATTTAACAGCCCCACCTAGTGTTTCCACCCCTCCCTTTAGATTGTAAGCCTCTGGCAGGGTCCTCCACTCCCTAGTGTAATCTACAGGATCATGTGCTCCTGTCCTATGACAGCCTGTACTTGTATTACTGGGCCTACCTAACCAGCCCATATTGCATGATCATGTATTTTGTACAATTTCTATGTATAACTTTGTTCTATGTGTATAACCCTATGTATGTCATCCTTGTATCATTGTATATATTTATTGTCCAGCGCTGCGTAATATGTTAGCGCTTTATAAATACAATAAATATATATATATATATATATATATATATATATATATATCATGATTGTTTGGTCGACCATATCTTCCTGTTTGTAGCCAGGTTTATACACCCCTTTCTCCAGACTACATTGATCCCTCCCTCCTCATATCGCTCTCTCTTCTACCCTCTAAGGGCTCGTTTCCACTATCGCGAATCCGCATGCGTCCAACGCATGCAGATTCGCACATGGTATGCAAGTGGATGGGTCTGTTTCCACTGTTGCGTTGGTGATGTGCGTTTTTTTCAGCGGTAAAAAAACGCACAAATGAGCCAACGAATTCGCCTGCGAGTGGAATGCATGCGAATCGCCGCTAATGTATTTAATAGGAAATTCGCATGCGGCTATGGTATGCGAATTTTCATGCGAATTCGCATGCGAATTTGCATAGATACCAATGTAATTCAAACAGGCAGTGACATGGTTAAATTCGCATATACCCTCACCTATGCGAATTCGCATGCGAATTCGCGGCAAAAAACGCATGGGAAATCGCATCCGCATGCGATTTCATCAGCGGTGGAATCCAGGCGATTCCGCACCGCAATAGTGGAAACAAGCCCTAAAGCACAGGTGTCTAATACAAGGCCCGCGGGCCAAATGCGGCCCTCCTTGTCATGACTCATATTATGAGGCCCTCCAGAGGTTCACATGTGCATTACGGAAAGCAGCAAAAGAAGGACAACACACTGCCTTCCCACCCAGAGGATCACACTGGTAACAGTGTTTCTAGTTGAAACATTGTCAGTTTGAGCCGGAATGCAGCAAAAACCCACGGGACCTCCCAGCAATACCTACCTCCTTCTCCGAGAGACATTTCTCACGTTTCAGAGTAGTGCAGCGGAGCCGTGTACTGTTTACCTGCTCCAGCAATGTGTTGGGTCTCTGCTGTTCTTCCTAGCAGTCCTCCTTCTCCTGATCACGTGACATGCCTCAGGAGCCAGTGGTATGCAGCACAGAGCATGCGGCTTTTGGGGAGATTGGAGAAAACTCGAAGCAGCACTGGAGCAGGTAGATATTAACCACTTGAGGAACACAGTGTTAAACACCCCTAGACAAGACCATTTTTCAATAAATTGGCCACTGCAGCCTAAAATCGCAGCGATGTACGTGGTAATTAGACAGCGGTTTCGCCGTCTAACAGTCTCCTAGCAGCGATCGCCGCTGGGAGGCCTACCAAGCGGAGAAGCGAGCGCATCAGCGCGCACTATCTTCTGCAAAACAGGCCCCAAGGACCTTACACTGATCTGCATTAGGCAGTCCTGGGGCTGCCGCCGTGGCCACGCCCGTCGGCATGTAGTTAAACTGCACCACTGCGCTACTCTGCAGAAGGGGGAGAACCAAGCACCCATGATCGTTATACTTACGCCACTTAGTTTGAGATTGTTCAGTAAATGTTATATCAGAATAAACAATTTGGTTTGCGGCTAAAGATGGCCACACACCATACAATGAAAAAATCCATTCTTCGTTTTCGATCGATAAATCCGATCAAACTTCCTGTTTTTTTTTTTTTTAAGATTGGACATGTTGGATATTTCATACCAACTTTATCAAGAATTCTACGGTGTGTGATGGATTGTCAGTTACTAGATGTACAGTTCCAATCAATTTTTTCTGAGCTTTCAATTATTTTATTCATGATTGGAGAAAAATTGAACATAGGTGTGTGGTACATTGGTCAGATTTTGAATTGTTACAATCCCCTAAAAAATGTATTGCTATTCTTAAATTGAACAGATATTTAAAAAGTTGTATGGTGTGTGGCCACCTTAAAGGGACTCCGCCAGCCGCGCGTCATCATGGCAGCCAACGTGGCAGTACGGCGCATGCGCGCTTTAATCGCGCATGCGCAGTACTTTCACGCCGGCCACCGTGATGACGCGAGGCGGCCGGCGTGTGACGCGGAAGAAGAAGCCCGACACTCGGCCGAGTGTCGTCGGGCTGCCGCCGGTCAGCCATTCCGGAGCGGGGACTAGGAAAGGGGCCAGGACGCCGTCGTGGGACCTCCCGACCAGCACTGGGCTGGAGAAAGCCCCGGGTGAGTACAATTTTCATTTTTAAGATGAGCTCGGAGTCCCTTTAACCTCCTTGGCGGTAACCTCCTTGGCCGAAGGCGATCGAAGCGGGCGGGGGGATTGCCGCTGAGCAGCGGCTATCATGTAGCGAGCCCTGGGCTCGCTACATGATATAAGAAAAAACAAAACAAAAAAAACTGCTGCGCTGCCTCCTGGCAGAATTTTTTATACCGCCAGGGGGGTTAAAGGTGGCCACACACCATACAATTTTTTTTTATTTTGATTTGATTTGAGCATTCTGATCCAATTTTTTGATTGATCGGAAGTTTTGATAAGACTCTTCGAGGTATCACACACAGATCAGATCAAATCAGATGGTCGATCCAGCAGGAAAATCGAGTCATATGAGGGCACCTTACAGGTAGCCATACATCTAGCGATTTTGCCGGCTGATTGACCAAGAAACAGATCTCTCTCTCTGATGGAATCTGATCAGATAAATATCTGTTGGCCACCATAAACCACAGACCGATTTCCGATTGATTTCAGCATGAGCTCCTAATGTTTTATGATCCACCCCTCATACAGTTGCACTTTACCTTCCACTGTCCGTGCTTCACATTTGCGCCCCCACGTGGTTGCCGGCATTATGGCAGGTGGGACATGTGTGACATCACACTTGTGCCCCACGTGATATATCCCGGTAGTCACATGGGGCCAGAATAAGGCACAGGCAGTCAGCACGGACGGAAGGACAGGTAAAGTATAACTGCGCGCGCACTGGGGGGCATAAAACATTGGAGGGACACCTACCAGGGTTTTCCGCCGCATTCGTTGTTCACGATTATCACACACTGCTGCCGCCATGCAACCCATTGAGCATGTCAGCCTGAGATTTTCCAGCATGTCCGATCCATACATGCGACCAATTTCCGCCCGATTCAATTGTTTGAATCGGGTGTCCTCTTGGCAGCACCAATTTTCATCAGATTCGATAATCATTATCGAATCTGATGGTCGATCAGTCGCCAAATCTATGGCCACCTTAACTCTCTCTTTACTTTATCTCTCTCCAAGACGCTGTTATCTGTCTCTGCAAATCATGTCATCTATCTATCTATCTATCTATCTATCTATCTATCTATCTATCTATCTGCCTATTTATCTATCTATCTATCTGCCTATTTATCTATCCCTCTATCCATGTATACAGCAATGAACGTATTCTGCATGATATACAGCGAGGGTGCTTTAATGATGTCACATTCCAGGAATCTGTGCTGAAGTGATTTATATTGTCTCTCCCCGGCTATATCTGTGAGATTTACAGTAAGGCTGGAATCTTGTTCTTTTAACCCTTTTGTTACCTTGAATCCACTACCTGTGGTCTGTACATTACGGTGAGCCTAGCCATCTACGGTGTTCATGTAGGGACATATGTGTGGAGAGAGAGGCTACAGATCCCGTAGCTCTGCTGTATGTCACGGCTCCGCTCCATCTGATGCAGGAGAGGCTTCATTGCCTTTCTTCTGCCATTCTTCATATTATGTAATAACCCACAGCCGAGATGTCAGACTGTCTGGTAATGACCATGTTAGGGGACCTCAGCGCAGTAGTGCCCGAGCAGTAGAAGAAGCCATGGGGGGGGGGAGCCTGATATATCACACAGGATGGGCTGACTTCATATTATTTTACAGCACATTCCATGCATGACAGGCATGGAGCTGATATCAGCCTCCTTCCTGTCAGGTACTTTTGAAGAATGTTAGTCACATATGGGGATTTGTAATTATCTAAATCTACACGCTTATGTTGCCATGGTGATGCATCCGTACCAGTCAGTGGTAGCTTTTTATCCAATTATTTATGTTTACTTCAATCTGGAGGGGACTCTAAGCATTTAGCATTAGCATGGGAGGGGGTGGTTGTGGGATTAAGAGAAGGGTTTAGGGGGTTGGGGTATACAGTACATAAGGGGGTGGAGGATATTGAGTCGGGATATATAGTCCATAGGAGTGAGGAAGGTATAGGTGACAGTATAAGGGGTATACAGCCATGGTTGAGACCCCTACAGAAGCTGTTTCCCCTCACCTTTCCAGCCTGGTAATAGGCACTCTTGGGTTACCGTGAAATTGGCAAATCTAGGCCAAGTAACATGGCAACCTCTGGGAAGAACGGTGGGGGGGGGGTGGCTTAAAGAGGATCTGTAAAGTTAAAAAATTCCCCTGGGGGTATTCACCTCAGGTGCAGGAAGCCTCTGGATCCTATCTAGGCTCTCCCCGTCCTCCTGTGTCCCGCGGTGGTCTCGCTGCAGCCCACTAAACAGCAGGCATGTAAATACTGACCTTACCGGCTCCAGCACAGGCGCAGTAGCGGCTCTCCGCTTGTAAATAATCGGAAATAGCCAATCCCAGTCAGGTCTGCTGTACTGCGCAAGCGCAAGTCGCCTGCGCCTGTGCAGTACAGCGGACCCGACTGAGATCGGCTATTTCCGAGGAGAGAGCCGCAACAGCGCCCCCGCTGGAACAGAGAAAGGTAAATATTGCACAGCCTGACCCCAGGGGAACTTTTTTTCATTACAGAGTCTCTTCAAAGGGGGGCATTTAAATGTTTTTTTTTCCATTCTTTTTCTTCATCCCCTTCCCATCTTCACCTGTACCATGCCCCCTTCACTGCCAGCCTGTGGGGAAGAGGTTGGGAGGCAGCACGCATGCGCTAGTAAAGGGTATGAATTGGGAAAGTGGATACTCATAGTAAGGAATCATTTAAATAGGTTGTGGTGACAGTTAAGGAGCCCATTAACTATCCAATCTCCAAAATTATCAACTGTCCGATCCGATCGTAAACAATCATTCAGGTCCATCAACGGAGGGGAAAATGATTAGCAATCCGATCAGATGAATAGAATTGATTTGAAATTCTGATGGACAGAACGATTGTAAGAAAGTTCGTTCAAAGTTGATCTAGTTCCTCTGATAACAGCGGAAGGCCGAAACCTGGAAGGAGAACGGTCATTTTCTGAACTACAGTCTGGTGACTTTCTCAGCACTTGGCACTTTACTGGTTATTGTGCAATAGTGTATTGATGCAAACAAAGGGGTGCAGTGTGCATGGACCCATGATGTGAGTTTGTATTTTCTTTTAATGATTTCAAGTTGTTGCAATAATGTGTACCTGTGTATGAACTAAGCCCTGACTCCTACGTATATATTTTTGGTCACTGTCTTCAATATTGGGCACAAGGTGTCTGCAGGCTTCACAGTGTGTGGGAGTGCAATGGAGAGCGCTGATTGTTTATCTTCGACATACTGTTCCATGGTGGATTGGGAAACCTCTGGCTGCTGATCGATTATTAAGACATCTGCGTTTATATTACGTCTACATATCCTGGTGTCTGTCTCCTGGTGTAAAAGCATCATATTAGCAAACCTGTGGAGGGGGAAAAAGTTAGATACTTACCTCTAGAGTTAAAAGCTTCGGGATGGTCTAGAGCAGTGGTCCTCAAACTAAGGCCCGCGGGCCGAATGTGGCCCTCTGAGGCTTTTTCACCGGCCCCCCACTCTTAAAACCTATTACTTATAGATGCGGTCCACTGCATCTTTAAATATCTGCGACCCACATATAGGATAGCAGTGCTGGCACCACCCATCCACATGGGTCCAATTGGACTGCAGGTTGTCACCTGGGTATGCTTCACTGTCTGTGGCAAAGATGTTCTTCAGGCGCCACATGAATGGCTGCTGCTGGGAGTTTTCCTCCGGAGGAGTTCTCCTCTGCGTTGCAGGACATACTATCTGCACATTCTGTGTTGGGGGTCATACTGTCAGATTTGGTTAAATAGGAGACAAAAGGGCTGCATGTGTTAACAGGTAATAGTTTACACTACCTAGGCTCAATGTAATGTTTTCTACATTTCATGTATACTCCGGCCCCCCAGCAGTCTGAAGTATGTTGACCTGGCCCTTGACCGAAAAAGTTTGGGGACCCCTGGTCTAGAGGCTTCTACCGCCGACCATTCCACATACCACCCGCTTCATCTTTTTGTCACGCTCTTGGTCATGGACGAGCGCGTCCAGACTGAGCATGTGCGAACTTTACTCTCCCATGCCCAGTGCAGATTGGCCTGAAAAAACCCATTCAACAGATTTTGTTAAATAGGTATAGATGGAACCTGTGCTGGAACGTTGGGCTGTAGGAACACCCAGGAAGCCTCTGGACTGCCCAGTCTTCCCTCTGCTGAGGTAAGTATCTTGACTTTTCACACTTCAGGTCACCATTATTATAGGAAACCTGTGATGAAAAAAATGCCCCATATGGGTACTCACCTTGGCAGAGAGAGGATCCTCCAGAGGCTTTCCCCTTCCTCCTCCATTAGGCTGTTCCAGCGATGTCTGCCTCAAAACCATCAACACGAGCTTGTCGATGGTTTGCACATGTGCAGTAGCATGGATCCACTCAGGTTTCATCAGAAAAACTGAGACCATTCAGGTCCGTGCTATTGAGCTGGCGCGAGCCACCTCCGCTGTAGCACAGACCCAATCAGGCTCGGCTTTTTCTGTGAAAGCCTTAATGGGTCCGTGCTACAGCACACAGCGGCAGCTCTTCGAGGGGCTCAGCCCTGGAACAGCCTGATGGAGGAGGACAGGGGGAATCCTCTTGGGGATCCCGATGCTTCCCTCTCTCTCGAGGTATGTATGCATTTTAAAAAGACAGGTTTACTTTAACGTGGCAGAAAATATCAGACGCGTATCTTTCCAGGAAACCCTTTTATTGGGCATGACCTGCTGTAGCTCATGTTGCAGCTGTAGTGTTTTACATTTACATGGAGTACAACAAAATTGTAGTGTTGATGCAAAGGGTTCTTTCTATAAAGCAGTAGGTTATATGTGGCATGGTCGTGTTGGCCAATTTTGTGTTTGTATACAGAATCTTAAAGGAACGCTATCAAACCAAGTGTTCTAAAATGACAATGTACAAATAATGTCTAAGTAGCTGTGTAAACATTTTCCTACTTTTCATGGTAAAAATCAGAGGCAAAAGCTGTAATTCACTGTGTGTAGATTTTAGCTACGTCTGGAATGTCTCATTGGCAAAGGTATGAATTGCTGCAGTCTTACATGCTAAGAACAGTATAATATTGAAGCAGAGTTATATGAAAACAAAAAACTTTCAGGTATTAGCTTTCACGCACACAATAACAAATGTTTATGTTGCACATAAGATACATTTCCTCTGCTCTCTGTGAGAGAACGCTCTGCCTCTCTCTGACTGAGCTCTCTGCACACACAGAGTTAGCAGACACACTGTGAGAGAATTCCCCCCTCCCGTCATGACTCAGTCTGCCGTCAGAACAGACTGCCATCAGAAAAATTTGAAAGGAATTAGATAACAGTAAACAAAGAGATAATAATACAAATGTATCCACCAGTACTTAGCAACACTACCAAAACATTTCCTATCTCAATTGAAAAAAACATGTCAATCGGTAGTATTCCTTTAAAGATTTTATTTTCAGTTATAAGCAATAGCTATGTCATCGAATGTATTTACAATGTGTAGAGTATGAAGGACGTCTTTTATTAAGTGCTGTCTAGTAGTCGGGTCATGGTGATGGTGTAGGTGTAATATTCTATTGTAGAATGTAATAACATGGTAATGTGACCAGGCTCACGTAAGAAGTAGAATTAAGAACAATATTGTCATCACATTCAGCGGTTGGATCATGGGGAAAGGGGAGGTTGTAGTGTTCTGTGTATAGAATGTAACACAACTAGTTTACGATCATTGAGGCCACTTGCAGACTGCTTTCCTGCTGCAAGGGCCATACAAGTCTATAGAGACTTGCACAGTCCATGCGATATCAAAATCTCTGCATTCCTGACATGCACGGATTATGCAGTAATGCAAGTAAGAGGGCAACGCAGGCGGTGTGCATGACAGGCGTGCATGCACGGACTGATGGGAATGCCTGTGATGTACTTCCTACCCAGCAGGAAATACGTCACTAGCCAGGGGGCGGGCATATGCATAGGACGCTGTCGCTGCACCGTGGAACAGGGTCATATGATAGCCTCATATCTGCGGTGCGACTGGCACTAATTTCTGATCACCCCATCATATCATGTGAGGAGTGTCAAAGTGCAGTGGCTGGATAGTTCCAATGATTAAGGGCTCTGCCTCCAACGCAGGAGACCTGGGTATACATGTAAACATATACAGATAAGAAGTACATTTCCTCCAGAGTAAAGTTAACCGTAAATTACTTTTCTCCTATGTTGCTGTCACTTTATAGCAGTAGTAAAAATCTGACAGAACTGGCAGGTTTTGGACTAGCCCATCTCCTTATGGGGGATTCTCAGAGCTTTTTTTATTTTCAAAAGCACTTAATGAATGGCAGTTGCTCTGTCCAACGGCCCAAAAAAAAAGTGTGCAGCGAGCAGGGAGGCTGGCCAGCATCGTTGTATAAATCCTTTTCAGGGAATGTCTTTATAAAGAATAAAGGCCATACTGAGAATCCCCCATGGAGAGATGGATTAGTCCAAAACCTGTCGGTTCTGTCAGATTTCTACTACCGACTGTAAGCGATTTTCACACCCAAATACGTAAATGCCTTTTAAACCATCAGCAAGCAAGAAAATACATAAGATAATTTTGACAGTACTTTTTACCCTACTTGTTGTTACTTTTTCAATTGCAGAGTGCTGAAAGGTATTCTAAACATAAGATGAAACATTATCTCCCTGGAGAAAGCTCAGGAATAAAAGTGAATTGAATAAGGCCATATTCACAGTGGCCATTCCGTTGTGTTCCCTGTGACATCAGGAATGCAACACAATGGATCGGGTCAGCGGCGCTCATGCGTTTCGCCGTGTGCAGTGAAGCATACAGTCAATGAAAAGTATGCTTCACTCCCACTGTTAACGTGCACGTTTATCAATAACGCCCTGTATGCATTGCATTACCATACTACAACCTGCTATACAGCAACGCACCCACAGCACTGTGAATGTCGCAGGGGTGGTGCATTGCAGTGCGGTAAGCCACGTAACAAAGCAGCCGCTACACCGCAACACAATGCGTCACTGTGAGCGGGGCCTTTGGGCCTATGAGTCAGTAAAAGGCCCATGCTCTAACAAATTACATGAGTGGACCAAACCAATAAATATTATTATACAAAGTATATTATGAATTATGTAATGTCTCATTAACGCAGCTGCTCCTCTAATATTGGCATTTTTGGGCACGTGCTAATGGGAAGAGCTGACTCTGAAGATTATTTACTGATGGTTTATGATGGAATTTTCCGCACATGAAAAAGGGACACATGGGAAATGGGAGCGCCAATTTGAGCTAGTAGAATGTTGGTAACATTTACCATTATTCTACACTTGTACACTGTGTACCGTAAATATGCGCATACAAGCCGGCCCGCGTATAAGCCGAAGTACCCACTTCTCCCTCAGAAACCAGGAAAAAGTGATTGACTTGTGTATAAGCCCCTCCCCAGTATAGCCCCCTTCACAGTAGCCAGATGTTCCCCCAGTACAAGTCCGCACCCCTCCCTGTAGCCAGATGTGCCACAAGGATGATACAGCTGTGTCTTAAGACACCATAGATATGAGACACAGCGATTGCCACACAGGAACAAATCCTGATCATTGCACCACTGACACGTTGCTGGCACACTCTGATTCACAAGCCAGGGGACACAGGTAGCCTTGAGCAGTTGTTGCAGGGGATGGAGGGCACGGACACAGCAGGGCGCCAGCTGGCAAGTAGAGATGGGCCGAACCTCCGATTTTAGGTTCGTGAACCGGGTTCGCGAACTTCCGCGGAAGGTTCGGTTCGCGTTAAAGTTCGCGAACCGCAATAGACTTCAATGGGGATGCGAACTTTGAAAAAAAAAAATAATTATGCTGGCCACAAAAGTGATGGAAAAGATGTTTCAAGGGATCTAACACCTGGAGGGGGGCATGGCGGAGTGGGATACACGCCAAAAGTCCCCAGGAAAAATCTGGATTTGATGCAAAGCAGCGTTTTAAGGGCAGAAATCACATTAAATGCTAAATGACAGGCCTAAAGTGCTTTAAAACATCTTGCATGTGTATACATCAATCAGGTAGTGTAATTAAGGTACTGCTTCACACTGACACAACAAACTCACCGTGTAACGCACCGCAAACAGCTGTTTGTGTAGTGACGGCCGTGCTGGACTGGTGCGCACCATGGCGAGAGTGCATGTTTTGGTGGCTTTACAGCCCATATGATCGCCTGGCTGATGTAGCTGAATGACAGAACAGTGACTGTCCAGCTGATCAAATTTGGTCTGACCACAATGAAGCAACGACCTTATTATCTTTTGTGTGCCCCCCGAGACACTCATCTATGCGCCGGTCATTGCTTCATTGTGATACGCAAGCCCCTTCACCACGGCAAGGTAATGATCACGAAGGGGAATGGGCGCATGTACATGCCTTTTCTTTTGTTGTTGCAGTGCAGCCAGAAAAATTAGGCAGTCATGTACACGCACCGGAAAAATTATTACAGCGGCCTAAAAAATTCAGCAATCCGCCTGGAGTCCCGGACCTTGTTGGTGGTGGTGGAGAAGGTAGTCAAGCGGCCTGCAGGCAGACATGCTGTGTGGAGGGACTGGGAGCGACTTAGTCTTCTTGGGGCAGGCCAGGCAGCCAGTCCCACGGCGTGAAGGCAGAGATGCTGTGTGTGCGGGGACTGACTTAGTCTTGGGGCGGGCAGCAGCCCTCCGGGATCCATGCCTCATTCATTTTGATAAAGGTGAGGTACTTAACACTTTTGTGACTTAGGCGACTTCTCTTCTCTGTGACAATGCCTCCAGCTGCGCTGAAGGTCCTTTCTGACAGGACACTTGCGGCAGGGCAGGAGAGAAGTTGGATGGCAAATTGGGACAGCTCTGGCCACAGGTCAAGCCTGCGCACCCAGTAGTTCAAGGGTTCCTCATCGCTGTTCACAGCAGTGTCTACATCCACACTTAAGGCCAGGTAGTCGGCTACCTGCCGTTCCAGGCGTTGGTGGAGGGTGGATCCGGAAGGGCTACGGCGAGGCGTTGGACTAAAGAACGTCCGCATGTCCAACATCACCATGAGATCGCTGGAGCGTCCTGTCTTTGACTGCGTGGACACGGGAGGAGGATTAGTGGCAGTGGTACCTTGCTGGCGTTGTGCTGTCACATCACCCTTAAAGGCATTGTAAAGCATAGTTGACAGCTGGTTCTGCATGTGCTGCATCCTTTCCACCTTCCGGTGAGTTGGTAACAGGTCCGCCACTTTGTGCCTGTACCGAGGGTCTAGTAGAGTGGCCACCCAGTACAGCTCATTCCCCTTGAGGTTTTTTATACGGGGGTCCCTCAACAGGCAGGACAGCATAAAAGACGACATCTGCACAAAGTCGGATCCAGTACCCTCCATCTCCTCTTGCTCTTCCTCAGTGACGTCAGGTAAGTCAACCTCCTCCCCCCAGCCGCGAACAATACCACGGGAAGGTTAAGCAGCACAAGCCCCCTGCGACGCCTGCTGCGGTTGTTCTCCTGCCGCTGTCCCCTCCTCCTCCTCCTCCCCCAAAGAAACACCTTGCTCATCATCCTCTGAGTCTGACTCGTTTCCGCAAAGCGTGCCATGGCTGTGTAAGACCGCCTCAAATGCCCACAGAACTTCCTGGCCTGCTTCAGGACACCCGCTAAGCCAGGGTACTTTGCCACAAATCTTTGAACCACTAGATTCATGACATGTGCCATGCAGGGTATGTGTGTCAGCTTCCCCATATGCAAAGCGGAAAGCAGATTGCTGCCGTTGTCGCACACCACGTTGCCTATCTCCAGGTGGTGCGGGGTCAGCCACTCATCCACCTGTTTCTTAAGAGCAGCCAGGAGAGCTGCTCCAGTGTGACTCTCCGCTTTGAGACAAGACATGTCTAAGATGGCGTGACACCGTCTTACCTGGCATGCAGCATAGGCCCTGCGGAGCTGGGGCTGTGTAGCTGGAGAGGAGAACTGCCACTCAGCCAAGGAGGAGGAGGACAGCGAAGAGCATGTAGCAGGAGGAGAGGAGGTGGCAGGAGGCCTGCCTGCAAGCCGTGGAGGTGTCACAATTTGGTCCGCTGCGCCCTGCTTGCCATCGTTCACCACCAGGTTCACCCAATGGGCTGTGTAGGTAATGTAGCGGCCCTGCCCGTGCTTGGCAGACCAGGCATCCGTGGTCAGGTGTACCCTTGACCCAACGCTCTTCGCAAGAGATGACACCACTTGCCTCTCAACTTCACGGTGCAGTTGGGGTATGGCCTTTCTCGAAAAATAAGTGCGGCCTGGCATCTTCCACTGTGGTGTTCCGATGGCCACAAATTTACGGAAGGCCTCAGAGTCCACCAGCCGGTATGGTAACAGCTGCCGAGCTAACAGTTCCGCCACGCCAGCTGTCAGACGCCGGGCAAGGGGGTGACTGGCCGAAATTGGCTTCTTCCGCTCAAACATTTCCTTCACGGACACCTGACTGCTGCTGTGGGCAGAGGAGCAGGAACCGCTCAAGGGCAGAGGCGGAGTGGAGGAGGGTGCCTGTGAAGGTAGAAGGGAGAAAGCGGCAGAAGCAGATAATGCACCTGATGGAGGAGGAAGAGGAGAAGGAGGGTGGCTTTGCTTTTGTGTGCTGCTGCTGCTTTTGCTCAGGTGGCCATCCCATTGCTCTTTGTGCCTTTTCTCCAGGTGCCTTCGTAAGGCACTTGTCCCTACGTGAGTGTTGGCCTTTCCACGACTCAATTTTTGTTGGCAGAGCGAACAGATGGCTTTGGTCCGATCTGAGGCACACACATTAAAAAATTTCCACACCGCTGAGCCACCCTGGGATGTGGGCACTATGGGGACCTCAGCAGCTGATGCTGAAGGGCAAGTTGGCTGGCTGTACATAGGTGGCGATACATGGTGCCGGACTCTGCCACCAGCTGTTTCTGACGAAGAGCTGCCCCAGCTTCTTTCAGCAACTTCTCTCCTCCTACTACTCTCTGACTCCCCCTCTGAACTGTCCCCCTCTTCATCTCCTCTATTGGGAACATACAGAGGATCCCTATCATCGTCATCATCGTAATCATCCTGCCCAGCTTCGCTTGCCTCAGAAAAATCCAAACATGCACCATCAGTAGGTCCTTCATCCTCCTTACACGTTACATCCATAGTGTTGCCGCGGAACGCAGACATATGAGCTGTTGAAAATTCATCTGGCTGTAACAACAATGGCTGTGCATCAGTGATTTCACCATTAAATAATTCTTGCGAAGTGTCAAATGCAGCGGAAGTGGTGCTAGTAGTAGCGCTGGTGGCTGAGCAAGATGAGGTGTTCTGTGTCGCTAAATACTCAACCACGTCCTGACAATCTTGGGAGGTGATGGGACGTGCCTTCTTCCGAGCACTGTACTGTGGGCCAGGTCCACACGAAATTACATTTACACGACCTCGCGCAGACCTGCCGGGTGGCCTTCCTCTGGCTCTGGCACTACCTCTTCCTTTACCTGTTTTGTCCATATCGGTTATGCACGGAGTGGTATATCACACTGCGTGCACTCACGTAGGTAGGTGGGTTCACTTAACTGCACAGGTATGCGCACTGATGCGGTGGGTTCACTGAACAGAACAGGTATGCAGTGGCAGGTTCAATGAACAGTACAGGTATACAGTGGCGGGTTCACTGAACACAACAGGTATGCAGTGGCGGGTTCACTGAACAGGTATACAGTGGCGGGTTCACTGAACAGAACAGGTATACAGTGGCGGGTTCACTGAACAGTACAGGTATACAGTGGCGGGTTCACTGAACAGGTATGCAGTGGCGGGTTCACTGAACAGTACAGGTATACAGTGGCAGGTTCACTGAACAGAACAGGTACGCAGTGGCGGGTTCACTGAACAGTACAGGTATACAGTGGCGGGTTCACTGAACAGGTATGCAGTAGCGGGTTCACTGAACAGTACAGGTATACAGTGGCGGGTTCACTGAACACAACAGGTATGCAGTGGCGGGTTCACTGAACAGGTATACAGTGGCGGGTTCACTGAACACAACAGGTATGCAGTGGCGGGTTCACTAAACAGGTATACAGTGGCGGGTCCACTGAACAGAACAGGTATGCAGTGGCGGGTTCACTGAACAGGTATGCAGTGGTGGGTTCACAGAACAGGTATGCAGTGGTGGGTTCACAGAACAGGTATGCAGTGGTGGGTTCACAGAACAGGTATGCAGTGGTGGGTTCACAGCACGGGTATGCAGTGGTGGGTTCACAGAACAGGTATGCAGTGGCGGGTTCACTGAACAGTACAGGTATACAGTGGCAGGTTCACTGAACAGAACAGGTATGCAGTGGCGGGTTCACTGAACAGTACAGGTATACAGTGGCGGGTTCACTGAACACAACAGGTATGCAGTGGCGGGTTCACTGAACAGTACAGGTATGCAGTGGCGGGTTCACAGAACAGGTATGCAGTGGTGGGTTCCCAGAACAGGTATGCAGTGGCAGGTTCACTGAACAGTACAGGTATACAGTGGCAGGTTCACTGAACAGAACAGGTATGCAGTGGCGGGTTCACTGAACAGTACAGGTATACAGTGGCGGGTTCACTGAACACAACAGGTATGCAGTGGCGGGTTCACTGAACAGGTATACAGTGGCGGGTTCACTTAACAGAACAGGTATACAGTGGCAGGTTCACAGAACAGGTATGCAGTGGCAGGTTCACTGAACACAACAGGTATGCAGTGGCGGGTTCACTAAACAGGTATACAGTGGCGGGTCCACTGAACAGAACAGGTATGCAGTGGCGGGTTCACTGAACAGGTATGCAGTGGTGGGTTCACAGAACAGGTATGCAGTGGTGGGTTCACAGAACAGGTATGCAGTGGTGGGTTCACAAAACAGGTATGCAGTGGTGGGTTCACAAAACAGGTATGCAGTGGTGGGTTCACAGCACGGGTATGCAGTGGTGGGTTCACAGAACAGGTATGCAGTGGTGGGTTCACAGCACAGGTATGCAGTGGTGGGTTCACTGAACAGGTATGCAGTGGTGGGTTGACAGCACAGGTATGCAGTGGTGGGTTCACTGAACAGGTATGCAGTGGTGGGTTCACAGCACAGGTAGGCAGTGGTGGGTTCACAGAACAGGTATTATTATTATTATTATTATTATTTTTTATTTATATAGCGCCAACATATTCCGCAGCGCTTTACAAAGCACAATAAGACGACAAGGGGAACATAGATACAACTAACAAATATACAGCAGAGTTCCAAGCAGCACAAATATTGTTACAAAGACAGTAAACATTAGGAGGATGACCCTGCCCTTGCGAGCTTACAATCTAATGGGTAGTGGGGGACACACTAGGTAAGGGGGTGGAGGATGGATGAGGCAGTGATTCTTTGCCTCTGATTACATTGTGACAAATAAGTAAATAAAGGGCTATAGAATGTTATAAGCTTGTCTGAAAAGGTGTGTTTGAAGATGTCCAGGTTTGGAGCATGATGTACAGGCTGTGGAAGAGAGTTCCAGATAAGGGCTGATGCTCGTGTAAAGTCCTGGATGCGAGCATGAGAGGAGGTGATCAGCTTAGAGGCCAGGAGAATTTCTTGGAAGGAGCGAAGGTTGCGGGAGGGACAATATCTTGAGATTAGTGAGGAGATGTATGGAGGAGACAACTCGTGGAGGGCTTTGTATGTTAGAGTCAGGAGTTTGAACTGGATCCTCTGGGTAATGGGTAACCAGTGGAGAGAACGGCACAGTGGGGCTGCATCGGAAGAGCGTGTGGAATGCAGTGGTGGGTTCACAGCACAGGTATGCAGTGGTGGGTTCACAGAACAGGTATGCAGCCAAACAGGAACAAGTTAAGCCTAACTAATCTTTCCCTGAGAGACAGTCTGCAGCAGCTCGCCCTACTCTCACTAACGCAGGCAGCACACGAGTGACCGTAATGGCCGCCGCTGCCTGCCTTATATAAGGGGGGGTGGGGCTCCAGGGGCTAGTGTAGCCTAATTGGCTACACTGGGCCTGCTGACTGTGATGTAGAGGGTCAAAGTTGACCCTCATAGTGCATTGTGGGGCGAACCGAACTTCCGGAAACGTTCGCCTGCGGGAGGCGAACGCGAACCACCGAAGTTCGCCGGGAACCGTTCGCCGGCGAACCGTTCGGCCCATCTCTACTGGCAAGAGCAGAATCACTAGTGCACAATCCTTACACTCATCTGCCAGTAACAAAACCTGCTCCACCATCTGTTCTGTTCCACTGACTCACATATAAGCCGAGGGGGTAACTTTTCAGCACATTTTTTGTGCTGAAAATTAGGCTTATACAAGTATATACAGTAAGTTACAGTAGAAAAATATGAGCAAATAATACCAATATTTTACTACAACCTAACCTAACAATATTCTCATACAGAACCCTTTCTTACCAATGCCTAACCTTAACCGCCCCTCCTTGCTTAACCATTAAAATCATCCCCCCGCACCTAAGCTTAACCGTATCCCCCACACGCCTAACCCTTAAAAATACCACACACGCCTAACCGTAAAGGACAAAAGTGAGAAAAATATAGCGGCTGCCATATGTATTTCCTTTTAAACAATACCGGTCGCCTGGCAGCCCCGCTGGTCTATTTGGCCGCAGTAGTGTCTGAATCACACCAGAAACAAGCATGCAGATAATCTTGTCAGATCTGAGAATAATGTCAGAAACACCTGATCTGCTACATGCTTGTTCAGGGTCTTTGGCTGAGGCTGGTTTCACACTGCATATTGGTGTTAGCATCGCATCCCACTGCCAAAAACAGGCCATCAGGGAGCACCACGGTGGTACACTGTGTCCCCTGTCTGGCAATTGGCCAAACAGGAAGTGACGCGCGCTTGCGGTTATGCGGAAGTGCCAACTTTTTAAACAACACTGCGTCCCCATAGATTAACATGACTTCCGGGCCAATGCAGATCGCTGCAGGGTAACATAGTTCTAGCATTAAATTGGCCACTTCCGGCACAGTGTGCTGCAATGTGGGAAGTATGAACTTCCTCATAGGGCTACATTAGGCTGCGGTAGCAGTGCGGCAATTTGCCACAACGCACAGCGCCAGTGTGAAAGGGCCCTGAAAGTATTAGGCAGAGGATCAGCAGCACAGCAAGGCAATGTGCAGTGCTTAAAAGGAACTAGGGCAGCCTCCATATCCCTTTCACTTCAGTTGTCCTTTAACTGTTTCCCCCCACACCCTTAACCCCCTTGGCGGTATGAAAAATACCGCCAGGGGGAAGCGCGGCAGTTTTTTTTTTTTTTTTTAAATCATAGCCGCTGCTCAGCGGCATCCCCCCGCCCTCTTCGATCGCCTTCGGCGATCTCCGATCAGGAAATCCCGTTCAAAGAACGGGACGGGGCGGGATGACGTCATCGGGACGTCATTGGGAGTCCCGGGCCACCCCTCGGCGCTGCCTGGCACTGATTGGCCAGGCAGCGCACGGGGTCTGGGGGGGGGCGCGCGCCGCACCGGATAGCGGCGATCGGGCGCGCGGCGGCGGCGATCGGGGTGCTGGCGCAGCTAGCAAAGTGCTAGCTGCGTCCAGCAAAAAAAAAATTATTTAAATCGGCCCAGCAGGGCCTGAGCGGCACCCTCCGGCGGCTTACCCCGTGTCTAGCACGGGGTTACCGCTAAGGAGGTTAAAAATACCCCCCCTCTACCCCTAGCCTTATCCGTCCTCCCACGCCTGACGTTAACTGACTCCCGCTGCCAATTCGCCGCGATTATGTTAGGGTTGTGCCATAGGCACCATTATAAATTGCAGCTCTACAGTGTAATGTGGGGCTCGGCTCCTGCTATACATCAAGCGTCGCGGGCACCTACATTTCACAGTGTAGCTGCGATTTATGACGCCTACGCCCTACGCTTTGAGAATGTTATTGTGAGCTTGTCCAGCAGGCAGGTTATGTTGGGGGGGGTATCTGTATAATGTCCATAACATCATTTTATTCTTATGGTAAGTTGGTAAGGCCCGGTTCACATTAGCGTTCGCTATCCGGATTTTCCGGATCTGATCCGGACCGCATACTGTACAAACGGAACGTACGTTCCGCATAGCAATGCAAAGGCTATGCGGACGTTCACATACGTACGTTCCGTACAGTACCGAGCCGGACCGGATCCGGACTCCGGACTCTTTTCCAACATGCGCTATTTTTTGGGTCCTGATCTCCGGCCCACGCACCCGGACCGGAGCCGGACCTGAGCCTGACAGCACCATCCGGAACACAGAAACCAATGGGAAACGGAAGGCACAGAACACACTGCCTACAAAAACCTGACGTTCTACCCCACTTCCTATGCGTATCCAAGCAGCCATTTCGGATGGGGACACATGGGCCAAGCATATCTGGAGTGGAGCAGCAGTGACAGACGTGCTGGAGCTGTTTGGCAGAATGTCGGAGGTGGTGGTGAGGCCTACAGCGGAGGAGCCTGATTGTACATGTGCACCAGGTGCACCTTCTGCTGACCCCAACATTTTTTCATGTATATTTAACTATTTTTTGCCCACGGATCCGGATGGCAGCCTGATGCATGCCTGATACAAACGGACCGGATCCGAATCGGATCCGGATCGGAACCATACGGTTCTGATCAGGATCAGGTCAGGATCCGGTCCGTTTACTTGCCAAAATGCAAGTGTGAACGGGGCCTAACACTTCACAGGTGTTGAAAGAGGCCTTGAGAAATCTAAGCCAAATTGTGGACATTCCTGTGTAATCGGGCCGAGGGCGATATATTTACTGAATTTCATAGCACTGCGTTCCTCCCACAAGTCACTCAGCAGAAAAAGACCAACAGCTGTACAGTATCTGATATTATCAAAAAGCATTCTGCCCTTGTACCTATTCTGTTGCAATATTTAATCATAGGGGAGTGAATGGGGGAGAAGTCAGAGCTGTGTGTACATACTTTGTAAAACTTTTCTTTGATCGCAGGATGACTCCTAAATACCTGAATCCTGACCAAACTACCAATCATACACCATCTCTCCTATGGCAAATGCATTATTTAGTGAGTATACTGGTCGTCATGTATGGAAAATTAATTTACGCAGATGGTGATAAAGGGGATGAAACGTGCAGCTACCAAATGCTTTGATTCTTACCATATTACTTTATAGATTATTTAGTCAGTGTTTGCCCATTGGAAAATGTTTCCTCTTCCTGATTTACATTCTGACATTTATTACTGGTGGTGACATCTTTAGTCCTGCCAGGTGTCTATACAGAATTTTCGTTGACTGAAAGAGCAGGCGAGTAACTAGAAATCACTGGGCCCCCCTGCAAAACTTTGGATGGGGCACCCTCCCCCTTGCAGAGCTGGCTCTGCAGACTTATCATCAGTACAGTACAGAGCACTTGGGGAGGAGTAGAGAGGTTGGGGGTTGGGCGCTGTACACAAGGAATAGGCACTGTCTAGAAATCTTTGTCTGCAAAACTTTGTATGATTCCTTATCAGTGGCTGAGCAGATGCAGTTATTAGAACAATTATGCAGAGAGCAGAAAGTTTTCTCTCTCCGTTTTCTTAGTTGTCAGTCTATCAGGACAAGGAAAAGAAACTTCTCCCCCCATGGGGCCCCCTGCGGCTTCTAGGGCCCCCTGCGGCTGCATCCCTTGCAGGGTCTATTGTTACGCCCCTGACAGAGGGAGATATTGCTTGCTTGGCAGTTGGAAACAGCCATTACCTCCCACACTTTGCAATGAGGTTCACAGACAGGAAACTTGTCATGGCCATGGCAGTGACATCACACTGTGGGATGGGTTTCTCCACAATAACAGCCATACAGATGTTCCTGATGATCTATTTGAGGAAAAGTGAAGATTTATCTTGGAGTTCTGGTTCACCATGAGCTTTATGGGCAATATGTAACTCTGGGTGTTTCAAATCCTACCCAATAGAGCCACATTAATCCATGCCATGCACTGATGAGGACCATCTAGTCTGAAACAGTCTGTATGCATGTTGGATTATTGTGGCTCTGTACAATTCAAGTGGACCTGAACTATTGAACAGAACAGAAGGAAAACAGAGAGAGAAGCACCCTGTATGTATTTAGCGAGTTTAGGATGTCTAATTTCCCTCATTTGTGTCTAATTGATCAAATTGTCTAATTAATTTGATCTCTCCCTTGTGTCACCTCACTGCCATGGCAGATAAGCTCATTTGTAAACACAGAATGTTAACAATATGACTGATTACATGAAAGCAGGAAGTAGGCACACTGCAGATTTATTGCAGGATTTGTGTCAGCTGTAACAAAGAAATGTTTTTCTTTAAATGCTATTATGCTGTTGCTTATCTTTTGGAGCGGAGAGGAAGTTCTGAGTTCAGGTCCACTTTAACACGCTGACACATTGAGCCCCTCTGAGGGACAGTTAGAGACAAAACTATATATACTCTGTACCTGAATTATTGCAAATACCTTCTGTTTTAAGAAAGTAAACTTCTGTTTTTAATTTTACTTGTCGACCAAAGAGAAATAGTTGTGAAAAATATTAGCTGACCAAATCCATCTTACACACAGTGCCTACTTTTACAGTTTTCAGGCATAACAGTAAGTGGCAGTCAAGAAATCTACCATAGCAACCTTATTTATTACCGTAATTCTGAACAGTTCAGCAGCAGAAAAACTTGTTGATCACGGTGGTATGTCTCAGACACCAGAAATAATATCAGTATTGTCTATAAGCTACTTTTATAACTAATACTTGCCTTGCTGTGGGACATACATTGGAGGGCACTTTCAAAGCCATAGAAAGCAACCACAAATGTATATGTTACATACAGATACATTGATTGGCTTCCCACAAGATTGAACATATACTTATGGTAAAGATTTGATTGGGAGCTTTTGTAAAGGAACAGTCAGTAACATGACTATGTACTCTGTAAAGTGCTGCAGAAGATTTCAGTGCTGTATAAATATTTAATAATAGTATGGTAGGACATTAGGACATTTGAGGAGAGTTAGTGACATGACTATGTACTCTGCAATGTGCTGCAGAAGATGTCAGCGCTATATAAATACATAATAGTAAAGTGGTAGGACATTAAACTATGAATCTAATATTAGGATTAGATTGTGAGCTTCGCTGTGGGTAGTCAGTGACATGACTATGTGATCTGTAAAGTGCTGCATAAGATGTCAGTGCTATATAAAAGCATACTAATAATATGGTAGGATATTAGGCTATGGTAGGAATAGCTTGTGAGCTCCTCTGAGAAACGTCAGTGACATGACTATGTACTCTGTAATGTGCTGCAGGAGATGTCAGTGCTATATAAATACATAATAATAATATGGTAGGACATTAGACTATTACTATGGTAGAATTAGAGTGTGAGTTACTCTGAGGACAGTCAGTGCCATGACTATGTACTCTGTAAAGTGCTGCAGAAGATATTAGTGCTATATAAATACATAATAATAATATGGTAGGACATTAGACTATGACTATGGTAGGATATTAGATTGTGAGCTCCTCTGAGGACAGTCAGTGACATGACTATGTACTCTAATGTGCTGCAGGAGATGGCAGTGCTATATAAATACATAATAATAATATGGTAGGACAGTACACTATGACTATGGTAGGATTAGAGTGTGAGCTCCTCTGAGGACAGTCAGTGACATGACTATGTACTCTGTAATGTGCTGCAGAAGATGTCAGTGCTATATAAATACATAATAATAATATGGTAGGACATTAGACTATGACTATGGTAGAATTAGAGTGTGAGCTCCTCTGAGGACAGTCAGTGACATGACTATGTATTCTGTAATGTGCAGCAGATGTTAGTGCTGTATAAATACAACATAAATAAATCATGTAAAATTCATCCTTCATCTCTACAGTATTATAATTTGCACTTACCTGGGGCTTCCTCCAGCCCACCGTAGCCTGCGAGGTCCCCCGGCGTCCTCCTGGCTCCTCTCTCAGTCCCGCAGGCGGCTCCGTTAATCGGTGACTTTAGCCTGAAGTTGCCAGTACGAGTCCCCGCCGCGTACGTTACGCGTCATCATGCCGACCTGTATGAGAGTCCTGCGCATGCGCGGTTCAGAGTATCAGAGAACCACGCATGCACAGGACTCTCACACCACCTGGCGTGATGACGTGTAGCGGTCGGCGTGATGATGTGCAACACGAGTGGCAGAGACTCAAGCGCTTTGCAATTTCCCTATACCTTCCATTATAGGCAAATTGCCCCAAAAATGGTCCAGGCAGCGCTTTTTGGAGCGGATCGCAAGCGAACCGCTCATATGTGAACACTCTCATAGGGAATAATTGCACTAACGCTTTTAGGGCGATTTTCAAAATCGTCGGCCCTTGAAAAAAAACAAAAATGCTGTAGATGTGAACAAGCCCTTAAAGAGACACTGAAGCGAAAAAAAAAATATGATATAGTGAATTGGTTGTGTACTATGAATAATTACTAGAAGATTAGCAGCAAAGAAAATATTCTCATACTTTTATTTTCAGGTATATAGTGTATTTTCTAACATTGCATCATTCTATAATATGTGCAGATTACACAACACTCAGCATTCAAAATGAGTCTTTCAGAGCAGTCTGTGAAGTAATGACATCTCCTCTGGCAGAGGAAAAGTAAATAGTCCAGGAACAGTTGAGATAATAAAAGTCAGATAACAGCCCTCTCCACGACTAACTTAGTCGGAGAGCTTAATGGTTTGTTTGCATAGAGATAACAACTGGAGTTTCTCAACTCTTCCTGTACTGGAAACAATTAGACTGATGTATCTGATCTTAATGTACAAATACAACACATACAAATCATAATATCATATTTTTTTTTTTGCTTCAGTGTCTCTTTAAGGTTCCCTGTAAATACTGTAAAGACAAAATAGTGGCATTAACAGCTTTGTTTTATGTAAGTACAAACTGTTGTCTCCTTAGCGCATTGGAATAGACGAGGTCTCTGAATTGAGATGGTAATGTAACATACAGGTTAGTATGTTTTATTTTTTTGTTTTTTTTTATTGCAGTATGTCTTATGGGACATAAGACATACTGCAATAAGAATAAAACAAAAAAAAAACACACTAACCTGTATGTCACATTACCATGGCAACTCGTGATGAAAGCATGTGTGAGTCTCCCATTGCCATTCAGTGATATATATATATATATATATATATATATATATATATATATATATATATATATATATATATGCGCTACCCGGTAGTTTGGTCTTAATAACAGTGGGGAGACTTGGAAGCCGAGATAAATTTACTATCGCTCATTATTTGTGGAGATTGGCCACTTATAATGGAACAATGAGTTCTGTGAGAACCAATAACCATTGTGGGAAGTGTACATCTGCAGGGAGGATTGAGGCTGGTTTCACACTGCATATTGGCGTCAGCGATGCATCGCGCCCGCCACACCACATCGCACCGCCAAAAACAGGCTTTCAGGGAACACCATGTTAGTACGCAGTGTTCCCTGTCTAGCATTCTGCCAAGCAGGTAGTGACTGTCACAGGAGCCCTGGTGGCCAGACCGCAAATTGCCTTCCAATCGGTCAGACCATGCAAACTGTGGTCGCAATCGGTGCACAGAAGTCGACTGAATCTGGGCAGCAGCCCGACCAGAAGGGAGCCTGTGGGTTACGGAAATACACTTTACACACTATTTCAGGGTATAACTGCCACCACTTCTGCTTTCCTGGGCCAGAAGCACCCACTGACTAGCTATTTCTAGACCTGCAAATAAACGGTTAAACACACTCCATTCTGTCTAGCTAACAACAAAACAATAGTAGCGTCTCTTCAGAAGTCTGGGTTCAGTTTCTGTGTATGGCTGTATAGCAGGTGTAGCGGAACAGTAAACGACTTTGATAAAGTCTTTATTTACGGGCAATACAAATAATTAATATATACAGAAAATCGTTAAAATCAACAATTATAGAAACATTAATAGCCAGTATGAAATAAAAGGGAGGAAATACTTAGGGTTTGTGGAAATGTGTCCGTTATGGGAAAAAATTGTAGAGTTCCTTTTGTTTCAGTTCAAAGTTTAGAGTTCAGACCAGGTGGATGCCAGCATATCCTCAAGCTGACACAGATGTGATCAAGATGGAGTTTCAAGGTGGAGGACTCTTGCGTTTCAGCCTGTCAATAGTTTTATCACCCCTCGCTGCGGGGAGTGGCTATGACAGGCACAAGTCCAGCCTCGGGAGGATGGAGCAGGGGCTGTCCCATCCTTACAGACCCTCAGACTGGCAGAATTCTAGTTCGGCCCATCTTGGGGTGCACGTGGGGGCAGGTAAAACCTATACCGCATATTCACACTTAGCATGATTTTACGAATCCTAGGACATGCAATATGACAGGTCTATCATGAGAATTTACCCCCCGTCTCTTCAAACCCATATTGCTATAAGAGTTTAGGGGATAGAGTTCTGGGAATTTCACAGAACCAGCACCGGGACTCATGCTACACTTTCCCCACATTTGGCGAAGCTGCCATCTCAGGAACCCCAGAAATATGACAGATCTGGAAAGTTATGGATTATGCTATGAGCCTCAGGTCATTCAGGATGTGTGCTGGCAACTGGTTTCCCTTTGATCCTTCCCAGGGAGCAAGGTGTCAAAACCTCCCGGGGATTTGTAGCCTGCCTGGCTGAATCTAGTCCTCCTTATCAGAGCTGAACCTGCTGGCATATCCTCTGAGAGGGGCCATTAGCTCTCCAGGGGGCCGGGGAACCAGCTTGTTACAGCTATGTGTTAAACGCAATTAACTTCCTTTCCCAAAACTGTCTATTTTAAAACCAAAGTTTGTCATTCTGAGCCCTGCAATAGATGTGCGATCGATTGCGGTGATCAGAAACGACTGCTGGATCTGCGATTTTTGTGCGTTTTGGACGACTGGGCGTCGCCTGGCGTAACAGTGACAGGCGCTTGCGGTCACTTCATGCTTCAGGCATGCGGTAGTGTACTAATGCGTATTGTAAAGATATGCGTGCTGCAACGTCACAATGCCAATGTGCAGGAGCCACGCATTAAGCTGGGCTAGCAGTGCCTTACCGCACCGCGCCAATGTGAAAGGGTCCTGAAGAGGAACTCCACGCAACTAAAAAAGACCTGCTGATCAGCGGTAACTGCAAAAGTGGCCACACACGATACAATAAAATGATCTGATTTTACAGCAATTAAAAAAAGAACGATCTTTTGTACAGAAAAATGGAAAAAAAAAATTTCATCTATTTGAGAAATCTGAAATTCCCGTTTTTATTCGATAAAAGACGGTCGGTCGGCAAAAACGAAACTAGCTGGTGGCAGGCGAAAAGAGGATCCGGGAGTGACGTCGAGGGCACAGGATAGCTGCAGGGGGCTGGTAGAAGCCCCAGGTAAGTGAAACTCATTTTTTTCAATTGGGTTTAGGTTTTCTTTAAAGAGAAACCGTGACCAAGAATTTAACTTCATCCCAATCAGTAGCTGATACCCCCTTTCCCATGAGAAATCTTTTCCTTTTCACAAACGGATCATCAGGGGAGTATGTGGCTGATATTATGGGGAAGCCCCTCCCACAGGAGACTGTGAGGACCATTTTCCTGGCAGTTTCCTGTCTGTGAACCTCGTTGCATTGTGGGAAATAGCTGTTTAGAGGGGTTATTTCGCGAAAAAAGTAGGCAGTTAAAAAATGTGACAGATGACAGGTTTTGAGCCAGTCCATCTTTTTAAGGGGGGTTCTCAGGGCTTTCTTAGTTTTCAACAGCATTTCCTGAACAGCAGTTTAACTGTTAAAATAGCAAGATACCAGCCGACCTCCCTAATCACTTGCACACTATTATGTCAGGTAGATTTTGCAACTGTTGTTCAGGAAATGCTGTTGAAAACAAAGAAAGCACTGAGAATCCCCCTTAAAAAGATGGACTGGCCCAAAACCTGTCATCTGTCACATTTTTTAACTGCCTACTTTTTTCGCGAAAGAACCTCTTTAACCCCCCTTGCCGGTCCAATTCCCATGGCAAGGGGGCAGCAGAGCACTTTTTAAAAAAAAATAAAAAATTTAAATCATGTAGCGAGCCCAGGGCTCGCTACATGATAGCCGCTGAGCAGTGGCATCTCCCCAGCCACTCCGATCGCCTCCGGCGATCAGAGTAAGCAGGAAATCCCGTACAGAACGGGATTTCCTGCTGGGCTTCCCCGGTCGCCATGGCGACGGGGCGGGATGGCGTCGGGACGTCAGAGGGAATCCCGATCCACCCCTCAGCGCTGCCTGGCACTGATTGGCCAGGCTGCGCAGGGGTCTTGGGGGTGCGGCTTGGCATGGCGGCTTGCGGCAAATCGACGGGTGGCGGCGGCGATCGCGTACCACACGCAGCTAGCAAAGTGCTAGCTGCGTGTAGGGAAAAAAAATTGAAATTCGGCCCAGCGGGGCCTGAGAAATCCTCCTACGCAGGTTACCCCGAGCTGAGCTCGGGATAACCGGCAAGGAGGTTAAAGCTGTTTCCAACTGCTAAAAAAGCAAGCAGCAGCTACTTCCACTGCCATCAGTAAAAATGTCACCACGTGATAAATGTCAGAATGTAAATCAGGGAGAGGAAAGATTTTACAATGGGCAAACACTGACTAAATCATTTATACATCATTATTGTAAAAATGAAGCACTTTTTTTTATTACATAATTTTGACTGGAGTTCCTTTTTAAGGCCTTCTCTACTCATATGCTGTTCATATTTCATTTATAACTGAAAGGACAACTGATTTTCAAAGTAATGTCCATGTTTCCCTTTGGCTCTGTTCCCTCTATATGCATTTTAACTGAAAGCTTTTTAACAATGCACTGCTATGAAGAAAAACAAAATGCGTATTAAGGCAAACCAAGAAGGGCTCTAAGTGAGGAGAAAAGCATACAGTAACCATGTGGCACACTTCATATGCAGGAAATGAGCAAAGACATCACTTCCACATCTGAAGTGTACTCCGTGGTCACTGCGGCGCTCTCCCCTCTCTTCACATTACTGATCTGAAGTCTGTGCGTGAATGAGACAGCGACCTCTATACAAATCAGAGACAGGGTGGCCCTGGCAGCATGGGGGCCCTGCTGTGAGGCCCAAAACGGCTACTTGAGACCCAAACAGCGACTTGGTTCACCTGGGCCAAGCAGGGCCCCTAACTTTTTTAACCATTGAAGCTAAATACCCAGGCGGATCGGGGATCTCCGCCGGTGAACGATCTTTTCCCCGATCCATCTGGCAGAATCTGCAAGCGTCGTTTGCGGTGTGGGAAACAAACGATCGGGGAAACAGTTGTTTACACGATCACCGCAAAATGCGCAAGTCAATGAGGATCTTCAATGACTTTATTGGACATGCCAGTCATTCATAAACAAATGATGGCTATGGGTAGCATGCATTGTTAAACACTGTTTAACAAGTTTTCGTTAAACGATGTTGCACAGTATCACACAAAAACACCCTTCATTGTGCAAAATCGCCAGACGAAAATCATTTAGTGCTTATGGGCCTTGAGACTTACAAACCAGTGACACAGAGAGAGGAGGATTCTCAGTATGAGTAATATAGCCTTATACAGTTGCCATGGTTTCCAGCAAGTATCCAAAGACGTATAGCAGCTGGAGACGAAAGCTGAGAGACAACATTATGTAATGGAATTCAGCT